>NW_004567118.1:12569365-12619054 GCF_000260355.1 Condylura cristata | reverse complement strand
CTCTTGTTGATCTGCCCATTTTGCTCCCAACTCTGCCTCTGGTGAATCCTCTCACAGCCCCACACCTCTAGCCATATCCCAGTTCTGTATGCATACATTAATAAATTTTTTTTTAATAAAAAAAAAAAAAAAAAAAAAAGATCTCCATTCTCCAGCCTCCCCCAACCCCAACCAATCCCTCTCCCCACTGGCTACTCCCTCCCTCCCACCCCTCCCATTTTACATCCCTGCATGAAAATCTCCATGACTGGTTGTGGTCGGAGGATGGACGATGTCATGGAAATCTGGGCATCTTAACAGAACCGGAATGGTGGTGGCAGGGGATCCCTTTGGGGTGGAGAGCAGGGGATGGAGGGAGGGGTTGGGGTAGAGGTGGCGAATCTGGAGGGGGGCAAAGCCAGTGAAAGCCAATGAGTCTAGAGGACACCCACACACTCACCTCCTGCAGTAGAAGGAAAGGGAGGGGGTTGAACATTTTTCCTTTTTTTTTTTTTTTAAAAAAAGACAAAGAAGTATGAATGCAGAGCATACTCACTGAACCAACTTATAGTAAGCACAGATGCTGCAATGCCTGCTTTCTGATAGAGACTCCAGACGCACAGAAAGAGCCAGGAATGCACCTTGCTCAGAGGGATGGGACCTTACACCCAGGGATCCTGGCGACAGAAGTGGGTAGGGGCGGGGAGGGGCCTTGGGTCCCCTCCCTCAACTTCCCCCCAGATCAGTCACACCCTCGCCCCATGATGCCACCATCACAACCAGTTAATTTTGTCTCACCTTTGTTTCCCCCTTGTAGCTTTAACTTTTCCAAAAGGGAAATGAAGCTTTTACATTGAAAAATAAGTTCTCAATTGATTCAGAAGGCTGAGGTGAGTCCAGGGAGGGCTACTGTTAGCCTACAGCTACCCCCAGCGTAGACAGTCTGTGCCTGCTCCTCACCACAACCTTCTGTGCAGTGTCTGCTTCCCTGTGCTTTTCCCTCTCTCGGGACCACCCCCCAACCCCCATCAGCTGCCTTCAAGAGCAGGAGAAAACACTTGTACCTCTCGACCAACCACCTTCTTGTCTCAGGGGCCCGAGGTTGGGGCCTTCTACTTCCACTGAGGATGGAAGATTTTTACCCACTGTTACAGGGGTGGGAAGAGCACATGCACCTAAGCCAGGCTGGGAGGAGACAGTGAAGGGGGCATAAAGATACAGAGACCAGAGCAAAGGGGGGGGGGGGGTCTGGCTCCTGGCTGGGCCCACAAAAGGTAAACTTCCCTCTTAGGACACCCTCTGGGGCAGGAGGCCTGAGGATGAGGCCCCTTAACGCTGTAACTGAGAAATCTGTAAAGTGACCTATGGAAAGAGCCAGTTAACACAGAGAGAGAGAAAATAAAAAAAACATGACAGAGGCTTCGGGTAGGTGGAAGCCTGATCTGGGAGTGCACTGGCAGACACAGGAGACTGGGATTTCTGAATACAGAGATTAGACTTGCAGATAACATTTGGCCCTTCTCACTCCCGGAGACAAATATCAAGCCGAGATATTGAAAAGGCCGTATTATCTTGACCCAACACATTTTCCCCTCTGGACCAGGGAAAACGGAAAGACCTCAGACAGTGGGCCCCGGGTTCACCCAGCCGCTGATTCCCTCTGCCGAGTAACTAACAAAGTAACTTGGCTGCTCTGTTTCAGAGTAGTAGAGTGGCCCGTTGCAGACAGAAGACAGAGCTCTGACTTCTCCTCTGGCAGATGAGGATTCCGGAAGATGGTGGTCAGTCCACCGGTTCAGGAGCTGCTCAGAAGGGAGGCTTGGCTCTTGGAGCCACCCAGGACTGAGCCAGACAGACTGCGCAGCCACCAGAGGATGTGGTCCAGAGCGCACCGCTTTGAGGGTCTGGGAGACAAAGGGGCTGGTGTTACTCTCAACCCCAGCCGCCACCCCCATTCCTGTGTGCCCAGGGGACCTGGAGCCTAAGAGCTGGCTTGAAGGGAATTTCACTATAAGCCGCTGTCCTATTTACATTGCCCCTCCCTGCTCAGACCACGCTAAAACCACCGTGGAGAAGGCCTGTGTTAGAACGAGCTTTAGAACGCCAAGCCTTGTATTATTACACACTTGCACTTTACCAGCCCAAGTCCTGGTTCAGAGTGACCTTGCAAATATCTCCCGCACCCCATCAAGGGCAAAAGATCAGCCTGCAGGTCCCCGCCAGAGGGCGCAGTTGGCTGGCAACAGGCGCCCCAGTCCTGGGTTGGTCCCTTCTCTAGGCTTCTGTTCAAAGGCTGGAGGCTTGTCGCTGTGTCTCTGTGTTCCACAGTTAGCCATTCCCTTCTCCTCCCTCCGTGGGCAGACACCGAGACTCCAGAATGCAGGTTCAAGTCCCTGAGACCCGTGATCTAGGAAGACCCATAGCAAAAGTGCTGGCTGTGTAGGCAAGGACCAGGAATGCCACTTTGCACATCACCTTGCCAGTAGCTGTTCCTACTGTCTAACAGTGTAGAGGCATGGGCACAGAGTGGTTTCAGGAAACTTTCAGGAAGTTTGTGCTGCACACTGGCGGGTTACGGACTGCAAGAATCACTTGAGCAGCCCCCTCTCCCTCCAATCTGACTTCAAAAGGAGAGCCGTAGGGGTGGGGTCCGGGAGGAGAAAGCAAGACGCTGCCTCCCTGGCTTGAGGGTGCATTATGTACAAGCCATTTTCCAGTCACTTTTCATGATGGGTCTTGATGGAGGGCACATTCCCCAAGCACCAAGCTCATTTCCAGGGGCCAGCTCAGGTCCCCGTGCCAAGATGGGGTCAGAAAGTGGGGGTGGACTATCACTTGTAATGGACAAAGGCAACTTATCTACTTATCATCTTAGCTAGTGTGTGTAACTGTGGGGAGGGAAGGGCCTCACCACATGCTGCTAAATAAACAGTGCAGAGGTTTATAAACTGAGCATTATGATTCCTGTCCCAGAAGATCTGACTCCTACAAACACCTTGACATTTTTGTAGCAGAACCTGTATTAAGTAGCCAGCCCTGTGCTAGGCTGGCAATTTGGGGACTCACTGTGAAGAGTCAGGCCACTTCTGTATCAGCTGCTCTGGGCAGCGCCCACAGTGGCATTTTAGTCTCGGGCGGTTCTTCTTGGTCCTCAGCACCGCCCCCCAGCATCCTCTGGGTTTGCCGAGGACAGAAGGCTGGTATTCTAGGGCAGCTATGGCATGGCGGGAAGAAGCACTGGACTTGGAGTCAGAAGACCTGTGTGACCCTGGCCCCGGATGACCCTCACAGAGTGCTCATACAGACGCCCTTCCGCCCAAGTCCTCCTCTGTAACCGAGTGCCGCGGGCCTTTGTCTCTCAGTGGACTTCACTGAGTGAGAAAGAGCAGCACCCTATAACTTGTCACCTTAAAATGACTACGCCAGTGTTTGAAATAGTTGTTATACAGAACTCTACAAGGAGTATGCAGATTTAGGAAAATCTGAGCGGAAAATGCAATTCATTTCCCCCAAGCAAACCAGAAAGCCATTTACAGTAAGGCCACATTTGTCCACCTGGGATGTGTAATCATCCTGGACCTGAAGAAAGGATTCTAGGAACCGGGAGCAGGAAAGCCAGGACACTAAGTCTCAGGGAGGCCAGCAAGAAGTACATCTGAATTCAAGATGGGGGCACTCTGCAATGAATAAAAGGAGGAACTTCCTGTCCACCTGGAGGGGCCTGCCTCCCCTGTGGTCAGCAGGCGCAGGGCTGAGATTAGTCGTTGGGACTGGGGAGGTCGTGGGAGAAGGCAGCGGGAATTAAGAATGGCCTATGGCCAGTCTACTAGGGTGTGGAAGTCCAGAGAGTTCCATCTGACCCCTGCGTGATGCCGCTGTACCTGAGACAGAAAGCCAGAGCCCAGGACTAGGGGGCGAGGCACCTCTGGCTCTGAGGCCCACAAGCTGGATTATTGCTGGTCCAGAGAAAGACACTTTGCAAAGTCCCTTCCAGAGGCACTCAGCCCAGGCCCCGGGATGAGCCGGGGCCCCTCCCAGTGACGCACTGGAGTGGGGGGTGGGGTGGGAGGTGGAGGGGGCTGGCTTAGTTGGCTCCTGTTTCCCCCGAGGGCAGGGCAGCCCTCAAGACGATTTAAATCATGTGCTTCCTCAAATTATCTGCGGCTTTCAAGTTTAATTTCAGGCAGGAGGCCCTGGTGGCCCGCAGGCCCATCTCTGGGCCTGTCTCCCACATCACTCCTCCTCACCCCACAAGTGCCACTCTCGGGGAGACAAACGGAATGGTGACCCGTCTTCATCAAGTCCCAAACTTCATCACATCGTGCACTTCAGGGGCTGGGAGCAGACAGCTGGGCTCGCTGGTGTCATGGCCCCACATTCTAAAACCCCAGCCCCCCACACGGTGGAGGACAGAGGGCGTGAGCCTGGGTGATATTCTTTGTGGGCAGGGTTGTCAATTCATCACACTGGATTTTAGGGTTTTTGGTTTGTTTTAGAGAAAATAAAGAAACTGGCTGAAAAGAAGTGCGCAGACAGGCTGAGCATCCCCAGGGTGCTCTCAGGACCCTGTTTCCAGTCAGGCCTCACAGTCTCCCTCAGGCCAACTGGCTGTCCACAGTGAAGCACACGCTGGCTGGCGCGGGTCCCCCCAACAGTCGGCTATGCCTTGCTTTGAGGCTCTGAAGAGCTGGGGAGCCAAAGGCCTTCCTGAGAAAAGAGTTGGGGGCCCCCACCTGCAGTCACATTCTGTGACCTCTGATGGCAGTGCCCGGATGCATGAATGCAGATGTCTACGTGGAGAAAGTCAGCACAGAAAGATAAACCTGTCTGACTCGGGAGGAGAAAGGTTCAGCTGTGAATGTTTGCAGCAAGTTTGGAGCAGAGCAAGTGGGGTTACACTTCTGAAGCACGCCCAGCCAGGGGCCTGGGGCTCACACTTTTCTTCTACATCTCACTTGGCCTGAGGGCGGAGGGGGTAGGGGGCCAGCAATGACATCGGACCTGGGAAACCCGTCTGACACACTAAATTAAAATAAGGTCAGTTCAGGAACCCAGATGCAGGGACATCCAATTTTATATAATTAAAAAAATCTGCTGAGATTCAGGAGTAGTGGACGCAGATGTCTCAGGCGGGGTAGGCAGGCAAGGCAGGAAAGCTGGGAGGCAGGCAGGCAGCTGAGCCTCCCAGCCCCCCAAAGTTTTGTGCTCTTTCTCTGGCATTCTCAGTCTCAGGTCGTCTGGTGGTTCCCCCCAGAGTAACCCCAACCCACTCCCGCTATAGTCCCGGCTCGGTGTGACGTCACCCTATAACCCTTGGGCTCCAGGCACGCCCCGCTCTGGGCCCAGGTGGCCACAATGACGGGGGCACGCGCCCACGCCCACTCCCTCGGCATCCACGCGAGCGGCAGGAGGGCGCACAGAGAGGCCCACATTTAACTTCATTTATCCTACGTCAGGCTATCTCAGAGGAAAGGATACCACTTTCAGCTGGAAGAGTTAAGAGAGCAATGTAATGGTATTTCTTTTTCACTCACTCAGTGATCAACAAACTTACTGAGAAGTAGAAACTCAACCTTGTGTCTACAAGTCTGGACACGGCTCTGTGCCTGGTTCCTCTTAAACACCATCCAGGCCACATGGAGCGTTTTGCTCCTCCACTGGCCTGATGGGAAAGTTGGTGTTGACACACACAGACACACAGATGCCAGTTACAGAGACGACAGTATTCTCAGCCTGAAGTTTCCGCGTGTCCTCTCAAAACCCGAGGTGCTGATGTCTGCCAGTTCATGTTGGCACATTTCAGCAGGAAGTGGGTGGGTGGTGGCTTCTAAGACCTGGGATTGATTATTTTGTAGAATGGCCTAAGTTCTGGTCAAATGACATGCCCCTAAAGAGAGAATTTGGCTACTGGGGATCTGCGCCACCCCTCAGAACATCAAAAGAAAACCCCAACACTGGACTGGACCCATCAGGAGAGCGGTGTGGTCTGGACTCTACACCCATCTCAACAGTAAACAGCTCATTCTCGCTCCACCTTGATGCTCTTTATGATGGGCCCTGGTTTGGGTTTGTGGGTGTGTCTCCTCACAAATGACCAGGTGGGGTGATCTGGGGAGGTGGGTGAGAGAAGGGGCGCAGTTAATGGGCATCTGCTCATGGTGTGAATTCTGGGGATGGAGCAGCCTTGAGTGGCCTCAGCTGGTGGCCGAAGAAACCAGGTTTTCGACACGAGGGCAAGCAAGAGATTTCTGGTGCCACAGTCAGGATCCAGTTTTCCCAGGCCCCAAGGATCCTGAGAGGTTGACCTTCTCTGCTTACTTCAGGAAAGCTCAAGAAGGGCCCTAGGAGAGGAAAGCCACAGTGTGAGTCCCTGGGGATCGCGAGAACGCCTGGATGCCGGGACGGCGGTGCTGCACGCTCTGGTAGCGGGAGCTGTCTGCCAGGCCACAGCTGCTTCCCCAGCGCAGGGGCCTCCACCCAAGAATATGAAGGGGAGTCAGCCCAGGGGACAGACGTTTATAGTCTGGCTGAAACAGGTGGTGTTTCAGAACTCACATCCTGCTGCCTTTCCCTAAATTAACCACTCTCAGACCCCAGGCCCACGCAGGTTAGCACTTGCTAGGGCAACAGACAGGAGACCCACGAGAAGCCACCAGCATCTGAGATGCTGCATAGAGACAGCAGGGGTGGGGCCTGGGAGTGACTCCCCCTTGCCCTTGAACGGCTTGGTTGCCATGGGTGTTTGTTTCCTAGTTTAATCCCAAGACTGTCCTCAGCTTGGTTTGACCTGGCCACTGACATGTTCCAGGGGCATGTCCATCTATCTTTCCATGTCTCTGTCTCTGTCTTTCCAGGAGATCAGGATGGGTTTCCCCCTTGTGTATCCAGCTACCCTCGGGTGCTGCTGCTCTGTGTGGTCACTGAATCCCGCCTGATCCCGCTGACCCCCGCACCCCACGAGGGTCAGGTCTCTGCTTGTGACCTGGCCTCCCCTGTGCTGTGTGCTGTGCCAGAGGCTGACGCTATGAATCCCAAGGCCAGGTCTACAGAGTTGCGGTCGCCTCTTGCAGTCACTGTGAGCAGCTTCGTAAGATTCAGACAACCCCTAACTGATTACAGTGGGGCAGGGAACAGCCTCATACCAGTGGGGGCCAAACAGTCTGGAAGAAGGAGGCATGAAGTTCTAGAAGCTTCTGCAGGTGTCAGGTTGGAAAAGAGAACTAGTATTTATTGAACACTTACTGTGGGCCAGCTGCATTAGGAGGTGTATAAGACACCTATTTCACCTCTTTTTCTTTCATGAGAGAGTGATTTATTACCCATGGTTATAGATGAGGGATATGGGGGGTGGAACAGCGAGGAAATGGCCCATGTCTCAGAGGGGCTGACCCCTCCTCTCACCTGGACATCCTGAGAACCCCCGGCTGCTGTTTAACCAGAGTTTGACACTGTTTATTTGGATTTCTCTTTGCCTGCAAGAGAATGCACATTCAAACACCGGGAACTCTCCATTCCTGGGGAGCGGTGGTTCCACAGGGCCTTGCTGCCTTTCTAAACTGGAGCTCCCTGCAGCTGGAGGTGATTCCCCCACCAGACTGGGGCTCCCTGAGGTTGGGCCACGACATCTCCTGAAATAAGGGACTTTTTAACCTCAAAGACCAGGCCAGCCTCCTCTGTGCTAAGTCCTAGACAGCAGAGCTGGTCACAAAGCAGGCTTGCCACAGTTCCAGCATCGGATGAGGTACAGCGGACACCGGTGGCGAGAACGGAAGCCCAGCAAGCCCCCCAGAAAGTGCAACCGGAGGTTTAGTTCTCAGCCTGACAGACCACTTGGCGCTGCTGAGGGTGGTCCTGTGGGGAGCCGGAATGTCTTAGCCCATCAGTATTTACTGTCCAATCACATTTAATGGAAATTCAGTGCCCAGGGCTCCAGTGGCCAGGGCTAGAGTCAGGAGGATGCCCAAGGGGCAGCCCCTTGAAGCCCTGCACAAAAGGCTTTTCACTTGAACAGCCTGTCTTTAATGATTATAAAGGCACAGGAGTTTAATCCATTTTTGATGTAAGCGCTAATAGCTGTGTGTCCTTGAAGTTCAAAGCGGGCGCATACATGTCACTAATTAGCCAAACACAGAGCCATTCAGCTCCCTCTCATGTTTCTAATTAGGTCTTTAATAACAAACAAACTCCAACCTTACCAAAAAGCCCCCATTTGTCAGACGGTCAAGGAGAGCTTACTGTTTACGGCTGCTCTGGGCCTCTGGTTCTGAGGACACGTGTGTAGTCTCAGCCAGGGCAGGCCTGTTCTTGAGGGAGGGGGAGACTCATCTATGAGGACAAAGACCCCTTCAGCCAGCTGGCCCGGAGGGGTGGACTTACTGGCGTTGTTGCGGGGGGAGGGCAAGCGGTGGCCCTGAACTGCAAGGCTGCAGGATAAAGATCCTTGACTCTTGCTGCAAGGAAGCTGTCCTCGTGTTTGGGAAGGATGGGGCAGGCTGCCTGGTGTGGTTCTATTTCTTCATTTCTGGGGCAGGAGGGCTGATGACAGCAAAGCCACAGAGAGCGTGAGACGCTCCATCTGGTAAGAAGCTGGTGGCACTGGAGTCCACGGCCACCCACTAGACTCACCCCGGGAGCATTCACTTCTGCTGGGGCCTGGGCTCTGCCCTGGTAGATTCTGATTTGCCCTGGTAGGTCTGCAGTGTGTGGTCAGGACACTAGGAATTTTAAAAACTCCCCAGGTGATTCTACCATGCCACGAATTTCCAGAGCCACCGCGCTGGCCCCAGGCTGAGGGCTGGTATGCACGTCGGCCGCAGCTATCAGCAGGTGTCTTTCTCGATGGCCGCCAACCAGGGGACTGGACTAACCCACCGAGGGTGGGCAGTTGACTCTGCTCACTTCTGTAGCTATTTCTGTCCTCCCACTTCCTTCATGCATTTAAAAAATACAGGTCTGTTTTCCAGTGACACCCCACCCAGCTGACTCAGAAGCCCCTGGCTTCCTCTTCAGCCACTTACCTCAGGTCTTAAGGCGCGGTCACTGTCACCTCTCACCCCGAGGATGAGGGGTAGTGTGCTTACAGCAGTACCTAGCTGTATAGCAGCATGGTCCCCAGGACCTCTCTAGCCTGAAATCTTTTGCCCCCAAATCACCTAGCCTTAGGTGCCAGAACTAGACTGAAATCAAGTCTATTTCTCTGCTTCCCGTACACTGTGGTGCGTCCCCTCCCCCAGCCCCGAGCCTTACCTGATTAGGCGGGAGGTGGGAAAGGGACGCAGGGGAACCTTGTCTCTCAGGCCAGGGCACCGGAGGAGAGGGTGCAAGTCACCGAACTCCAAGTGACCCTCCAGCCAATCCTTTCCAAGCTGGATTTGTTTTTCTTCAAGTGAGGCAACAGGGGACAACACTGAAATTTTGGGGGCTACCTGAGAGGAAGGTTCAAAGACTATCTCATGCACCTGGGGCTGCACAGCCTAGGCCTAGGAAAGTCAAACAATGAACCAAAGAGAGCCACAGAACTGAATGCAGGCTTTCCCCAGCAGCGGTCATGAATTCTGGCTCTGCTGACTGACGTGTTTCTGGCCTTTTCTCCAGGGCTTTGGGTGCACACTGCCAGTGCCTAGGCTGTGATGGGCCACGCTGCTTCCGCCCGGCCTGCAAAGCCAGCCCTCTGCGGGTACTGTCACCATGACTTCCAGAAGGAGTGGGCAGCGTTGGGCGGCCCTGGCCTCCCAGAGCGGGTCTACCACAGACTCAGGTTTGCATTCATTGTTTACCGTAGACCTGGACAGACCATTTTATTAATATTAATAAGTAGCCAGGAACAAAGGCTCTTTTATTTTTAGCTTTCTCTAATTGCGTAGTAATTACTCATCTACAAAACAAATGAGCCCCTGCTCACGGTTGCCATGGCAGCGGGAGCCCAGCCTCCGTGAAGGCTGACTGGCTGAAGAGCCGCCGGCTGGGCTCCCTCCTCAGCGGCTGCCCCTCCTCGGCCATTGGCCCAGGGCACGGCCCAGCAACCAGGAGGCCAATCCCTTCCCGGTCCTGCGACGGGCCGGCCCTCCCAGCGACCTTCCAGATCAGTCCTCAGGCTCACAGGAAGGACTGTCGACTCATCCCTACCGAGAACTCTATCTTACCAAAAGGCCCTCCCCTGGCTTCACTGCCTACTGTCTTTTGAGCAGTGGCTAACTTCCTGAAGTCTTATTTGATCTAAAGGCTCCCTCTAACCCCATCTCGCCTCCTCTGCTTCCTGGTTGTCTGACTTTGGTCTGAAAGGATTCAGAGACTAGAAACCTAACCAGAAATGTCAACCCAAACCAGCCAGTACCACGATGTTAAGTCTGCAACAGCGGAAACAGGTGCAAAAATAAATACACAGAATGCCACCAGAGGCCTCGCGCAAGCAAGTCTGGGTCATCTCTTCCTGCGGGATATGGAGAATGGGTTTATGGCAGCTGTGGTTGTGGGGCTGTATTTTTTTTTTTTTAATAATGTAAGTTTACATCATTTTGTACATTTTTTTTTTCCCATCTCAATTGTAATCCCTGTAGGTCTCCCATCACCAAGTCACCCATGTACCATCACCATAGTCCTGTGTACCTCCCCCCCCACTTTGATCCATTCCCCACTCCACCCCCAGTTGTGGGGCTGTATTAAAGGGGCATGGATTAAAGATGCAGAGATCTGCCCCGGCATTTCAGGGCTGGAGTCATGAAGCATCCGCTGATGGTGGCCAAGAGCACAGATCAGGTGAGACAGACCTAGACTCAAATCTGCTCTCTGTCACCTCATACAGCTATCTAAGCCACAGCTTTAAACTCTTTAAAACAGAAACGAGGATGACAGTGCTCATGTCACAGGCTTATGGGAATTAAACAGGACAAGGCAGGCTGGTTTAGCACAGTACTTGGCTCAGTCATAACACATGTGAGACACTATTAACATATTACTATTATCACTATTTTATTAAGTTGGGGCTGGAAAGAGTCTCTAGCATTCTATTGGTTACTTGCAAGATCTTCTTCCTCCTAAGAACCTCCCAGGTGGGTCTGAATTTTTAAATGCTGGCTGGAAGATCCATGCCCTGCGGTGGACTTCACCATGGTGCGCTCATCCACACAGGTCTAATTCCAACAGCCGATCACAGCTATTAAAAAGCATTATTTGCTCACCTCTTGTTCTGCAGGATCTCAAGCTGGGAAGGAGAAACCTTTTTATTATATAAATAAATATTAATAACCCCCTAAGAACAAAGGGTCCTTTTATTTTCTGTTTTTCCAAATGCACAGTAATTACTCATCTATACAAGAATAACGCTGACTATGCCTGAGAACTAAAGGCTTATACTGCCGGGGAAGGTGAGTGCCACCCTGACCAACAAGTCTTCCAAGGACTCCAAACCACATCTTTTATTCAGAACTCACTGGTGAGGAAGAGGACTGAGGACACAGAACCCAGCCACAGAGGCAGAGCAAGGGAGGGGCACGCCAGGCAGGGTTAACCAGCTGTGGCTCTGGTCGTCTGAGTCAGACGTCAGCAAAGGAAGCAAAAACAGGAGAGGGAGGGACAGGCAGAAAGGACAGGGCAGTGGCTGCCAGGAGGGCACGGGAGTAGGAGCCCACAGCCAAGCAGGGAATGAAAACTTAGTTGGCAGAAGCGAAGGAGAGTCGCAGGAAACGAAGGCGGCACCCGGCAATGGAATGTCCTGGCTGCCCTGCTCTTCTCTAGGTCACAAATCCATGCCCACACCCAGATACGAGGCAGGCTGTTCTTTGTGGGACACCTGCCATGCTGATCTCCCATAACTAGTATGGGTCCTTATTGAACCCTACTGCCTTAAAAGTTATGAACCATCCCACCAGCATGATTATATTAATCTGCTTCCCAAGATCTCTCAGAATCAAGCCTGTCTCTACCTTTTTTTTTTTTTTAAGAGATTTACTCGCCGTCTGTCTGAGATTCCCTGCCTGTTCTCTGACTATGCAGGAATCTAGACTTTAATATTAAAGACTGATTGTGTGCTGTGTCTTCCCCTTACATCTAGAGCTCGCTGAGGGCAAGCGTGCCCTGGCTTTCTGTATCCCACCCAGAATGTGAGATTGATCAACTAATGGGTAAGAGCAAAAGGCCACAGTATCTCTCACTGGGCAGTTGCATTTGACTGTTTACAATGTTCATGAGTTATTTGTCACTCGTCATCTTACCGTAAGTCCCATGTCTCAAATCACCCTGGACACCGTAGTCAAGGACTGTCTGTCATCCAAATCTGATGTCATGCCCTGGCTCCAGGCCTCTCTGAGGTGCCAGAGCCTATATGAATCCAGGCCCCTTAGCCTGGCCCCAGCAGCCCCCTCGGACTCTGGTGCTTCCCAGATTTCTAGCTTTATGTACTGTTGTTCTTCCCCTCCCGCCTCCCATTTTATTCTTCAGCTAGAGAAAGCCCATTTGCAGGGCTTCGGGTCCCCTGTACTGTCTGCTGGGCTCTGGTGGCTCTGCTTATGTTGTTCCACCTGGTGAATTCCCACATGTCCCTTAAAAGTGGAAACACTCAGTCCCCTGTGAAATGTCCTCTGACTTCCCAGACAAAGCTGGTCACTCCCTCCTCTATTTGCCTTCTGTTACTGGCATCATAGTAGAACATAGTAGAAGGAGCCTCCACACCAGCTACAGGCCTCACAACTGGCCTCGGTCAAGCAAAACAGAATCTGAGCTTCTACTAGAAATATGGACCATTTGGTCCCCTCTCCTTCAAGACAAGAAACAGTCGCAGCCACTTTACCGGCCTAGGAAATCAACATAAAGCCAATACTGAAATGAGATGGAGGGCAAAGCTTAGAGAATGGCAAAGAGCCCTGGATGTTTACATACGAAGCCCACTCTTCCAGGAGGCATCCAGGACATGAGCCAACAAATCCCTTGCGGCATTTAACCACGCTGCATTGGTTTTCTGATATAACTAAAAACACCTCGATTCAAGGCCTAGGACAGTGCCTGCCACATCTAATAATCGTTGTTAAACCATACACATCTGCTAAATTAAACTCCAAGGCAGCTATGTCCTGAGCCCAGCTTTGAAATATGTCTGTGAGGTCTCAGCTGAGCCAGAGTCCCCGGCTGACACAGCGCTGGCAGTGACGGCCTCTCCTGGCACATCCTCTGTTCATGTGTGCGGAGTGCCCGATCGCTGGCAAGTCCTTCCAGAACAAATATGGCTATTCCACAGGGCCATTTGAGAGAGATTTGGGTTCAAGTCCAGGGTTCTTCACCTGGCCCAAAGCCTTGCTCCCCAGATAGACAGCTGTGTGACTCTGGAAAAGTGACATTCTGCAGCCCAGTGTCAGCATAAATACAGACATATAAAACCAGGCCTCCCCATCTTCTGGGGTCGATGTGGTAATAGCCACAATAGCCTATGCTCTGTGGATTATGACGTACTCACAGATGTGTTCCACACCAGCGTGTGACTATTTTTAGAACTCTGAAAGCCCTGACATGTTCGCACCAGCCAGGGTGCAAGAAGGGGGGTCCCTCTGCCTCTCTGTCATGCTCTAGGCATCCTTGACATAGTCCAAGGGCTCCGGCACTCTCTCCACCCCTCTTTCTGACAGCACCTCTCCTGAGCCAGCATGAGAGTGAGGCCAACCAGCTCAAGGGCCAGCCACAGATGTGTGTGTCACCCACTGAAAATCACTCCACTGATTTAAAAGACCATTAACATTCTCCTGCTCCATTCACTTCAGGATTAACTCATACTTAGGTCTGGGCTTCCAGGCTACTCACTAATTGCACTAGAGTTGATTTATCAAGTGCATGGTATTTCTATTACAAAATTATTGATTAGAGCTGATGTATTTTATCCTCAACAGGGTTGGTCTGAAAGCCCTTGGAAAATGAATGAAGCTGAGGTCAGCGGTGGGCAGCTCTGCACATTATTATAAATTCACTGGAGTTACTGAAATCCAATGCTGGACTCTTTATGGTACAAGGCCTGCCTTTCCCAGAAGTGAAAATTTTAATGACAAACTGAGAAACAAGGTACCATCTTCAGAACACAAGGCAGTGGCCAGAGAGAAGTGTGTTGGGGAAGGTCTTTGGAGTGAGTCTGGCTGGCTGGTGCAGCTGGTGCTCACCGGTCACGGATTTACTCTCCCCTGGGCTACTGGTCGGCCTATTCCACAGCCACAGCTGTGGCTGCGTCCCAGTGAGTGGGTGCCCCCGACCCTACCCACAGATGTGACCTGGTCACTCCCCCAGGGGACGCTTGCCGCTAGCTCAAGGGCAGCTGGGTGGGAACGTACAGATGGCTGCACTCCCAGTCCTCTCCCTGGACATCAGATCCTGCCGAGGAAGGTGCAGGAAAAGCCATCTTCAGAAATGAGGCAGCAAATCGATCCATTTTCCTTTTACTAATGAAGCGGACTGTGCCAGCAGCAAGGCATCATGGGAAATGGGCTTTCAGGAGGAGAGAAGGGGATCCTCAGGCCGCTAAAGGCAAGAAGTCTGATTTGTCTTTGGTTAATGAAGCAACACTTGAGAAGACAGCTTACGCCCCCGCTGATGCAAACAGTTCCTGGGCCCCTCAGCACTGGAGGAGTACGTGGGGGCCAGTCTCTCCTGCCCCCACTCCTCACACAGAAGGCAAAGGAGGTGATTGGGAATGTGGCAAATACCCCACGTGGGTGGGGAGGGAATGCCTGCTTCATGAGATCTGTTTTCCTCCCCCAAACATTTTCTTTCATGGTTCAAGTTAAACTGTTTCTCCTATTCTCAACCTGAAGTTTACTCTTGCTCGTTTGACTCAGTGGAACCCAGACTCCTGGGGTGTCCAGCCGCAGGCAGCATAGCCATTTTCCCAGTGGGCCAGACCAGGACTTAGGGGCAGGAGTGCTGCTGCTCTTCTGTCCCCACCTCTGTCCCCTCTCCCCAGCCTGGATCAGTCTGCAGCTTTAGCAGCCCTGAGCCCTGATAGTTCCTGCCATCTCCCTCCACCCAGCCCTGCACTCCTACGCTGTGCAGGCCAAGCCGAATGACAGCTCTTCCTGGATTTCTCTTCCTGGTGTCATTCTGTCTGGTGGCCAACAGGCTGAGTGCACATTCAATCCTTGTTCACTCAACTGCTACCTCTCCACGCAGGAAGCACTTTGCTCTGACACTCTGTATGCTTTTGAAGTGTCTTTGC
Organism: Condylura cristata; assembly: GCF_000260355.1. Lineage (NCBI taxonomy): Eukaryota > Metazoa > Chordata > Mammalia > Eulipotyphla > Talpidae > Condylura > Condylura cristata. The sequence continues at coordinate 12,603,891 of NW_004567118.1, read as the reverse complement.
ATGGGCTCACGGACTGTGACTTTCTGGGCTTCTGTCTCCCATAACAGATAACTCACTCCCTGAAGGTTCAGATCCCACCTGTGTCCTATAGTACTGAATCAGCGTCACCAACCAGCCTGACTTACAAGAGCGGATCCTGGCAGCACTCTGAAGACGAGAGACACTTTCCAAAGTGCTGAGACCTCTGGCACCTGCTTATAGCTCGTCATCACAAATGTAGGGGAGACAGCACGTCCAAAGGAGACTGACTGCAAGAGACCCTGACCTAAGGGCTTTAGGATTGGAAATATTCCTGGGGAGAGGGAGGAAAACTGTAGTCTCTCTTTGGATCCTGCAGAACCACTCTTCTTCCCACGGGCTCGGCCAACTTAGCGTGGAGAAGCTAAGAATGCTGTTTCACTCTCCTCACTTGCCCGCACTTACGTAGAAAGCATAGCTAAAGACGTCTCCTTTACCTTCACCTATGGTAAGAATAAACGCTGATAGCTGCCAGGTCTCAATGCGTTTCCCGTCAGCAGACTGAGGCTCTTAAGATCGCAATCCTTTCCCTATCATATCTCACTTCCTCTCTCCCCCGGGGAAAGACCCCACTGAGAGGCCCAGGCCCACACACGGGCCTGTAACCCCGAAGGGCTGGATGTGAGCTGGCCGAGGACTAGGGTGTAGAGGGCATGAGGGAGCCTTGGTGTTAGTTTTTTAGAAGAAAGATCTGCTCTGTTCAAGACCCATATGAGGAAGACAAGAACAAGGAAGAATGTTTAGATTCCTTCCAAATCTGGTTCCACCCTCTTTCACTGTAGTTGGATGCTACTGATAGAGATCTCAGTTGGGAAGGCTAGAGCTGAGGCTGGACTTGGGGGGCAGGGAGTGTGAGGGGAGGTGGTGGTGGCTGATGGCGAGAACATGGATCCAAGCCCATTGGCAACATTGAAAATATGGAGCCCTTCTCTTCCTGGTCCCCCAGGCTATCCTCCAGACAGCTGCGCTTGCTGAGCCGAGCCGTCAGAGACCCTGTAATATCAACTCAACAATGCATGTTCTACAACTACAGCTACAGCTACCAGTACATCTACTACAGTGCATGCATTTAGTTCAGTCCCACAGATACATACAATCTAAGAACAGGCAGGGAGGTGTGAAATGTTTTACTGGACAACAGGTGTTTTGGAGTTGTAACTAATAAAAAAAAATCGAAAACGAAAGTGTACAAAAAAAAGACATTTTTCGAGAGTTGGATATGAGTTTGTTTCTTGAACTGTTTCATCTGAACAAGCAAAAACATGCAAACCAGCTGGTACTAACAGGAAGCTGGACACTGAGAGAGGATTAATAGGTGTGGACAAACCTTCCCGCTGAGCGTGCTCAGAAGAGTGTTTGAGAGGAGGTGTGCAGATCCTAGTGTAAGAGAGGCGGGAAAGTATGCCTCAGAGACACTCTCTCACCGCAGCCCCAACCAAGCAAGAGAAAAGACAACAGAAACATGACTCTCACACTCACCACCACCGTCAGGAGCTCATGCTACTAGATTGGAATAAAGCTGGCAAGTGTAAAGCACAGTAAGGGGTCCTGGCTGGGGCCGGAGATGGGCAGGGGTGGGAGGGGTTTCCGAAGCTCTAAGACTGACACACAGACCCACCCGACTGTCACCCAGAAATAAATAGCCTAAAACCCCGAACCACTCCCCTCACCTGTTGGGGGACTCGTTTACCCAACTGGATTTAGATTTGGGTGGAACATGATGTGGCCACTGGAACTGAATGGATACGATCAAAATAAACAAACAAACTCTCGACTGAGCACAAGAAAAGATGACATCTCAAACTACCAGGTGAAGGTAAAAGAAAAGTGACCACTGATAGTGAAGTTATCTAGGAGTTGGCGGGGATCTCCCCTGCTGGGGTCACCTGAGCCCGGCTCACCTCAGGCCCTGGGTGAGTTAGGCAAAGGAGGGCCGGCTGAGGTGGGCGCAGAGCTCGAGGCCCCCCCGGACCTCCTACCCTGACACCATAGCCCTGACATACGAACTGCCAGTCTGAGGAAAATTGAAGCTGTTTCCCACCCACCGCCCTCAGCAGGTGCCTCCAGGGCAGGAAGCTTCCCCAGTCAGTCATCATGGAAGAAAAAAAAAAAAAAAAAAAAAGGCAAAACAAAACTGTGGAGTTAGACAAAAATGGAAGGCAAAAACGGGCCTTCCACAGGATGCCTACTCACTCCCTCAACCGAGCCCAGGGGGTGCTGGGGAGCACCACATTGAGTCACCTGCACAGTACCAAGCTCAAGGTTGAGCTTCCACAGCCTCTCCCTGAACCAGCTTTTCCCTACGAGGGAACTGCACTTGCGGTGGCCTCCGGACGACCTCCAGAAGCCCAGGCTCCTGCTCTGGAAGTAGAAGGAGCATCTCTGTCCCCTGGGGGAGCTGGGCTAGCAGAGCAGGGCTGCGGGAGCGGGTAGAGGACTGGCACTCAACCTCGGTGAGCCGTGCCGGCCCTGGGCTGGCACACGGACCCAAACAAGGCTGTGCAGTGCGCTCACAGGTGTGCCAAGGTGCCAGCCAGAGGGCACTGCCCCAGGACAGTTACTGGCTGGTCTTGTTCTACAGGGAGGGAGGGCGGAGGAAGCCGTCACAGGCCAAAACGGACTGAAAGAACGAAGAGCAGAGTGCTTCTTCCCCCACCTAGGGGCCCTGCCCCAGGTCCAGAGGTGGGTGGGGGTGAGGGCGGCTACCCTGTCTACAGGGGGCCGTGTCGGCCAGCCTGTGTGCTGTGCTGACTCTGGCGGGTATACCTAGGCTCCCCATCTCCAAGCAGCACTGTGGGGGGTCCCTGTGGCTTTCTTGCTGAGCCTGCACCCCGGGGGTAGGCACCTCTGCGCTGAGGATTTACTCCCTGTACTGACCCAGGCTGGTGTGGGGCAGGCGGTCTGAGCACGTACTCCTGAATACAATTCACTAACAGTGCAGCGATGAGCATGGCCGACCTAGAATGGGCTGTGGGAGACTTGGCTCCCGATGGAAATGGCTACAAATAAAACACCACTGATCCTGAAAAAAAAAAAAAAAAGGCGTGGTTGGAGATGGCTCTGACCTCTGGGTGGGAGTCCCACCCGCACTGGGGGCCGTGAGAGGGTGCGGGGTGGCAGGAGGGGCACAGGCCATGGGAGACCACTCTCAGGCTCGCAAAGAACCCCATGCTGCCCTTTAAACTTGCCATGAAGTCAAGGAGAATGGGGTTGGGGAGAGAGGCAGGGTTAATTTCTGGTTAAAGTTTAGTTTCATAATCCAAGTTATCATAAGAAAGAAACTGAACGGAGAAAACAACAACCAACAACACTCAAAAATCTGAAGATTTTTCTTTTTATCGTCCCCTCCCCACACCCCCAACTTGGCACAGGTAGAACAGAGGCTCATATATAACGATACCAAAAAGCACTCACGTTAAAAACCAAACAGAACGGGGAGTCACGAGGCCGCTGTCAACCCCACTTGCGGGGAGGGGGTGGGGGCACCGCGGCACCGCCAGAGGGGCAGGTGGAGGCTGAGGAAAGTGCCCAGCTACCTGGACCCGCCTGCCGGTCCTTCGGGCTCTCAGGCCAAACTGCCCCTCCACAGCCCCCCCAGAGAACTCCCTGCCCCTCCGAACAAAACCCCAATGGGTGATTTAGGGGAGTGAATCCTTTGTAGCTCGAGGCAGTGCCAGTTTGCATGGAACGGATTTTCACTGACGGTTCTAATGGGCCTCACTGTGCCAGTTTCTTATCATCAAGGGTTTGGGTTTTGGGCATTTGCCCTCCCTCTGGGGTCTTAATGCCCCATTTCCTGGTACCCTCACCAGACCACCCTCCAGACCCTCCATCCTCTTCAGAGCTGTTACATCAAACTAATCGCTTCCCTGGGTATTCCAGTGTCCTGTCCACTGGGAGAACTATAAACCACACCTTCTCAGCTTAGGAGGAATGGGCTTTTGGGGGAGCGGGGGAGTGGCCTCACTGAGAGCCTAACACACAGCAGAAGCCCTGCTTGCTTAGGAAGGCAGCGAGCATCTAGCTAGAGCGACAAAGGTCCCGGGGCCTGGACGTGGCCAGTTCCAGCTGGCCCCTAACAGTGTTGCTGGGAAAGTGTTCCCACTTTACTCGAGGGGTGCCCAGCCTCCCAAAAGGTTGGATTTGGAGACCAACGGATGAGGGCAACCTCATGGGAGAGAATAATCCTGCTTCCCTTAGCAATGGGAGTCCAGCAGCTCTTTGGCCTCTGCTAAGAAGCCAGCCTGGGATGGAGCAGGGCTGGGAAAACAGCGACTTCATTCACTGAGGCCAAGGCTGGCCCCGCTCTGCTCCTTCAGGGCCTGGGCGTTTAGCCAGAGCAGCAACCCCACCTGCCAGGGGCAGCAGGGGCCGAGAGGGCTGGTCGCTCCCGGCCTGAGACTTGTGGACAGAGTCTGAGCGCCCCTGTTGTGACCTAGGACTTCTCTGGCTGGGTCAGAGACCGGAGGACGGGAGTCTTGAAACCAGCAAAAGGAGGGAAGGGACCTTTATCCAAAGTCAAAAAGAAACTCACTCTTCCCTTTTCACTGAGGGGAGAATCGACTATGGTGGTCCCACGACTGAACCCCACTGGGAGCGGCCTGCACCTCCCTGCCCCACCCTCCGGGCTGTGGTGGGAGTAGTGGACAGTCGCAGCCACACAGATCCAACAGGGCCTTTACCTTCCCCTGCACACCGGGGCATGCCTGGGAGCCGCCTGTCCCATACACCTTCCTACCTGATCCTCTAGCCGCTGCCACCGCTGCTGCCGCCACTGGTCCGTAAGCTGCTGCTGGGAAGCCTGGCGGAGAGACGGAGAGAGGAGCCGCAGTCAGGAGAGGCCCGGCAGGGGCCACGGACACGCTGTCCACCCCCGCTCCACACACACACAGACAGGTGTGGGGCAGCATCTCCCAGCTCAGCTTTTAGGAGGGACTGAGTCAGTGGCTCTCGGATGCCGGGAGGGCTCAGCAGCTGCAGGTGTGTTTGATCCTCGGCATTTGTCCCTCTAGACTGGTTTCAGAAGACACACCCAAATCGTTCAAGTGGGTTAGGAGGAACGTCTCTTGGGTGGGGGTGACCCACTCGTCCAGAGCAAGGCTGAGCAGGGCTGTCCTGAGGAGCCCTGTGGGGATCCCAGAGGATCGGGAGGCTGAGTCACAGCAGGACAGAGCAAGCCTCTTAGCCTGGAGGCTGAACTCCAGCAGCTCGCCAGAGGTCTGCAGGTCTGCTTTGCTGTCAACTCCAGATTGTTAAAACTTCATGCTCATAGTACCACAGCCCCACGCATAAGGGGGAAACTCCTGGGGTCCCTGCTGCAGGTATACACGTGCAGCCCGAGTGGGGAGGGGTGCGGGGCTGTGGGGGCCTGAGCTTCGTGTTACCACTTCCTGTGTTTTCTCTCTTGCCATGTGTCCCGGTTCACTGCGGGGACCTCGCTGTGGCTCTTCTCTCTGAGGGGCCTCCAGTCTAATGAAGCACTGCCCTGAAGGGCTCCTAGGGCTCTTAATCGAGTCCTGTGCTACCTAATGTTATGCACCAGGCAGCAAGGCTGTCCCAGATAAAAGTCAGAAGGCCAAGGTGACCCACTATGACTGCAGAACGTCCAGGTGAAGGAAGAGGTGGGTGAGGCCCCTTCCCAGGCTTCTCTTGGCCACCAGCACATGCACACACCAACCCACACCCTCCAACACCCAGACACAGAGAAGGACAAACACCCTCTGCCACCCAGGCAGACACTCGGAGGCCTGGTCACAAGCTTCCTTTCCAATCTGTGTGTCTGAAGGATGTGCCAGAAGCCAGCGGCAAACTCAACAAGTGGCCTGGTGGGAGCTGCACAGCTTTGGCCATGGAGCCTCCCAAATAGGGACTCGCCACAGGATGAGAGGGGGAGACATGCACCCCAAAGGGCAGGGAGCGGAGGAAGAGAGGAGAGAGCGAGCCATCCCCAAACAGAGCCAACTAGAAGCCCACTAAACTAAGACTATTGTCCTAGCTACACAGAGCTACTGGAGGGGAGAAGGCAGGAAGTTCAAAAGGGAACAAGCTACTCTAAAAAGGACAGGTAGGCTAAGCTACTCATAATGTCAATGAAAAGAGACATACTTGCATTTAAATATGGTAATAGGGCTGTTGAAGGGGGAAAAAGAAAGATCCAGGTGAAATAAAGGTACAGGTCGTCCCTGGATCCCATGAAGAACACGCGCACACGCCTGGGCCCCCCGAGGGTGGCAATGACCCTGCAGGAGGCCAAGGAAGGGGGTCCCCCACCAAGTCCTCTCCCCACTTCTTCCATGCAGGATCTAGATGTGGGTGCTGGCGGAAAACGCTGAAGGAAAATAAGGAAGATTGAGTTATTTTTCCCTGTCCCAATTTTCAGTAGCCCAGGCCCCCTGCAGGCAGAGTAGGGGTGAGGGGAGGGGGGCTGGAAGGGGAGAAAGCAGGAGGGGGAGAGAGGGAAGGTCAAGTTCTTTATTCTTTTACTTGAAACAGATATTTTGGGTTTTTTTTGGGGGGGGGAGGCAGGGGGACAGAACTGGGAGAGGGGAGTTTAGTCAATAAAAAAACTTGAACAAAACGCCTATTTTTCTCAAGTTGAGTGTAATTTAGACAAAAAGTCCAAGAGAAAGAAGAAGGGGAAAAGCTTATCCAAGAAGGGAAATCCATTATCCTTAATCTCAGATAAAGGCTCCTGCTGGAGACTGAGGAGGAATCTAACCTCAACCATCAAAATGGACCGAGCAGTAGCAGGTGAGAGAGGGGCCGGGGGAGCCGCCCCCCAGTCTGCTGCCTCCCCCGTACAGCCACTGCCCCTGGACCACAGCTCCCGGGCCAGGCCGGCCTCCCTGGGCATCCGCCAGAGGAGGGAGCAAGTGCCTGCCCTTGTGCCCTGATGGGCCGACATCCTGGCCAACTCCCCGGCTCTCTGCCACCTCCTGCCTGCCCTGTTAGGCTACTTGTCCTCACTGGTTACCCCAAATATGTTCTGTAGATGACCTGGTAGACAGAGATCTTGATGCTATTTCTAGGGCCAGGGGCTCTTCTTGGCTGGGTTTGTAGGAGACGGGCCAGCACAGCCCTGCAAAGGGGTGACGTTAGGGTGGGGCTGCCCACCTGGGGGCTGTCTGAAGCCATGACTGTCTGGAGGTGTCCTGGAGAGGCCTGAGGAGCAGAAGGAGCCTGGTAAAAATAAGCCCTCGCAGGCAGGACCTGGAAGAGCTGGAAAGAGCAGGGAGAGCACTCGGCATTCTTCACCAGGCTGGAGGTGCCAAGGGCAACTTCCTTGGGGAACCCCGCTCATGTTCTGTCTTGAGGGGACATGGTCTGGGCCCAGGAGAAAGGTACTCTGGCAGGGGTTCAGGGAAGACTGGAAAGGTATCTGGCTGAGCTTCCTGGCCGTGAGTGCCCAAGGCTGCCCTGCTCACTGTGGGAGGTGACTGCTCCCCACTGGCTGCTCAAGATGCCAAGTGGGGACCCCTTCTCACCACCACCTGCCTGCCTGCCACATGAAGGGCGTGGCCAGGCTGCTCCTTGGGAGTCTGTCTGGGCTCAGGTCCTGCTTCTGTCCCTCACTAGCTGTGTGACTTTGGACACGCTGCTTCAGCGTCCTGTGCCTTGACTCCCCATCTGTAAAGGGCAGGATGGTATTAGCGTGGGATTAACAGATGCCAAGCGCTTCAATAAATGGCTGCAGGGAGTGGCAGGGAGTGTCAGCTGTCCTCCTGCTGAGGCTATCAGGTCGCTGCTCTCTGTCCCCGTTACCAGCCCACTTCCAGACAGGCCTCTCCTCCCCACCCACTACCCCAGAACATGGAGCGGTCCCGCTTTCTCCTTGGTGGGCTACGGGGTTGGATGGTTGTAAGCACACAGGAGACTTGACTTACTGGCAGCCGTGGTCTTACTGTAACAAGGCCTGTGATTCTTCACAATGTCTCAACTTCATGACGTCCTCTTAGTGGCGCTAAATTTCCATAGCTCAGAGTCATAATCCGCATTCTGATGAGCTCTAACAATAAGAGTAGACCCAGGGGGCAGGCCTGACTCTAGTGGTCTGATAGCTTTCATACCTCGGAACTGGGGAAACAGTTACGCACCATGGAAACTTGTCTTCACTGCAGATCTGAATCCCAGTCAGACTCCAGGAGTGAGCCCAGGCTTCAGCCTTTGCTAAGGCTCCCAGGCGGCCCAGTGAGCAACCGGAAGTAAGGGTAAGAGGAGGGCGTGCCACTGGGCATCACCGTGCACCCTCTGTGGGCTCCATGTGCTCCTGTGGACCTTTGAGTTTGCTCCCCTGGGGTGGAGGAACCAGGGGTGCAGGGCCCAGGGGTGGAGGGCCCAGGGGTGGGTGACCCAGGGTGCAGGGCCCAGGGGTGAGTGACCCGGGAGTGGAGGACCCAGGGGTGGAGGCCCAGGGGTGGGTGACCCAGGAGTGCAGGACCCAGGGGTGGAGGGCTCAGGGGTGCAGGGCCCAGGGGTGCAGGGCCCAGGGGTGGGTGACCCAGAGTGCAGGGCCCAGGGGTGAGTGACCCAGGAGTGGAGGACCCAGGGGTGGAGGACCCAGGGGTGGAGGGCCCAGGGGTGGGTGATCCCGGAGTACAGGACCCAGGGGTGGAGGGCCCAGGGGTGCAGGGCTTAGGGAGTAAGAGCCTAATAACAGGGTGGGCGGTGAAACCTTTCAGCTGCAGTTCAGCCCTAGTGGTGTGTCCAGCTGGGGTGCCCATTCCCCACCTCGGGGCATCCTGGGCACCATCAGCTGATGCTTGGGGAGAATCTTCTGTGGGTGGACTCTGGGCTAGAGGCTAAGTAGGACATGTGACTCAGTCCTGCCCTAGAAGAATGTGTCAGCCAGCAAGAGAAATAAATGTGCATGTAAAAATAACTATGCTTAGGTAAGGCTGATACTGCTAAGTGCCACAGAAGCAGTAAAAAGTAGGTGTGGTGTCATGCAAGTCTCAAAAGAAAACGAAAAGTGCCATTGCCTTCTGATTTGCAGTCAAGAGGAGGGGAGAGGGTCTCGGGTCAAGATCTTCAAGGGTGTCAGCACCCACAGCAGAGGGATGGCACAAAAGTTGCCCCTCCCTTTGAATTACAATGTTTAGCTAATTTTATAAATTATGTAGCTCTCCCACTGTTTTAAAGGAGCTAGCAATGCAGCAACACCAAGCCTTTTAAGTTTTATGGTTCAGGAACCTCTGGCAGGAGGTTTTGTAGAATCGTAAAGAAAAAGAACTTGCTCGGGGAACAACAGGAAAGGCCCCCGAAGAGGCAGGGCCAACTGGGTGTGCTGGCCAGGGTGGGCGCCAGTCTGCTGCACCTTCTCCGGTCTCATGTCTCAACCTGGTCACCCTCTAGATCTCCTGGGGCGCTAAAGGAAAAGTAATGACGCCTGGGCCTGCCCAGAGACCTGCAAGGGTCTTCCTGGGGCAGCCTGACAACAGGAACTTTTAAAAGCTCCCCAGGAACACCAGAGCATAGCTGGAGCAGAGAACACGGCTTCAGGAAGTAATCCCCCGGCTCCTCGGGGAGGCAGACAGTTCTAACTGGGCACTGTGGCCCACATCCTGCTGCCTGGGCCTCTCTACCTCGGAATCGCTCAACCCCTCCCAACAGGGAGCTGGAGCCCACAGCGCCCCAGTCACCCAGATCCCTCCATAACTCCAGACCGGTTAACACATATTTATTGAGCACCTACGACACAAGCCAGGCATTGCTCTAAGCTCTGGGACCTCAGTAGTTAACAAAATTCACAGTCTCTGCTCTCCCAGAGCTTACACCAGCTGGCCCCTGATGGGAAATGGGGTCCCAGGGCCAGGCTGCATACAAACCAACTCTCTGGGATGGACAAGAAATTGGCTGAAGATAAGCTTGCGATAAGGGATGTTCTCAAGGACCCGCCTACCATGGGGCCAGGTTCCAGCCTATGTCAGCTTTGGGGACTTCTCATAGCTGAGCTCAAGAGCTGGGTGTGGCTACTCTAATCCTGCCTGGAGAGGGAGGCAAAATCAGGAGACCCAGCCCTAAGGGTCAGAGGAGTGTAGGGGCAGCCATCCCAATGGATTCTCTTCTCCGAGATCAAGGGAACACAAGGACAGGGAAGAGAGCATTCCTGTGGCTATGATCTTGATCTAGCCCCTAAGCTCTCACCACTTCAATTTGATTCTGTTAAGAAAAATTACCAGCTGGGCCCTGGCACACATTGCCTACACACAGATCGGTCCCTCCAATTCTTTCAGTAACTACCCAGTGGGTTGGGGACAACGGCAAATGCCTCTTGGGATTCTTGAGAGCTCCAGCGTTGTTAATCCCTGGCCCGGGGATCCCGGGCTTGGGGCTGACATGAGGCTTCTCCACAGAGGGCCACCATCAGGGCTGGCTGACACACTCCTGCCCCCCAGAGCCACCTGTTCAGCACCACTCTCTTCCCATAAGATCTCAAGGACCAGGCTGGCCACAGGAGCTTCACTTCAAAGCCAGCGGCTCTGCCCTGTGCCAGCACGCTGCGGTCCTCGAAGGCTCAGGGAAGCCCACTTGCCCACAGAGCCAACATCTGCCAGACTCTCAGGGCCAAGAGCAAGGCTTCAAGGACAGGGCTTCCAGACCGCCGTCCCTACGGAGTAATCAGCAAACTATCCTGTGGGTTTCTCCCTTCATATTGCACATGTCCCCCACTGTTCCCCTAACCTGAACTTCTGCTTTTGAGACGCTCTCCCATCCACCATCGACAGGTATACCAGGATACTGGTTTGACCACTCTCTCTTTTAGAGCTCACTGATCAGATGGCTCTTACATTGCTTCCTGTTTCCTAAGTTTCAGATGCTCACTTGCCAGAGAAAAAAGTCAACATGTTGCTTCACCAGCTTCATGCTCCACAGACCTTTGCAATGGTCTGCTGCACAATGATTCCAGACACTGGCCCTAGGGCATCTGCTTTGTGGACCAGACAGAAAACACTCAAATCTTGAGCACCCCCCCAGACTGCTTGCTGAAGGACCCAGGCTCCCACCGTGGCCCCATCACCTGCTGTCAAGAAGCTAACATCTGTGACCTTGGCTTCCCTTCCTGTAAAATGGAGAGGCTGCCACTTTGGGTCTCAGACATTGCATGACAGATCACTGCTGTGCTGGACACGGGCTGGCGGATGGTGGGGCGGTCAGGGCATCCCCGGGAGGGCACAGCACTTCGGGGAGGTGGTCCCTGAGCTCAGCGCAGCTGCTATTTACCAATGACAGGAACAAACAGACTTCAAGGCGTAACACAGAGAAGGTCCTATCACTCCACAACAGCATGAGTTGAAAGGGGGAACTGTAGGATGGCCTTCTGGGGGCCTTTGCCTCCTCACCTACAAAATAGGAGCTTGGCCCGGATGGTGAGAAAGTCATCATCACAGTGACGACAGTAACACAGCCACCACGGAGGCCCGCTCCCCAGGCAGGAAGCCTCCTGCATCGTCTCAGAGAGCCCTCGCTAGAGCTTCGAGCAGGAAGGTGTCCAGTCCCACTGAACATGTGAACTCGCGGTCCAGGGAGGAAAAAGCAAACAGCACACGAGGTGGTTAAAAGCCAGGTGGCAAAAGCCCTGATCCCATGTTAACTAGTCGTGTGACTCAAGACAAGCCAGGGAACTCTCCCTCCGTCTCACTGTGCTCTCCGTAAATGCAACTAATGATGGCTCCTTTTCAGGCTGTTGTGAAATTGGACGAGATGGTGGCGCTGGCGCTCAGCACGGTAATCTGGCACTCAGCAAGCGCTCAGTAAGTGGAATAATAACTTTTATTTCTATTTTTATTATTATTGCCCAAGGTAATAACAGTAGTGGAGCTGAGAACTCCCTCTGGCGCCTTCCTATTCTAAAATCCTATTAATTTACATGACATTTCACATCCAAAGGGCTTTAATAGATAACATTTATAATTTGCTGGTGAGTGATAAGGGTGCATTTTATTGGAAGTGCACGCTCTAACTCTGGCGAGGTACTGTGACGGCAGGAAGCAAGGGGCTTGCAGGGGCTGAGGCAGGGTCTGGCTGGGGGGCCACGGCCCTGGGGTATGGTGACCACAGCTGCAAGCGCCGTGCTGTGCTCATCAGCTGGGCTGGCAGCCATCTCTGCCCCGAAAGACTGCGCCAGCTCCTGCAGAAGCAACCTGGTCAGAGGAGCTGTCCCGAGTCTTTCAAACAAGTGGATCCCGTGTGTTCCTCGGCCCCTGCAAGTGCCCTATAAAGAAGGGTGTTTCTTCCTGGCCCAGCACTGGAGGAAAGACACACAATGCTTTCATGCTATTCCACCTTTTGGTCCCATGTATTGAATACCCTTTTCTCATCCTCTGTTTCTGGCGAACTCTTACTTATGCTCCAAAACCCAGTTTAGATGTTGCCCCTTCCTGAAAGCTTTTCCAAGTTACATCGCTGTCAGACCACATATGAACACATTTGGCCCATGTGGGATGCCCCTCCAGGCCCTAACCTCCTTCTCCACTTTCCTGAACCCCAAGAACACCTAGCCTGGGGCAGGTCCTGAATTCCATCTCTGGGACACTACTGAGAATGCTCCTGCTCCTCCTTGTGCAAAGGAACAGGGAACAGAGATGGTGGTCACTGAGTGGGGTGTCTTGGGGCAGCCATCAAGGTGACATGGCCCCAAGGACAATGTCTGCAGACTCTGCTCTTCTTCCCAGTGTGGGGAAGAGGGGCTGGGCCACACGTTTGCCTCTGGTTTGTCCTTGGCTGTTCGGGAGCTGCCCTGCCCTTTGGCCTTGTAGTGGTGTCTGCCTATGATTTCATTCTCTGTAATTTGTTGATGTTGGTGGCTTGTTTTTTAAGCTGCAACATTTCGCGTGCTTTTGCTGATGGAAATTAAGACTGAAGGGTTTGAATGTTGATTAAATTTGTGCTGGCAGGCTTACTAGGGTACAGGTACCTAGAGAGGGGAGCTGAGGATGGCAGTGCTGGGGAAGATGGGTGCCAGTGGGAGCAGGGCTCAGGCCACATCCACAGCCCCTCACTGCTGCCCCGACTGGAGCTGGCTGGACTCTCTGGCTCTTACATGGGGCCTCCAGGGACAGGACACTACCTCTTCTCGAAACACTAGATCATCTTTGGTCACTGTGACCCTCTCAACTACTGTGAGGCAGGGGGAAGATAAAGGTCAGTAACCCCACTTGATAGACCCATTTGATAGATGGGAAAACTGAGACCTAGAGATGGTTTTCCCCTCCCAGCCATCTGGGGCAAGAACTGTCTCCTGGCTTGGCTCCCTGCCTCACAATACAGTGCTCAGGGGCTCGGTACAGGGAGCTGAGCCCGCCCTCAGCCACATTTCCCTTCATTTATGCAGAGGCGCTTCAAGAGCTAGGGCAAGCTGATCGAAAGCGAAACCCGCAATTCCTGTCAACTCAGATTGCTCCAATTCATTTCCACAAACATTTATTAAGTGCCTATTAGGCGCCTCACTCTGCTCTCATCTGGGAATAGAGTCAGCTCCTGATTTTCCACGCGGAGGGAGGCGCGGCATACATGGCCCATCCCCGGTCCCGACAATCCTCCTGCCAGGATGTGGGGGCTGCTGCTGAGTTTGCCTTCCCATCTTTGCTTAAGGCAGGGACTCAGCCTGCCTTTAATATTCGAATGAGAGGCTAAGCCCAAGCACACACAGGACCAGGTGGCAGCAGAGTGGGCCCCGGAGCCCAGAGGATCCAAAACCTACCTGTGGCCCCAGTCCGTGAGGGACAATTCCTAGAGACAGGCGGAGCTTTGAGGCTGAAGGGAGGTACAGATTAGCGGGCTGCTGATGAAAGATGTACGGGGGCTGCCTTTGTCGGGGGCGGGGTCCCTTTACCCTGAGGTTTCTGTTTATGGTGCCCAGGTCAGCGGTGTGTCAAGTATGTCAAGATGCCAATCACCCGTCCTGGCATTTCCAGATCACTTTCCTACCAGGAGCGAGGCAGAGCCTGAGGGTTTGCTACCTTGGGGGTCCACAGGGGTCTTCTTAAGGACACTTTCAGGGCAGAGTGGGCAGGCAGGAACCTCACAAATTCAAGCGAGGAGTTCTGACGTTTAGGTTTATGCCAAGTGAGGGGTCACCCTAAGCCCAGTGTGCGGTCCCACCACAATGGCCCGGAACTGCCTCCCAGACAAGGCTTCAGAGACTGGGGGGGCTCCTCTCCTTCCAAGAGGCGGCCAGAAAGAGCAGCACTTGGGCAAGGCCCAGGTGGAGGCACGGCCTAGGGATGCCCTCTAAACACTCCCCGGGCAGGATCCTAAGCCTTGGCACCGCAGCTACCAGCACTTCCAAACACTTTGCAAAGTGTTGTAAACCAGACAGAAACTAGTGTGGTATGAGCTGGCTCAGGAAGTAGCCCCTTCCCTAAGGTCAAGGCCAGCTGGGAACATCCATGAAGACAAACCCCTCTCCTCTTGAGAACTTGAGCCAGCCACATTCCGCTTTCCACATTCCAGCCTCTCCCCTCAGGATGTCACAGCGCTACCTCCGGGTCTCCCTCAAAGACCAGGTGACCCGCTGCCACTTATCCTTTGCCTGCCCATGCAGCAGACAGGCTCTGGCGGCTTCTCCTTCAGGACACCCCTGAACTACGGCACCTTCCCAGAGGCCATGCTCCCCCTCCCCTCCCTTCACACAAAACAAAATGGTCATCTTCAGAGTGACCAAAGTATCACCATCACGCTGGAATCTGCAGGGCAAAATCTGTGATTGCCCCCGCCGGCAACTGTGCAGGCATTGCTAATCAATCACAGCCCTCTCTGTGCTGAGCAAGGGCTTGACCTCAAAATCACTCCTAAGCCAGTTCTCCAGGAAGCCTGTACCAATCAGTCAACACTGGCCCCTGTTGCTGAAGAGACAGGAGCGCCAAGTGGCACTTCCAGACCCAGAATCGAAGGGTCCCCTGGCCTGGGATGTGCCCAGCTGCTGACGACAGCGTCCTGGGAGGGCGGTGTGAGCACTGGGCTGCAGGCCCCAAGTGCCTGTTGTGTCTGAGGTCACTTCAGTAGCCACGGCTTTGGCCCACAGACTTTTCGGTGGTTGGGGCGCTATTAACCCTGTTTGACCCAGTAGAGCTGAAAGAGCCCAAAGGGTCACCAGGCAGCCAAGGCAGGGGGGGAGGAGTGGAGCAAAGAGGGGGCCAGGCAGGGAGGAGAGGAAGTAGCCTGCGGAACAGAGAGAGCCGTTGCCGAACCCACCCTGCAGTCTTTTCCATGGCCCCCACCTCACCAGACCCTCTGACTCACGCTGGAAATCTGACCATACCACATCACTCTTCTGCTTCAAATCCTCTAAGGGCTTGCCACTGGCTGGAGGCTCAGACTGGAATCCCCGAACCTGACTCAGGAGCCCTCCAAGACCCAGGACAGCCTCCTGCCGAACCTTGTCGCCCCCTGCCGGATGCTCGCGCAAGCCTCCACGCACAGGTCTGCTCATGACGTGGGCCTGCAATGCTTCCCCTCTGCTTTGTGCCAGAGACCAAGGCATCCCCTAGTATCTACTGTGCTCTTCTTCCTTAGCACCAAAATTCTCTTTTGAGCTGGGCACACGGCTGCCTGGAATAAAGGCATTTCTGAAGTTTCCTCAAGAAACTGGCCACGAAGCTAGTTTCTTGAATGAACCCTATGTAGGATGTCACATTCGGCTTCTAAAGGGAAGAAATATGCTCTTCTGAGATGAGTATGTCATGGCTAGGGCTTGAGTAGCCGTTTTGGACTCTGAGGCAGAGTCTATGTTGAAGAGGACAGAATAAAACAGATGCCCAGGTCCCTATTCACACAGGCCTCTTTTGCAAAGGTGAGAGAAGCCAATTCTTATGTTGCTTAGGACATTACTGTTTCCTTTTCTTCCTTTTTTATTTTACCTTTAGCTGCCTGACTCAGTATCTAAGCAGGTCATTTCTTTGGGCACACGTCTTTCCTTCCTTTACCTAGCCAATTCTACTTGGCTTTGCAAGACCCAGTTCTGGTATCACCACCAGCAGGGGGCTTCATTAGGGTGAAGAGGAAAAGAAAACCACTCTGGGGAGTGAAACAATCACATCAGAGCTCCGTGTTTCCAAAACTCCTCGTTGTGTAGCATTGATCAGTTGTCACAGTCACATATGCACATTATCTTACTTAATTTAACAGAACAACTGGGCATTATTATAACCCCAGTGCTTAGAGGATGAAGCAGCTCGCTCAAGGTCATATGGCTACTATGTGGCCACAGCGGGCCTGGAAACCAGGTCTTGGAGCTTCAGGTCCAGCTCCGTTTCCACTGCATTCAGGGGCCTCCTCCAACCTGCACGTGCAGGTACGCACAAGCACGGGCCTGAGCTCACAGACACCTGTCGCAGCTGGGAGGGTGCCAGGTGTCCCGGCGGTGTTCTCACTTGAGGGCACGGGTGACCGCGGAGGGAAGGGCTTGGGGGCAAAGGCACAGCTGCCGCACGCAGATGCTGTCTCCTCAAGGACAGACCACCTGGAGCAAGAGCCGGGAGCACCAGGCAGCGAGAGGCCGCTGCGCGGCAGCCAGGGGGGTTGGGCTTGTTTCGGCCCCTGCGCCAGGCTGTCGCGGCACCAGCCACTCAGTGCGTCCACCGCCCCCAGCGGGAGAGCAGGATGCCGTCAGGCTGAGACACGGCAGTACACAGCATGTCAGTGGTAGACAATTTATTTTTCTACCTCAGTTGCTTATAGGGGGAAAACTAAACGTCATCAGGGAGAAGCACAGACGAACTATTTACAAAGATGCAGAAAATTCACAACGGCTAACAGGCTGGTGAGGCAGGCAGAGCAGGATACCAAAGCAAAGCAATTTACAGCAGAACAGAGTAAGGGGCGGGGTGTCAGATTATGGAGGGAAAAACGCTCATGAAAAAAATCTGCGGGAAAATGAAAGTAAACTAACCCATTATTTCATCAAGCAACTTTAATGGGGTGAGCAAAATGCAGCCTAGGTCTCAGGGACAGTGCCATTCAAATGGAAGGGTTTGTGCGCGTCAAATGCATCCGAGGGAAGCACGCGCGCAGGCCACTTCTCACAACTGTGGGGTGTGAACAAAGGGGGGCTCTTGAGGGTCCAACTGAGATCCAGAGAGTGGGGCCAGGATGGGGGGAAAGATGCTTCCAGGGGGCCGCCTGGGGGAGCCAGCTCCATCGGATGGGGCCTGCTTCTGTCACCTCCCACTCCCGGGGGCCAAGAGGCCCTGGGGGCAGCAGGGAACACCACGTCCGCGCGGCAGGGAGCCCAGGGTGGGGGTGCAGGGGCAGGAGGGCTGGCCTGGCTAGGTGCCCACAGTGTGGAAGACATGGCAGCACCCCACGGCCCCACAGTCCCGCCCGAGGCAGATGTGTCTGCATTACGGTCACAGCCACCTGGATCCCAGCACGAACACAACCTGTGAGTTTTATACCTGCTCCTCCAGATTACGTTTTTTATGTTGGTATTTACAGAACAGTCTCGGGGTGTGTTCACTTTACGCACTGTGCTCCCCATGCCACATGCCCCCAACTCCTGTGGGCAACAGCATTTAAAATCCCACCCGACAAGTCTGTTTGGGCATCAATGAAACGGCGTGATCCCCTGGGAGTCGCTATGAAGCTTGGGAGGAGTTTCCCTCTGGTCCCATTGCATCCTTGGGGGGCAGGGGCGAGGTGGGTCGAGGTGTGTACAAAAAGCAGAGTTGGAGGGGCTGGAGAGTCAAATAAACAAAAAAAGAGTGAAGCAACGAGGGCATGAGTCTTTTCCAATAAAGCGAGAAAAGAACACCTGGCACCAGGGCCGCTGGGGCCGTGTCAGCAGGCACTGACCGAGCGGGGGTGGCCCCGGGCGGGGCCGTGTCCTCTCTCTAGTAATGGTAGCAAACCCCAATTTGTTAGGCCTCTCTTAAGAGCTAGTTGATAAAAATTATGTCTTGTGAAATCGGCAAATAGTCTGCAAAGTGAAATAAGAACAGAAATTAACAGATTAAATGAAAATGAGAAGTCCGGAGTCGGGGAGAGAGGAAGGGGTAGGGCCGTGGTGGGGTCACACTGCTTCCCGCGGGGGGCAGGGGCAGGTGGGGATCGGGGCACACCATCTGCCATTGGGCCCGGGAAGGAGAAGCCACTCCACCTGGCTGGCCATCACTCCTCCTCCCCCCTCTAACAGTACCCAAAGCTTCTAACCTTCTTCCCTCGCGACTCTTTCCGTCCCACGGCCCCTACGTGGGCAGAGGCAGGTGCTGCTTTTAACAACTGCACGGCCAGGCCCGCTGCAGCACCACAGGGGACGGGGGTTGGCAACCCACTGAGGGGGCCCAGCCAGGTGAGCGGGGTACTCAGACGGCCCGCTCAGGTGAGGGGGGCCCCCTTGTAGCAGGGTAGACTGGGTCTTCGCGGCAAGGGGCCCGTGTGTTGTGGTCTGAGAGTGAACACATACAGGAGAGTCTCGGAAGCTGTGAGGACTGGGTGTCCTCTCGTGCCCTCAGCCAGCTTCCTCTCACGGTGCGGCACCAGGAGGACTCGAAAGGGCTGGGAGAGGTGCAGGGTCCCCTGCTCACGGGAGGGCTGAGGGTGGGGGACGGGTGAAGTGGGCACACACGTGGCTACCAAATCAATGAAATGTGGCTAGTATGTCTGAGGAAAGGAATTTTTCACCCCTTTTGATGAATTTAAATCTACATTTTAGCACCCACACGTGAGACTGCACAGACCAGATGAACAGTAGTGGGGTGGGGAGTGTGCCCGTTAAGGCCCAGCCACTTAGCAAATCCCAGTCCTGCCCTTGCGGGACTCGGGGAGAGAAAACCCACAAAGGGCACGTCAGGACAGCTGGGTGGCGCACGAGAGCTGTGTGGGCGTCTGTTCACAGGACCCAGACACGGGAGGGGGCCACAGTCGGCTGCCACAGTCACGGGACAGGAGGTCGGGCCACCCTCCCCTGGGCCACCCCTACACCCCACTGGAAACATTCCTCTGGGCACGAGGCGAGGGACAGAAGGCGGGACATTCTGAAGCTGCCCTGACCCTGCGACCCAAGCTCCAGGAGTGTCACCTCTGGTTCCTGGGGGGCTACCCCCCTGAACTTCCATGGCTGGTAAACCTCCAGGGACACCTGGACACCCCAGGCTGCCAGGGAGGCGTCTGGACCGGGGACAGAGCCACTGCTCTGCACCGCAGCTCCGCTGGGAGTCTCCAGGGCCCACACAGGCCTGAGGTCCAGCCCCCGGGGCCACCCACAGCCCGAGCCTCAGTGAGAGCAGGCACGCCTGTGGCCCCTTCCTGGAGATCGGTCGGTGGGGACAATCAAGCATAGGGAAGGTGAGACATGGAGAGGAGGAGGCCCAGGGCTCAGGGAGGCCAGGTCTGTCCACCCTCAGGCCTGGGGCTGTCCTCGGGGCGGCCGTGCGTGGTTGCTGAGAGAAATGCTTACCCCCTGGGGTCATGCTCGTGGGGGAACCCCCACACTCCTATGCTCCTTCTGATCCAAAGCTGCTGTGGCTACTCCCACAGTCAGAAAGGTGCACAGGCCCCGGGATCATCCTGCCCAAGCCCTGGCTCAAAGACAGACGTGAGGCTAGAGACATTGGGTGACCTGTCCCTGGCCACGGGCAGCCAGGACAAGAGTCCAGGGCTTCTGCCACCTGTTGAGGGTGTCCCCTCTAAACAGGCACTGCATCCCTAACGCCTCCAGATACGCCGTCTCACCCTGACCTGCAGTCTGAGGCAAACGCTGAAGCAAGCCCCCTGGCATGCGTGCCTGTCCTCGCTGGCCTCAGAACAGCCCCTGGCGGCGGCTTCCTTGCTCCCTCCTGCCTCTCGGGCCTGGCCCTGCCAGGCTGCAGGTCTGGGCAGGGGCCAACCAGGAGTGCCTCAGCCGGAGCCCAGGGCCCTGAGGGGCTCCTCCCTTAGCACAGAACCTAAGAGGACAAGCTTCCTTCCTAAAGCCTGCTCTAGAAACCCCCGCTGTCCTCTGTGCACAGACAGCTCCCTCTCCCTTTACCCCAAGCACCTCAATATAGTTTCAGGTTTGGGAAAGGTGGTGACTTGCACAGGGGAAAGCAAAGCCCCATAAGACATCCTTCAACACCCCTGGCCCCAGCCCCACAAGACCATGCCTACACCCTTGGGCAGGCTCAGGTGGGGGTCCCAGGCCTCCCTGCTACCTCAGAGCTGGAGCAGCCTGGGCATGTGAGTGGGCATCACTCTGAGGTGTGTCTGGAGCCTCCGCCCCCCACACGGTGGAGAGGGAGAACGCAACCCCCCACCAAGACAGAGAGCAGACCCAAGCCTCAAGAACACCCCACCGACATACATCAGAGGGGACTGAAGCCAGAACCCAGAGCCTCCAGGGATGCTGAGGAGGGAGGCGTGTGGGACAAGTTGATGCCAGGCAGAGGAAGTGGGAGGCGGGCGAGGGGGAGGGATGGGGAGAAGAAAACCCTGGGTGGAGCCCCCAAGAGGAAGGAGGCTCCAGAAAGACGCCTGCCCGCCCCCGCAGCCGCAGCCAGCACTGCCCCTTCTCCCTCAGACACCGCTCAGTGAGCCACTTCAGTTAACCAGAAACTGAGCTGCATCCTGACTCTACAGCAGTGGACCTGAAGCTTAGCGCCTCCTGGGGCTTCTCAAACGACGTGAACAGACGTGTGGATGAGCTGTCTTCTTTTTAGGGGGTCTCCCCCTCTTGCCCCAAATGCAGCCCACCTCCCCTGTTTCAAAGCCCTGGGGGGTGGGGGGGGGGACAGTCACTCACCTGGGAACTGATAGCCATAGCTTGGAGCAAATCCGGGGTAGCCGCGGCCATAGGTTGCCACAAAGTTGGGGTAGCCTGGAACACAGATAAACACCACAGCCTGTTAGCAGTTGCCTCAGGTCTGGGGAGGGCGGGAATGAGAACGAGCCCAAGTTATTTCCTCCACAGAAATGATTTGTCTCCCAAGAGGGTCTTTACTCAGAACTTGGGTCACCTCTCGGTGGTGGTTGGGGGTGCTACAGTTGGCCCGCTGGTAATTAACCCGTATTTGGGCAGAGAGACCCCCACAGCCCACACACTTTCTGGAACCGGCAGAGTAAATGCCACGCGTTAGCACTAGACACAGGACCTGCGCCTGGTGCTGACATTTGGAGAGCTTACCCTGAATGTACTTTACCTTAAAGGTGTTGACAGTAGGAGATTAAAGTCCTTGTAATGCCGCCTCCCAAGGCAGCGGACAGCAGCTCCAGCACCAGACAGCGCATGAGACTTGGGGATCACACTAGCACGAAACCCAGGCCGACCCTGGGCTCCCGGGCCCAAACCAGGCAGGGGTGCTGACGCCTCCCCAGGCCTTTGGGGAATGGCGAGGGACTGGTGGTATTCAAATGTGCCCTGAGAAGCAAGGCCCCACCCTCAGGAGCCTGGGCCATATGTTTTGATGGGCAGCACAGCCAACCTCCCCCACCACCGCCCCGCCCCGCAGAGGTGACTGGTGAACTGAGGGTGGTGGTGGAAACTGTTGCTGGGCTGGGTGCGGGTTCAAATTCCGGGGCTGCTGTAGCTTCTGTGCGCTGCTGGGAACCCCCAGTAAGGCCCTCCACCCTTCACAGCCTCTGCTCAGCCCACTTTACTATGTTCGTGCCTCTTGATTCCAGCTCTGTAGAGAAGGATGGGGTAGCCATCTTGGGGCGAAAGAACATCTCCCACAGGCCATGGGAGACTCGTGGCCAGCTCTCTTCCACCCTGCCAGGCCACTGTGCAGGAGTCTCGGTACACCCACACTCCTTAATCGCCCTGGCCCACCACCCTGGCCACCACCCACTGGCCTGGTTTTTGCTTTGACCACTGAGGTGGATGTCCCTGGCTGTGTTTCGGCTCCCTGTTCCTGAATCCTCTCCCCGACCTTTGAGAGAGGCCTTCCTCTTATTATGGAAGCAGAAAAGGCTTCCTGTTCTCTCTGAGTTAAGAAGCTGGGAAACCAGCAGGAGCTTGGCCAGTGGAAGCTTTCCTGGGACCTAGGGTGAGTGGGGCAGAGGAGAGGGGGTGTCTCAGAATTTACCCTGGGGCTAACAGCAGCGCTCAGCGTTCAATGGTGGCAACAGTGGACCCTGGCTTTGGCTGTAGTTCTGACCTCCCAGATTCCAGATTCCTGTCCTCCAGCCTCCTGACAACTTTTATGCTGCCCACACCCTTCCAGTCGCCTCCTTTGCTGCTTACACCCGTCAGAGGAGCTTCTGCTGCTTACCGCCAAAACAATAGCTGGTAGCAAGCTGCTTTGATGGGAGGATTTATGACAATCCTCACACCCTTCAGCCTACAGGGGAACAAGTAACAGCTGTCCACATGTGTCTCTGTGGTTCTACACAGTCCCTTCCTCACACAGCCTTGAGCTCCAGCGCTGGGGTTCAATGTGTACCTCCCTAGTGGATTCTCATGGGTTACGAGCTTTCCCTAACTCTGCAGATGAGGGTTAAAGAAACAGGATCAGTTGCTAAATTCCATCTGCGTGCACCCTGGCGCGCGACTGAAGAGTTCACCGGTCATCTCGTTGCCTGGTCACAGAACTCATTTTGCCTCAGAGGGTCCCAAGTGGACTCCAGCCTCCTTCCCTTCCCTGTGCTTGTGGTGACCTCTGGCCTAATCAGTGAAGCCGCCATTAAGCCCAGAATGGAACCTCACTGGACTGGACACCCAGGCCTGGACTCCAGCCCTGCCTTGGCGTCTTCCCTTTTCTCCGGGAGCTTGAGCTTTCCTTTTGTCCCCTGCAGCACTGATGGACACAAATGCTCAGCTGGGACCAGTTGTGTTTCCCTTTCCTTGCTTTCGCTAGAGCCTTTCCAAACTTGCAGTCATAACTCACTGGCCAGCGACCTGTTTCTGTCTCAACAGGATCTGGCCACCTACTCCTTCACTGAGTGATTATTTCCCAGCACTTGGAGTCTCTTCAGCAGACAGTCACCCAGGTAGGACAGGTGATGACCTGGCAGGTCTGTCCTGACTGCTGAGGAGCAGCACCCAAGTTGGCCTTGAGCTCTGGCACCTGAGGGGGAAAGCAGGGAAGGGGAAGAAAGGGCAGAGGCCAGGACTCAGATGCCTTAGTGGACACGTGCCGAGTCCTCGGTGTGTATTTCATGGTAAGCCAGCTCCGTTTGCCCCAGATGAATCACCTGCTATCAAATCAGATCTTTCTACACTAGATTTTTTCCCCCTACCATTATTTCAACAATATTGATAAACGGATTATATGCAAACAGCCAGATCATGGCTGCCTAGGGGTTTTTCTGATGAAAAATGACTCCTTTGCTTCTAGCTTCAGCACTGGGGGTCTTAAATATTTTAGGTTAAGCTGCCAGCAAAAGCAGAAGTCCATGCGTCACCTTCACCAGCATAGCAAGGGTAGAAGGGGGTGGAGGCTGCCGTGCCCCTCTCTGATTTGGGCCGAAAGTTTCCGTGATCTCTGTCCTCCTGCTGAAACACTCAAAAGTCTTCCACAAGAGGGAAGAAAAATATGATCAAGTTCACCCCAATTTTGGGCCTTATCCCCATCTTCCCGGACTGGTCAATATTGTCTCTGGAACAAAAAAGATGGGAATTTGGCATCTGCCAGAGGTGGGGGATCTTATCCCCCACCCCCGAACATCCTCTGGGTCAGGCAGATGAAATCATAAATTTATAATACAACATTACTTCAATTTTCCTCTTCATTTACTGCTGTGCAGCCCAGCTCTGCTCCAGCGGCTCACAGCCCCAGCCACACGAGGGAAATTGGCTGGCTGCATATCAATAGCACATTACAGCAGACCCACGTGGAAGCGCCATCAAGCCACATTAGGGTGAGATGACCCAGCCACTGCTTCCATTAGCGCCGGGCCCCTCCTGCACTGGCCGCTGCACAATTTATTTGCTCCAGTACTCTGGACGCCTGATCAATCCCACAGTAATTATCTCTTGTCACTAAAGAAAAAAAACCAAGCCTTCTGCCTGGATGACTACCTTTCTTGCAGATAGGCTTTCCATTGTGGGGGGAAAAAATTCAGAAACCAACAACAGAGTTTGAATTTGCATTTGCCACTCGCTCGTTTCAGGGCTCTCTTTGGGAGATGCTTGGCAGAGTTCTCAGAACTGTGGTTCTAAATCTTTGCTCCAGCCCCAGAAGATATTTGCATGCTAGATGGGCACATGATTCATCCTCTCCTGGGCTGTTACTCAGCTACCCAGCGTCATGGAAAACTGCTCGCTCCAGGCCCCTGACTTGAGAGACAAGAGACAAGGGCTGTTTATCCAGGGAGCTGCCAGAGGGTGACGTATCTGCGGCGTGGTGTGCACAGCAAGGCGGGTACCGTGTCAGCAACATGAGGGCTGCAAACAGACGCAACCCCAAGCGCCTAGAGTCCTTCTCAGGCAAGGATGTGAAGGCCAAAGGCTGCAAAGACATCCGGCTCCCAGAATCATCTGGGGTCGCATTTAACTTAAATTATATAAACGGAATTTAAATGCTGTGAAACGAAAACTTCATTTCCTCCATCACTGGAGCCGTATCTTAAAAATGTCTAACCACCACACTGTCCAGTGGTTGCCATCTTGGGCAGCACAGGTATACGGGATAGTCCCATCACTGCAGAAAGTTCTACTGGGCTGTGCTGCTCTAGAAGAAAAACAGAACTGAATTTTGAATTTCCTCTGAACAACAGAAACAGCTAAACCAAAGAGACTGCCTTGGGAATGACCTCGGCAAATATTTTTTGGGGGACACAAATCCCAGCCGGGGTCACAAATGGGTCTAGTCATGCCACTCTCCGTTCCAGCCGATCTCCTTTTGGTCTGTTAGCGGAGGCCAGCAGGTTACAGCTCCCTTTGGCTTTCAATTCGGAGGGGCTTAACGTCAGGGAACACTGGGTCAGGGCTTCTAGGGGCTTCTCGGTACGGGTCTGGCTTTCTTGTGCTGGTCGGCAGCGTAGCTCCATTTCTGGGCCTGCCGGGGGGAGGCTTTTCTTTTAGACTTCAGCAATGAGGTATTTATTTCTCCACCACTGGTATCAAACAAATTAAATAGTGTGTGCTCACCGAGGTCAAGAGAGTTAAAGGCAGTGGGATTATGTGGCCGAGGGCAGAGAAGGCCAAGAGGAATCAGATATATCAACTATAATCATGTTGTTTGCTTTTATTAAGTCCACTTTCATTAAGAAAAACCAAGGAGATTCTAGTGCATGGAAAGAATCACTGGACACCCTTCTGTTGCTGCAAGGCAGCAGGACCAGGCCTGCAGGCTGCAGAAGGATCTTTTCTAAAGGTTTTCATCGATGTAGGTTCTGTGTGGCTCAAAGGCAGGGAGGGAGACCCAGACTAGGGATGACCCTCTTCTTCCTATATTCATTTAAAGAATTCCCACTGGGCAGATTATGCCAAGATCCTGTCACCAGCTGTGAAAGCTAAAACCAAAACAGCTGTCGTTCACCCCAAGGATGTATGCCACCTTATCAAGAGAGATCAAGAAAGAATAACTGCATGACATGCTCATCAGCCTCCCTTTGACGAGCCCCCCAAGTACGGAGGACAATTTATAAGGGGCTTCAGAATTAGTTCCACCATTTGCAAGTCACTTATAGACCAGTGTGTCTGCTGTCTCACTAGAAGGTCAGGATCCAGAGATCAGACTTCATTCTCTGCTATTCTTGGTGCCCAGAACAGTGCCAGGCACTTAGCAAGCATTCAGTAAATATTTGTTAAGTGGATGAATTTAAAAGCTTTAATGGTTTATAGTTTCATTTCTAAAGATCTCTACAAGGGATACATAGCTTTCTGCTCTTTGGACAATGCCAGTCCAAATCACTGAAACCTCATCTCACTCTATTCATTAATGAATTCTAAAAATGTTTTTCTGCATGAGCGGAGGCCATCAGCTAA
Organism: Condylura cristata; assembly: GCF_000260355.1. Taxonomy (NCBI): domain Eukaryota; kingdom Metazoa; phylum Chordata; class Mammalia; order Eulipotyphla; family Talpidae; genus Condylura; species Condylura cristata. The sequence goes on along the minus strand of NW_004567118.1, from coordinate 12,578,033 downwards.
ACCGTTGTTGGGGGTAATGGCAGTGATTCCAGCACTGATGCATAGGTCTGGCATGCACAGAGGATGTGACCCAGGTGACTGATGGGGACAGGTGAGGCCATCCTATGGCAGGATCAGACTCTGCCTGATGCCACCTCTGTAGAGGGAAGAAGCGAGAAGCAAAGCAGCTGGCACTCTCCTTGCCCTAGGAGTCTGGAAGCCCAGGGGGTGAACAAAATAGAGGGCAGTTCCGGGAGTGTCCAGTGAGGACAGAGAAGGTAGGGCAGGGGACCAGTGTCTGGCAGGGAGGCAACAGGCCCACCAGACCTTGGATTGGGGCTATGCCTGCCTGGTTTACCCTTTGGGGTCCCCTCCTGGGGTCTGGGGTGCTGTTCACAGCTGCTGTACTTCTGCTCTCTGGCAACTGACACAGGGACCCAGCTTCACTGCACGCCTCTGCTTTCCCCTAACGAGCCAGCTCATTCTTCCTAGCATGTAAAGGGTGTCTCTAGTTAGACTCAGAAAGCGGGGGAGGCACCTCCTGAAGATTTGGAACTTTAAAGTCTCCCATTTTATGTACCAGGGGTGGATACAACCCATTGTTTAAAACTCAAGGCCCCCAAAAACCAGCAGTTAGAAATGGGCTCAACTTATTTTTCTCCCCTAAGGTTTGGTTTTAAAATTTAAAGCTACTGGTCCCATCAGTTTCTTTGCTATACAACATAAAAGTCACATAGAAATGATTTTTGAAAGCAAAAGCCAAATATGTGTCTTATAGTCAACCAGGAAATAATTCTCATCGATCGAAAATAATGATTTTATGACAATTATACTCTCAACAGAAATTACACTCTTAAGCAGAAATGTAGTTTTGTCTCTAACTTTTTCTATTAACAGATGCATTCAGATATGCCACTCTATTTCAATTACTGCAGCTCTGTGTTATGTTCTGATGTTTAGTCAAACTATTTTTTCATTTCTCTTTTAAAAACATTTTACTTATTCTCATTTGTTTCTTCTTCCAGGTAAGTTTTTAGAGCCATTTGTCCAATGTTTAAAGAATTATAATAGGATTTTCCTTAGAAACCCTGTGAAACTAAAAGATTGGAAAAGGATGAACAGCTCAGCCATTTTTAACATTCTCATGGCATCTCTCTCCACTTTTTTAAGTTCTTCAAAATAACTTTACCTGCTCATGTTATTTCCTCAGATAAATAGATACAATTTTAAAAAGAATTTATAAAACCAAGAAAAGCTTTATAAACCTAAAACTAAGCCAGGAATGATTTAAACAGCAGCAAATCTGAAACTACATAAAGAGCTTATCAAACAATGTAGAAGAGCAACTCTTATCCGAACCAAATGAAAACCCATTAAAACTAGACGGATCATGTGCCTGAATGGAATTTTACCATTAACTACCATTTATCCCATTTAATTAGTATTTTCTCGAAACACAATAACTTGCACTAAAATACCGTTCTCTTGCCTTGAAATTTCTAATTATTGTTGCGACCCATGCCATTACGCTTTTCCACTGCTTTCTCCATCTTTCATGCCATTTAAGCGGCAAGATTTTCAATTATCTATGCAGGACGGACAGAGATACCTTTAAGGAAGGGGCATAATATGCAACTCAATTTCTCTAAAAGCCAGGAGAGATCATTTTTTGTCAGAACAAACACACTTTGTCTTTCATCATTTTTTTTTTTGCAAATAAAGAGTAAAACAGGCTATTTAAAACATCCATTTAAATGCAAATTTTGATATCCCAAGAGAAAAATGTTAATCATTTAAATAGACAGGATTATCGCCCACCCTCGCCACTACCCCTCCTTCTCAAGTTTTAGAAAACACTGCTTTGGCCCACACACGTTAAGCCCACCAGGAGTCCTTAGGTCTCTAAGTCCCAGTCAGTTGAGAGAGCTGAGGCAGAGAGAGGGATTTGTAATGGAGAGAAAATAATATCAACTACATCCTGTGAGCCAGGTATGGGAAAAGGTGTCTCTCTAGCTCAGTGGTCATAGTTGTTTTGCAAGGAGGGTTCCACTCTCATCTAAGTTGAGGAAACTGAGGCTCACAATGGGGGCTCCACAGTCCTAGACCACAGTGATTCTACTGGGTCCCCAGGGCCCATCGAGACTTACCCAGCATCCCCATGCCGAGCATGAATGCATCCATGGTGTACGGCAGTCCCCGGGCCCGGCCTCTTGTCCCAGGTGGGAACATGACTTCTTTCGGCTGAGCTTTCTTACATTCTACCTGTTAAACAGAAAGGTGAACAAATGAGATGTAAATGAATTCCACGTAAATGTCAAATGCAGAAGCGATTTGGTTATGAGCCAAGCTATTTTTAGTCTTGCTCCTTACTCACTGTAAAAATAGCCGTACCGAGTAAATGGCCTGCAAAATAAATATTTAAGAAAACACACCACTTGTGTGAATCCTGCTTCAGAAAAACCTACAAGAGTGAAATTGGGGTTGGAGGGGTGGTGAGGACATAAGCTAAGATCCACATGCATGGGTGGGAGCTGAGACTGAACTTGTGCAGGAGGCATAAGGGTTAAGAAGGCAGAGGATGGCTGTTTGATGAGTCTGTGAGTAATCACAGTAGCAGTACTAACAGGGTCAACTGTTGGTTGGCCCTTCACAAGTTTACAGATTCCTTTAACGCTCCTTCAGAGACTGGTCAGATCAGACATCTGGCGCTACCTCTTAGCAAACAGACAGGCTAGTGAGTCTTCGTTCCCTTTCACAGATGAGACAGTTGAGTACCAAAGCTTGTATAAGGTGCTACCAGCCACCTGTGGCAAGTATAGGTTTGGAAGCTGGATCTTTTAAATTTCTAAGTTAGCAATGCCCCCAGATCTATAAAAACTGTACACTCTTGAGGGAAGTAATAAGACTAAACAGGATTAAACATGATTTTGTTCATCGGGACTGCCCACTTCTCATTCGGCAGCTACGTTGTCAAGTGGCTGCTGACCTTTCTTTTTTCCCCTTCCACCTACCAAGCTAATCCTACTTTTCTTGAATGTCCAGAAGTCACTTCCTTTATAACCTAAACTATATATAATGCAAAACCCAGGAAATAAATGAAATGGTTACCTGCTGAAGTTCCTACACTGTTACTTATTTATTTTTAGTGAGTTCTCTTAGCTCTTGCTGGACACTTACTTGCATTTAGTTACAGGTCAACTTAACAAGCATTGCTGGTCAGTAATGAACCCCACTATTGAAGAAGATGGGGTGCTGTCAGGTAAGGCAGGGCTCACAGTAGTGAAACTGTACACAACAGCCTGGTAGTGACGGGGGAAGGTGAGAGTCAGGTATCTTATTTAAAAATCAGCCTAGGTCCATATGGTACAGGAGCCAAAACTCCATGTAGATCAACAGCTGTTGAAGTATCACTACCACCTAGAGAGAATTAGTATTGCTCACACTATGAGATGTGAGGGAAAAGTTGTGGAATATAGTTTTACTTTATTATTATTTTTAATATAGATTTTACATCATTCTTCTTTTTGTGCAATGCATGCTTTCTCCTCGCAGGTGTAGTCCCCGTAAAACTCCTATCATCAATTCACCCCATGCACCAACATCATGCGTTGTTTTAAAGGGGATCTATGGGGTGGGGGGTAGGGCGTGCATGAATTATTTATTCTCTGCAGAGATATCCTTAGCCCAGACACTTCAATTGAAAAAAAATAAATTAGCAATTGAGGTGGGGGGGGAAGCTTTTGTTACCTAAAATATTAACTTCTCAAGATTCCAGATAGCCTTCTCATGACATAATGATACATACTTTAAAAACTGGGCAAAATGGTTCAACATTCATGATGGAGACGCTTAATATAAAGATTTATAAATTAAAAGCAAAGAGGCACCCCGAAAGAAAAATGGGTAAAACATGAACAGGCAATTCCCCAATGGCTAATGAAGAAATACATTATCTGCAAAATGAGACCTATCTTCCTACAAGGCTGCTGTGATGAAGGGCTGCTTGTTGGCAGGGTTCCTGAGATTAGGGGAGCTAGGTGTGTGTTCACCCCAACTGCAAGAAGGGGAAAAAGCACATTACAGTGACTCTGTGGGAGAAAAAAGCCCAAGTGTATGTATCTTACACAGAAAACAACAACAACAACAAAAAAAAACCCTAAAAGGATGTACCAAAGTCCTTCGTTCTTTCCATTCTGTATTTTTTTTTATTGCTGATTATTTCCCAAATTTTCTGTTTTGGGTATTAGCGTGGCAAGTAGGGAGGAGAGGTAATTAAAAGGAAAGAAATTCATCAGAATTGGGTCTTCTTGATTTCTTGGATAAGCCCAGGGATAACAATTTGCCTCTCTCTCCCCCAGACTCCACCCCCAGGACTGAGAGAGAAGCCAACTGAGAAACTTCATTTGCAAGAGCCTGCCAGAGCCTGGGAACATGGGTGTGTTCTGCAGAGGCAGACAGATAATTACCTAACACCAACACCAGGATCCGGAATAATGCCGCTAACCAGCTCACTTCCTAATAGCCCTATCGGTGACAATCTGGTGCATTGTCTTATGAAAACCTGCTGCCTGTTCCTAGGCAACCTGATCAACGAAAATTTCAGGTTTATACAATTTTCATTTAGGGAACATAAAGGTTAACTGACTGTAATGGGAGTATTTTAAACAAACCCACCTACTCTTCCTTTCATTGAACAGGGCTGGCAGCTTCATTTAATTCTGCTCTGTCTTTGCGGCTGCTGATTTGGGCAGCACCGACTGGTTCTGTCAACCGCCTGCTGCGTCCACCCTGAGTGCTCCCAGAGGCCAGAGGCCTTGGCATCTGCACTCCCTGGGGGACCCCGGCAGGTCTTGGGCACTTGAGTGACAGGGAGAGGCAGCAGTCACACCAGGGAGGCTGGCCTGGCCTGCAGTGAAGGCTTCTTGGAAAGATTTCTGGAAGCCAGAGGCCGATCCGCTCAGCCCCCAGTCTCCCCGATGATGTTACAAAGAAAATGTACAGGAGGGGAAGGAGGCACAGACATGCTCTGCCTCGACCCCAGTCCTTACAGGGGTCGGAGGCTGGCTGAGGACGAGGCCATAGTCTTCACCCATCAGACAGGCAGCAGCCTCACCTCCCTGGTCAGACGCCAAGGGCTCCGTGCAGTGTCTGCCCCCGCGCCCCTGTCCCGCCATAGTGTTCCATCCAAAGCATAGATTAACTTACATGCTGTCAAGGTCAAGGAGACCCAGTCTACTGAATTCAACAGTGTGATCATAAATAAGGCAAGTATCCACCACCGATACTTACTCTGTTGGAAAGAATGGTGCTGCCTGTCTGATTCTCCTAATACTGAGGCAAGAACTCAAAACTCATCCTGCCCTTTTTATGCTGTTTAAAGTCCCCCACGCACCCCCAACCCCCGCCCGGCCAAGATCCTCTCCTTGGGTCCTGTGCAAGACAAAGAACTTAGCACGAACAACCATAGTTATGGCCAGAACCCCAACTGGAAAGAGCCGGCTCTCTGTAGCTCCAGGCATGCACTTACGCCACCTGGTCACACACGACGTCCTGGTTACCTACTGCTCTACTTCCCAACGTAGTGGCGCCCAGCCACCATTTATCACTCTTTCCTGTGGTTGTGTGAGTTGACTGTGCTCAGCGGGGCCCTTCAGTGGCCGCTCATGTAGGTGTGGTCAGATGGTGGCTGGCGGAAGCCAGAAAAAGCATGGGCTCAGCACCAGGCCCAAGATGGCTGCCTCATCCTCACGGTAGGCAGTCCATGCTGGCTTGGTTGGGGCTGTCTAGGGGGTGCCTCCCCAGCCTTCTTGATAGCACTTGGTCCTCTGCTGGCATGGTGGCGGAGCCCTCGAGGGCTAAGCAGAAGCTGCAGGCTTTCTTATTGCCGAGCCTCAGGAGTTTCACTGTTGCTTCCATGCTGCTCTACCATTGCACCGGATGGCTGAGATTCCATCTGGGAGGTGGACACACAGGTGTGTGAATCCTAGGAGGTGCGGCTCACAGAACTTTCTCTGGAGACCAACGACCACACAAGACCAATGACGAGCAGTGAACAGTCAGGACAGTGGGAAGCAGCCCTTTCCCACTCGGTGTTGACTGGTTGAGTTTCTGGGGCAATGGGTACCTTGGGGGCACAGGGTAGGTCATGGGAGCTCCCACAGAGGTTTGTCTGGCTCCCCACGGTGAACAGAAGCAAAATGGAAGACCAAGCCTCTTGTCTCAGCTGTTTCAGCGTCGCTCCTTAAGGCCCCTCATTTAAATAAATGTGCCCTTGTTACCCACAAAGCGCTGTCCAGGGTGGCCCAGATTCAGGGCAGAATCCAAGTCTTGTCCTTGAGTCCCCTCAATCAACAGTTCATTTCGATCGCAGCAGCTTCTCCTAACAGCTGTGGCTGCTATGGTCTCCAGTGGCAGCAGGAACAAGCGTCCTGGCTGGGCTGGCAGGAGTGTGAGTGGGAAACCCTATCTGGAGCTGTGCCTGTAAGATGCTTCGAGCCACTTGTCTCCGCCACTCACCCTGCAAGATGAGGTCGCCACTTCTTCGGTTCCGAGGCTGGCAGAGTTCATACCAGCCACAACTGCCAAGGTCGTGCCAGCCCCCCTCCTCCCGAGAGCTAGGCTGGAAATTGAAATTTGCAGGAACTTTCCAGTAGGTTGCTCTGCTAGCAAACTCGCCTTGGAGGAGAGGGGTGGCTTCCCTGCAGCCCCTCTGGTGACGTGTCCAGGACAGTCACCTGGCTGAACCCCCTTTGACGACAGGAGCGTGGGGCAGGAGCTTACTCCCCGGCAGTGAGTCAGGGGCCTGCGACCCTGCGTGCCGGCTGCTCTCTGGTGAGGCGCCTCTTTCCATCAGCCGCGGCAGCGACTCAGCAACGAGGCCTATTGTTTCTGGCTCTTTATTTAGAAATAACTTCAAAATTAGAGGAAAGTTACAAGAATAGCACAGAGAAATACCCTGTAGCCAGATCCACCTATTATTAACACTTTGTCCGACTTTTCTGCTCTCTGTGTCTATATTTATATCTCCCCTTGAAACTTCTGAGAGAAAAGTTGCAGACATGACGGTGTTTCTTTGGGACGTTTTCTTTGGGAACCACAGTGTCTTAGCAATGTCAGGACGTTTGACACTTACAAAAGCCTTTAATCTAGTCTGCTTTCCATATTCTTATTTTGTGAGTGAGCAATGATGCCCTTGTTTTCTAGAACAGGGGGCCGAAAGGCCCTGGGATGTCAGCCCCCTCACCTGTGGCTGCAGACCCAATGCACTGTGGCAGAGCTGAGCATGAACCCAGGTCCGCTGGATGCCATGGCTGGTGCCCGTCTACAGCCCCCCTCCCCCGAGAAGGCGCTGAAGGATGCTCTGGGACTGCTGTGGAGACAGCTTCCTTGCAGCTACGCCCAGGAGCTGAGCAGCCCCACTGGCTGGCTGGGGGCCAGCTCTGTGGTGGGAGTCTTAGGCGGAGGCCTGGGATGCGAAAAGGCTTTTGTTTTTTCCCAGTCTCTATACAAATAGCCCCAGTCAGCACGCAGCGTGGTGCTGGGAGGGCCACTGGGTGCGGTCTTAGTCTGGGGGAACCCAGGCCCTGCGCCTGTGGTCTTGATTCACTGCCTGGGACAAGGCGACTGTACGTGGCCTGAAGAAGCCAGTGTCTGCAGCCTAATTTCTCACCCCAAACAGACCACGTTTCGAGACAATTTATTCCCTCGGGAAGAGAAGGGCCTATTTCAGAGGATAAAATCCACACCACTCTCACAGGCTCCATGTGGACGACGTGTCCTGCTGGCTGGAGGGAGAGCACAGAGGGGCAGGCTCTGCAGGGCGGTGAGTGTCTGGGGGAGGGGTCCGACGGCTTCCTGGCCTGGTCTGGGGGGAGGGCACATGTGTGCATGTGTGCGTGGGGCGGGGCATCTGACACGCACGTCATGCCCCCACGGAATGCACACACATCATGTGCTCGCACACGGGAGCCCTCAGAGCACGCCCCCTGCCGGTGACACCCTGGCCGGAGGGCCTTTCTGTTTCCTCTCTGAATCGACCTGCTTCGCCAGTTACAGTGGAAGGGAGACAGACCCCGAGGCCAGAGAGCTGGGTGATGACCGTTGGGTGCCATCCTCGGTGCCCCGCCCGCCGTGCTCTCTGGCCTCCCAGGGCCACTCTCCCAGGGGCGCTTCCTTGCCACCCCGGACCTGACCTCAAGGCCCACTGGAGGCTTCTTCCTTCCACAAAATCATCTCTGATGCTAGTTCCAGAGTTAATTTCCCCACCATTTCCAGAATTAATTTCATCCACGGTTTCCTCTGCTCAGTGTTTTATTAAAATCAGCGATGGCAAAATGAAGGAGGTCATCAGCCAGTACCGTTTAGTGTCTCCTACTTAGCAGGGCTGGGTGGGGACACGTGGATACATTCATGAGAGATGGCTGTGCCTCAGAGAAGCTCCGAGCCTGGGCCAGGATTGGAGAGGAGCTGGCAGCAGCCTGTCACCCCAGAGGCTGGGATGCAAGGGTGGGGCCTTTTTTCTGCTCCCCACCCCCACGTCCAGCCTAGAGGCTAAGGCTCCTGCTTTTGATCTCTGCGGCTTCTGGCTAGGAGCAGCTGCCAGGCTTCTCTGCGCCTCAATTTTCTCATCTGTAAAAGAGAGTGGTGCCTAACCCCCCACACACCTCCACCCCAGGCACAGCAACCACGC
>NW_004567118.1:12446031-12569265 GCF_000260355.1 Condylura cristata | reverse complement strand
ATTAAACCAGCTAATCCTGGTTTAAGTGGGTTGGGTCACACCTCTCTCTCTTCCTCACCTGGGCTTTGAAGGTGACAAAACCAGTTCCTCTCTGTGCTGACTTAAAACCCAAAGGCTGAGGACAGAGAACAGTCCTCCCTCCCCCAGCTCCTGACTAGGGAGCGGAATGCTTCTCTAAGCTCCCCACCTGCCAGCGAGGGTCGGCCCTTTTCCTGCTTTGTTCAGCAAGGTGTGCAAAGGCAGCTTCACGCTGCACTATTTGGGGAAAAAGCTGATGGTGGCAGCAGCAACAGCTCTTCTTCCTTTTGCAGGAAACTGCAAGGACATTTCAAAGTGAAAAGAACCCGTGGCCTCCAGCAGGAGCCCAAGTTCTGCCACAGGGCTGGCTGCGCACCCCAGCCGGAGTGAGCTTGCCAGAGACCCTGCGTGGAGCCTAACTTCGCTATTTACAAGAGTGAGAAAATAAAGGGTCCAGCTTGAGCATTTGCTGACACCTCCCCGACGTCAGGCAAAGCACTGCTGCACAAAGTCACTGGAAGAGCAGGCTGCTGAGCTGGACACAGAGGAAGGGAAGCAGCCTCTCCACCTGCCCCCCGCCCCCCGCCCCCAACATACTCCCTGGGGTGGGGTGGGTGGAGGGGTCTGCAGGGTGGGAAAGCCCCAGAGGCACTGGGCACCCAGAAACCAGAAGATGCTCCACTCTCCCTGCAGTGCTTTGCCAGCTCAGGCAAATAAGCCAGAGCTCAGGGAACTGGGAAGCCACTTCCTAACTGGCCAGACTGCCTCTGCCTGAAGAGCAACAAGCATCTACCACCAGACATGCAGCTCCCCACCCGGCATGCAAACCCCGCGTTCTCGTTAACAGAAGCAGCATGTGTGTGACGCGTGCAGGGGCAGGACCTCTCCCCTCCCACGTCAACACTAGATTCATTTATTAAGTGCCTCTCTGGCATTTCCTTTTTTGCCTTCATCCTGCCTGTTTAATATTGCATTTGACATTCTCATTTTATAAATGGTAACAGAAGCAGAATGGATGGCTAAAATTAGCTTACGAGTGAGAATGATGCTACAAATAGGCTCGTGAACACAGAAGCCTAGTTAATTCCACCCACACCCCTCCCCCCTAGGCTGGCTCCCTACTGAGCAATGGCATGAGGAGGAGCAGCCTGAAGCCGGGAGTGCGGCCGGGTCCCTGCGACGACACCCTGCGGCTGGCAACGTCTCTTTCTGCCCCTCAAGGTGGCCTTGGTGACCCTCTTGGTCCAGAAGGCCAACCCTGGGCCCTTCCTGTCTCTCTCACTTCCATCCAGAAACCTCTGTGCTGGGGCAGGGTGCCCGACCCGACCCTCTAGGTGTGCCCAGTTGGGGGACAGTCCTCAGATGGCATCTGGCAAAGGATGGCACAGCTCAGGTCTGAGTCAGCTTTGCTGGGACCCAGAAAATCACATCTGCGACCCCCTGCTGCTCAGCGTGGTCAGCGATGCGCCTTCTCCTTCCCTGGGGGACCCCCTCTTGCTGGAGCACTGAGGGTGCCCCTCTAGCAGCTCTTCCCTGCCTGAAGCCAGGTCCCGACACCTGCATTTCACTGACATGTTATTTGTGCAGATATGTAATCTTGTGATTACACTTACTTGCCCAATAAAAATGATCCTAAGTATAATGATAGTGATGGTGATACTAATAAAAAGACCTATCACTTTGATGGCTCACGCTATGGCCTGGTAAAAAGCCCTCAGAAGTCCTACCTCCAGTGCTCTCTAGGGGGGCCATTGTTTCCTGTCCTAGACAAGCACAAAGACTGAGTAACTGGCCCAAGGTCACAAAGCACAGCTACGGTAACTCCACCCACGGAGGCGCCCTCTGTCAGGAAGGCCTCTCAGGTTCCCTACACCCCACTCTGACCGCCCCTCCGCCCCTACATGCTCAGAGCTTGGGGGTGCCTAGGAAAGAAGCCACTGATAAGCCACTTTCTGCAGCCTCTTTTTACCTGTTTGGCACACCCCACCCTGCCTCTGATGAACAGAATGCTGACTCAGTACTGAACCTGGGTGAACATCTGGCTAAGTCTTTCCTTGGGTCCCCCGAGGCAAGCAGAGCGTGACTGCTCTGAGCTATATTAACTTCAGCAGGAGACAGAAACTCTGGTCTGTAAGCCAGATACAGCTGCCACTTGTTTTTGTAAACAGGGTTTTATTTGAGCACAGCCACGCCCACTCATTTACATGTTTTCAGTGGCTGCTTTTGGCAGTTGAACCAGTATGAGACCATAAGGCCTTAAAAGCTGAAAATATTTACTATCTGGCCCTTGATGGAATGTTATTGGCCCCTGGGTTAGGCCAAATGGACGAGACTTGCAATTACCGAGGGGGTTTGTTTTCAGGAGGGCTGATTCCTCCCAGGCTAGATCATTCGCCCTGCGAGAGAGCAGGCCACACCTCCAGGGCCAGGAGCTGACACGCCAGGGCCAAGACAAGCTGCAAGGACAGTGGTAATCACCCCCCCCCCCACTCAGAAAAGTGCAGGCCGCTAGAGGGAGTTAACCAGTGGTGGTGGCCCTGGGATTCAGGCTCGGGGCCACGTGCTCCAAACCAGGGGTGCTGAAGTGACAGGCACGTGCCACTCAGAGCAGCCAGCCCTTGCAGTGGGGACTGGCCCTGAAAGGTCCTCGGGAGAGAGCTGGCCCCTCTGGACACAAAGGGCATGTGAGCTGGCGGTGAGCCAGACTGGCGCTCCTGGCCCTCGGTTCCCTCTCTTGCATCTCTCCTGACACTTTCAGCTGATTTATGAACCCAAACGCCTGTTATCTCTCATTAGCAAGGGTCCCCCGCCACCCCGTATTTCTCAGACTTCGACGGGCATGTGAATCACTTAGGGATTTTTCAAAATGAGCTTCTGGTTCAGCAGATCTGGGTGGAGCCTGAGACTCTGCATTCCTAATAAGTTTCTAAGTCGCTTAGCCACGTTCCCAAGTCAGATCACCCCAAATGAATAAGGGCCATTTAAAGAATCATGCACTCCTGTATAAAGCAAATAAAATGCTTTGTGATCTTTCACAAGTCGAATAAATCCTTTTTTTTCCCTTTCAGTCATCAGGTTTTCTTAAGCTGGCAGGCTGGTTAACGGGAAGAATTCAGGGTTCAAGTCCAAGCATCAGTTTTCAAAGCCAGACCTGCCTCTCAGAGCTGTGGGCAGTGGAAGCCCCTTTGGGCTGCTGAGCTGGAACATCCCTGTGAAATGGGGCAAGCACCTCCCCAGGAGGACAAAGGGAGCAGCCTGCTCGTGAGACAGCGGCACAGAGGGCCCCAGAAAAGCCCGTTTCCTCCTGTGATGGCGCCTGCACGCTGCCCACCTTCCCCCAGCGGGCAGGTGTGGGCTCCCTACCCCTCTGGAGGAGGGACTGGCCCGGCCTCCCAGGAAGCAGCAGCAAGTCTTTGTCACTCCAGCCTCCCTCCCCGCGGCGGTCTCGCTCGCTGGGGGGCTGTGCTGGCGACTAATCAAGCAGGTGTCCCTGCTGCTCGGGGGCTGCCTCAATCAGGGGTGCGCGGCGGGGGGCCGTTGTTAGTGGTGCCCACACTGGGGCTAGCCGAGTGGCCCGAGCGCAGCCCCTCTTGGAGGGCCACCAGGCGGCTGGCCGTGTGCATCTGTGTGTTTACTGATACAGAGCGACATCTGTGCTGGCCTGCACCAAGGAGGGAGGGACGGGGCTCAGTATGGGGACTTCGGCCCTGAGCGGGGTGTTGGCCAGCGGTCACCTGCCTGGAGGTCCTTGGTCAGCTTGACCCCAGCTTGACACCTGGCTCGAGTGAGTCTATCCACTCTGCCCTCCCCCAGGAGAGCACAGAACTTCACAGGCCACGTGGCGGCTGACTTGGGAGGGGTGGGCAGCTGGCAGCCCAGCTCGGTGACCTTCAAAGCCCGTCTGTCGGAGGGGAGATGATGTTCTAGGTACAGCTGTGAGCTCTGGGCTTGAATCTGGCGCCGCCACTGGCCGCCAGGACCCTGGGCAAGCTGCTTCACCTTCCGTCTGCCCCATCTTACTCATCAGTAAGACGAAGGAGACAATTCCCACCTGCACTGGGCTATGTGTGCTGGTCAGGGGAGAGAGGCGCGGCGCCCACCACCAGAGCAGGCACGCAGAAGCGTTAGCTCCTTGTGGCATCTCTGTGGGAAAGCACCACATGGGGCCTTTGCTGCCCCCACCACCCCCGCCAGCAGGGCCTGCCAGGGAGGGGCAGAGGTCCTGTGACCTGCCTTCCTGGCCACAGCCGTCCTGCTCCGGAGGTCGGGCAGCAACTCTGCTCTGCTTCTGGCTCTCCAGACGGCGGAGAAGGGGCCTCATTTTTCAAAATGCCCAGAAGAGTCACCAACCAAATTAGATAGGAAATGGCTTTGGGAGCAATGGTGCGCCAGTCATGTGGTTCCTCCCATAATCCCTTATTTATTCCACAATGATTTATCCAGGCTCCACTGAGTGCCAGGCACAAGGACACTGCATCAGGGATCAGAGGACCTGGATTCAAGGGCTACTTGGGGCTAACCACGTGGGAAACCTTTCTTGTCTGTGAAGGAGAAAACAGCAGCTCCCCAACAAGGGGGCAGGGAGGAGGGGGTACAGCGCTCTGTGCCTTGCTGCCTATTCACCAGGACAGAGGACGGGTCTTCGCTTTTGTAGCACGGCTCCTCCGGACCTTCTGCAACTGCCATGCTCCCACTGGGCAGTCTGAACTCTCAGTCCTTCCGGATCTCTCACATCTGAATTCGGCCCATAGCACGGTGTAAATTCATTTCCTTTCCTTTGAACCATGGGAGTAGAAACCAGCATCACAGAATCCAAAGCAATGAGGGATTCAGGCTCCTCCATCACACTTTAAACTCCGTCCTTCTTCAGAGGAGTGGGCTCACGAGGCCCTTTTGGGGATGATGATGGTGGGGACCGTGGCAGAGCCTATTACACCTGGCCCTGGGCAGGCACTGAGCCAAGTCTTTGCTCGTGGGGTGTCCTCCAGGCCCCACAACCCCACAAAGTGGTCACATACTGGCCCGGTTGTACTGAAACTCAGGGTGGGGGGGCCCAGTGTCCTCTAAATTCCCCCAAGTTGCCTGTAACTGGTGGGGCTGGACTGGGCACTGGAGTAAACCCCCAGTCTGTGAGTCTACCCACCTGCCAGTTCCCCTTCCTCCCATCTACTTCTATGTTTGCATATTCTCTTAAAAAACAAATACCAGCCCAGGATTCAATATGAAATGGAAAACTCCACCCCACAAATGCAGCCATCTGCACCTTCCAGGGTCAGCCTCCACCTTCATGGGTAAGGCGACAAGTGCGAGACAGCTCACACCTCCCTCCCTGGCTCTGAGACACTGGCCAGTGGTCATCTTTCTGGGGCTGCCATTCTACCTTCTGATTGCCTCTGGGGCTGTCTGGGACTCCTCTTCCACCCCGAGCTCAAACAACAGACCCTATAACTCATTTGGCAGTCAATAGCCCGAGAGCTTCATTCACGGTGTGGGTAGTACTGGGGCATATCCCAGGCCTCAGTCTCCCCACAGGAATGACGAGAATAAAGTCTTTTCCTCTTGTATCTCAGACGATTCTCAAAACCTGTCAACAATGAATCCGGGCAGCACACGGTGTGGGCTCTTGCCAGGCTACTGGGGCCTCCGGGTGAGGGCAAAGGCCCAGCCGGGCAGGAATGGGGTCTGCCAGTGCTCAGCTGTCCAGGCGGACCTGGGTCCAGCAGTGGTGTACCCTGGCTAGGACAAACAGCCTTTAAAGCCCCTGTATCACTAATTTTAAAAACAGCAAGCGATAAGTACTGAAAGAGAGAAGCACCAACATTGGGGGCAGAGAACGCTTATGAGGGGATCTGGGTTATCTATATACTTATCTCTGTACCATTTTAATGCCTCCAACCTATAGTATGCAAAGAAGCAGTATTTTCATTTCAGATGCATATGATGGCTAGGAACAATATGAACAATATTATTTTAGTGCCCAGGGAAAAAATTAGCAAGTCAAATATTGAATCAGGCCTGTAGCGCCACATGCTAAGCAGATTGCTTTGATCTTATCCACACTAAAAGCTCTATTATTGAATTTAAAGTTGGTGAACACATATCAGACGAATATACAATGAATATCTGAATGCATGTTTCAGAAGTAAGGAATGTTTTGACTAAAGGAAGAAAATATCGAAGTTATAGCTACGACTGAAAAACAAATTTGTTCTCCCTCTTCTCTTGGGGCTGAAGTTTCCTACCAGCCAAACAAAACATTTTGGCCCCAAAGGACCTGCTGAAGGCTCCAGGAACCTACTGAGCTCCTATTTTTCTGGAACCCAGAAGGAAGGGGTTTGTCACCCACTTGGTCAACTTGAGGAAGGGCGTTTGAGATGCTGAGTGGCAGCGTGCACCTGCGACACATGGTATGGCGCCCTCTGGTGGCCATGTCTCTGGGTGGCCTACCCGGCTCCCCAGACCTTCAAGGATCCAGCCTCCCTGCGGCTTGAGGGTGTCCTGCTAAGAGAAGGAACTCCAAGCTGTCGCAGAGGACAGAAGCAGCTGACCCTGAGCATAAACCAGCCAGGTGATCATAAGGATAGAATGTTGATTACCCAGCAGGATCCAAAGAGATAATCTGGGTGGCAAATTTCATATCGAGAATCACCTCTTAAAAAGCCAGGCTGAACAAACAGCACGTGCATTCACGTGCTAAGCCAGAGGTCAGCAGTCTGGCACTTGCAGGCCAAACCTGGACCCTGAATGCTTTTGTCCAGTCTGAGCGTTAAAAATAGTTTTTACATTTTAAAAGGTATAAGTTAAAAACAAACAAATGAAAAACTACTATTTAGTCTGTGGGTGCTACAATAGCAAAGTTGAGTAATTGCAACAGTCAGTTAATATAATGAACTGCAGAACTGAGAATATCTACTATCTGGCCCTTTACACAACAAGCTGGTCAACTTCCTGCCGCTCACGGTTCTGAACTCATGGGGGCTGGTCCCCAGGCTCGTGGCCCCCTCAGCCGAAGGCCCAGTGGCCTGGCAGACAAAGGCGTGTGTCCGGAGGGAGGCGCCACGCTCCCTGTGGCCCTGCCAACTTACCATTTTATTATTGATTTCATGGAAATGAATCTCACAGACTTTCTCCACAACGTCTTCATTCTCAAAAGTGACAAAGCCAAACCCTAAAGGAGAAAAGAGAGCGGAGAGGTGAGTCTGGCTCCAGACACCTGCCTGCTGTCTTTGAGGTCCTGCGAGGTGACGGCCTCCACCTCTGAGGGGGGATCGCAGGCAGGGCCTCCAGGTGGAAGAAATGGCTTCTCATCTGCTCGGGCACCCTTCCCGCAGCGGGGGGAGCTAATGATTTCACCCCTGAAGCAAACAAGAAATTTACTTGTCTGTTATTCACCAGGGTCAGAGCCTGAGGCTCGCTGCAGGAGCCGGGCGGGTGGGCTCCCCCAGCGTGAGGGCTCCCCGTGGGGCCACACTAGCCCTTTCTGCACTGGAACGGCCAGCCCTCCGGTCGGCCTCCAGACAGAGGCTGTTATTTGTCCTTTTCTTCCTGAATTACTTCCTCTAATACCTCATCAGGACATCCTGAGGCATGGAAGAAACTATTAAAAGTTTCGGGTCTCTGTTCTGTGCGGGCATCCTTTTTCTACTGCTGCTTCAAAAGCACTGCGGATTTGGGGCAGTTTAAGACTGTTTGATGCCTGCTGTCAGCCCGTCAGCTATCCACTGTATTTACTCGGCTGGAGACTGGCTTTGCTTGACAAGCCGTACTGAAGGATTTTGGCAGCCGACCGCTGCTCGGCATCCTGAGTTCCTCCGTGACTGTCCCGCCCCTCTTTTTTCTCCTCTCGACCCCGACAGGGCTTCCAGCAGGCTGCCCCAGCTGTGACCACCCCCTGGCCCGCTCACGGGATGGCACCCCACCTCGGATGGAACGCAGCCACAGTGCCAGCGCCGTCTCCAGGAGGGGCCCGCGCAGCGGGTGCCTCACCCTGACTGGGAGGCAGCAAACCTGGGCTCCAGTTCTGACTTGGCACTAACTTAGATGTCATCCCGGAAAGCCCCTTCCCCTCTCTGAGCCTCCAGCCTGCACCTGCAAATGACCGTGGGGACGCTGGATGAGTCTGGGCCCTCATTCCATTCACAGCCCACATCCAGATTTGCGAGGCTCTCGGTGATGGACAGTAAGACCCCTCTGTCTCCAACTCTGACACCACCTTCTCCGAGATACACTGAGCCCCTGAGTCGTAGCTCCTGCTGCGTCTAGAAGATTCCTCAGGAAAGGAATGAAAAAGACTACTTCCTGCTCTCAATTTGCAGTAAAGCAGAGAGTCAGGACCACCACATAAATGTCAGTCATCTTTACTATGACTCATAATTTACCTCGACACCAAATATTGACCGATGTTCTCCGCCTGCACTGCCTGGACCTTTGTAGACACTAAGGGTGAAGGTCAAAAGCACCGTTAGGGGACCACGTGCATTTGCTGCAGGGGCTCAAAGTCGACGAGTTTTTCCCAGCATCACCCTGGAGAAGCTTGGTTCAGACTGTAGCACTTTGTTGGAAGAGGTGAGACTAGCCACCTTTCACCAAGTTTACACAACTGCCCGACCCAAAGCCAGGTCCTGTGGAGAAGGCCATACCATCGTCCCTGGGTTCTGTTTGGGCATCTCCGCTTGGGCCCTGGGCCCCATTTATTACTACAGTTGAAAGACAGCCACAGCCAGAGGCGTCTCCAACACTGCTCTCTGGGCTTCAGTGGGCTGACTCCCCACACCCCAACTCTAAGGCACCTGAAAACCACCAGATAAGCTTCTCACCAGGCAGGACCTTTGGTTTTGGTTTTGGTTGATCCCCTCCTTCTGGTCCACCCCGAGAGCAGATTCAAGCAGCCCTTCTGCAAGTAGGGGTTAAGATGCAGGCCCCCCAAAAAGCGCCCAGGGGCTGGAAGGGAGGCGGGTGGCATGGTGGAGGGTGCAGGAATCACTAGCATTGGCTTCAGGGGTAAAGGTAGGGCCCTGGCGTGGTTCAATCTGGGTCCCCAGTATGCAGGGACCCTAACTAGAGTGCTGAGTGGCTGGTGGCTACCATTAGCTGAATGACTGAGAGAACTCTTTCTGCTCTGAGCATAATTGGTCCATCTGTATTATTACCACCTGCCTCAAAAAACTGACTGGACCCTACCTTCTGTGAGGCATTGTGGGGGATGAAGCGACAAGCAATTCACACTCTAAAAGGTACAAGTCAGAGGCCCAGGACAGCATCGCCCCTATGCAGACCTTACCTCTCTCTCACAACCCTCACTTCTAGCCTGAAGTTCCTCCTTCGGGCCTGGACTAGGCAACATGTGAATCCCTAGATAAGCCAGGATGGGCCAGTTCTCAGGGGAAACCTCAGTGCACAAAGGGCTAACAGTGGCCACCAAAAGAACCGTCCCTGGGACTTTGGAAAGTGGCCCCCATTTTAAAAGGACTTTTGAGGGCTCTCCCTAGTGGCGCAACAGCTTAAAGTACATCATTATGAAGCTCTCCGAAGCCACTGCAGCACGAGTTCGATCCCTGGCCAGGAAGCTGACCTGCATGGTGCTCCCCTCAGCATTGTACTTTCTCAATCTGCCTACTCTGCTCCTCACTCTTGTCTCTGGTGACTCCTCTCACCCATCACACCTCTGGCCTGTACCCCAGTTCTGTAAGCATAAATAAGTCTTTTTTTTTTTAAGTAGTTTTGAAAAGTAAGTTAGGGATGTCAAGAAATCATTTGGGGGCCCTCCCTGGTGGTGAAGCGGGTTAAAGTACAGCACTGTAAAGCTACTGCAGCCACTGCAACATGACTTCGATCAGCCAGGGAGCTGATCCACATGGTGCAGCAGACCTCTCCTGTCTCGCCCACTGCTCCCCTCAGCAGTGTATTTCAGTACATCTGCCTGTTCTGCTCCCCACTTTGTCTCTGCTGAATTCTTTCACTCCCCACACCTCTAGCCTGTACCCTAGTTTTGTATGCATCAATAAGTAAATCTTTTTTAAAAAAAAAAAAACAAATGAAAAAGAATCATTTGGATTTAAGGCAGGCCCTATCTCCAGCGACAGGTGCTGTTCTGTGAGAGCACATTTCCCAGCGGGGCAAGTTCACACGAGGCTGGAAGCGGCCAGGAAAGACTGTCTCTGCACTGTCAGAGGGGTACGGCCCAGTCCACACCTGATTTCGGACTTCTGGCCCCCAGCACTGAGAGAGGACACATTTCTGCTGCTGTAGGTTACAAACTTGCTGGCCATTTGCTATGGCAGCCACTGGAATCTGACAGAGCAAGGTGAACATAGAAAGGCCACCTGTGGGGCGGGGTCCCACAGGTCAAGGTCGTGCTTCGGACAGAAGACAGGACAGCAGACCCCCCATCGGGAAAGCACATGAAAATCAGTGCCAGGCCTGGGCACCGCCCCACGAGTCAAAGAGGGCAGGCTGAGGGGGCCACCTCGCTGCCGCACGCCGGCCGCCGTCCAGGAACAGGGCCCAGTCAAGTCACCGCGGCCCGGAAGCCCAGAAGCGGCCTTTCCAACACGACCGCTCCTTCCGGGTCGGCTGTGCAAAGCTCTGCGTGAGCTTCTGGGCCAGTGCCATGCACGATTCACGGGTGCCCCCATTTTCCACTCGCGCTGTTGCTCAGACAGCCAGGGGGCGAGGGAGCCAGGAGACAGGAACAGCACGCAGACCGCTGCACTGGAAGGGCGGGCAGTGCCGGCCATCATCTCCAATTCTGACTCTGCCCTTCTCCCTGCTGGTCTCTTTCCTAACCCCACAGGACTCAAAATCCGAGTATCACAAAAATGATTTTCCTGATCAAAGGAGATGGCCTGGATTTCAAGCCTGTGTACCTTGGATGCATAACAATTCAACGATGTCAAGACTCATTTGCAGGATTTTAAAGATCTATATCGTTTTCAACATCCCTGTCTGTTTGGCCCGAAGAGAGAAAACAAACTTGATTATGTCTAAAATATTTATTTATTCCATTTGGAGAAAGCAAAGAAGCAATGAAACACTTAATTATCAATAAATGTTATTCCTTAACATAGAATCATTTTTATCTCACAGGTGCATTATCATTTACAATAAATTAGTAACTCACTGGCAAACCACCCCCTAAATAAATGAAACTAGGATTGAAGGTCAGAATTTGGGAGGGGCAAATCTCTTTTGGCATTAAGGTCCTTTTCTTTTTTGTAGTTGATTTTTTTTTATTAGGTAAAATATACATCCTATAAAATGCGCCATTTTATCAGGGTGCAACTCAGGACATGAAGCACATCCACAGTGCCGACAGCCATCTCCTGCACACATTTCCAGAACTTTCCCCCATATCACGCGGAGCCCTGTACCCATTAAAGCAGCGACTCCATTCCTCTGTGAGGCCCGGGGAAGCTCTACTTTGTCATTGTGAATCTGCCTATTCCAGGTCTCCTCTAAGTGGGATCTTAAGTATTTGTCCTTTTGTACCTGGCTTATTTCATTTAGCAGAATGTTTTCAAGGCTGTAGATTTTCAAGCAGTCTGCTGGGTATGTAGGTTCCACAAGAGACTCAGGAAGGTTGTGTTTTCCTGAGAAGGGGCAGGAAGGACTGATGATTCCCTGTCATTTGTCCAAAAGAGTCCCACAGAGGGTGAGAAATGGGAGTCTCAGAAAAGTTCATCAGGGGGAACAGCCAGGTGAAAGAAACATAATTAGCCTCATTCCAGAGCGAGGGTCTAATGTGTGCTGCATATGCTGCCCCTTCAGAGTTGCCGCACCCCTCTGGGTTTCCAAAAGAAAAAGGAAGGCTGGATGTGGTGTTGGCTGGTGGGAGAGAGGGAGTCCTGCTTGGGGAGGGTGAGCAAGAACTTGGAGCCATACTCCGTGCTCAGTTTCTCTTCTCCCTTGGACCCAAGACACAGCCCAGAACCAGAGGACCCTTCCTCAGGTATTTAAACTCACTCAAAGTACCACCCAAACAGAGAGATGCTCAGGGGCCTGAGAGCCGGGGCAGGAGCACTCATAAGCAACTGCATCATCGATAAGAATCAATGCAAGTCCTGAGTTAACATACGTGGTTAGTGGGGGGAAAGGAAGAAGGCCCAACTCAGGACAGAAGAGACAAGCTCACCAAGGGAACCCTTCTCACCTGCCATTGGCAAAATGGCACCTGACCAGCCTCTCACAGAGCCCCCACCTGGACTGCACCCCGAGGGCTCTAGGAGTCAGCAAAACTGGGACAAAGAAGGTGGTGGGAAAGCTAACTCCCCACCAGGGATTTAGAAAGACATAAATAGGGTAGCTGTTGACAGGAAGCATTTAAAAATGAAATTGTACAGCATTCTCCTGAATGAAGCTATTACTGGAAACTAACAAGTAAGCTCTATTTAAGAGATAAGCATATAACAGTCAAACCTTGTCCCCTCCTTTATTCAAGTACACAAAACTGAATATGCATCTGAATAATAGCAAGCTATAAAACACATGCACACACAAGCCCAGGAGAGAGCAGGGATTTGAAAAGAAGAGATCTCAAAATTATAGTGACCTGCTCCAAACACCATCACTGAAGAGCATGGGAGAGTTAGCTTGCAAAGAATTCTTTTAAGGTCAGGGAGGGCAAGGTGGGAGCAGCTTCCTCATCGTCTCAGAAATAATATTCTCTTATCATACAGGTCACTGAGCACTCGCAAGCAATTGCATAGATCTACTGCAACATCGGTAAGAATCAATGCAAGTCATGAGTTAACATACTTGGTTAGTGGGGGGGAAAGGAGGAAGGAAAAAACCCCTAGGTCCTCAAAGTCATTCTGAGTATCCCATAAGGAATTTAAGGCATGTGTATGCACGTCTCACGCAACCTCCTGCTCTTGCTCATAACCCAGTGTTGCCCCAGTGTGTGTGTCTTGCTCATAACCCAGTGTTGCCCCAGTGTGTCTGTGGGCTGCTTCAGTACCAATGCAAGTTCCTCGGCTCTGGGTGTGGGGAGTACTCTCTGGTTTCAAAATGCTTGTCACATGTCTTCCTGCCCCATCCCCAGGGCAAGCCCGTGAGAGGCAGGGGAGCCTCCGCCATAGTCACGTGCTCAGCTGCCCCCTGCAGTTAAGTGACCCACCGAGGTGACATGTGGACAGGAAGCCACAGCAGGAGCTGAACCCCCAAGTCCTCCTCCAAGCCCCTCTCACACCCTGACCTTGATTTTCTGGCACAGGTTTCCACAACTCCCTTGGGTCAGAGAGGGTGAGGGCCCAGGTTCGAGGTGGCTGGTCTGCTTGCTTTGCTGCGGTCAGCCCCCACTTAGCTGTGTGCCCATTAGCCCCTCGCTTCTAATCTGGAACATCACTGGGTCACCTCTGTGGGCAACGTCAGGTTTAGCAAATCAGGTTCATGTGCCTAGAAACCTGGCCATTGAAGGTCCGGCCCACTTGATGAGAAGAGCAGAAAGGGGTAGGATGTTCACATATATGGGGGGTGGAGGGACAGCGGTTTCACATGGTGGGTTTGGCCCATAAAATATAGCCCAGAAGACTGATCGGTTGTAAGGAAACCACACAGGTGTCTTTCCAAAAGAAATGAGATGCTCCTGATTACTGACGGCCATTGTGGGACACCCACTGCACGTTACCTGGACTTAAGGGAAACCCCACCTGAGTGGCCATCAAACTTCCCTGAGTATCTTCAGACATCAGGTTTTAGGCAAGGGGGGAATGGGGTTCCAGTTCTGCTCTGGCCGCTTTCATGTCCAAACAGGAATGTAAGAACGTCACTTCCCACCCAGCTAGCGGCAGGACCTGCAGTGCTCTGTGTGACGGCTGGTGTTGCCGGGCAGCAGTCAGCCCACACCCAATACTCATCGTAGAGAAAGCTGAACAATCTCTATGGAGCGGCCATGCTTTAACTCCACCTTAACCTTGACCCGGCCTTCCCGTTGTCCCAACTTTACAGGTGAAGACCTGAGGCCCAGAGAGAGGCTCTTTCCAGCACAGCCTCTACCCTGTTTCTTTCAAAAGAAGTTGGGGCCTTCTGAACCCAGCATCTCCTGGATTCTAAACTGGGCCTGCTGCTTGGCTCTAAAATCCTGCTCCGGCACATTTCTTTGCAAGAACCTCACACCAAGGAGCAAGCAGTCCCGCCTGGACGGCCCAGCAGGAGGAGGGCCAGGCAGGGGTGTGGAAAGATGTCTACTGCTAAGTGCCAGCTTCCTGCTGCCGCATGTATCCTCCACACAAAGCCAGCTAAGGGCGCGCTGTGGGGGGCTCAGCGACAAACAAAGATGACTTGTATGAAGAAGTAACCAGGGCACCTCTCTCCTCAGCCACTCTTAACTAGGGTGGATGGAGGGGTCTGCAGACAGCCCTCTCTCAGCAGGCCCTCTTTTCCCTCATGTCCCCCCTCCCTGACCCTGAGACAGTGAGCTGCCTCTTTTGGGGGTGCTTTCCAGCCCAGCCTTTCCTCCCTGCCATGTCCCCTTCAAGGCGGCTCTGCGTCCTTCCCATGATGGCATCACTCATGCACCTGCTTCCTCGTTTACACCAGTAGTTTGGCAGCTGGTTGCTGTAAACTATAATAAAATGCCTTTCCAAAAAATGAAGGAATGTGACCAGACACGCCAGACATCATGATATTAAAGCCGTGTCAATTAATTTCTCCCCCTGCCTGATAAACGAGCCCCATTCCATCTCTTAATAATGAGGAGAGAAACAAGAAAAGTTGACACTTAGTTTAATTTATTTTCTCAACTTGCCTGGTCATATTTCTTTCTGCCTTGCAGAGCTGACTAGGGCTGTGGGGAATTAACAAGTGGCTCACGCGCAGGCCAGGCATAGATCGGTGCGAATCGACACGGGTCTCCTGTCTCCCCACACAACACTTAATCAGGAGGGGGAAGTGACTTGGTGAGCAGCTCGCACCTGCTCCTCTCCAGCCACCTTTGGGGGCTCGGCTGAGGGAAGGTGGGTGTGGGGCGGGGAGCCGTCTCCGGTGTGTGGGGAATCTGCGAACAGGAATGGCTCCACCAGATTCCCAATCTAGTGGGGAGGAGATGCAGAAGACTGAATTCCCTAAATTAATATTAAGCTATATGAGCGGCATTTGCCAGAGGGAAGCTGATTTCTCAAGTGGAAAGGCAACTTGCTCTCCCACTTGGCCTGAGGATGTGCTAGCCAGCATCTGACCTGGAAATGTGAGCATCAACCTTCTGGAAGTCAGATGCCAGCTGTGACCCAGCAAGTGTGGCAGCTTGAGTTTCAAGTAATTTTTTTCACATGGCCATCGTGACCCCAGGACCTTTTAAGGAGGCCCCTAGACCATAAGCCAACCTGGGGGTGACAGTGAAGTGTTCCCTGGTGTCGCCCTCCGTTGGTCTTGTGATGGAGAACGGCCTCCTCCCCGGGCCCAGCCCCATGTGGGCTCCATGGGCGCCGCTCTCTGGCGACTGTGTGCTCACTCAAGTCTAGCTCTGCTGTGTTTTCAGTTCAGGCAAGCTGAGAAGAGACCACTTGGGACAGAAAAACACAGGGCTTTCCACAGGGATGTAAACCTCAGCACCTCACACACGAATGGAGGAAATACAGCTGCTTTTGAGGGGGGTTGGATATTGTTCTTTTAGAGGGAACATGGGTTTAAAATGCAGAGTATGAGTCGGGGGTCTAAGTGCACACCCGGCAGATGCCACCAGGCCATGCCCATCACCAGAAACCAAAGCAGTTTCAGAAGGCTCTGAGAGAGCGGGTCCCTCAGCCCCACTGGCTGCCTTCACCCAAGCAAAGGGAGGGCAGGGGCAACACGAAGCTTCTCTCTCCTGGGCTCAGGAAAGCATCAGAAGCCGGGTCCTACTAAAGTGTAAACAACCGATCTCGAGCTTCCACTCCCAGAAGTACTGGCAATTTACCCGAATCAAATGAATGCCCATCAGACATTCAGGCGGTGTGAGAGAGAGCACTTTTACCAAGAGGGTGGGGGAGATTTTTTTTATTGACTGAGCGAAATTCTATGATGTATAGAAAGCTTTACAGTGCATGTGTTGTGGGGGCAGGAGAGAGGGGGGCATTCTGGGGAGAAAATAAAATACACCCAGAAAGGAAGGTGGTGCTAGAAATAGGGAGAGTGGAAGGGAGAGAGAGGAAGCCAAAGATATTCAGAGGAAGACTGGATGGGGAGAGTGAAATCTGCCATGAATACTGATAGTGTGATTTGAAAGTGCCTGCGGCTTCAGGGCAAGGGCGTCTCATCCCAGACTCTTGTTAACCGAGGGGGAAAAAGCACCTGTGATCCAGGCCAGAAAACCCCAACCTCATTTCATTCCGAGTGCGCTCCATAGCAGCGATTCTGTGAATGACACTTGTCAGGGCAGCGGATTAGTTCACAAACCTATTTTTTTGTGCGTGGTGTTCCATCTTGGTCGGGAAAATAGTCAGTTCTTGGCGAGAGAGACACATATTACTGCTGTTAAGTGCCAATATAAACTCTGGGACGCAGTGGTAAATTCACCAAATTAAATCGCTAGACAACTGGCTCGGATCAGGACCCCGGCAGAAGGTGCCAGGACTGCAGCGCGCGCCCAGCGGGCAGAGGCGGCTGAGGTCGTGCGCGCAGCTGGCAAGGGCATGAGGACGCGCTGTCTCCGCGGCTGCTCTGGAAACCAGAGCCCGGGGCGGCCTCGCGGGGTGTGCTCCCGGTCTTCTGAAATGCAGGGGCTCTCTGGGCCCCGGGTAGATGGGGCACCAGCTGAGGCAGCTCCCCACAGGTGGGATTTGGGTTGGTACCCCCAGAGAGCGGGGTGTCGAGTCTGTCCCCTAGTCTGCCCCATGCCGTCTGCACCCTGCAGTAAGAGGCAGTTTCAGTCTTCTCTTAGGGCACAAATGGGCTTGGGCTTGGGCTTGGCAGGTAGATTTGGGCTCTGACTCTGGTTCCAGAAAGAACTGGCCACGTGACTGAGCCGGTCATTCGACCACCCTGACCTTCAGCATCTTCCAAGATGAGACAGAAGTAAAAAATAAATCCACCCTGTCTGCCAGCAAGATTTTTGAAAACACCTTCTCCCACCAAGCAAAGGGCCCTTTTTATGGCTTCTCCCCGTCCCAGCCTCTGTCTCTGTACACGTTTACCTCTGCTCGCTGCTTGGGCCTTCTTGTGAGTACTCATTTGACAGAGACACCCACAGTGCTTCACTGATGGCTACAATGCAAATAAGGTTCAGGACAGGCCCACGAGGCAGAGCGAATCACGTATTAATTCCCAGCTATCTCCATTAACTCAGAGAAGCTCCACTGTGCACCCTTCAGGGTAAAAACACAAAGGGGCTGACCATGGGGGTCTAGCCCTATGCTGGTGGAGATGGGCTGGCCATTCCGGACCTCGCCTGGACCCGATGGACCACTGGCGGTGGCTCCTGCCTTTGCACCCAGGTTGGGAATCTCTAGTTTGGCTGCCAACAGAAAGGTCAGGCTTCTGTTCTCGAGGGGCTGCCTGGGTACCCTCTGCAGGGCGAAAGTGAAGCAGAGGGCTGAAAACCAGGGGCCAGGTGCTGTGGGTAGTGACGACAAAACCTGCTCTGCTAGAAAAGGCTGGGCGCAGCCTGCACCCCACTCAGCTCAGCACAGAGAGGACCCTCGGGAAAGCATCAGCCTCCCCAGATGCCCACCCCTCCCCTCCAACAAGGTTTTGGGGAACTGGCCTCTGACAAGGTTCCAGAACTCCATCAGAAACCACTACTTAGTTGCAGGTTTTCAGCGCTGCCACAAATTATGACTTTTATTATGAGGCATGGCTTCAGAATAGTCCCAACTGAGAGCGCTGGCTGCACGCCCACAGCCCGCTGCCACCCAGGGCCCCAGTTCAGGGTCATTTCTACCCGTAGCGCCGTGACTCTGGCTGGTGCTGACAGGGCCGACCTGGGGCCTGGGGTAGGCGGCTGCTCTGCGAGGTTTCTCTGCAGTACCTGGGCTTAGTCAGCGTGTGTGTGGGGGTGAGGGGGTAGGGGGGTGGGAGGGGCTATTTTACTTTCATTTTCTGGTTGTCAAAGGAACTATTCTGAACACCTGGAGGCCAGATCTCTCCAAGAAGCTGAGACCAGCAGCACGACAGCCCAGATGGGGAGACAGGTCTGCAGCGAGCAAGTGAAGGACCACTCTTGACCCGCCAGGCAACAGCGCGGTGGGTGGCGGAGCAGGGGCCTGGCTGGGGCCTGGAGGCTGCTCCTCGGATGTTCCACCAAGCCACCACTTGGCATCACCCGGGGCAGGAGTACTCAGTCTCAGGCCCATCGCAGACCTCTTGAACACGAACCTGCATTTTAAACAAATCCTCCAGATGATATTTATGCAAATTAAAATTTAAGAAGCACTGGTCTAGAACCGTGATTCTCAACAGTGATTCTTTTTTTTTTTTTAAGGTTTTTTTTTTATCTATGCACACAGAACTGGGGTACAGACCACAGGTGCAGGGGTGGCGAAAGGCTTCACCAGAGACAGAGTGGGGAGCAGAACAGGTAGATCAATGACGTACACTGCTGAGGGGAGCAGTGGGCGGGTCAGGAGAGGTCTGCCGTGCCATGTGATCACCTCCGGGGCAAGTGGGGATAGAACTCGCACTAAAGCAGCTACAGCGAGCTTGCAGTGCTGCGTTCTAACCCGCTGAGCCACCAGGGAGGGTCCCAACAGTAATTCTTACATCAGAATCACTTGGGAAAATAAATTGGATGCACTGTCCTACCCATAGAATTAAATCTGGGGTAGCACCCAGCATCTGCATGGTTCCAAATCTCTCTGGTTCATACTGATCTAAAGTCAGGGTTAGGAAACATTGGGAGAAAATACATAATGCTTAATGTGTGTCTTTTCACCTAAAAATAATTTCTGCACCATCAACTTAATATGCAGACTGACTGGCCCCAGAGTCCTCACACATCTGGGTGTCAGAGACACACCAGTTCTATTCAGTACTGATAGGCCGCAGGGAGAGGAGAGGGAACGCTAGGAGGTCCGAGGCCTCACTGGTGTGCCTGCTGCTGCAAGTGTGCACAGCTGGCCCTTAGGGTGACTCCGAAAGGGATGTGCAGATGATGTGGTCAGGCCCCGAGAAAAGCAGCCCTCACACTATGAGAATGACAGAGAAAATCGGCTGGAGGTAAATCTAATGATACAAGCACAATCACAACCAGGAGATGGTAAGCTGACCCTTCCCTGCCTCTTAGCAACATACCTACGTCTCACTAGCCACATCACACACCCCCAAGTGTGGTCTCATCAGATGGGGCAAGAGGCAGCGGAGGGAGTGAGAAAGAAGAAGCTGCTTGTCAACAGTAGGCCATGCTGGTTGTAGAGAAAGCAGCTGGAAAAGCAAGCACTTGGGAAGTATTTCTGCTCTGTGATTTTGTTGCTGAAAAATGCCAGGCCCGGGTCATCTACAAAAGCTCTGCTGAAACAGAACCGTTTTAAACTTAGTTTAAAAAAATGAACATTTCGGTGGTGTTTGAACCCATTTGTTAAAATTATAAAAATGCAACACTTGATTAGTTTGCACGAAAAACCTGATTGACATCAGGGAAGATGGAAATTTACAAGCTGAATTTCAACAAAATCCTTTGCATAATTGGAGGATGGGATTGAAAAATTAGTATCATGATTTAGTCAGCACAGTGAATGTGCTTCTTCCACTGGGATCCGTGTATCTTGTGAGGTGTATTTTTCAGTGATGACAGGCGTTTTAACCAAGTATCAAAATAAATTAAACTTAGAACCCATCTTTTAGAGCTGGGTCACAACATGTTAAATCAAGAATTAGAGAAAAAACACATTCAATCACATTGCTCTCACTAAAAATATTTTAATTATTAACATGAAATTCTAAATATGGCTTATTTCAACTGTATCCCTATTATATTCCTATTTATATAGGTCTCAGATTAGACATGACACATTAGCATGGCAATGCATGTATAGAAGTTGAAAATTAAGACATATTGGGGGGAGTGTGCATTTTTTTTCTGCTTTAGAAGGAAAAGAAGTGACTGTTTGTCCTTAATTCTGGTTCTGAAGTCACAGAGACAACTAAAAAACCAGGACAGGGTGGGAGTCGGTACCTTCAGTGACTGCCAGCTGGGGTGGACCCCTAACGGCCCCCCCGGAGCGGCCTGTGGGTGAGATGCTTGTCGAGGTCAAGAGCCAGCCAAGTCAGGGTCTCCTGGGTCCTCCCAGCTTGGTGCAGAGCTTACGAGACCTCTAGAGATTCACCCTTCAAACAAAGACCTCTGTCCCCTACATGTTCGTGGCAGCGATACCTGAACGACTCTCAATAAATGTTTCATAGCATTGTATCTTCATTAAAATTTTATTCTATTAGTATTCTGAATCCAAACCACTAAGTACATAATTGCTAAAACATGTGTTAAGCGACGTCTTACGAAATGCCGGTTTTATCATATTGTTAATTAACAGAAAGTAGGATTAATACATTCACAGATCATTAGGAACATTCAGTTCAATTTCACCAGCTCTTCCGCGGGTGGGGCTGGTGTTGGTGGGCAGCCCTGGGAATTCACAGCAAGGGCAGATGAGTGGTCTGTGGCTCAGCCTCACCCAGCTCCTCCGCAGGTTCTAAGCAGAGGAGTGGGGAAACTCAGGAGACTCAGGCGACTCAGGGCCTGTTTTACCCAAAGGAAACAGCTCTGAGTAGACATCACGCAGAGCAGCCTACTTAGACGGGGCCACGTGGAAGGGCTGCTAGAGAGCGAGCGATAAGCTCTTTCCCGACAAACTAGGGAGACCCGTGGACCGCGGGACGGTTCCTGCCCCGGAGGATGGATGAGCTGCACGCCCGCATGCGGGGAAGCCATGAACCTCCCCGACGCTGTCTCCTCCTGCAAAACAGGAGCGCCAGGCCTCACAGGCCTGGGGTGAGGACTGACAGAGACAATGCACGCCCTGTTACCATCCCTGGACAGGTTTGTAGTTTCAGGCAAGGAATTTTGCGCCCCATGTGGCTAGGAGCGAGTGGGCCGCCAGCTGAAAATAATTTAGTTATCAAAAATGCAGTCTGCAGTGGCATGGACTCTGGAGATGGCTACTGGGAAGTGACAAACCCATGCGATTTGGAAGTGGATCTGGATTCACCTTGCTGCCATCTCCAGGTCATATGGTCCCTAGGCCAGAGAGGTTTTAGTCACACCTCTGCCCACCCTGTCCTGGGAATTACAGGGATGTTCAGGCGTGAAATGGACTAAGCATTGTCTCTTTTCCCAGCAATCCAAACTGCTTTTGCCCGACCTGATGGCGGTACTTCCCAATTCTTCACGCTTAATAACGGAACAGTCAGCCTGGCTGGGCAGTGTGTGAGACCAGCTCTGGAAGCCAGGCCTGGAAGAGATGCAGCAGGCTGGGGTGAAGGAGGCAGGCGTGGGCGGTGAGCCCACACAAGGGGCTTCCTGGAAGCGGGGAGGGGTCGGGGCGAGCCCACAAGTCAGAAGTTGGGGGTCTAGGTGAAGTCCCAGGTGAGAAATATGAAAGCAGCCAGAAAAAGCAAACAGGCCCTGCCTCAGATCCCTTGGTAAACTTTAGCCTGGACTAGGGCCCTTCCCAGATGGGGATAAAGTCAGGGTCAAGGTAAACTTTGAGAGTAATGATGAGTGCGCTCACCCAGATAAGAGCCAGGATACACAGATCAAAGCTGAGGGGAAGTTCAAAAAATGGCTGAGGCCTGCAGCTGCCACGCCCGAGTGGGAATAGACAGAAGTCACCTGGCTGCATTTTTCTTCTGGAATATTCCTTCCAGGCCCTAGGTACTTAATAAATTAAAGGTTTCCTGTGGTGAAGACTTCTGACACGTAGCTTATTATTTGCGGGTTGTGAATGGAAAGAGTTCCCGTGTTTGTAGAAAAGGTTATGAGTAGAAAGTCTGGATTTTGGGGTTAGACGTGAGCTGTGACCCTGCTTCCATTACTGACTGGATATGAGATGTCTCTCTGGACCTCAGTTTTTTCATCCATAAGATGGATAGAACATCACAGGGTGGCAGAGTTTAAGCCAGACAGTGCACACGAACATAACAGTCCTGATTCTAACCACATGCTGAGTCATACATTCATGTCGCTCTGGAAATCTAGGTTTACTTCTCGTGACTTGCTGTGTTGATTCACCCTCTGACTGTATGGGGTGAAGGTTCCAGAAGATGGCTGCCCCTGAGGATTCCTGTGTTCTGAGCAACACCTCCTTACTGACCAAATGGGTAAAGAGCTAGAGACAGGGAGAGGGTGCTTGTGAGGGGTCCTCAGGATGCTGCGATGCACACCCGCACAACACTGCCCTCAACTGGAACTGGGCTCTCCCGCCGCCCAGGGTGGGCCCGGGCACACACCTCCAGGACAGGTAGGAAGGCAAACCCGGTCTTCCTATGGGCCAACAGGAGGCTCAGTCTCCCCAGAAGAGGCACCTGGGATGGCGGCACTGTTCTAGACTGGAAAGTCAGGAACAGAGTTGTGGCCATCCTGCTGCTTGGCTGCAGAGACCAGGAGCTTCAATTTATTTGTGTCTGGGGCCTTAAGGAAGCTCAGCTGTCATCCCTTCCTTAGTTTATTACCAAATTTCTAAAATATTACATTCTTTATTATATCCAAATTCACTTTATTGCACTTGACAATACAGATAATCACATACCATATGCTCTAATGTTTTGAAACCAATGCATGTTGACAGCGGTTTTTATTCATGATGCATAATTCCATCCCGCGCTCACAATGAGGCCTCTGAGCACCCAGGCTGGTGTTAAGACTGTTGCCTAATAACAGATTAACAATACAGCGGGTTTCCGAGACACAATCCATCCCTTGCCATTCTCCATTTACAATGGGAAAAATGTACCTGAGCTGAAAAGATGGATTTATCGGAGAGAAGAGAACCCCCCACTACCACCCACCCACCATTCCCAGAGGGTTTATAATGATTTGTTATTGTTCCACGCTTATGAAACTTGATATTGAAAAGAGGGATTGGTCTGGTGCCAAGTAGCAAGGCAACTAATCACACCAACCCACACTGCTGGCCCCTGAGGACTGAAATCACAAAATGCCCCCAAAGCTCTCATTACGAGTCTCTCTTGTTTTTACTCTTGTTTGGCTACAAGCAAATATTTGTCACTCCTCTACCTTGGTGAGACCCTCCCCCTCTCGTCCCATCTCCTTGTCCCCTGGGCATCCCTTCTGTTCCCAATTAGCCCCAACTCCTGGCAAAATGAACACAGCTGGGGATGCCGCCTAACCCCAGCACCCTGGCACCTTTCAAGCAGAAAGGCCAGGAGGCAGGAACCATCTTCAAGTCCCTCAAATAATCTGACAATGATCCTCCAGCTCCACAGCGGCCCCCAGAACAAACCACACCATCTCACGGCACCCCCAAACCAAGCACGTCCGTTTGCTTCCCTCCAACAATAAACCATCAGATCATGTCAGAAGTGGTGGGAAAGAGCTCGGGTTGTCAGATCTGTAGATCCTTAAAGCTTTAATATACAGATATCCATGTTCGCCCTGTAGATAGACAAGGGGACTCAGCCGTGGTGGAGAGAAGGGAAGCCCGCAGCTTGGCTGCAGACAGCTTGGAGTCTCACACTCTCTCTCCCGGATAATGGGATCTCTCAGTAAGAGAGGAGGAGGAGTGCTGAGCACTTAGTGACCTTTCCAAAGCTTTGCTGGGGGTGGCAGGGTGATGTGGGGGGGAGGGGAAAGAGATGTTACCGCTGCATCCCTGGTATGCCCGCTCTGAACAGTGCAACCGTGCCAACCAAAGAAGGGACAGATGAGAAGATGCAGAAACACTTGGGCACCTACTTACGAGGCACCTTACTCCTGGTAACTGCTGTGCTCTGGCATGGTCAATGTTGGGATGCTTCTCCCTAAGTGACTTTATGGCATGACGCAAGCAAGGCTTTTTCTTGATTAATCACCTCTCAGAGGCAGGGGCTCCTCCCATTATCTCAAAGGATTTGGGTGTTTATTGTTTTGTCATTTGTCCCTGGCCTGTCTAACACACATCAAGTGTGGAAGTAAACAATGACGAGTCATTGAGTCCAAGAGACACCAGAGTTTAAAGACGATTTTACAAAGGACCCTCCTAAAACGCTATTGGTTGGTCTCGATGGGTCCAGAAATGCAATGGTTTGGGCCACTTCATAAAGACCACTTGAAGGCCACAGAGTGAGCAGGGAACACCCTGATCCCATCTCACCCCATCAATTCTATCCTGACAGGATATTCCTGGAGGAAGTGCCACTGCCCCTTATCACCTCCCAAAGATAGTTATTAAAGAGCTGTTCATCTCAAGGCCTGAATTCTCACCCTCTTAATAAGTTCACACACAGTCATCTATAGACAGACGGGGACCCAGTCGCACCCCCACTTCTGGGGCAGTCCTTGAAGGCTGGGCTTACTCATCTGGTTTCTCTTTAATCAGGTCTCTTCCTGCATCTCTCCAGCCCCCAGTCAGACCCTCCTTCGAGCTTGGAGCGGCCCCCTGTGAGGCGACGCCCAGGAGGGAGCACAGCATCCACTGGGAGCAGAGGCCTCACACTGGACTGGCCTTTTCTTTATGCGGCTCTTGTTGCCTTCTCAGCCACTCCATCATCCTGTTGCTTCAAACGAAAGCTTAGGACCACGGAAAATCCAGGGCTTCCTGGAAACCATTATCACAATCTCTCCCTACCCAACCTTCGTTTGTTTTCCTTTCTTTGGACTATAAATTTTCTGTGTCATTTGATTCTAGAAGCAATGCACATTTTAGAGTCTCAGGATGAAAGACATTTCATGGGATACCCACCGGGTGAAAGATGCAAGCACGCCTTTCAGAGACAGTGGAGAATGAGACCTTGACTCTGCTTTCCAGGTTGGGAGAAACTAACTGTCATCCCCACGGCGAGTGTGCAAAGAATGGAGTTGAGCGTGAGCTCCAGAACAGCCAGGCCTCGTCACTCATCCCCTTTGATGACTTTGATGACACACACAATAGGTGCTCAACGAATAATGGCTACAGGAAAGTGACAGCTTTCCAGGAGCCTCTCTGTAGGTACATAGAGGTGATCCCAGTGCCCCCTCCCCCCAGCCCCAGCCTCCAAAGACCTAGTTAGTTACCACCAAAGGCAGTCAGGACCAGATCAAGTGTTAAGTAAGGAAAAGGAGCCTAGGGCACTTCCTCAGTCTGCCAAGGCCTCCTTTTCCAATTTTCCCAGAGCCTGGCCCTGAGGACAGAACCCACTGAATTGATGGTCTTAGGTGGAGAGAACAATGAGGAGGAAAAGGAAAAAGAAAGTCAATTCCAGCATCCTTGGGCCTGGCCAAACAAAGGCATCTTCTTTCTGGGAAAAGCCCATTTGCAAAGGCTGAAGTGAAAGGTCCCATTTCTCAGGGGGAACAGATGGGAAGAGCATGCAGAGACTGAAGGATGAAACTGGAGACACACAGCACCCTCTCTGCTCTCTCAGAGCCAAGTCAGATTTGAGTTTGCTGCTTCTACCACCACGACAGGCCATATGAGCCTGGGGTAAACAGTGCCATGGAAGCCACAAGCCAGGCAGAGTCCTGAACCGTATCTTCCAGTCACAACACCCATCAGCGCTGTCACAGAAGGGACAGCACCAGCCAGCAGGCAGCCGGACAGGAATGTGCTCCTGCTGGATCTTTGTTACAAAACAAAACACAGCATTTCTGTCTCTTTGAAGGATGGCAGAGCTGTCCACCCAGCTCACTCCTAAGGCTGATAAACCAGAAGTTTCTGCTGCATGAAAGGCTCGCTGTAGAAGACAGAAGGCAGAAGCAGGACAGAACCTGAGTTCAGAGGCCCAGTGTCATCTGTCGCTGCTGCGCCTGAACACTGTACCCTCCACGTGCACAGGCCTTTCCTTCAGGATGGCAACCTTCCAAAAAGGCTGCGATGCCCTGGGGGTTCCAGAATGGGGAGAGGATGGGATCAGTGTCCTCCCCCTGGGATCTCTGGAGCCCTTCAGGCCCATCCCTTCACCACATCCCATCCCCGGAAGGAGAGTATTCCTATTCAACAACCTGTGGTACAGACTTCTGAAGACCTGGCCTTCTGGTTCTTTGTTCCTTGGTTTTCTGCCAGCCAGAAAGTATAATGGACCTGCTTATTTTATTTCATTGGCTTGTAAAGGAACATAACCAAATTATGATGAAGAAAGATGCTGGTGGCAGTGGAGGCCTCAGCAAAGGCAGGAGATACACCAGGTGCTAAGGAAGGCCTTGGCCACTGACTGCTGGGCAGGGCTGAAGTTCATGGCCCAGTCCCCAAAATCCCAGTCCTCCCAGAATGAGCCACCTTCCCTTCCCACCTGACTGCTTTTTATGGGGTTATTAGTATCTTCACAACCACCACCACTGATTAAGCATATGAATCTGACCAAGACCTCTTAGAGACATTTCTCTAATCCTTCCAAGCTGCCCTCTAGGTAGTATTATCCCAATCTGACAAATGAGGAATCTGAGGCTCAGCAAAGTGAAGCCACTTGCCATGACCTCTCCATAAGTGACTAGCTAAGCCTGGACTCCCCTCTCCATCAGCCACTGGAAAGGCAACCAGAAGAAATGGAAGGTTTAGTGATCACACCACCTAGACTATCACCATACAATGGAGACCAAATGACTCATCCACGGCTGGTAAGTGGGGGGATGAGGATGCTCAGAGGGGTGGCAGTGATGGGGATTGACCTCCATTTTGTCCTCATAGGCTGTCTTGCCTGAGCAACTCCTTTGACCCCAACAGATTCTGCTTCCTCACTGAGGCCTGGGAGTGCAAGGTGCACTGTTCACTGCAGAACGAACAGGCGTGCTCAATTAAAATTTGTCGAATGACTCTAAAAAAATGGAAATCCCAGTAACATCTGCATCTTCCCATCTGATTAGTGACACAGAGCACTTTGCACAGGGCATGTGATCCAAGGGATCAGTGAGCAGAAGTCCCCAGTTAGGCTTACATTTAACGTTCCTATATTGCTTCACAGAGATCAGTGCATTTGAAAACTGTAAATGTAAGCCAGTATTGTGACAGTAACTAGCAACCAACGACCAATGAAAAGTGGTCATGGTTAGTACAGTGGCAGCCAGCATGGAGGCACCCCAGGAAGCTGCGCTAGCCTTCCCAAAGGACACACGCCCTCAGGGCCTAGAAGAGGGAGCGCATGCCGGGGCCTGTCCCATGTCACTGTGCCCAGCTGGGGTCTTCGGGCTGAGAGGCTGGGCATGTCCACGCTTGCTGGGCAATTCCTGTATAGAGACCTCCTGTGATAGGTCACCCAATGGCTGTAAGTTACAGCTACCTAGCAGGCCTCTGCTCAGCTTAGTTAAAAATAGAGTTTAAAACAGAAACCTAAATCCAGGCTCCTTTAAGTCAGGTGGCGGGGGAGCAGTGCTGCACAAATGTGGCGCTGTGCTGATGTACGGAGGGTGGCGGGCTCCGTGGAGGGCCAGCTCCGGGCAAGGAGGGCCCTTATATGGAAGGTCCCACATTCCCTCCGAAGTGCCAGCTCTTCTGACTCAGGCAATATTGGATTAGCACCTGCTATGTGCCAGGAGGGACCCGAGGTTGACTCAGCCCTGCCGCAGGTGTCAAAATGGGCGGAGATAAGCAAGCACAGAATAATTAATCAGGACAGGTTTCCTTCAGGAAAAAGACTTTTTTTTTTAAATTATTTTTTTTAAAGCGACTCGGCAGAGGCTGGTGTCCGAGGCTGGTAGCTGGCCTTGGGCTCTGGATCTCTGCGAGCTCCCCTAATCCTGGAGGCTTCCATGGCGAGTGCTCACTCTTCCAGGTTGCCAAACACCATCTTACTCAGTGAACCCAACACTTCCGGAACAGGGTGAGCTCAAAATAAGTCTCACAGTTAGACTCACTGGGACCTAAATAGCTTTGCTGATTAAACCTCTGAGTCCTTCTCCAAACCTGTGACATTCCTCCTCGGTGATGCCAGATCCTTTACTGCTTCCAGCAAGCTCAGGCCCGAGGGCCTGATTCCGCTGCACCTGCCTGGATAAGCTCCCCTGCCATGAACTGGCCATAAGTGACTGGCTGATTTCTCTGGAACAGCTGGTAAGCTTTCCAGCTCCCCCACCACACCCAGGACAGCAGAGAGGACCAATCAGGCGTTGCAATTCGACAGCAATCTTCTTTGTGGATAGGTTGGGGTGATGTGGGGGGAAATAGGCACTTGCAGAGGGGCGCTTGGGACCCTTTCCTGATTCCGGAGTGCCAATGGCACACCGGGTACCAGGTCAGCTTTCCCACTTGGTATAACCCACTCACCTGCCCAGTTGGTAGGAGAAAGGAAAAGAACTGACAAGTGTCTGGATTTGTTCTGGATGTGTCATTATTATAATCACAGTTATTTTACCACTGTCTTTTCAAAGTCATTCCCATAGCTTATTTCACTTTATCTTACACTCAATGAGGGATCTCCAAAGGGATTATTATCCCTACTTAAAACCAAGAGGAAACTGAGGAAAAGGCTGGGTAACCTTTGACACTGAGTCAAACATGAATCAAACGTCAAGGCCAATAGGCATCCTCATTTCTGACCAGACAGCATCCAGAGGTATCTGGGGTGAAGGCAGATAAAACCCCAACAGATGGACCAGAAGCAGGCCTCGGGGACAGGCAGGCCGGGAGGCAGGCGCTGTGGGTGCCTGTGTCAGAGGCACGCCCCTTTGAGCAGGCTTCTCTCCCCCTCTGCATCCCTCCTCCTTACTGCGCCACAATCAGGCCACTAGGCCTGTGACGTGAAGGAGAAGATTTAACAAGCAACAAAAGCTAGCGGTGGATTGATTCTCCCATGGTCGGGGGTGGGGCACCCTCCTCCTCAGCAGTGACAGGCAGTGAAAGGTTAGTGGCGTGCTCCCTGCCGCTGGTTCCGCAGAGCTAAATGATAAAATGATGTCAGGACTGGGCGAAAGCTCCTTCCTAGTTAGAGCCGCTGCGGCCTCGGAAATGAAACACTGCTCGACATCCTGTCCTTCTCGAAGGCTCTGAGCGAGACCCGATACATCAGCAAGGCAGCCAATTATGGCTGAGTGCACACCCTGCCCTGGTCTGCACCACCGAGATCACAGCCAGCCCCAACCACAGCAGGTGGAAGCCCTGAACCCAGCGTGGTCTCCCTCACTCCCACCTGCGGGCGACGGCTGTGATTGCTGCCCTGACCACCTGCCCCCACACAAGTTCCCACCAGGAAGGCAGGCTGAGCCGGCAGAGCCTCATCCCAGGAGAAGAATCTGCCCAGCAGGCCTGGGATGGAAACCCCACCTTCCACAGGGCTTGCACCCCAAGCTGCCCAACTCTGGTGACCTGGCAATGCCTTTGAGCAAGGGCAGCGTGGATTGTGTTGGGATCCTCCTTGGTCTCGGGTTGGTTTTGGTTCTTTTCCTGCTCAACATCCTAAGTGAGAACTATGGCCTCACTGTGGAAAGCTTCACCAAAAAAAACCCCCCCAAAACAAAAGAGCCCAAGTCAACCAAATCTGAAGGACACGGGGTAAGGAGGGGAGGGACTGCCCAGAAGCCCGACTGGATACGGCCGGCAGGGGTTCCTGCTCTACTTATGGCTCCTGCACTGCCTATGCAACTTTGGAAAACTCAGGAGTGATCAGGGCACAGACTCCGAACGCGCCCATAACTGCTCCTCTGGAGAAAACCACTGGCTACCCTTTGGAGAATCTCCCTCCTTCCACTATTACTGCTTCTGCCATAGTAACGCTCAGCCTGGCCTACACACGCTGACCACTCAGGGTCAGCCTCCACCCCCAGAAACAGATTTTATGGTCTGACAGGGTCTGGGAATTGGTATGTGCTAGGAGCTCCCCAGCTGATTCTAATTTTAATGTGATTCACTGTGGATACACATTTTTATCACTTTTTTCATGTAATATGTCATCACAGCATTTCCAAATGTCATTTAAAAATTCCCTGTAAACATCACTTTAATGGCTGTATAGCCCACCACATGAACATCACACCATTTCCTTTGGGTTGGCTTTCAGAGGAGTTCTCCTGAGTGTGTCTGCAAGTGACCCGACTCCAGACTGAAGACTTCTGGCCTCTCCCAGTTCTCAAGAAGTCTACGACGTGCCCCAGTTCTCCTGAGTGGGCTCTGATGGGTCCCTCAGCCTGGCTGATGGCACATACACCCAGGGACATGGGGGTTGGCCTCCCACACAGCCATCCTAGGGTCCTGTCCTGCAGCCTGGGGTTCGTTACCAGTGGGATACCTTCACTCTGCCAGGAGCAGGACCCAGGTTCCAAGGGAAGGCTATACCTCGGGCGGCAGAAGGGCTGCATGTCTATTAACCCCTTGGGAGAGCCTCACGAGTTTCCAAGGGTTCAGTGGTTTAGAAAGTGACCACCTTAAAAGGTTCTGAGGACCCTTCCTGGTGGCACAGCGGGTTAAAGCACAGCACTATGAAGCTAAAGCCACCTCAGCATGCGTTCAATCCCCGCTCCGGAGGTGACCACATGGCGCGGCAGACCTCTCCTGACCCGCCCGCTGCTCCCCTCAGCAGTGTACTTCATCACTCGGCCTGTTCTGTTCCCCACTCTGTCTCTGGTGAATCCTCTCACCACTCCTGCACCTCTGGCCTGTACCCCAGTTCTGTATGCATAAATAAGTAAATTTCTAAAGAAAAGGTTTCTGAATGTTTTCATTTGTGGCCAGAAATCTGGTCAGGAGCTGATTTTCTTCGTTTCCCTGCACCCATTCCTTTTACTGAGTCTTCCTCTGAACAGCTTAGAAAACCAGCATCTCCTCAGGAACATGTCTTGTCAGCACAGGCATGCAAGATGCCTTGCTCTGGAGCTCAGTCCTGAAAGTTTGAAGTTTGAGCTGGATTAAGGAGGGTGTTGGGGCGGGGGGGCGGGGGTTCTCATGGCTCCTGTCATGATCCTGTCATGAGCAGAATGTCCAATAAAACTGGTGACCCCCACGATGCCAGGCTGAGGCAGAGAGGCCTCTTTACTTCCTCCCTCCAGATGTTCTAGGAAGGAGCAAACACCTGGCGAGCAAATTGGGGACCGTTTCCAATTCTAAGCTACTTGTTCCCCATCAGGGAACTCTCAGACAAGGCCCTTCCATTTCCCATTCCGGGAACATCTGGCAAGTAGATGATTAGAAGCACATGCTAGCAGTTACGACCTGCTTCCCCGCGAAACCTAAGCTTAGTCCCGGGAGCCCTATCTTCCCTCCTCT
Source organism: Condylura cristata (assembly GCF_000260355.1). NCBI lineage: Eukaryota > Metazoa > Chordata > Mammalia > Eulipotyphla > Talpidae > Condylura > Condylura cristata. The sequence goes on along the minus strand of NW_004567118.1, from coordinate 12,538,024 downwards.
CTCTAATCCACTGCCCCACCCCACTCACCTCCCAGCCTAGCTTTGCTGAGCTTTACTGCAAAACAGATGTTGCACCTGACCCAAGCTCTCCCAGGCGCAGGGCCTGGAGATATATATATTTTTAAAAGAGGCTGCAACATGAAAGTCTCTCCGAATACAAGACAGCTCTGGGAATATCACCCCTTTGCCCTCCCTCCCACACCTTCCCACTGCCCCATCCTCCTCCAGTACCAGCCTGACCGGGTCTGGTCCTTTCTAGCTCCCAACCTCTTCTCTCACCAATCAACACCCTCACAGCTCTCCCGCCTCCTAGAGGCTGGCCTTGTGTAAAGCTTGTCATTCCCACTCAGCAGGCATCACAGTAACCAGGCTACAGGTATTCCCTTTTGGTGGAGTCTCTGTCAAGTTCAACATGAAGGAATGTGCTGAAAAGGACCCTCCAGGAGTTTAATATCACTCATTTCCAGGAAACCAGGTTTAGTGTGAAGGTTTCTATCAAGAAGTAAAATCAACAGGGAAGAAGGGAGATTAGAGGCTGAAGCTAGGTGTTAACAGTTAAGAGTTGAGCCATTAGAAGTTGCTAAGAGAGTTCTAGAATCAGAATGACTGAAGCACCTGCTGCTGTGCTCTGTGGGAGACTGCCTTGCACCAGATTCATATCCTTAGTCACAGAAGGCAAAAGTCTTTGCTACTCACAGGCTGGGAAAGGTCCTCCTCAGCTTGGCCACTGGACTAACCCAACCGTGGGTCACTGATTCATACGCTGCACCCACCTTACACATCCTCCCAACTCAGACCCACCATCCAAAGGAGCAGGAGCATGATGAAATGCTCTGGGGACTGGCCACCGGCTGCCCATCCAGCATTCACAGAGGAACGGCACCTTTCCAGAACAGGGTGGGCTCCTGCTGTCCTTCAGAGCACAGGGGGCTCATCTTGCATCCCGCCTCCCTTTCTAGCCCTCCCCCCCCCCTTAATTTCAGTTGTTTCAGACGCAGAAACACTGGAAAAAAAAAAAAAATACAGGTCTGAGACTAGATAAAATCAGCTCCCAATCTCAGGAGCACTGCTTACAGGACTGTGCCTCAGCGTTTTTATCTACAAACCCAGAACAATACTTCCCTTACAGGATTATTGTGTGGCGTCAGGAAAGGTATTTATCGTAAGGCTGGGCACACAGCAAGGTGCCAAGTCCTCCTCTACATCTGCCCTGCCCCTCCCGGGGGTCCTGGGTGGCCCTGCAGAGCAAGAGGGACCGCTTGCCGGCCCTTCGCCCCGTCCCTGGGCAATGTTAAGGGGAGCGTGTCCGCGGCCCGGGGGTTGGGTGCAGGCAGACAGCGGACTTCCAGTGGTGTCTGCAAGCCACGAGAGCAGCCCCGCCACCCTGGTGTGTCTGTGGCACGGCCCTGCCGCCCAAGGCAGGCACGCATGCCCTGCGGAGCGAGGGGACTGGCGGTCGCTGGTTAACTGCCGGTTAAGGCAGCTGTACTTTACAGTAACCCAGCGTGGACAATATTATGAATGACACTCACAAGCTGCCAGCCTGGGGACTCATTACAGCCAAGGTACAACACGGCAGCCTGCCAAGCCCCCGGCTTCCACACTCGCTATGCCAGAACATCCACACACAATTTAATTGCATTATAATTTCAAAAGTGCTTTTCAAACTGGAAAAAGGCATTCACTGATTAACCAGCGAAGAGCAAAATTGTTTATGAAATTGAATACAAAAAGCTACAGAAATGTAATTGGGTCGTTCTAGCACCTAATTTTCAAGCCATTTTCCCCACTTATTTAATCACGAGATACAAAAGGAGCGACTGAATTGACTTCATACTAATTAGATTACTCCCTGCGATACTCCGGGTCTATATTCCAACTGGATGATAGCAATGTTCTAAACAGAAACACAAATGCGGCAGCGGCGTGTGGGCAGGACAGATGGATTGTTCTGAATGGGCCCTTCGGTCCAGCAGTCCCTAAAGAGGGGCATTCGTCCCGAAAACCTGCCGAGCTCCCGGCCCAGGCAAGCGTCCTCGGGCGAGCGCTCTCTGCTGCTTCTCCAGCATCCCTGCAAGGCGGTCTGAGCCTGTCCCTGCTAATGGCATGGCCCCGCTGAGGCAGGCCCCGCTGAGGCAGGCCCCCAGGACAGGCCCCGGCTGAGGCAGGCCCCAGGACAGGCCCCGGCTGAGGCAGGCCCCAGGACAGGCCCCGGCTGAGGCAGGCCCCAGGACAGGCCCCCGCTGAGGCAGGTCCCAGGACAGGCCCCGCTGAGGCAGGCCCCAGGACAGGCCCCGGCTGAGGCAGGCCCCAGGACAGGCCCCGGCTGAGGCAGGCAGGAAGCCCAGGCATCCAGGGGAGCCAGCCTCACATCTCCCTGCACTGCGCTTGCCAACGGCTGGGGGCCCCCGGGGAAGCCAGACTCGGGGGTTCTTTTCTCACTTCTGCCCTGAGCTCTCTGAGCAGCTCTCTGAGCAAATAAATGCTCATTCCCTCCTTGACTGAGCTGAGTGAGCAACAGCATTTTCCTCTCAGAGAGCAGCGCCCTGCAGCATTCTCAGCACGGGCCTGCCCCAGGGAGGCGGGCTGGCGGGCACAGGAGAGGCTTCCTCACAGGTAAACAGGGCAAGGGCCCGGAGGGTCCCCCTGGGGCACCCACTTGGAGGACAGGGCTTCCTCACACTCAGTGGAGACCTCCTTCTTTTGATATATGGTGCAGCCCGCTCGTGCCTTTTTTTTAAAGCTCATTTTAAATTTTATTAGGAGAAACATAATTGATTATATAATCAAATGTAAAACGCACATTATCAAGATATCTCAGCACTTCATAGGCCATTTAATCAAGCTATCTGGGGCCGTGCCAAAAGGAATTAACTTACACGAAGCCTCAAGTGCGGCTGCTGTACCGTCTCGGCTTCTACCCTGAAGACGGTCTTGGTGCTCATCCTTCAAGGACTGAGCCGCACGCAGCCTCTGGGGCTGAAGGTCCTTCCCGCCACTTCTCACTTCTCCAGACAAGGAAAAAGCCCAACAGACCACTCGGAGGCAAACCCTATCTGCCGATGTGACATCTTCACACAGCCCCCAATTTCTCTGGTCTTTGGGGATCTGCCCAAGTGCCCCAGCAATAGGCAGGCAGTCGAGAGAAGAAAAGGGGCTTTCACTTCTATCCAGTCATCATAAATTGCCATTCTCCTTGGGAAAGTAAACAGATGTCATTTAGGAGGCAATAGAGGTATTTCAAGACTACAGCCAATTTTCACCAAACCCAGGGAGCCTGAGAGAGAAGCGAGTTGCAAGGGGAGCTCTGCCCGAAAAGCTTTTCCCTCCTCCACTCTGGGAGCCGTGGCATCAGCTGCTCTTTGGAATCCGTCCCATCAGGAATCTTCTGCCGAGCCTAGGATGGTGCTAGCCCTGGGGGAATAAAAACAGCCCATATCCCCTGGCCCTGCCCTGAGCAGGAGAGACAAGCCGTCCAGCTGAACTGCCCGGGTCGAGACGGGGCTGGGACGAGAGGAAGAGGACTGCCTGCAAGAAGGAAGGTGGCTTCAGCCAGGCGGTGCAGCCGCTCACCGTCACCCCGTGCCAGGAGGCGCGTTCCAGGCGCGAGGGGCAGAGGAGCGCATTCTCCGTGAAGAGAAGGGCAGGGCTCTGCGGAGCGCGGTGTGGTGGGGAACAGCAGGGGAGGCGGCTCAGGCTCCGGCGCACTGCCGCGCCGGGAAGGCTGACCAGAGGGGCCGTGAGAAGCTCCGAAAGCTCTAACGCCACCTGCCCTCGCCCTGTAAGAAGTGGGAAGCCGCTGCAATCATTTCCTTCTCCAGAAGCATCAACACCATCCAGGTGCGGAGCCAGCGCCGTGGGCCTACAAGAAATCCCAAGACGCAGAACAGGCGGCACAAAGCCTAATCAATGCCAGGTGCCCCGGCTCTCACCGCACCCTGGTGGGGGTTCAGTGGGTGCAGTCCTGGACAAGAAACCTCACCATTGTATTTTCTCAACGATCACAGAGGGGCTCCGTGAGGTGAAATAAGGCGACACAAGCAGGGCGCTGCGCGTGGCAGCTACGTGACCTGAAGGGTCGCTGGCGAGGCCAAACGTGCCCCGAACCTACCGCCCCAAGGCCACGACCCCTCTAGGAGACAGGGGAGCTGGAGAGCTGGCAGGAGCACACACGGATGTGGGGTGAATTCTCCGCGCCTGCTGTGTACATCTCCTGGATACATGAGCAAGGGAAACAGCGTACAATCAAGCAATGACCACACGCTTATGAGACCCCTGGTTCCTGAGGTAGGTGGGGCCACGCCTCCCGTTCTGGTAAGCCCTGCCACTGCAGACAGTCAGCGCTCTCCCTCTAGGGCAGGTGCTGCCGGCAGTGTGGTCTCTCCTAGGCTTCGGGATGCAACAGACTCCAGTGCCCCGGTGAGCGAAGTGGCCTCTGGGGCAGGGGCACCAACCTCTGGCCTGTCCCCACCCATCAGTACAAACTTCTGGGCTTACTGACAGTCTCCGGGCCACCCACTTGACCCCACAGAGGCCCCCAAACATCCTTCAAGCAGCGGAAGGCTTTACACTCCCAGAAATTCTGCAGTGAAAATAAAGACATGTGAGGGTACAAGGGCAAAGGACGAAGGTCAGACTAAGGCTGCGGTCATGTGATGCTCCTCACTGGTGACCTTTGGGCTGTCCACAGATGTGCCAGCTCCTGGACAGTCTTAATTCCTGCCACATCCATGTCCCCATGCTGCTGCACGGGCAGGGAGGATGGGCAGCCTGGCATACGAAGCCCCTGTGCCTTGAGCTGTACAGAAGGAGCACACAGAGAGCGGGACTGGCCGTGAAGGATGCCCTGGGCACGGGGCTGTGTTTGGAGAATGGGACACACGTCAGTGGAGGGCCCAGGTCCGTGCTGGCTTGGGCGGGCTGTTGAGTGAAGCATGTCCTAGGCCAGACCATGGGGTCTTTGGAACTTGCTAAATATAGCCCCCTTGGGGGAGGGCAGGCCTCAGGGCTAGGAAGCAAGGAACGCAAGGAGAACGCATTTCCCATTTTGGGGACAGGACATCTACACACAGAGGGGTGTGTGATTATGTACCGCACACTAACATACAGCTGTTACTGAGACTCAGTTCTGGGAAGGAAATGGGCTTCGGGCTCAGGAGCTCTGAGCTCACACCTAGCTCTACTGCTGCCTGGTCTAGAATCTTGGCTAGAATCAAGTGGCTTAATGAATGATTCTCACCTGTAGATGAGCTCCCTGTCTCACAGCGCTGTGAGGAAGCCTGCCCAGCTAGTGTTTGTGAAGTGGCCAGCATAGTGAAATGGTCCCCTTGTGTAGGGCTGAAAAGTAATAGAACTTTCCATGGGCAACAGCAAAAGGAACAATTAAATCACCAAAGAGAACAGGCCTGTGAAGCCTGCAGCCGCTGGTATGGAAATGTTGACATAGCAAGGATTCTCTCCATTCGTGCCCACCCCGAGGCACTCACTCGCCGGTTTGCCTGGCAGAGTCTGAAGCGATGGCATTTCTCGAAGTAGTGAACTAAGAATGGGAGCACTGGCCAACATTTGGAGCAGCAGGTCCCCTCCCCTGTCCAGCTGTTACTGCTCTTGTGTGAACGCAGATCTAAGCCATGGTAACCTCACCAGCTCTACTTCCACTTGCCCTAAAGATGCTCACAGGGAAAGTGGGACATGTGGCATCTCCCAGGCCAGAGCCCAGGGTGGACGGACTTGGACCAGCAAGGAACGAGGTCCTCCAAGAGCCAAAAGCTCCCCTCTGGGCAAAGACCCCCGAGCAGAGAAACCTACAGGCTAGGGTGTGGCCTGGGCCATACAAGCTCCTGGGAGAGGAACTACCTGTGAACTTTGTGGGTGGCCACGGCACTCAGCATGCAGAGGGGCTGAGTCACTGCTCAGTGGGTGGACTGAAAGCGACAGCCGCCATTTCTGGATATCCCATAAATCAGCCTCTAGCAGGCTCCTTCATTCAACCTAAGGCAATCGCCAGCAGCAGAAATATCTGAATCCCCTTTTTATAAGGCTCAAAGAGGTAAAGACGCTAATGCCGACAGTTAGCGGAGAGGATCAGCGTTTGAATCCAGGACTCCAGAGCTACACAGTCAAGTAATTAAGAACAGCTGTCCTCTGTGGCCATCAGTCTCATCAATTCAATGATCACATGGTCATCAGTGGGTGCCCGGGAGGGCATGGTCCAGGCCTCCAAAGCTCTGGTTCAACATGCAATCTGGGGCCCCTGAAGAGAACAGGACACTGGTGCAGGAGCTGCGGAGATGCGCTGCGCAGGCCGCCTTTCTGAGCTGCACGTCTTCGTTACCCATAGCTTTCCTGCTCTGGCTCCTGGCTCCTCAGGGCACAGCCTCCTGCCCAGAGAGCGGCCCAGTGAGACAGAAGCAGCACAGGGTGGACAGCTCATGTCAGCACCCAGAAGCGAGACTGGAGGGATGAGGGTGGGAGAGGCTGACCTACGGGCTCTGGTCACCACAGCTGCACAGTGGGGGTGGAAAGCGGCAGCCCTGGTGAGAGCAGAGGTTCTGTGCTGTCTGGGGCTGAGGGGCCTCAGGGAAACCGAGATGTGGCAACGCAGCCTCATTCTTGGCCAGGGCAAGACCATCAAACGCTTCCACGCCTGGTCTTGGAGAGCCGGCTTCAATGCGCAGAGTCCCACCCCCACTCTCCCCCTCGCAGGCTGTGGTTCCTTCTGGGTCATGGGGTCTCTTCATCACTCAACAACAGACAGTGGAGGAACACGAGGTTTCCATCCCTGATGCCTCAGACGTGGGGATCCGACCACACGAAGGCTCCTCACAGAGCCCAGGTTACCTGCCTCACTGCATTGTCAGTTAGGAGGGCCCCAGACGGGGTTTCCATCATCTTGCCACAGTCCCACTGGGAGTGAAAGGACTTGCCCTTGGGGCTCACGAAAAGGGCCCCCCCAGGTAGCCGAACCAACCTGCAAGGTGCATGAGCTGGACAGCCACCCCTTTATGAAGCTCTACCTGGGCCTGTACTGTGCAGGGCAGTCTGAACAAGGCCTCTCAAAACCCAAGAAGGCAGAAGCGACTGTTACCCCATGTTGCAGCAGTCAGGCTTAGAGAGGTGATGTGACTTGCTTAAGCTTGCACAGCTGGCACGTGGCTAGAAGCTGGGATTTCTGGAAGTCAGGCAGTCTGATGATCAGTCCTTATGTCCCAATGAACCTCTTCCCAAACAGTGTCTCAGAGGGGGTAGGAGGGAACAGCAGAGATAGGACAGTTTTGGACAACATCCACGAAGCAGATCGTGTAAATCCCTGTAAATCCCCTCAGAGTCTGGTGCAAATCTTCCCCACTGTCCCCCAGGGTCCCAGGTATAACACTGTCTGCTGCAGCTCCCCACCCCTGGGGCTTTGGCAGAGGAGCTCAGGACCCAGAAAGTTTCTTTCTTTGACTATCACCCCCAAAGTTTTTTTTTTTAAGAGCAAAATGCCCCCAAATGACTTGAGAATAGCCAGCTGGCAAGACAAGTTATGAAGATGTCATTACGCAATGAACCGCTTCTGTGTACTGTTAATAGCTTTTCCCGTTTGCTACTGTACCGGGATACCAAACAGCAATTTTAAACTGTCTCTTCCACTGCCCCATCGCGAGTCTTCCAGAACCACACGTGTTTCTACTTTAAAACCTGTTAACATGGTATGTTCAGAGTACAAATCCAGATGGCCGGGGCCCTTAGAAAACCCCTGGCATTGTGCACAAGTGATTTTACAACCCCACCTTCCTGCCTTCCACGGTGGTGAAGGAATCACACTGAAAAGGTGGACCAGGCGCAGTGCTGAGCGCTGCTCCTGCTTCATTGTCCCACCTCTGAAGGGACACAGGACAGCCCACGGAGGTGACCCCCCCACTGGGCCACTGAAGTCAAAATCTCTTCAGACCCCGCTGCCGTGGCCCTTGGGTAGACACAGGCTGGTGCCGAGCAGAAGGTGGAGGGGTGCACGGAGCGGGGAGGTGGGGACAGGCCATCACCAGCACAGCTGGTCCCTTCAGCTGCTGTCAGCCCAGGCTCTGCCTTGTCACTGGCCACAGGATTGGATCCCTAAGGTCTGCGCAGCTAGGGGCAGGGCAAGGCCAGCCCTGGCACCTGCCCAAATCCACCGCCTTCCACCAAGCCGCGCCCCCTCCAGCCAACCCTCCGCCAGGGAAGCCTGCGCTTGCCTCACCCCCCCCCCCATCCGTGTCGCAGCAGGGCGGCACGCGAATCATAGTGCTCCTGGGAAGCCAGCTCCTAGCAAGGGCCAGGTCGCGGGAGAAGCAGGGGAGCCACTGAATGGAACTCGTCGCCTGTCCCCGACACCCTCTGCTTTCCTCAGCTTTAACTTGTCCAAACACTGTCTTCACAGGGGTGTCCTTTAGCCCAAAGTTTCCCTCCGAGGCAAAGAGCAGGCATCACCCCAGGTTGTACTTCTGTGGATGTGCGTGAGTGTTTTACTCGGTAAGAATGTTCCTTCAGTGGTGCCACGTGAATCAGAAAGGTGTCGAAGAGCCTGAGTTCTTGACAGACTCCAGCCGAGACCCACTGGGCAGGTGCTGGCACTGGGAGCGCCACAGAGAGGGGCAGGGCCCGGGCTCGCCTGTGCTGCTGGCAGAGCCTGTGCATTAGAGCTGGCAGAGGGCAGGTCCGGGGCGGGCGAGGGGCTCACCAGCTGCGCTGCTGTGCCACCAGGGGAGTGGAGTCCGCAAAGGCTGAGCAGGCAGCTCAAGCCAGCGAGGTTCTTGAGGTGATGCTGGGGTCTCCAAGAATTCCCTGGGGAAGCACCTGCACGCCTTCCCCACCCACTTACCCTAGGCCCAGGGGCCCCAACAACAGAGCCCAAAGGGAGAGCCCCCCCGCCTTCGGTATTTGCTGGAAAGGCACTATTTATAGCTCTGGATCGTTAAACGCCTTTTAAAAGTCGGTTCTTGGGGCCAGTTTGAGAGCACCCATCTTCCCTCGGATGGCTGCGTGGTGACTAGAAACGGCGGTGCTGAATAGGTGTAATTACAGAGGCGCCTACTACGCCGAGACCATAACTGTGAGGAGTTTCACTGCGTAATCTAAGCATGTCTTTTCCCCCAGAGCCTTTATTTAAATATTTTGTCAGTTCCCTTAGCCAGCAGCAGGCAAGCTCCATCCCCCAGTAATCTCAGAAAATGGGAGGGGGGGTTATATAAGAAATGCCTCTCTACGCTCCCAACTCTTAACAAAATAAGTCATAAAAACCAAGGAGGGGGGTGTAGAAGGCTAAGTCAGCTGCCATCCCGGGGGCAGCAACGCACCCAGGGAGATGGTGCTTTCTGGAACGTCGACAATGTGCTGACTTAGCTGTCTGGTTATGGAGCTAAACATTAGAAGAAATGTTCAGCACCCAGGCAAACAGCTCTGCTGTTTCATGCCATTAACTCTGACCAGAATTGGGACTACTTCTCCCTCATCAATGGCTTTGTGGAATGGGGCTCCTAAGAAACTCTGGGGTCCCTGTCCCAACAAGGAGTGTCTACAGACAGATGTCTGCAGGTGATCTGGCCTTGTGGTGGTTAGGGCCAGAGAGAACACGTCACCCAGGGCTGGGAGGACCTTAGCCCCCAGCACTCCTGGACAGGTTCTCCTGTGGCAAAGCAGACCTCACGGCATCTGCGAGGACAAAATGTCCTCACTTAGGAGTGAGCTGTGTGGTGTTGGCATTACCAGATTCATTCACCCATTTGAGGCAGCACAGGGGGGCAGGAAATAGGACTTGGGCCCAGGGCAGAGCCGTAAGACTCCATCACGAGGTCTTAGAGACAAGAATTCCAGGCCCAGGTGCTCCTGGTCTTGCCCTATCTGGACAGGGGTGGCATAACCCAGCTCATGGTAAGTTGGGGCAGTATGCTGGCAGTAGCCCTTCCTTGCTCTCCAGAGCGTCTCCTGTAGAGAGCCACGTTCCTGGCTCCTCCACTGCAAGTTACCCAAATCCACCCAGAACTTCCTGGCTAGCCAGGGGGGCCAGACCATGATGGAAGAAGTCTCCCCCTGGCTGGGGTCCAGCAGCAAGCCCCTCAGCTCAGTAAGGAAGGTGTTAAGAAAGGTGGTGTTCTGATGTGTTCTCTGCCATCCCTTTGGCTTATTTCTCAACTTGTTTGCTCCCCAAGCATAGACAAAGGGATTTATTAGGCACCCCTCACTATCCTAATCATGGGGTTCACACTGCACCAACTGAACCTTCTTGGACAGGTCTCCCTACTTATTCAAGGCTTGGTCTCCATCTGTGACACAGGGGAATCTCAATCCCACATACTCCCTTCTAGAAGGCGAGCAAAGGTCATACAGTTGACAGTAGACAGTGCTGGACACTAAGGGTCAGATAAGAGTCACATTAGTTTGCAAAAGTAAAGGTAAAAAGCTAACTTAATTATTCCTTCTACATATAGTGCCATTGGGAGAATATCAAGTTATCAAAAGTGAAAGGTGAGAGCCCTTGTAGATGGTAAAACACCTTAAAGGCGAGGGCTAAAGAAACAAATCCAGCCCTGAGCCACTCACTGTGACACATAAGCCCTCAGAGAGCTGTTCTCCAGGCCACTTGGGAGAGCAACTGTCTGGCCTTTGCTCCCAGAGAGAGAGCCACATGGGATAAATCCGGGGACCAGGAGGTTCTGACGCCACAGGACGATCTGACCTCCCTTCCCAGAGGCTGCTGTGTTCGCACAGACGTGCTCTGCTCCACAGCCCGCAACCCTCGTCTGTCCACCTCAAGGAAGATGTATTCTTGCATTTCTAACTGGTATTTCAGGGAAATAATGAGATGTCACTACTCCAACATTACAACTTCCTTGCAGACGCTGAGGAAGGGAAATGGGCTACGGTGAACAAACCAAGCTAAACACAGTTGGTCATTGAAAAAGTGGCCAAGGAGATCCAGAGAGGTAAAAGCAAGAACTCGGACCTAAACGGATTATCAATCATTTCCTTTTAGGGCAAGCTCCCACTGTAACTTAATTGCTATTGCTTCCCGAACTCAATAAGAAAACTGATACTGTGGGGAAGGAAAAAAAAAAAAATTAAATGTTTACCATCACATTCTTGATGGATACTGGACAATTTCCCACATTCAATTTCAATCCAGTCCCAAGTTTATCAGAATAAAAAAAATTTACAAGCAACCCAAACTCAAGATAATGTGTTTCCATTATGACCAAGGGTATAAAGTGTCTGAGGCATGATCTCTAGCACCTCTGGGACAGGGTGGGGTCACCAAGGGACGTGGAGGAGGGAGGCTGGGTAGCCTATCCTGGCTGCAGGGGGCAGGGGACTCCAGGTGGGGCTTGAGGAGGGTAGTAGTGTGACCTTCAAGGCCCCAAAGTTACTTGACCTCCAAGAGGTTTGGAACCTATTGCCATAGCAACCTGGTGAGAATAAGAGAATCAAACATGGCCCATCTTGTAGTTAATAAGCAAGTACCCAGTGCCTGTTACATACCTGGGGGGAGGGGGGTGGTGGCGGGGGAGGTGAGAGCAAATGACAGAGGAATGCTCAGGTCAATTGGGGTGGGTCCAGGGCAAGTCCTGGAGACCCTCAGGAGTGCATCAAAGGAAGGGTGGGTGTGGATTAATATGTGTAAAAGCTGAGAGCCCCTGGTGGTTAAGGATTTGCAGGGGCAGGGGCATCCTACAGCAGGTAGCCCAGGCTGACAGGAGTGGAGAGATGGCCAGTTTCAAGCCAGCTTGGACACTCGACTGGGAAGCCACCAGACTTGGTGTGACAGGACTCACCATTCAGAAAGATCCTACTAGCGGTGCAGAAAGGGGCGGATGCAGGGGATAAGGTAAGCCAGAGCGGAATGTGGAAGACTGGCCAGATGTGAGGGTGGCAGGACCTTCCCAGCCTCACCGTGCCATTCTGCACCTCATGCACAGTCCCCAGGACCTTAACACACGTGAGCATCTGCTTTTCCAAGGAGCCCGCGTAGTGCCCAAATGCGGTGGAGCGAAGGAACAGGAGAATAAGTCTTAGGTCTCCTGGGGAGTCCCGACACGCTTGGGCAGGAGATCCCAGCAGGAGCTGATCATCCCTCAAAAATGAAAATTACAGCAGCAGGCGGGATGGCTGTGGGCAGGGCTGTAAGACATGGCCCAGGGGCTGCAAGCCCGGCCTCTCTGGTGACACTGGGTTTAATCCCCAGCCCCGCACCTGGCTGGCTGTGTCCCCGTGGGCAGATTCCTTACACCCTGTTTCTTCATCTGAGAAATGGGCACAAGTATTGGCTGCCCCACACAGGGTCAGCAGGAGCAAGAGAAACGCAGCACCAGGCCCAGGGGTGCTTTCGGGCCAGCCAGCTCTCCTCCGTCCCCGTTGTTTCACATCAACACCATCGGGCCCTCCCTGGTGGCACAGCAGGTTGGAGCGCTGCACTGCAAAGCTAAGCCAAGCTGTGGCTGCCCTAGAGGTGACCACACGGCGCGGCAGACCGCTCCTGACCGCCCGCTGCTCCCGCAGCAGTGAACTTCGATCTGCCTGTTCTGCTCCCCACTCTGTCTCTGGGGAAACCTCTCACTGCCCCTGCACCTCTGGCTGTACCCCAGTCCTGTATTCCTGAGTGCAGAAATAAATAAGTCTTTTTAAAAAATCAGCACTATCCTAGATGTCAGGCAGGTGCGGAACATCCCCTCGCAGCTCTCAACATCAAGACGCTTCTTTATCCTCCCCAAGCCCACATGCCCCAGCTTTGAGGACAAGAGGGGGAAGGAAGGTGTCCCAGGACACTGGCCTCACTGTGGCCACTGGCTCTGAGGTGATACTGTTCCTGGTACTTGAAGGTGGGGACTGTGCAAGCACCCAGGCGCTCCAGGCATGCTCCGTGAAACTATAAATTTACTTTAAGAGCAGCAACTCTAATTACCTTGCCGAGACTCTCTGCATTTTTAAGAACCTCCCCCCGCCCCAAACTCTTGATCATAAGGACTCTTGTTAGCAATACTCGGCATCGGTCTTGTTTCGCCTGTTGCCGTGGCAACAAAGCAGTGTTTACCAGCCTTTCCAAGCTGGTACATCTTTATTAGCACCCGGATCCCATGAGGAGCAGGAAGCAGTGCAGAGGTTTAAAGAGCATTAATCCCCTTAAGCTTTGCAAACCTCTCTAGTTAGGGAGCCCATGAGGGGGGGAAATTGAGGTCTCTGCCATTTTCAGGGACCTACTAGAACTGTTAAGCCTCCACGAAGCACCAAACTGAAAAAAACTTATCTCTCTGGAGCTTCACTTTAAATTTCTTCTCTCGAAAAAGAAACTTGTGGACTGCCTGTGCTTCACAAGAAAAGTTCGCTACCAGCCATCAGAGAAGGCCGCTGGCTCTCTCCTTGCCGCATCTGCTCTCTTGTGATAAACAGACTTTCAAAGGCGGTTATCTCGGGGCCAGGAGGAGGGACGGCCACAAAGGCCCTGGCTGGGCCATGCGTGCCCCCTCTCCCTGCCCCTCCATGACGAGAACCAACAGATGATCTGAGACGAGATAGATTTCCAGCGTATTTCAAAAAACCAGCTTCAGAAAGCGGCTTGAGAAAGTGGCCATCTTGGTCTCAGCCTCTCTGAGAAGGGTTTTCAAAGTCCGCACCACAGAAGTGGGAAAGGAGGGAGAAGAAACAGTTTCTTTACATCATTTTAAAGCAGTTCAACATCCCAATTCCCCTCCTACCAAATAAATGTCTTTCATCTTTCATCCCAACCTAGAAAAATCAACCCCCTCCTGGAAGACCTGTGGCTGAATTTTGAAAAATTGCACAAGTGAAAGATGATCCCAACATTCACTCTGGCTTCCAAACAGCTTTCAAATGGGTCATTCTGTGCTGGCCGAGCCTTGGCATTCAAGGCCCCTGGCTCAGTGTGCAGGGCCCATCATTCCAGTGCAATCAGGGCTGCTCAACTAAACACAGGCGCCACTGAGAGCTGGCCGGGGACGGCGTGGGCAGAGGCGGGCACAGAGGGCCGTGTTTCCAACATGGCAGTTTTTTTCAGACCCAAGTCTGAATCTTCCGGGCAGCTCCCCTTACTCCCAGGGCGTCAAAACTCGTAAAAGGAGTTAAGTCATTAGGGTCCTGTTTCTTTTAGTGAGATCACCAGTTCTTTCAAAAGACCAGTATCAGCTTCTCGAAGACTTCGCAGCCACACGTGGGACAGTATAGGTCCCCAACTCTACAAATTCTGGGTGCCCCAACAGTCACGTGGTTATTGAAGTACATATACTGCATGTCCATCCCACCATGCTTTCTAAAAATACATGAGATGTCCTATAAGACTCCAGCCCAAAAATATATGAATGAAAGCTGTAAAAGATCAGCTAGCACAGAAGAGATTGTGAGGGCTCAGAGCGGGTACTCAGCAGGAAGGTCCAAAGGCCTGTACCAGCTTCCAGCTTCTGTCTGTAGAGAAACTGGGAACATTGTTTTCTGTGAAGGAAAACATGTGAGGCTGCCTCGAGCTAGGCAGTTGGCAACAGGCTTAGTCACTGTTTGGGCTAAGGAAGCAATCAACCAAGACCTCTGGGGAAGGACACGGGGCCGGATTGGTTGACAATACACATATGGCTGGATAACTTCAGGTTTAGGGTAAAGAGCACGGCAGGCTGATAACCTGGGGGTGGGGGTGAGGCGGCAGTGTCAAGCTGGGGCCTGGGATGCAGGGTTGGCTGACCTCTATTCTCAGAAACCAGGAAGCAGGGGTTCCCAGGACCCTCGGGAAGCGAGCTTGGGTTGACAGACCAGTGAACAGGATTCTGGACTTTAACTAAACCAGTGAAACTCCCTCATGAATTATGCACGTTACTTTGTGACATTAGTAATAAATGCCTAGATGGCGTGACAGGTAGTGAAGGGGTTCAGGGGAGACCAGGGCCAGTCTGGGTCAGCACAGGGAGACTACTGTAGACTCACAGAGCCTGGTGCCGGGCCCTCTCCAACAAAGCACAGCCTGCCTGTGTGGCAGGTGGAGCAGGGTCAACTCTCCTTAGGTCAAGTCAGGTGGCCGGCCTAGTGCAGGTGCTGTAAGTCCTTGATGAGTGAAAGCTGGGCCGGGCCGGGCCGGGCATCGCAGAACTCCTGGCTAAGTGGCTCTTCTAACAGCAGCAGCCAGTGTATGACCCACCTCCCAGTAACCTTGCCTGGCAGTGGAGACCATCGTTTCCAGCTTTGGTATCTGTGGTCCCTTTAAATCTTCCTTCTCGAGCCCAGTGAGAAGCCTTCCAAGCCACGGGCCAACTGGGAAGTGTCTTGTTATTAATCCCAACACCTGCACTTGAGAGCGAAGATCTCCCAAGCAGGGAGGTGGGGCAGGGGCTATGGCAGTGGGGGGAGGGCAAGGTCTGAGGCCATGTGCACACGTGCGACCCCCGGGCACATTCGGGGGCCGACGGACTTCACGCAGCAATCAGTTTGCCTCACGCACCTGAATTCTACCCTTGGCTGAACATCAATTTCCAATCCAATTGCCACCTCATCATAGGCTACAGGCAAGGTGCCTCCCTGCCCCCACAACCTGGACCGGCTGCCCTTCCTGCAGCACCTCTGGCAGCCTGGGGTGCACCCCAGGTTGGAGTCTGCGGCCAATCCTGTTCCCCAGCCCAGGGAGCCTGGGGAGGTCCAGACTTAGTGTGTCGCAGGCAGCACTCAGGATGTATTTGGGACAGGAAAGCTGAACCTTGTATCCGAGGTGTAGCCTCAAAGAAGGCTTTATTTAGTCAGAGATATTAACAGGCTCCACGTGCCCCCCCAACCCATTTACCTGAGGCACGACAGAGAACTTCGTTCTTTCTCAGTCCACACGGAAGACCTTGGGCTCCATAGAAGTGCACTATTATGGGGGTTCTGAGACACTTTCAATAAGCCAAAAAAAATCCTTGCCAAAAATAAAAAGTCACCAGGAGCAGTAAGTAAATGGTGAGTAAATAACCATTCTTTCTCTTTAATCGGAATAATAAACAATTTTTAAAATTATAACTTCCCCCTTTTCTCCAACTCCTGCTCTGATTTAACAGAAAGTGGCTCCTGACAGCATTCTGTGAGGTGAGGCTGGGGGTGGAAGACGCCCATCTGGCTCACTCGCTGGAAACACTGCAGGAGTGGGTCTGATCAGGTGACAGACAGGGGACGTGTGTGGACATGTGTGTAAGGAAAGATACGTGGTCCCAAATCTCTTCCTGAGGGTGAAAATTTCTAAAACATCCAGTCAGGCTTCAACTATATCAGCAAGGGGTAAAAACAAGAGGAAAAGGGGAATTGAGAAGGACAGAGAATGATTTTACATTTCTGCCTAACTTTAATTTTGTCTCAAATTCCTTTTGGAACAGAAGAGGTAAAAAAAGAGGCAGAGAAAGAGAGAGGGAGAGGAAGGAGAGACTTCGTGTTCTTTTCCTATGACCCAAAAAAAAATCCAAACCTTGCTATTTTAAACAATGAAAAGCACAGTGTGTGAGGAACAGCTTGCATACAGCTGAAGCCGGCATTATTTACCTCAGGTTTCCTATATCAACTCAACTTTTACTTCTTAAGCACTTTTGCTACAAAAGGGAAGTGTAAAAGGCTCAGGAGAGCAGGTTCTGAGGAGGCCTGAGCTTGCAGGGGCGCTGAAGGTTGTCCAGGACATTCTCCAGCCACAGGCTGGCCCTGACGCCTGGCCATCTCCTGCTTTAGGGGCAAGTTAGTGTCACCAAATCCGCTCCAAAAACAGTTCTCGAAGCCCCTCCCCAAGCGACAGTTGTCTTCAGCATTCTCAAGCCCGCTGAGATTTCTCCTAACTGGCTCAGAAAACACCAAGTTCTCACAATGACGCTTGGCCAGGGTGGGGAGAGAAGGCAGGTCGGTGTTTCCTCACTTGGTGTCGACACGAAGGAAGCTGCTGCTCCAGCACCTGATAGCCTGTACAAGCTGGAGGCCAGTCCCTAGAACTGGACAATTAACAGAAAGCCCCTACCCTCTTTTATCTCTTCCACCCCACAGGACCTTGAGCATCAGCTAAAATCTTTGCCAATGGCCTGTGCCTTGTTTCTGAGCACAGACGCTGGAGCATACCGGGCGGTCAAGGAGCCAAGGGTAAACAGGATTCCTAGTTCAGATCCTACCTCTACCTTCCACTGGCCATGTGACCACATCAAGTTACTTGACCTCTGAGTATCACCTGTCAGGTAAAAGGAGAGGCTGGGCTGGAAGAAAGAACCTCAAGAATACACCAAAAGGGCCCTCCCTGGTGGTGCAATGGATTAGAGTGCAGCACTGCAAGCTAGTCTCAGCTGCTTCTGTGCAAGTTCAATTCCCAGCCCCGGAGGTGATCCACATGGCATGGCAGACCTCTCCTGCTTTGCCCGCTGCTCCCCTCAGCAGTTCCCTTCAGCAGTGTACTTCTGCCTGTTCTGCTCCCCACTGTCTCTGGTGAATCCTCTCACTGCCCCTTCACCTCTGGCTTGTACCCCAGTTCTGTATGAATAAACAATCTTAAAAAATAAAACAAAACAAAACCAAGACGCCTCAATAGTCATTTAGTCATTTAATAACACACAAGTTGTAAGTTAAAGCTGAAGAGAGGGGTACAGGTGAGGTGAAAGGCAGGCAAAGCTCTAGGAAGAGAAAGGCCACACCGGTGAAGAATGACCAGAAGTGAAGACTGGAATCCTTCCCACACAGCCAACACGGGGCATGCAGCCCACTCTGCACAGCGTGAAGGCCTCTGTCACAGGGAGGCGAGCTAGTTTCCCAGAGCACAGCCCCCCGCCGCCACCCCGGGTAGGGGTGTGCCTACCTACGACCCGTCTTAGAAGGTGCCACACACAGCAAAGTGTTCACACAGCCTCTTGCATATCGCTCCAGAAAAGTGAAAAAGCACTGGGCCTATGGGTGTCAGGCACCTTCTAGAAGTTGGGAGAACAACTGGAAATTCCAAAGACCATTTTGTTAGGAGTGGTGATTTTTTTTTTAGGGAACAAAGAAAAGAGAGGTGCGCACACTGAATGTGCTGAGTGTCTACAAGCACTACAAGGTGCTTCTCCCTTTGGGGTGACCTCCGGTGACTTCTCCAGGGGAAGCCTCTGGTCACTGACCCAGGAAGCTGCAGGCTCTGCTTGATGCTGAAGCACAATCCTCCTCCCTCCCTGCCTCCACACCTAACTTATTTGGTCCTACTGTTTACAGCTCACCACACCACAAATCTTTATTTCCTGTCACCCACTGGCCCGAGCTGTCCCCACTCCCTGTTTCTCCCAGACAAGTTAATAAGACGGAAGGCTCCCTAGAGGCCTGGAGCCGGCGAACATTATCACTTGGAAGCAAGGCAGAAATCCTGACACATCGGAAATGACTTCAAGCCTATTAATTACCCTTTCTTCTTTGGCAGATCTTTTGAAAGAAAGCCTGACAAATTGAAAGGAAGGCTAGCACTGCCTCTCCGCCCCAATTAAGCCCCCTTCCCAACCCAATAATGCAAATCTGATTTCCGTTTTCTTAACCAATTAATTTGTCAGAGCGGAATCCACCCCAGGGAGTCCCACCTATGATCTGCCTGGTGAGGGACACAAAGAGTGAGCTCTCTGTGGGTTACGTCTTTGAAATTTAGGAGACAGCCCCGGGTTGGAGAGGCAGGGAGTGGCCAGGGTTAGGGACCCAGGCTGTCTCCTAGACTATCCGCAGTTCCTGGTAAGGCAGACACAGTGATGCTTCGATTCCTGGACGCAGATCTTTTCCGAAACCCTCTAGGTGAACTGCTAATAGAGAGGCACAGGGGGAATGTTAATGATTAAAAAAACCAAAACCAACTGGAGTGTTTCTGGGTCTGATGACTCCATCTTCACGTTCCATGGTCTGATTGACAGGTTGTTTTCAAGTTTCACTGTAAGATCCTTGAAGGCAGGGACTTTGTTCTGTTAATGTATTCTCAGTGCCCAGATCAATGCCTGCTGTTCATGATGTATTTGCTGAATAAATGAGTGTATGAGGGATTAGCAAACTCACATGGCTGTAAGGTAATGAAAATGAGGAAAGAGGGCCAGCACTATAAATGATACCTACGATGTACCAGTGACACGGGTTTCTCTGAAAGCCTCTTTGTGAGATTTATGTAAAAACCATTGGTGAGTTATTTCAATTTTTGAGGCCAGTTCTGGGGTGCATTTTTGTGTATCTAATCCAATGTCACCAAAAGGAAACAGTTTCAGTGAAACTGTTGCTCTTCTGCCTGAAATGTGTTCCTTCCACCGGAAAGTCCCGCACATCACTGGATACCCCCTCAACTGGCTGACCCAAGAACCCAGCCGACCCCAATTTCATTTTTCCTCTCATAATCCTTATTCACCCCACCAGAGAACAACATATGCCCCCTTTCCAAAATCTATCCAAGCCCGCGCCTCTCTCATCGCTACAGTCTTTGCCAAGATGCCATCAGTTCTCACCTGCCTTCCTGCAATGAACTCCAGCTGGCTTCCTTGCTTCCAGAAGTGCAGCCTGCCCTCCCTTCCTCCCTTCCAGTGAAATCTTTCTAGCATATAAATCACATGCTCTGTGCCCTCCTTAGCTCCTTCCAATGACTCCCAGACACTGGCCCTTCGCAATCCAGACACTGGCCCTTTCACTCATCAGTCCCAGCCACCTACCTGCCCTTCAAACAACACATCTGCTCCCACAACAGGGCCTTTGCACTACACTAGCTGCTTTCATCTCTGGAAGGCCTTTCTCAGTCCTGTGCCTAATTTAAATGCTCACCCCTCAGGGAGACTTTGCTGTTTATCTACTCAAGCAGAGCAAGCCCTAGGCCCCCCACCAAAATCTCACCAGTATTTTATCTTCTTTAGGGTGCACCTTGCAGTGCTATTAGCATGTGCCCAAGTGGCACCAGGGGACCCCCACACTTGCACTCTAAAGGGATCCAGCTCTCCCGGCTCACAGAGGTAAAGCAAACTGTCAGTGTGAAAACTTTAATTGAATTAGTGTGCATAAGGAAAGAACAATATTCCTAATAAGTTAGTTTCCCAATAAAATTCCTAAAATAACCCATCCCTTTTCTTGATCAAATGCTCATTTAAATTGGGTCGGCCTGAAGCAAGCCACTGAGGTCTGAAAGCTTACCATAGCCTGAGGCACCTTCTGGTGGGGGACCATAATAAAACAGGGTTGAAGCAGCTCCCAAAAAAAGCTGGGGCAAGAGCAGATGCCACATCAGCACTAACAGCTGCTATTGTCAGTCTCCCTGTGTCTCACCCATGTGCCTCTTCCGAGTGTCTCTCCGTGTGTCTCCTTCCCAGCAGCACCGGAGCGCAAGTCGGCCTGCAGGAACAGGCACACCCTCGTCACCTGCCTCCCCTTGTTACATAGCTTCACCAGGCTGCTCAGCTCCACCCCCCACCCCCAGACCCCCGGAGCTAGTCCAAAGCTGCTGCAAGTAAGTGGGGGTGGGGAAACAGGGCACCTCCCCTGAGTCCCCCTGAAATTGCATGACCTCTATATCTGCTCCCCTCCTAGGTCTGTTCCCTGCAGTTTTGCTAGAACTACAGGAGCACCAATGCGGGGCACTGTGGTGCCAGTGCACGAGCTGCCAAGGGACTGCTCACAAAGTCCGAGAGCCCCCAGCACAGAGGTGTCACCACTCTGGCCCTGGCCAGTCTAGAAAAACCCACAGGGAAAAAATGGCTGGATCGATGGAACTGAGCCCCTCGGATACCACGGGCTTCCAGCTGGAAAAATGCACTGGGGGCGAGCTGGGAGAAGCCCTCGCCACGATGCCTGGGCAGGTTCTGTACAGCTCCCTGGGGTACGCTGGATTTGAACCCTTTATGCCCGAGGCTGATACAAGCAGGGCCACCAACCGGGGCCCTAATTTTTTTCCAAAGCATTTCCACCACATCTCATTTTGAACTCAAAATCTTTAAGCCATTACCCAGGAAATCATCATTAAATCATTGGTTCATTTTTATTAGTGTCGCTGTAATTAAAGAGAATCATATTTCCGAAATCTTCAGCTGCACTTATCAAAACCCACCCTCCAACCAATCAATTAGTATTACAATAACTGCGTCCCTTGTTGCTGCCGCTATTAGCATTTTGATTGAATGTCTGTTGAAAAGTGACTGGTAACAGAAGATTGTGTTCAGAAAGTAACGTTTCTTTATTCGTCACCACCGAACCTTGTCTGGTTGTCTCCAGTCTCAACTCAAAAGAGACAAGACGTTTCCAGAAGCAGTCATTTTTGGTGGATTATATTTTCATGAGGTGCGCGATAAATTGGGCATAATTGCTCCAGCACTGCCAGCTCCACGCGGGGCTCCCACTGCCGTGACCTCAGTACCCAGCAGCTGCCCCTCAGCTGTCAGAGCGCTGGTGGGGTGCTATGTGTCCCTTCTGAGGCTCCCCTCCCCCGCCCCGATCATCTAGGACAATGAGTACCAGGTCTTCACCCATGCCTCTTCAGAAGACTCAGATATAATCATGCCTGTGCCAGAGAAGTCAGTGGCCACTGTGATTCCTCCGGATCATCATCATTACACATCCCCTTCTCTGCCAGCTCTTGGGAAACCTGTTATTCTAACATAATAAGTTCTCCAGGCGTCATAATAATAAAAGCACCAGTCAGTAAAGAGATGGGTTAACAAGCTCCATTATGGGGAGAGAATGGCTGTCTTTTTCCACGTCACAGGAATTAAAGACAAGAGTTCATTAAATTGCTATATTAGAATTTAAATGCCCCACTAGTTCAGACAGCTCTATTTACTGATGCCCCCACCCCACCCCCCCCATCACGGATGCCTTTTGTGGCTAAATGGAGATCTCTAGACACACCAAGCAGCCAAACAAAAAAGTTTCCATTACTTCACGCCCCCTTATTCTTGCAAAGCACCACCACTGCTCCGTAACTAGAGGAGTCTGTCGTGACCTGCCTCCAACAGAGCCGATGGGACACAGGAACAGGGAAGAGCATGCTGGGAAGAGCGTGTGCTCCAGGCTATAAACATGGTTAAATGCCAGCCAGCTGTCTGTCCGTCTGTCTATCAGTGTCAATCCTCAGCACAAACTAGGCATGAGTTTCATCGGCGCAGTACTCTGGCCCAAAGTACCCCCTTCACTGTTCCGTTTACCCACTTCCCACCCACAGTTCACCGCACGACAGGAACAGACACTGGCCAGGTTGGACTAATGTCCCATTAAAAAAGCTGCCAGAATTCAGGCGGAAACAGTATTCGATGGTACCACTAGAAGTCTTTTTCCTAAACTCAGTCTCCTTATTCTTCCCCCAAATCTTGTTTTTCCCCTGGCTGCCAGCCAAGATTTTATAATAGTGTCAGGTAGCAATTTCATTTTTAAAATGCTCTTATCAAGGATTTAAGGTGAAAGATAAGAATAGCATAGTAAATCATCATAAAGGAGTGTAGCGTGAGGCATAGTATTTTACAAATCAAAACAGTGAACAAGATGAAAAGGCAGGGACAGGGAAACAAAGTAAGTTTAAGCTTTGTCTGCAAGAGAGGGCGGGGGCCAAATTAAATAGAAAGATCATCCTTGAGGTTTCCAAGCTCCCTTTGGTAATAGTCTTGGCATATTTGCTAAGACTTGCATGAACAGTCCAATTTCCATTTTAAAATAGGATGTTTTTAGAAGGCAGATATACTGTCAAACCATTACACTTAACTGGGGGCTTTCATCGAAGTCATCTGACCTGCAAGCATGTGTTGCTAATATCACTGTTGTATTATTTATCAAATCAATTTCTTCATGGAATGACTAATAACACAACCACAGCTGCTCTCCTCTTTCTACCCCAGCTGCTACTGCCCTGGCAGCAGCTACCTGCAGTGTCTCCCCCCATATCTTGCTAGAGAATCTTACATAGATTTAAAGGGAAAAAAAAGGGGGGGGGGAACGAAGGGAACAGAAGCAGGAGGGTGCGTTTAAGCTTAAAACCACTTAGTGGAAGCCACTTGTCCCACACCCAGGGAGAGCGAGCACTGCCGGCACTAGGCCAGGTTGTGTGTGTTTTACTTTAGTTTCAGGACAAAAGAACCACAAACCTAGACTAAAGTAAAATCAGCTACAGGGCTGAGCTTCCTATTTTGATCAATCAGCTTTCGCATATTCCAGCTTTTTTAAAGTCAACCGGGAGCCGCATCCAATTCAAAGGGCACCACACCCACTCATGCACACGCAGCTGGGATGCGTGCCAAAGGGTCCCCCAGATTTTAACTTCTGAAGCCACGCGAAGATGACGGTTATTTCAACTTTTATATGTGCTCACGAGTCCCTTCTGGGGCCTACCTGAACGTTTTCAATAAATACAAAACATGCAATTAGATGATTTCCCATCTGCCAAGGAATGATTCAATTGTCCATTACAAACTAAAGCTCAAAAGGAAAATACATAAAGGGGACATTATTAGGTATTGTTGATACGCATTTCTGTTGTGAAACAGGATTAGTACTATGGGCAAAACACAAAGCTTCTTTTATGAATCTTAACCCCCTTTTTTAAAAAAAGGTCAGCATGGGAGGGAATGAATTTAACCGTAACTTTCAGACTACGTTTCCTTGTCACTCAGAAACACTGCCAGGTGTTTCCAGAGTAGTTTATACATAAATATACTAGCTGAATCAGGAGATCTTCCCAGGACAAATGAAATCAACTTAATAAAAAAGTTTGATGCCAAGCCTGTGATTTTGGAAGCAGAGAAAACTTTAGAAGCCTGTTTGTAAGTATTCCTCCTTCTACCTGGCCTCAGAGAGAAGAGCACACAGCATTTTAAGCCCTGGTTAAGCAACCCTCAGTCCACCAGAAAGACAGGGTGGAGGTCGGAATGAAGGACTGACTTTAAAAAAAAAAAAAAAAGTACTTTCAGTCTTCCAAGTCTGCTGTACAGGGCAGCGACACCAAAGGCAGTTTTTTTCCCACTTTGAAGAATGAACTGGTTAGTCTGCAGCGATTGGGGGAAACTGGAAGTGCTCAGACCCCTTGCTCAGCTCCCTGAAGCACTTTGGCAGATACCTGTCGCTCCTATGTTGCCCTCCACTATACGCCAATTTGCTAATGTTAAGTCTCAGCTTGGGGGTGGTGGTGGGGGCCAGGGGGAGATGGAGTTCAGAGCAAAGAAGCTGAGGTGAGCAAAGTGAGAAGTAACCTTTTTTCTTAGTCAAATGCATACAAATCAAGGCGAGGAGACCCTGCCTCCCACCCACCCTCTTGCCACATAATACTGCTTGCCAGCCACTGGGGAGACGGGTGGGGGACAGAAGATTTGTATGCTCAAGCAATCACCACCAGTAAGCACTGAGAAGTAGAACCAAGGAAAAGCACATGGACAGAGATGGGTGGGGGTTCAGGAAGATTTCCCCAAAGGAAGAACACTGACACCTGGTCCGGAGAGAAAGACCGTTCCTGGCAGCCCGAGGAGCAGCCTGCAGGGTCTGGGGGCTGGCTTGTTAAAGAAATGCCCAGGGAGGTCGACCTTCACGGGTGAAGCTGGAGAGGAGAGGAGATAAGGCGAGAGGCGCTGGCCTCACAAATGCCGCAGACCAGCATCAGCCTTCCCGCCTGAGCACCCTCAGCCAGCCTCCCCATGCAGCGCCCACCCCTCACGTGAAGGCAAGCCAGCAAAGCGCTTTTGGTGAGGAGGAGCTAGATTCAGCTGCAGGACAAGGGCAGCTGTTTGCTCCTTACTCTCCACTGGCGTCACTGAGGCTACTCATCTGCAGGAACCCCTACCCTCCTGGCACCTTCCAGACCAGCCTTCTACCCCACCGCCAGCTGCAGGTCAGAGTCAAAGACCTGGCCAGCCGTGTCGCCTTGGTGGGCATTGAAGGGGCAAGGGTCATGGGCAGTCACCTGACCCTGGGGCGGGGTGGCAAGCCCACCTGCTTGTGCACACGAGCTTCTCAACCTGGGGCTCCAACCTCCGGCTCCCCTTAACTGATCTGAGGCACGCTGAACATCGTCTGCCTCACAAACTCCCCAGGTGATGCGATTGTGCATCCAGGGCTGAAAACTGCTGTTGTCCAAGCTTCTGACAAGTCAACAATCAGGGGCATCTCATGCTGGGCTGTGGGATGGCTGATGTCCCAAGGCCTCCTCAACCACCCCAGCCTCCAAGCCAGGCCACAGGAGTTAAGCAGCCCTTGGGTTAGTGGTGAACTCTAAGTTCCAACTAAAGGAACACGAAGGGGAGAAGTGACTTGGGGGAAGCCCCGTCCTCCCTCACTGCGCAGCTTCAACACGCCCACCAAGGAGACGCGCCCAACGGACTATGGGGTTCACCACCATCCTGCTCAGCAAACACGCAGCAGATGGGCGTGAGGCCCGAGGGAGCCCGGGGCTGGCGAGACACGAAACCCGGGCCACGGCTGCGTCCGTGTCTATCCTGGGCCGGGATGGATGATGTCACCTCCAGCGGCAGTGAAAGCAGAGTTATGAATCATCCCGCAGCCAGCCAGCCTCTGAGGTAATAAATCGGATGTCAGCATTGCGTACTTTGCAAATTTGGTGCAGAGGCGCCGGCTTTGCTTAGGGTGCTGGAACACAAGTACTAATGCTGGGAGCGTTCGGAGGGAAGGAGAGGCTTTCAATTATGTCCTCATCTCAAGATGGGGTGACAAGTTGAGGAAGAAATTTCAGCTCTGCGGGGAGAGCGCAAAGGCACACAACTCTGATGGCTGTGCGTTCATGGCGGTTACTTTTACGCACTGCCGGGGCCACCCACCAACCTGAGGATCGGGAGGGGCACATTCACGTGGGTGCAGAAATTAGTCACCGCTGTGCCCGCTCGTGGGCTCCTACAAGACCTGTAGGTGTTACCACTGTGACCTCAATCACATTAGTTTAGTTCAGAAACTCACACTAGGACTGAATCTGGCAAATATCCCTGCCTAGAAGGGTTGCTGGGACAACATAAAGAAATCAAGAAATAAGTTTGGCAAGTTTTGAAGTTTAGTGTTTGCTTGTTGCGTTTTCTTCTCCCCCCGCCCCCCCCACCCCCAGGGTGGTAGTCAAGGCAGGGATGTAAGGATGGCAAGGTTTAGGTTATTCTTATGGGCAAGGTTTATGTTATGGGCCTAGTTTCCTCATTTGCTTTTGCCTTATTTCCCTAAATAGCCAATTTGAATGGACCAGCTGGAAAGACCAGTCATTCATGAACACAGCTTCCATTCTTGGGCTGGGAGGTTCTGGCAACTTTAAATGTATTTGTTCTTCCTTGGCTTATAAAGAATTGACTGAGTGAGGCCGAGGGGTCACTAAGTTGCAAATTAAACTTCTGAGATGCTCATATATCTCCTCCAAAACTGTCCTTAATATCCTGGGGTCAGCTTTAGGGTCTCTGGCTAAATTAGAGGCAGGGAAGCCACAAACTATGTCAGGATTCAGGGGCATGGTTCTGAGTTAGGTAAAAAGTCATTTCTCCAATTTCTCTAGCTTGTAGTGTTGCTGAGGGATCAGGTGTTTTGTGGACAGGACTGCAGACAGAAGAGGCTCTGCTTGGGCCCTGAACCCAGCCTGCTGGTTCTAGTGAAAGCTCTGCTCCACCAAGCTCCGGGGCGGGAGGCTTAAATCAGCAGCGTTTTCTCCTCTCACAGTTCTGGAAGCTAGGTGTCCGCAGGTTTCATTCTCTCCAAGGCCCTACGATAAATTATGTCCCGTGCCTTTTTCTTACCTTCTGATGCTGCCAGCGATTCTGGGCTTACAGCTGCATTCCTCCCATCTGTCTCTGTGGCCACAGGACACCCTCCCGCATCTGTTCTCACGGCCTCCTCCCTCCTCTTAGAAGGACGCCAGTCACAATGGATTAGCTCCTCTTAACTTGATTACGTTCGCAAAAGGAAAGACCTTACTTCCAAATAGGGTTGGTCACATGCTATACATGTTTAGGGGGAGGGGATACAATTCCACGCACGATACTATTCCCTCTTAGAAAACCTGACAGCAGCTGCCAACATTCGTCGTAGAACGTGAACATTTTCTGACCCTTGCCTCCTCAAGTAACAACAGTCACAGTCTTGTTAGGAGTGATAGGAGTGTTACAATACTAACAAAGCTAGAGTTTTTAGCCTTTTCAATGTCAGATGCTTTGCACAGATTACCTCACATAAACCTCAGGCCAGGATTTAGTAACACTAGTCCCATTTAATAGATGAGAACGCTGAGTCCATCTAATAACAGCGGGCTGAAGCCGGGACTGGAACCTGAACCCAGCAGCGTGCTTTGGCCCAAGTTCTCTCACCCCTTTGCCACAAGACTGAGAGGATTCACAAGCTTCAAGAACTGGGCACTTGCCACGACTCTGAAGCTATAAATATCAGGATAGGGGAGGATTCTGGATTTGCCACATGGTGTTAGGTCCCGATGTGTTTATTAAGAATAACTTAGGAAAATGCTTACAGCTTTTCTTCTTTAAAAAGACTGAACTGGAAGTGGAGGGCCTCCCTGTTCTGACCTCTCTCCCCTCCAATGTGGGTTTCTTTCAGATGGGGGCTGGCCTGGCTAGTCTATTAATAGCACATAGTCTGGAAGGAGCAGAAATGACTAAAAGTCCTCATCTATCTGTGTTTATGGAAGGAAAACGAGAGGCGACTCAGAAGCAACAGTCTCAGCTACATAAAACCCTGTCTTGTGGCCTGGAGCACCTTGGACCCCCTTCTGGAAGGGCAGAAAACTCAGACGAGGAAGGGCCCAGTCCTTACTCAACAAACTGCGAGACAACACACGCACACCAACCCCATGACAGCCACCGTTTTAAAATACGCACATGTCACGAACAAGGTAGAGGTGATAACAGCTAGTGCGTTAGGGAGCTGGGGAGGGTTTTTTTCTTTTGAAAATTTCTCATGTTGTCATATCACTACATATACAATTCAAATTGAAATAAACTTTAAAAGCTTGCTCTAAAAAAAGGGCAAATATTTAAATAGGTAGTAACAAATGCACATGGTACAAAAATTCAGAAGGTACATGAGTCTGGCCTCTCAGTCCTCTTCCCCAGAAGCAGTGCTGTTTTTCTATTTATGTCTATTTGCGCCCGTGAGCAGATGGACATGTGCACAAAATACCCTGGCTTGCGATGGCAGAGACGGTGCCAAGTCCTTTGCGCTTATTATTAATACTGAAGTCGGCTACAGGCTAACGCGGAGTCATCATTCTGTTTCATGGATGAGGCCTCTGAGTCACAGACAGGGGAACAACATGCCCAAAGTCACACAGCATTAAGTCAAAGAGCTTGGCTTCAGCTGGCTCCAGAGCGCGTCCTCTTAACCACTGCACTGTTCTACCCCACTGGAGCCGCTTCGTGGGGTTCCCTTTCAGCGGTACCTGTGCACACTGGGACGTTTGTGTTGTGTGCGAAAGGGGAGAGAAAATAACCACAAAACATTTCATTTTTAATTAAGAGAAAGGAGCGGTTAGCTGGTGACTTGACTGAACATTGAAATACAGGTTGCCGTTTGTCCAACGTGAAAGGATGGTCTTTCAGGGGGCAGGCCAGAACTGAGCTATCGGGCTCTGCCTGCGTGCTGTGGGTGTTACCAAGGAGGCTCATCCCCTCCTACAGAGCAGGTGTGGAGGTGCTGACCTCCACGTGGGGGCTCAAATCCCTTCAAGAACTTGCCCGAGGTCAGACCTGGGGAGAGCTGAGATTTGAGATCAAGTGTGGGCAACCCTGTGCCGACAGAGAGGCCCAGAGGGGTTAGGTGTGTCCCTGGATCCACAAAGCTCAAACAGAAGCTCAAGTCCAGAGCTGCGTGATAACCGGGCTCCCCTGGGAACCTCAAGTGCCAGTGGAGGCAGTTTCCCCCAGCGTCTGGCTCCCCCTGGACCAGCCTCCAGCAGCACCGCGGTGCTAAGAAAGGGGGTGCTTTTAATCAAGTCACCAGGCTAAAAGGTCCTTTCTCTTTGGGCTCTACACTCTGCTCTCACCAAGATCTAAGCCATGTCATGGGAGTCAGAGCCAGGCCGCTCTGGGAACTGGGCCGAACAAAAGCCTCATTGTCCCTTTTTACAAAAACCATTTCTGGGTCAATGGAGTTGCTGACCCGGGGGCCTACTCCCTTTCTGCTTCCGTGGGCCACAGCCAGAAGGGAGGCAGGAAGGCCTATTAGCTCACCACCCTTTCGATGCCAAGGCTTTTATTCTGAGGAAAAGAAGTTTAAGATTTATACTTTGGCTAAAGACACTAGAGAACATCCAGGGTGCCAGATCCCCCCAGGCTTTACCAGCCCTGGCTGGCTCTGGGCTCCCCGCCCCCAGGCCCTGTTGCTAGGGAGTTGAGGACTTGGTGTTATTACTGAGTCTACAAAGGAAAGCAGGTGAACAGAATCCAGGCTACGGTGTTGATTCACATCTCAAGAAACAGCACCAGAATGGGTGCTTCTGGAATTTAGTTAGGTCAGGGGGAAAAAAACTAAAGTGTCCTCCTCACTTTCCTGTCAGAAATAAAATTAAGGTCTTAGATCGATGCTGCCAGAGCTGGGGTATCTACAGGAATCTTTAATGGCTCCTCTACATGTTTTTAAATTCACATCCTCTTCAACCTGCCCTTTTAATTGGTTATTTGCGAGGTCATGTTTGCATCAATTCTTGGGAAGGCTAATGGTGTTTATTTAACGAGAAGATAAAATGTGCTGACAACTCCAGGGGCTTTGAGGCCTTTGAGAGATTTCAGGGTGGGGGGCCAGGCTCTCTACTCAGCTCTCCTCCTTTCTCCTCCCCGGCCGCACAGTCCTCAAAACTGGAAGGGTCCTGTCGTGTGACAGATCAGACCTTGAAATGAATGTGGGGGGCAGGGTGTGGCTGCCTGGCGTCTCCCCACAAGGGAGCGAAGCGGCCGGGGCTGTCCTTATGGTAGGTGCACCCCAAGCATCCCACCCCGCTTAGCCCTGGCTTGAGAATGCATCCAGCTGGAAACACAGAACTCTGGGCTGGCGTCCGAGAATTGAGTGGCAAGGAAGTGGCTGTCCATTTATGCCACTCTGGGATATTCCTTCCTCAGTCTAACCAGGGTGCACCCCACTTCAAGCTTGCACATAACTTTTGCAATAGGATCTTTCCAAGTACCCAAAGGCAGCAATTACGGCCCATGTCACAGCCAGCCCCCACCTGCCTCTAGGCACGGGTGTGCTGGGGGAGATTCAAGTGCTGAGTTTCCAGCCCATTCTAATGACGTCTCCTGTGGTTCTGGTGTATCAACATCTTTCTTAAACTGAAGCTCACACTCTGGAAGAAAAACGGTATCACCTAACCCCACCATGCCCTCTCTGGTTGCAGTAAAGAGCCCAGTCGCACGCTCTGTGGCCACAGCACACTGTGCACCAGGAGAGCCACGTGAGCAAGACCCTTGGCTGCTGCGTCTATCACGGGTCGGCACTTTGCCCAGCACTGGCTTCCAATCCAGGTACAGAGTTCAGATCAATACCAATAATGATCCACTATTGGTTTACAGGTTTCCAGTGAACCTTTTATCACATCTCGAAGCCGGGTGACTCAAAGAGTGTAATGCATACCCAACAGCACCAGTAACCAGTCCAGGGGAGGGCGTGGCCTCAGCAAGACAGACCCTGGCCCAGTGCCGCTCTGGGCCCTCACTCAGGTGCCGGCATTTGCTGGGTGTCCTGGAGTCACTTCACCAGCTGTGTCATTAGCACCAAGTCTGCAAACCCCACCCCACCACCCCTTCCAGCAGAGAGACTGACCCCTTGTCAAACACCCTTCCCCACAGTCGCACTCGCCAGACCACTCCCCTAGGTAAAGTCTAAATTTTGAATCTCACTTGGAAAAACATGCACACATTACCCTTGACATCATTTAATCTATGCCTTTTTATGTTCCCCCACCCCTTTTAGGGGGTGAAGAAATAGGCACCAGTAAGAAAATAATTACAGCGAGATTCTTAATCACCCTGAGTGTACATGAAAGAGTCAGTGTGGACCTCAGAGGTGGATTTCAGAAGTGAGCGTCTGGCAGACAGTCAGGACATTAAGGGTTGTTTTCTCTTCTAGAGAAGCATTATCTTCTATCACAGGCTCAGCTACATCTTACTGGCACCATTTTAACAAATAAACTGATTATGCAAATTAGGGACCTTAAACTCCAGCCAGCTGCTTTTTGGGAGCAGGAGCTGTGCCCAGCCCAGTCCCCCTGCCTTGAGGTGAGCCTTGCTCAGGCCGCAGGCACCCCTACGGTGCCCAGCCCAGTCACCCTGGAAAAGGCCCTTTCTTCCCAGGGGATCAGCAACGGTGCTTCTGAGCTTCACAAAACCGCTGGGACTGGGGTCAGTACAGCGATGGGGCCCTCCTGGGCCATGACTGTCTCAGAGCTGTCGCTGCTCTCCAAAATCATTAACTTAGCACTTAATAAACAACTGCTAACCATTGAGAAAGGGGTCATTCATCAGCCTGATCTGTAGTTCGCTCTCAGTCTATCCTGTCCCTTCGCCTCCAGCAATGTTCTGGAGCAAACAGGCCTGCTGGGTAATGGAAGCCACCGGGGGTGAGAAGGCTGTCTCCAAGGCTCCTGGCCAAAAACCATTCTCTCCCCAGCTGACCCTCGCTTGGGCAATCTGCTTAGGGAAGCCGATAAGCTTTAAAGGCAGCCCATTTTCCACTGGCCCCTACCACCCAGCCCTCCCTGAAGGACCAGCCCTGGAAGGGCCCACCAGGGCAGGGTTCAAGACCCGAGAGCCCTGGGGTCAGACGGAGGGCTAGCAGAGGCTTCACCTCACCCCATAAGGCGGGAGCGTGAGGTGTATTTCAGCAACTTTCATTTTCTCGTGGGGGTGAAGTGGAAGGAGAGAGGGAACGGGGGAACGGGCTCCTCCCTTCCATCCTCCCCACCAGGCTCTCCACCAGCCTGGGTCCTTGTCTCTTCCCGCCCTCCTTCCCTGCCAGCAACTCTGGGATCAATACCTAATGCTGAATTTAAGATCTTATCTGAGTTCTGCAAGGATGGAACAACAAACTTGCCCTCAATGATTCAATCCTTTGATGGTCAGTCCAATATTTTTCAGACCACCTGGAGCAACTTCTAGAGAGCAAATGAAATGATTACAACAAACTGGGAAGCTGCTACACTCTGACCTTGGCACACCTCATGTCACAGCAGGTCACCAAAAAGGAGATGGGTGGGGCCAAGGTGGATGCCAGCACCCCAGCCCCTCTGGCAGTGGGAACCTGCCCTGCGGTATTCCCAAACTCTACATGCCTCAGTTTCTCCATTTGGAAATGAAAGTGCATGGCAGTCCAGCAAGAGGGCATCTGCTGTGGGTCTGTCAGGCTAGGTTTGCTCCCAAGTTCAGCTCTGCCTAGCCCTGACTCTGGGCAGCCTGTCACTGCTGCCACAAAGATTTGACAGTGCATGAAGACATGTATAGAACACTTGGTACGTAAACTGTGGCTGTTTCTTTTGACAGCATTAACCAGGGCCTAGTTAACAGGACCCATGGTAGCGTGTCTTGTCTGGGAGCCTGGCCAAAGCCTGGGATGGAGGACAGGCAACGCCCGGGGCTTTCCAACAGGGCCCAGTTAAGAAGTTTGAGAAGTGCTGAGCAAAGGCTGTGACAGCTGAAGGGTTAAGGGCCTGGACCACTTTAAGAAGACAGCGAGAGGCAGTGCCAGCCACAGAGGTGTCCTCAGCTTCCCCCACTGCAGCATTTTCCTCTTGATAAGATAATGGAAAACAGGAAGCTGAGGAGGTGAAGGGAAGGTTGAGGAAGGTGGCTGCAGAGGATTTGATTTTCTCGTGCTTATCACCTGACTCCAAATGCACATCCCACAGGCCGGGGATGTGGGCCCACTTGTTCCACATGTATGATCTGTGCTTCCATTGTGACAAGGTTTTGTTTTATTATTTTTAATTCCTTCCTCCCCCAAATGTTCTGAATCACTGATGTTTTAGCCCAGCTTTAGCACCCAGTTCAAAAAGAAACTCCTCCTTGGTTGTTCCCAGGGATGGGGAAGTATATACAGGCCAAGCTCCCTCCTACACAGAAAGCACTAGGGAAGCGGAGTTCCGGAGAGCAAGGGGGAGGCTGAAACCCTGGCCCACCTCTCCCTCCCCGCCTAGCATGGGCCCAGCCTGCATCCATGCAGGACCTTCCTGGGTGACTGTGCACACGGCCCGGTGCTCAGAAGGTTTCACTCTTGGTTGAACGCTCCGCTATCATCGTAACAGTCTTAATAACTTGAATAAGAGACCCGGCCTGTCCTTTGTCTTGGCTCCAGGAATTATGTCAGTGGGCCTGCGTCCACCACAGGCATCTTAAACTCTGGAAGGCCTTGCTTGGGCAAGGCCTTGCCGTGATGGGGGCAGGACCTGGCATGCACCAGTGACTGGTATGCCCACCTCCTTCCTGCTAATGCTCACCAGCGGTTCTGATGGGGTTGTGAGAAAGGGTGTCCCTGAAGCCACCTGGGCACTGGGCTGTAGAAGGAAACATTCCCCTTGGCCAGTCACCGAGGGGTGTGCCCCACCCCCAACTGCATCCTGTACCTTGGGAAAGAGGCTTCACCCACAGCCAGAAGCATCTGGGTTAGAAACAGGGGAGAATGTTGCCTGGCACCTCCTCTGGGACTGTGCGCAGGGAGCCCCGAGTCCATAGCCCGAATCCTCCTCTGTCACTTACTGGCTGACTGATCTGACAGTCACTGGCCCAGCCCAGTCCCTGCATAGCTGTGAGGGTAGAAGGAGATGAATTACTCCTCCAGCTCAGGGCCTGACACAGAGCAAGAGATCAAAACACCTTTATTCATTGATATGCAAAAGAGAGTGACAACAACAGGCCTGGCGCCAGCTCAGGAACCTGGGGCTACCAGGCCTCCTAGCCATGCTGAGCACAGGGCCACTCCGGAGGGGCCACACCCCTGCAGACAACAGCTGAGGCCTCTTAACAGCCTGGGCTAGGGGAGAGCAGTTTGTAATCAGCCATCCTGGCTCACCCTGCTCTGACCTCAGGGCAGCATCTGCCCTCTGGCTGACCTCAGGGAGGTGATGGCCCTGAGAGGGGCAGTTACATAGAGGTGGCCATGTGCTTGGCTCCCCTCTCCAAACTGCCCCCTTGGGAAGGGGTACTGTCATCATGCACAGACCACCTGAGGCGCCGTAAGGAGGGTGGCTCCAGCCACTCCCCTTCGCCTTCCCGCACTAGCCTCGATGGCTCCACCTGCCGCCTCGCTGTCCTGGGCTCTGCTGCCCACGCGTGATAACGTGTCATTGCAGCAGGGGCCTGGGAGCACCAGCCGCGCACGCTCGCGGGGAGCGCCAGGAGGGGCCCCGCACTGTGAGTACAGACACGGGCGGAGAAGCCGGACGCACGGGCGCACCTGTGAGGGTGGAGGCGGGGGCCCGAGTCTTTCCACGGGAGAGAGGGGGGCGGAGGTCGTTGTTGCCTTCCGGGCCTGCCCTCCTGTTCCTGGTCTGCCTGTGCAGACCTGTCCAGTCCCCCCCCCCCCCCCAGCATTAACGACCCGTTAAATCTGCTGAAGGCTCCAAGAGCCTTCATTCATTTGCCCAAATCAACCGTGAACCGGCCCACCCGGGACATCTGCCATACAGGCAGACAGAAGTTAGACATTCCCCCCAAGTCACAACAACCTTCAGGGGTTGTGAGGATTGAGTTAGACGACGCAGGCGCAAGCAGCACGGAGGAGACCATGAAGATGGACCGGGCACGCTTTGGGTGGTGACGGAGGATAATTCTGGCTGCCCCCGACTGGCGACACCTTCCAGGGTGATAGAGAGGACAGAGGCAAATCATCGTCACCCGTCTCTACACCCTACACTGTCACCCCTCATCCCT
The DNA here is from genome assembly GCF_000260355.1 of Condylura cristata. NCBI lineage: Eukaryota > Metazoa > Chordata > Mammalia > Eulipotyphla > Talpidae > Condylura > Condylura cristata. Next base: position 12,503,231 of record NW_004567118.1, on the reverse strand, counting down.
CCATCTCTTTCCCACATACACATCACTGATGCCCAAGTTTTCCACCTAATCTTCCTTTTCCCTCTGGAGTGTGCTGTAGATGGAAGCAGAAGACGCTGGCCAGGATGCTCAGGGTTCCCCCCTCCTCCCCCCACCCCTGTAAACAACCATCCCCCGCTCCATTCCTGCTTCCCTTGCTCCACTCCTGCTTCCCTTTCCCTGTCCGCTTGCAACAGAAGAGACAGTCAGGCAGGTAACTGCTTCTAATCACAGCTGACAGCAAGAATGTAAACAACACTAGAAACATCTAAATGCAATCCAAAATGGCAAGGAAACACTGCTCACTCAGCTCCCTCTCTCAAGAATGCCGCTTCCTGCCACCCCCTTTTGGAAGCTCTGCTCATTAACACCCTGTTAACAGTAACCCCAGAAACCAGGAGCTTCCGGAGAACAGGGGAGCGGAATGCTAAACCATAACCTTTCCTTCCTCTGGGGAGGATTTTCCAGATTCATGCAATTTTCTATTTAAAGTAATATTTGAATGTGCTCTTGTTTTGGAGGATGGGGTCAGAGAACACTTTGTTAATCTGTGCAAAGCTCAGGGTTCTCTCCAAGAAAAGTGCACACGCAATGCATTCTGCGTGTCATTTCAGGGATGGTGGACCCCACCTTGAGACCCATTTCCTAAAACACGGTGGAGGCAGCAGGAGTATAGGCGAACACACCAGTCACGTAGACGCTTCCACACAGGGCATTTCCACGAAATAAATCTACAAGGCTTGCGCTTTTTGTTTTGTTTTGGGGTCCATGAGACTGACAGTCTGCTTCTAAACCACCTCCTTCCACGCAAATTGAGAACTTAATGGAGTCACTGCTGTGAACAATTTCCACTTGGATCACTTAGTGCTGAGGTTCAGCAAGGACTAAGGAAGCACCAGTACGTGGGGCGTACCGCAGAGCAAGGTACGAATCCCCAAGAAGGACATGGCTCCCCAGCTACCCCGGTCTGGACTCTGCCTCTGTGGCCTTTCACAAATACATCTCCCACAGGTGGTCAACTCTGCCTGCTTCCTCCTGGGGAAGTCATTGTATCTTCTATTTGTGGGACTGGCGGGTCAGAAGGGATGAAGGCCAGGGGAGAGGAAGTGGACACCTTTTGGACACTGGAGCCTTACCTCTGTGCCTGTTGGTCGTCTTATCAAACATCAGCATTGCATCCTCCACCTGCAAAACAAGCAGGATAGATTCGGCGTTAGGGACTGTGCCAATATATACAACTCTGTAGTTCTTTGGTGGTGGTTTTCATTATAGAAGTCATAGGTGCTTATATTAAAAACTATTTGAAAATACAAAGTAGAAAGCCACGAGTCACTTTTGACCCAGCACAACCACACTTAATGTGGTGTCGTCCATCCAGTTTTTGCTTTTTTAAAAAAAAGACCATATTCCTGATTTATTGCATTTTGAATAAATTTTCATATAGTTAAGTAATGCTGTATATAGAATGCCCCCCTCATTCTTTATTTTTCAACATTTTTGACAACACTGCAGACAATTCCCAGTTACTAGACAATACTACTTTTTCTCCCCAATTTTTAGTTTGTGGTAAAACTCCGATACATCATGTAAAAAATATCAGCTCAACCATTTTAAAGTGTACAGTTCAGTGGTGGCAAGCATTTCATAGTGTTCACTGCCATTCCCACCATTCATCTGTAGCTCTGTTCATCTTATAAATTGGAAACTCCACCTGTTAATTAATCCCTGTATTCCTTCCCCTCAGCCTCTGGCAATCACCATTCAGCTTCCTGTCTGCTCTGACTGTTCTAAATACTTCAGTGTAAGCAGAATCACACAGATTTATCTTTTTGTGACTAGCTTGTTTCATTTAGCATGTCTTCACGGTTCACCCATATTGTGGCTATATCAGAATTTCTTTTTAAGGCTGTATAATACTCCACTCCTTCTCTTTACCTTGTTTTGCTTATCAATTTGTTCGTCGATGGATTCTGAACTTTGTTGTGAATAATGCTTTATGAACGTGGAGTGTTTATAATTCCTTTGGGTATACAAATGGCTGGGTTATATGATAATTTTATTTTGAATTTTTTGAGGCACTGTCATACTGTTTTCCACAACAGCTGTGCTATTTTACATTCTCATTGACAGTAGGACAGGTTTCCAACTTCTCCATATCCTGGCTAACACTATTTCCTGATTTTGGTAACAGCAATCTAACAGTGGGAGATAAGCAAATGTTATCTTGCCTGTTTGGTCACATTTCACAGAGAAGCTATGGCTTACTTAATTATCCTTCTAATGGATATTGTTTCCAGTTACAAACAATGAAACTAATAGTATGGCTATGGGTGGAACTGTGTCTCCCCTCCCCCAAAGGCATATGCTGAGTCCTACTCCCTAATCTCAGAATGTGAACATATTTGGAGATAGTCTCCCTCTCTCTCTCTTTCTAAGATTTATTTATTTATAGAAAAGCTGGGGTGTAGGCCAGAGGTATAATAGGTGAAAGGATTAATGAGAGACATAGTGAGGAGCAGAATAGGCAGATCTACTGAAGTACACTGCTGAGGGGAGCAGCAGGTGGGACAGGAGAGGTCTGCTGCACCATATGTGGGTTGCTTCCCTGGATGAGGATTGAACTCAGGCTGCAGCAGTGGTGACAGCACTGAGATTAACCTCTATGTCACCAAGGAGGCCCCTGAGCTAGAGTCTCTTAAGAGGTAATTAGGTTAAAATGAGGCCATGATCCAGCATGACCAGTGTCTTTCTAAGGAGAAGACATCTGAACAGGTACAGAGGAGGGACCACATGAGGACACAGGGGAAGGTGGTTGACTGCAAACCAAGGAGAAAGGCTTCTGAAAAAAAATTCTGCCTTAATCACAAACTTCAGACTCTAGAACTGTGAGGAAATAAGTTTCTGTTGTTAAACTTTATCGTAGCAGCCCATGTAGGCAAATACACTGATGTTAGAGTCTTTTCAGAAATGTCAAGTAGAAGAAGATACCAAAGACGTGGTCTGTCTGTTTTCCTGATCCCTTCCTCAAATCCTCCCATGCATCCAGAAACCCTTCGGGATTTTCTAGCAAGATTTCAGGATTCATACTCTAACTATGGAGCTCTCAAGAAGCTCACAAGTAGTGAAACAGACTTGGTTTCAGATTCCACTCTTATATTTAGGGCCTCATTCTCTGTTGCACAAAACACACATCTTTTGGCCACAGTGTCTGTCTCACCTGGGGCAAGCACTGTGTAGGCCAGGTAAGCAGCCTAGTCTCTTCATTCAATTTGTGTCCAAGGTTGGCGGTAAAGGTACAACCCAACCCACATAGCTGTGTGCGAACAAGACTGCTGGCTGGAGGGAGGGCCCTGTGCTTGGTGCAATAATTTCAGTGTGTGTACGAGGCTGGGAAGGACTAACACTGTTCATCTGAGCTCAAAGGCCCACAAGCGAGTTTGGGGCCTGAGCTCAGCCAGCTGAAAAAAGGAATCTTCATTCTATCTCCTCCCAGACTACAATCTCTGATAGAGGGGAGGGCACAGGGAGAAGCAATAAACCGGGGTTTAAAATGGTGCCTACTGACAAATCTATTTTTTCTGGATGCTATCAAATATAATAGGCAGTAAAGAAAGTCAAGGCAAGAACGGAAGATGGGGGTAGGCCAGTCAAACCTAGAAGGACGGGGCCTAGCTTAAAATTCCCTTCTGGAGTCAGGGCCCCCTTTTGTTGCTAAGCAACCGAGCCTGAACAAACAGACTCCTGGGGCCTTCCCCTTCTGGTCCCCATTTCTGAAGTCAGTGACTGCAAGGAAAATGGCCTTGCACGGTGTCTGCTCCTCCTGGGAACCGGGCTGACAGGAGTAGGTAATGCTCGTTTGGAGCTGGGGACGCCTTTACGGGCCCCTTTCTAGCTGGGCAGGCTTGCCGAGTCCCCCAAGCACCTGCTGAGGGCGTTACACAGCCCAGCCTTCTGCCTGTCTGCCTCACAAGCACCACTCGAGCAAAACCACCAGAAGATCAACTGGTTTGTTTGTACACAGAGTAGTCACACTTGAGCATATGGTATCGCAGACACAGACCCAGGCCTCAATTAGAATTCTAGTGCCTGGGGTGCGGGTGGGTGGGGGTGAGGCCTGCTGGGTATCGTGCAGGTAAATGTGACATCTGTTTCACACCTATCTCCATATTTTCTAAGCTATCTGCCAAGTCCTTATTTTGAGCTGAAAATGCCTAACAGTAAGAAAAACAGCCTCCCTTCTGTGTTGGCCGTGTTTTGGAACTGAAACTCAGATCCCCTTAGGAAATAAATATTTTGAATTAAGAAAAGAATTTCCAAGCCCCCCTTTCAACAGTGCGTAATTGGCCCTTCTTTCCTCCCTGAGTTTTCTGATGCTGCCTTCCCAGCATTCGTTCCACCCTGGTGAGCCAGGGGGAGGGGCTGTGGCTGCTTTTTAGGGCAACCATTGTGATAGAGAACAGCGTCTCTCCTCTGCAGTCTGGTCGTACAAAGGGACTTGCAAAGACGTCCTGAACAGATAAAGTGTCGGGGAGAAAGGAAAATTCTATTAACACTTTACAAAATAAAATATCTAAGAAGTAGCGATGAGAGGCAAGAGAAAGAAAGAAAAAAAATCAATATGGATAAGTCTCAGCGCTTGGGGGGAGAAAACTTTTCAGCGATTGCAAAACACTTATTAATTCAGAGAAGCCATCAGTGCGATGGAAATCTGGCAGAACAACAAGAGCTGAAACTGGAAGAATTTGAATATACAAAGACTGAATAGAATGAAAAACACGGCCTCGTACACGGTGCTGTTTCTCACAGCTCTACGTGAACCCAACAGAAGAGGCTGTGTGAGTCTGAGGACCAGCGAGGGGCCAGGGAAGGTAACTGGTGCCCAGCCCTGGAGCAAGCGAACTGGTAACTCCCTCGTCTCTGTGTCTCACACAGGAAACCCACTCAGCAAGCAGGCCAGGTCTTTTTCAGGCTGCTAGAACATGAGGGTGGGGGGGGATGCTTGGCTTAGGAGTTTTTCATGAACTGATGTGAGCCGCCTTCCACACCACCCCCTTCCACTTGATTGGCACCAGCATGGTGTGGGGTAAATGGAAGTTATCAGGCTTTTCCCGCCCTCCTGCCACGAGTGAGCATCTAGGACTGGCCCCTTGCACATGTGCCGGCTGTGGACACCCGGAGCAGGCTGTGGGAGGGAGCACACCGAGCCTGGAGGCTGGGCTGTCGGGCAGCAGGCAGGGGCTGTGGCGCAACAGCGACAAGCCGATGTGCAATGGCTGTGAGCGGGGAGCAGGAGAATGCCGGGAGAGTCCAAAGAGCAACAGCTTCACCAGGGCCGCCCTGGGCCCCCGGACTGGTTGCTGCACTACACACATATTTCGTCTTATGTGTTCTCACCAGCCTTGCAAATCCCCCTGCACCGGGGGTGGGGGCCCACAGGCCTCACAGTCTTGCAGACCCCCAGAGGGGTCCAGAAGGCGAGCTGCCTAAGCTTCGGCACCCTTTGTCGCAAGGCTCACGTGCTTCAGATATGTGCCTTGTACTTTCCGGCAGGTTTTAAATGCTGTGCCCCAGCATCCTCAGTGGTGGAGTGTGACAGAAAACGCAGGAAATTTATGTGAGGAGGACGGGGGATGCCGGCCCCCCACCCCTCCACAAGCTTCATCTGTTTCTGCCTGGCACTACGACACTGTTGGTAGTACAGTTCCGACTCACTGGAACACCCGCAGAGGTGTGTACTACATGAACACCCCACATCTGAGGGTCAGTGGCGGGGACTTAGGTTGTAGCTGTAGCCGGAGGGGATGGAGGCAGGATGCTCGAACCTCATTTAGCATCACCTGGAGGGTTTGTAAACCACAGGTCTGCACCTCACCCCCAGAGCTGCTAATTCAGCCACATTTGCATTCCAAGCTTTGTGGGTGGATACAGCTGCTGGCCTATGGACCTTACTTTCTGTGAACTGCTTTAAGGGATGAGAAATAAGAACAGAAGTTAAAAACGCTGAGCAGCGGTTGCCTCTTCCTCCTTACACACACTCAGTGCTTAATACAGTACAGGGAACATTTCTCTTTCAGATAAAACCAATGTACTTCGATGTGGCAACGTTTCTGTTTCCTTTCTTACTGACCTCTAGATCCCAAATCCTGAAAATACCAACAGCATAAACCATCCACACCAGAAAAGATGACAGAGAGATTTCTTAGTGGCAACCAGCTGTCCCTGTACCTGATGCAGGAATAATTTGCATTCTGCCAGGATAATGTAAACTTTCCTTCTAACCGACGGACTTCTGTAATGTCTACACTACTTGGCCAATTCAATCTTGATTAGAAAATATAACTAATGTTAACTTTATTTGCTTTTATGTGACATATATTTATTAGGCACTATTTGCAAAGCATCAGCCTAAGTACAATTAAGAGACAAATTATACAGATTTGTGGTAAACTTGATTGCATTAATGGCCCACACCTATTATCCTATAATTTTGCAGCTCCTCTCTCAAAAGAGATGCAGTCCTTGTCCCCATTCATTGGATCTGGGCTTGACTTTTTACATATAAAGTGGACAGAGTAGTATGTCTATTTGGGATCTGGCTTTGAGAGGATGTGACTGATTCTGCATGATTTCTCTTGTACCTTGCCACAGGACATATCCAGGACATATCCTGCTGAACCAGGACAAGAGATATGTGGAACAGCCAATCTGCTCAGCTGCTGCAGCTACAGCTAGTCTAGATGGGCTGACAGCTAATCAACCCCAAAACATGCAAGTAAGCCCACCAGATCAGCAGAACTCCTTCCAGTGGACTCTAGACATGAGAAATAAGAGTGTCCATCACTGAGGTTTTACGGCTGTTACATAGCATTTTTGTGACAACAGGTAACCTAAATAGTGTCCCTGTTCTAAAAGAAAAAAAAAAGTAGCTTTCACTCTATTAGAAGATATACAATCCCAATACGAGACAGTGACTAAAGACAAGAAAAGGAGCAGGAGGTACAGAAAAGCATGTGGATTGATAGTACCCTATCTGGTTCCCCATTCCGAGTGGAACACATGTGATAGGGTGTGAAGGGACCTCTCCTAAATCTTCCCCAGCAGCAAGGTTGGAGACAGAGCCTGGAAGCGCCAAGAGAAATTGGCAACATGTTCTTCACTAAATGAGCACCATGAAAATCAGCAATAATTAGCACTCAAGTCAGTGGGTGATGCCTCTCTAATCCTAATTCATTTAATGAATGAGCAAACCTATTTTATAATGAGTCAAAAGATTTATTGTGAGCCGAACATGCTTGCTGGGTGACAGTAGAAGTAGCCAGAGGTACTGACCATATCCAGAGGTACCTGGATATCGTATCTTGCTGAAGGAAACCTGGTCAAGTCACAGCATCCCACAAGTGAGATCCAATGCGCTTCTTTGTCATTTGGTTGTGCAACAGTTCTCAACCTAATGTGCCCCAGATCACCATTACTTCCACCTGCAGATTTCACTCCCCGAGTACAAAGTGAGTGAAGTCAAACTGACTTGGAGTCACAGTGAACTTGTTCCAGGACTTGGCTAAAGGCAAAAGAGTGGCTGGGATCACACAGGGCTTGGAGGGCCAGAATGTGGCAGGCGGTGTTACACAAAAGTTCTAAAACCCGTTCCACCAGGCTCTCAGGGTGTGAGGACAAGTCACTTCCCTTCTCTGTCGTTAGCGTCTCACTGTGAGAGGAAGGAACTGTAAGATCCATCCGTAAACACTCCCTGCCCAGAATGTTAAAATGGACTGCACAGCCCACTCGGACAACATCTGGAGCATCAAATTCCCAACAGGTTTTCTGCAAACTCTCTGCTCTTCGAGGATGTTCAGAGCTTTGCTGTGGCCAACACACCCTGAGAAATCTACTCCCGGGACACAAATACACACACCTACACACCACACATATCAAGAACAAAGCAGGAAATGGTACTTGAAATGATCCTTAAATTATCCGGTCAAACATAAGGAGGGAGGAAAAAGGATGGGGAGGGGGAGAAACTGAGATTTCAGCCTCCCCCAGAACATATTCCCTTGAATCTCTCTTCCTGCTCCCACTCAACACTGCAAGCGTTAGTTTAAACAAACGCCCTTAAATGCAATGCCATGATACTATAGCGTGTAGGGCTTAACAGGCCTTATTATGCACTATGAACTCAGGCACTAAGTTAACAGGCTGGAGACTCCTATACAAGGCAGAACACACGTGCCTGGGGTGTGAGCTAGAGACACAGGCTGCCCTGTCCTGGCACTGTCTCTGGGCGCAGGATGACACTGCTCTCCAATTCTCCCCCTAGACAGAACCAAAATCTGCTGCTCCTGCCCCAAAGCTCAGAATGGGAACTAGTTTATTGAAATGAGACTTTTTAGTATGTTCCGGCCTTGCAATGAGTGAGCCCTATCTTTAATCACTGCCCAAAGGGAAGACTGAAGGAGTGAAGAGGGCAAGCTGGAAACTCCCACTAGTCCTCACTGAAGTCCAGATCAGTGGTTTTCAATCTTGGCTGCTCACCAGAATCACCTGAAGAACTTGTAAAACCCCTGCTGCTCAGGCCACACCCAGACTTGAGAAGTCAGCACTCTGGAAGGCAGAGACACGGAGGAGTATTTAAAGCTCCCCACAGGTCCTAGGGCGTAGCCCCGTCGAGACCCCTCTTCCAGAAGGTTGCAGACAACTAAGTTGAGCCTTGATCACAGTGCAAGTTGTGGAGCTGAACCCGAAATACAGGGGTGTTACTAGCTCTCAGCTGCCTGCAGGTGGGCGGTCTACCCCAGCCAGCCAGGCCACGCACTTGCTGCTCTGAGGGCTCTCCTCACCTTGGGCTGAGGATGACAGAGTCACGGCTCTGCCCCAGAAGTAGCTCAGAAAGGCCAAAATTGAAACACAGGGCTTTTTAAAAGAAAACCTAATGAAACTTGTTTTCCTCTCAAACCATGCCAATATTTTCCCATAGATTGTGGCTTTGGTCCTCAAGAGATGGATCACTGTACATCCTCTGAGCCTCAGTTTCCTCCCTGGAGCTGGGCCCAGGACTCAGCATCTGAGAGTCCAAAACGCCCTACCACTGGCTGTCTGCATGTCTCAGCTTCCCACTGCCTCCCTGTTACCGGTTTCCTGGCTCCCCCATGCCAGTGGGTTCACCCCTGGGGGGCTGCAACCAGTGGCTACTGCCAGGTGCTTATTCACCCCAAGAGTCAACAAATTCTAGCTTGCATCCACCTGAAAGTGTGTCTGTTTTGACATTCTGTGACATCAGTTGACTAACCAGATACTGCTTCAGCTTCTAAACTCCTTTTCTTGAAGTAATATACACCTAACACAGCGTATGATTTAAATCATTTTGGGGTATACAATTCAGTGACATTAAGGTCATTTCATAATTTCTTCACAGACGGTTCCTAAGCGTTACTATGGCCAGAATGTTCTAGTTCCACTGTTAAGACTCTTCCTTACTGAGCCCCATTTTTTCCCACTTCTTTCTATTCCTGTGGAGTCATTCCACTTTCCCATTTAACTTAACAACAACAACAACAAAAATTTAACTGGCATTCATCAAAATTAACAAACAGATCCTTGCCTGTGGGAACTGCAAGGTGACTTGTGCCATCCCAGGGAACTTGACATTTTAGTTACCTAAAGGCAAAAGGCATCCTCCTCAGAGATTCCTCAAGGAACTGTGAGGCTCTCAGTTATGAAATACCAAGTTCCCTGAAATAAAGATTATGATAATAGCTACTATTTACTGGAGTTGAATAGGTGATTTGCAAAGCTCATTTACCTATCAGAGTAGCTCTGAGGCAGATGTTATCATACCCATTATAGAGGTGAGGAAGCTGTGGCTCAGTGCAATCAAGTGACATGCCTGGGGCATCAGTCAATGCGGAGAAACCAGAGGTGTTCTGTGCCTCCCTACAGGTCTCCCTTCACTGACTGGTATTTTGGGCTCAGCATGGTGCACGGTGTCCTGAATGTGCTGGCAAACATTGCCCTAAAACTCGACCACAAAATTCATAGAGGTGCTGGGTGCCCAGGGAGACAGTCATATACGGGTGGGCTCACAAGAGGAGGGCGGATTACAGCAGCAAAAGGAAAAGGAGGATGAAGGAAGGTTCTCTTCCTTCTAGATGTCCAGAGATCACCTAGCAGAGATCAGAGAGCAGGCAGACACCGAGCTGGACATGCCGGAGTCACAGAACTCAGCTTAGGGCTGGCCCCACGGCAGCTGCTGCCACGTGTAGGCGCTAAAGATGCAGGGAATGTTCCCAGTGCCGGCTTAACTGCTGGCAAGTGAAAGCCAAATGCCAAAGGCATGCTCATTACCACAGACAGCGTCCAAGTCATTGCCCACCCTGGCAATCCCTTTGTGGAGCCTGTGCACTTAGGTGTGTGTCAGCCAGTACTGTGCATCTTTCCATTACAGTGGGTCATCCCCAGGACAGTCACTAACAGAGCTGGTATGTCCAATAGCCCCTCCATCTCAACCCTGCTGGAGGAGAGCAAGAGTGGACCTGTGCAAGGCATGGTGGGGCAGTGCTCTGTTCTGGCTATGCCAGCAAAGCCCAGGGTCCCAGGGCCCCAGGGCCTGCTCGGGGAGAAGCTAAGCCAGGGCTTAGACAAGGAGCCAGGAAGGAAGGGAGGTGATGGGAGAGGAACACCATGAAGAGGACGGGCGTGAGCTGCTGAAGGAGAAGCAGTTGGTTCTGGCGGGCTTGACAGCTGTCACACGGAAATGGCATCTGGCCTAACGGCCTCTTGTGTGAGGCGCCTTCGAGCGGCGGCCGCTGTGCCCTGGAAGCACAGCCCGTTTACAGCACTGGTTGAGATGTGTGTGTACGTGCATGCAAGTTTATGCTGGGGGTGGGGGGAGAGGCAGGCAGGCTGCCTAATGTTCCTGTCTCCCCACTTCCAGCCTCTCCCCATCAGCCCTCACCTACCGTGAAAAAGGCCCAAACCTGCCAGCTCCAGAGGAGACAGGCAAATCATTAGTGGAGCACTGATGTGCCGTAACACTCTCTTGCATTCCCATTAAACAAATACTAAACTGCTAATTGCCAAAATAGATCTCCACGACTCTGACCGAACAGGGGAAGGGTTTATAATTACCAAGTGTGAAAATGCACAGCCTGTAAATAACCACCTCATCTGTCCTAATACGGGCTGATATTGATGGGCATGAAATAAACATCAGGACCAAATGGAAAAATCATCCACATCTCCTGTGGCCAATGCAATCTCAAATGGTGACAAGCGTAGCTACAGCCACCCGCTCAGCAAGGGGAGAGGGGAAAGGGAGCTTTGTAGACTTGCAAAGTCTAGGTTTCAATCCTGATTTCAATCCCCTGTGGGCATTTGCGCTATTCTTCTGTGTGAAAAACATTAAGAGTAAATGGCATGCTTGAGGATGGGGTGGAAGGTTCGCCTGCACCTGGAAAGGTGGGATCTTGTGTCCTTGAATAGACACTGGTGAGGACAGAGGATGCAGGAGGCAGAGGGAGAACTTTGCCAAGGTGACACAATTACTCGTCTACCAATGTTTATCAAAGTGCCGCTGTCTGTCCAACACTGAGTTGGTGGCAGAACACAGAGATGAAAAGAGGCAGCTTTAGAATGACCCTTGGGCCTCCCTCTCCCCAGCTGTCCCTGTTAGCGGGTGTCGAGCAGATTCCAGGGTGCCATGCCCACGTGGGAGGGGCAAGCCTCAGCTCTTTGCCCTCCACGGCTCTGAGTCTCTAAGGGTTTCAGCTGGGTCTTGGGGACCATATCCAAAACTGGAAGAGAGGAAGTTTCATTTGTCTCAATCACAGATTCAAGAGGTAGAAGTGACCTAGAGGTTACCTGGCCACTTCCCACCCAGTGCAGGAATCCCTTCTCCAAGACTCCTTTGAACTCTCCCTGGAGCTTCAAAGACCCAGAGCATCACTGCATCAGCCCCTTGGGCTCAGGCCTCAACTCAGCAGCAGTAGCACTCAGACGCCAGGAACAGCAGCTTCCTCTGATCTGAAGCCCAATTTGGGTACAGGCCAGAGCTCTGTGACCTGCACAGACCCCTGAGTGGTACATCCCACCCAAAGCTTCAAAGCTTCATTGGCATCAGAAAAAGCCCCCAACCTGTCAGGCCATCTGAGAGCCCAATCCTGGGTCCCCTGTTCTATAAAGTCACCCCCAGGATCCTGGGTCAAAGACCCTATGCGGGTTGTTCAGTTCAAGCCCTGACCCCACGGACCTTGTTAACTATCAACAAAGAGAAGGCAGGTCTGAAGTACAGGCGGCTTTTAAAGGAATTCCACTCTGTTACTTTTAAGTTCCCAAAGCATCTTCCAATACAGGTTAATAAAATGCTGCCGAGAGCAAAGTTCAAGTGTAGCAACAGGTTAAGGATTCAGTCACTTGGCTAAGTTACTTCTTGTCCAGAAAGGACTATAAAATTGTTGCGCCAATAAGGACCCAAAGGTATGAGACCAGCTCACTCTTCTACCAGAAGGGTAAACTGACCAGTGATTCTGTGGTTCCAGGCAACGCAGGAGCCGTGGTGTGAAAGGCACCTGAGGCGGCATCACAAGGTCCAGATTTGAACCTGCGTGAGCAAGGTACGGCCGGGCACCTGGCTCTCCTGGTGGGGTGGTCACTGTCCACCTCCACCCGGCCTTGAGAAGTAGGAACTATTGACACCAGGGACGGGAAAGCACTTGGCCAGTAGTAAATGCTGTCACCAGCACACAGGCCCTCAGGCTCTCAACAAATACTGGTCAGGCGAGAGCTGGATAATGGAATAACAGGCTTTGTATCGATTACCACAGATTCCAATTTAGTGCAATCAGTACGGATGAGTGAGGTTTCTTCTCCAAAGGGTACCTTGCTTTATGCCCTGTACTGCAGCGAACTATATGCAAATACACCATAGCTTAGACAGGGGGATAAAAGAATAAACCGTGTGCTACATCCCACAGAGGAGCAGACACAACAGAAAATGAAAGGAAACAAACTACTGGCCATAATTTGGCTGCATCTTGAGGGATGGATGCTGCCTGAAAAAGTCAGTCTCAAAGGCTTGTTCTATATTGTATGATTCCATTTCTGCAACATTCTCAAAATGACAAAATTACAGTGATGGAGAACAGATTAGTGGTTGCCAGGGACGAGGGGTGGGAGAAAGGGGTGTCTATTTCTTGAGTTTCTTGGTGGTGATGGAATAGTTCAGTATCCTGAGTGTGGTCACTTGTATTTTGATAAAACCTCAAAGAACTGTGTGTGTGTGTGTGTTCACACATTCATGCACACACACGCACACACGGGCCCATTAAAACTCTTAACGACATCAACTTTTGGTTTTAACAATGCACTTCGTTCTGAGAGAGATCACCATGGAGGGAAGCGAGGTGAAAAGTACACAGCGCTCCCTGCACTGTTTTCTACAACTTTTTGTGAGTGCTGTACTATTTAATTTTTTTTTCGATTTATTTATTTATGCATACAGAACTGGGGCACAGGCCAGAGGTGCAGGGGCAGTGAGAGGATTCACCAGAGACAGAGTGGAGAGCAGGACAGGCAGACTGATAAAGTTCACTGCTGAGGGGAGCAGTGGGTGAGACAGGAGAGGTCTGCCACACCATGTGGGTCACCTCCAGGGTGGGGATCGAACTCGCACTAAAAGTGGCCGCAGCAAGTTTCACAGTGCTGCTGCACTTTAACCTGCTGAGCCACCAGGGAGGGCCCTGCACTATTTAAAAATAAAAATTTATAATAATCAATTTTTTAAAACTATAAGAAGTCATTATTTCCATAAACTCAGCAGCAGATCAGTTTATGATGCAAGTAATTCTGTCCTAATTTCTCTTGATTGGGATAAAGCAGGCATAACTAAAATACATAGAGTAGAAAGACCTGTCCCTAGCCGATGTCTTGTATTTGGGGCGGACACACAGACCTCTGAAGTAGTCTTTTGTCATGTGAGTGTCTACACGGTAGCCAGCTCCCACAGGCCCTGCCTCCTCATCTTCCCTGATCCTGAGGGTATTTCATACACAGCTCTGCAACCCACAGCCCCTACCAGAGTGTCTAATACAAAAGGGAACACACAATGCATGCTTTCTGATAGAGTTTCAGAAAGATTTTGCAGGATAAAGAAAAAAAAATCAGCTAGAAAAGAACCTTACCACTAGTGGTTTCCAATTTTTCTTTTTTAGGCCATCATTTCATTTTTGAAACACCGATGTTATGTTTGGAGATGTTTCAGATAACAAATTATGCTTATTGTGAGACTGGAGGTGTGAAGATCTATTAAGCTGGGGCTTCAGAGTGCAAACTGGGGCTTTGGCTACATGGGGTGACCAGAGCAGAGGAAGTTGGGGACCACTGTCTAAAGCAAGCATGCCTGGCGTTTTAGTGGCTCTCACACTGTTTGGGGTGTGGCAACTATGATGCCATATAAGTTTTTTGAAGTAATGAGGTCAACCCAAGAGACCCACATTCCTTCTATTGACTCTGAGGTTGGAAACCTCTGTCCTGCTCCTTATTTTCAAATCATGACTCAGATCTTCACAAATTGGTATTGACAGAATAACCAACCGTCCTTCTTAATCCCCAAGTCACACAATGCCCTAAAGGGGGGACAAGACAGAGGAGAGAAAAACCCTCCTCTGTTCTTTAAAAAAAAAAAAAAAAAAAAAGGGAAAAGAACCAATTCAGCTGCTTCAAGACCCAACAAGCATGTTTTTCTTTCATTTATTTCTACATCAACACTCTGAAGGATAAAGATCTTTCTCATTTCAAGAGCTGTCAATTTGCTTTAGTGCCATGTTTTTCATCTGTTTGAGGTAAAGAGGAATTACAAAGCAGGCAAATGAAATAATGCACTGCAATCTAACATATTTTGGCAATTCAAATTGGGACCAGGGAAAAAGGAAATTAAACAAGGATGACAGGCCACACAGCACACCTGTGCTGCACCCCACTGGCCACCCCGGCCTTCCCACCACCAGGTAACTTTATGATTTAATGAAGTCCTTGGTTCTTTTGAAAACGGTACTATTTGCTGCACCCTAATTCTTCAAATCATTTATACATGTTGCACAACTCATACAATATTTTGCTTTCTGAAGCAGAAAAACCTCTTAGCTCTGGTAAACTGTCAGGTGCTGTTACTTTAAATACCCGTGTGAAATGGCACAGAAGCCCACAGCACGTCCCATAGATGTACTACCCTCCCCATATAAATTAACAAAGACAAATGCCTGCCACACGCCAGACTGTGAGAACTCCTTTCCCTGCCAAGTCTAAGGGTTCCATTGCAACGAAAAATAAAAATAAATACAAGGAACCTTCCCTTCTTCTTGGGGCTTGCTTCTGCCAAGGTTGATGCCCCATGAAGATTTTTGGCAAATTCACTTATATACTTTTTGCCCTGAAGTAAATTGCTCCTTAACTGCTCAGATGTGAAATTTCCCTCTTTGGCTCCAGGGCTGGGGATCTTCTAAGAGAATGACTGGAATGTCTAGGCCAAGATGCCTCCGCAGAGCTCAGGTGCTGTGTGGCACTCAGAAACTGCCTTTGACCATGCTAGGTGACCCAAGGCAGGCAGACGAGGTTGAGAGCTCAGGGCGGGCTACTTTAAGATACTAAAGGGCCCCCTTCTCCACCCTTGCCCCCCAACCACCACTACTAATTTGAACTCAAATGATAAAATGTGATAGTGGACCTAAGATCCTGTCTTAGATGCTAGATTTATACAAGCCAGCACCATTCTTATGCCAATGATACAAGCACACACAAAAACAGCATTTGCTGGGGCACCTGGGGCCCCAACTCTGCTGGGCAGTGGGAAAGAGTGGGAAAGGCCAGAAGTTCTGGAGCCAGACTCCCTCCACTCAGATTCTGGCTCAACAGCTGCGTGACCTGGGGCAGATTACACAACCTCTCTGTGCCACTGTTACATCCTCTCTAAGTTGGTACCTCCCTTGTAGTGCTGCTATGAGCATTATGGGAAATGAATTCAGGGTAGCATTCTGGCCTACATGAAGAGCTAAATAGCTGTCATCCTCTATCACGCTCACATCAGTGAGCTGCTGGTCAAGAGAAATAACTAGGATTGTTCATCATACCTGAGCCCTTCCTGCTTCATCCGTTAGGATGTTGGCATCAAGTGAAATGAAAACCAGGGGAGAGGCTGGCTTTACTAGAGCAAGCAGTACCTAGGGTGAAATGACACGCTTGCACTAGCTGCTTTCTCTGACACCTGTCGGACTACACGTGGTGCGGTCACGTTCCACCGTGAGGATTCAGAAGGATTAAAAAAACAGCGAAGAGAGAAACAGGCTTGTGCTAGATGAGACAGCTCCCAGAATGTACCACCAAGTCTTGACTCATACTCTTCTGCTTCTAATTCTAAGTTCAGTGGTGAGTGAATTCACTCGCCCAGGTCACCCTCTGGATCTGAGTCGGAAGCCAACAGCAGCGATGATCTTTCTGGGGCAGTCTGTGCGGAAAGAAGACTCCACCCAAAGTTCAGAGGCCAAAAGGGGAAGGGGGGTGGCGGGGGAGGGGGGTGACAGGACTTCAGAGCCTAATAGTCCCAACAGCCTGGAGGGAGGAGCTCCTCCCCTCAGCAAGTGGGCAGCCCTTAGCCTAGAAAGAACTGAGGGCACCAGGAGTGTGTCACTTGCTTCAGAGTCCACTCATCCATTCCCCAGATGTCTGTGATGGTGGGCACGAAGATTTTAAAGTAAGGGAGACTTGATTTCTGCCCTTGAGGTGCAGATGGACAGAGACAAACAAGGCTCAGAATGTGCCATGTGATCTGGGGTGGGGGGGTTAGCCTGCCGAGGGGCACATACATTCACTCATGCCTCAAGGGCTCTGCAAACTCATGATAAAAACCACTAGGCTGCAAACTCATGATAAAAACCCACTAGTGCAGTGGATTAAAGCACAGTACTAAGAAGCGAAAGCCGCATGAGTTCGATTCCCACCTGCCCCGGGAGGTGACCACATGGCGTGGCAGACCTCTCCTGACCCGCCCACTGCTCCCCTCAGCAGTGTACTTCGTCGATCTGCCTGTTCTGCTCCCCACTCTGTCTCTGGTGAATCCTCTCACCGCCCCTGCACCTCTGGCCTGTACCCCAGCTCTGTATGCATAAATAAATAAATCTTTTTTGTTTTTTTTTAAACCCACTAGGCTGAGAGAGACAGAAGTTTGTCATGGAAATGCAAGGCATCCCATGTCCAAAGGCACGGGGGCCTGGTGCTGCAGCAGGAGTGGGGTGGCAGCAAGCTGGCCAGGGAGTCCATGCGGAGCCCAGGCCACCATCAGTGAGGGCCGGCTCACGAGAGCCAGGAACAGCTGGGCCTCCGTCCTGAGGGAACAGCAGTGCACGGAGGAGAGCTAGAGTGCTCACACGCGGGTTCTGCCGACACCACCCTCCCCAGATGGTCAGGAGGCACCGTGGTGCCAGTTGGGACTGTGGGCTCAGGTGTAAGCCTGTGCCGCCCACGGTGCCATGGCAGGTCAGAGCCTGAGGCAGTCATGGGAAAGGGCACTGCTGTGAACTTGAGAATGAGGCGGAAGGAGCCTTCCTCCTCAAGGCAAGAGCCGACCCCCTGGCGTGCCCATGAGTCGGTGACCCGAGCTCGCAGGCCCGTACTGCTGAGACCTCACGCGTCTCGAGGCAGCAGGACGGAGAGGTGAACACTCCAGCTCACTGGGCCTTCCCGAGCCTCTGGGAGTGTGTGACGGACTGGTGGGGGCGGGGCAGCCTACTCAGTATGTTACTCACTCTCATACGTCTCTTTCTGCTAACTTGCCTCACTTGCTCCATGATTGCTACCTTTGCATCTGTGTGGCCAGCATGTGCTCCCGCTGGAGGGTAAGTTCCTAAGAGCAGGGTGCGTGTCCTCTCCACCTGTTTTGGGGGAGGCTGTTTCGGGGCCCCACGGTGGGGGTTCAGCATGGCAGGCTGACTGACCCTCTCTTGGCACTGGGCTGGGAATCTACATAAATCACAGTGGTTCCATCCCTAGGGGCCTGTTTGTCGTGGTGATGCCCCTCAGAGGGTCAGTGGCTGAGCAAAACCCCAGAGTTTTTGATCACTAAACAAAAATGGCACCCAAGGCTAAAAGCCTCCGACTGCAGGATGCAGCCGCTGACACACCTTCACCCATCTCCCGGGGAGCAGATGGAGAGTCAGAAGCAGGATGAGAGCGGACCTTGGGGATTTAAACTGCCTGTTCCTAATCCCTGTTTATGTGCTCAGAGCTAAAGCCCGAGAAAAATGCAGTGTGCCGTAATCCTATTTTTAAAGGTATTTCCGGATGCACATACCTGCCCCTGCCAGCTCTGGCAGCCTCTGAGCTTGCAGGACTTTTAAAACTGAGAGGTGGGGGTCAGACTTGTCAGCGTTTTCCATAAAGTATCAGGATAGGAAGAAATGGGGGTAGGGCCGTTGCCAACACTCCCTCCTTGCTGCTGTTCTAGAAGGCCCCAGGGGCCCAGGACCCTCCCCACCCAGGGCCTGCAGAACACCCAACCCGCCAGCACACACCAAGGCCCCGGTGGCTGTGGCAGAGGAAGAATGAGAAGCTACAGCACAGAGCCGCGGGAGAGTAAATGGACGTTCCGCCGGCAGCAGCGGGTCCATACTCCCCTGCCAGCCTCTCGTGCCCAGTTTGCAGAGCAGGACAGAAACAGGCACCTGCAGACTGAAGGGCACAACAGTGGCCTGAAGTGGCAAACTGAAGTGCTGAACAGCAGTTATGGAGAAGCCACCACTGGGCCAAAAATATCAGGCACAGCTTCCCAGCAGAAGACAGGACGGAGCCAGGTCTGAAGGTGAGAAAGTAAAACAACAGAACGAAACAGAAGACCATGAGGAAATGTTGCCAGGGAGAGGATGACAGGGTAACGCTGCCAGTGGTGGGAAATGCCTGGGGGCGCCCCGCGGCTTCCTGCAACTTCCCAGCCCTGTGGGCGGGGTGACACGGGATGGCGGCTCCAGCCCAACTCCCTCACTCCTGCTTTCCACTTGAGAGAAAAAGATTTAAGAGAAACACTCTCTAGACAGCTTAAATTTCCCCCTCGATAGCCCGATTTAGTTATTTATCGGAATGCTTCAGCGAGGTTATTTTCAGGCTTCCACATGAAATAGTAATACTTAGCACTTCAATTCATCTCCCAGGCAGTTTTCAAATGTCAGCTCATTAATCCTCAACGCACTGGCTTCTGGAAGCAGCGCTTTGCCCCATCTCTCAGAATGGAAAGACAGAGGCAGAGTCCGGGAGGATCCCGGCCGCTTCCCCAAGGGACAGCATGCTGATCTGACCCGGGGGCCCCTCTCGAGCCTGGCCACTGCGTCCCATGAAGATGGGGGCCTTCGAGAGGGAAGCCACTCAAGAACACAGCTCTTTCTGCACTCTGGCCAGTGCAGGCCTCCCTTCGCCAGGGCCTGCTAGCGTCTCCCAACCTAGCTCCCCCTTCACGGCCGGTGTGACCGGTCCTCTTATTCTCCGTGTCAGGTCAATCGCACACACCTGTGATGTTGTTTCAAACTAAAACACCCCTTTCTGGGGCTTTGGAGGCTTCAGAGAAGGCCTTCTGAAAGGGAACCTTTGTCCTGGGATATGATTTTTCTTCTCCCTAAAGGAGACACCTCTGGACTTCTTCACAGCCAGTGTCAAAAGCATTCCCGTCCCACCGCAGACCTGAACTTTAGCTCTCAAATGGATTTTGCATTCATCACTTCAAAATGAGCTTTAAGGTTGCTGCTGTTTGAGTCTTCATTTTATCAGTCATTCCTGTAGCAAATGGGCTGGTTCTCCTGGGGGCCTGAGAATGAGGAAGAGATACCTCAACTTTTGTGCTCCTTGGGGGTCTGAGGTCTGCCCCTCCGCGAGAGCACGGGCAGCAGGTGAAGGGGGAAGCGCCAGCCTTGGCTGGCAGCATGCGAAGCGCCCAGCCCACCAGAGAGGCCCTCCTGGAGTGGCCAGCCTTTCACTGCCCTCAGGGAATGGAAAGCTCTCAAGTCCTGGTTCCCTCACCCCGCTGCAACAGGAGATCCCAAAGGACAGTTTCTGCAGCCCACAGGCCCCTGTCCTGGATCTTCATTAACCCACAGGGGTCCTGGCCTTTTATCTCGTGTCAGTCAGCTTAGTCTGATGTCCACCTCTCAGCATGGATTACGTGAAAGCAACTTGTCTTGTTGCCTGATAAATGAACACACCAAATGGCGACTGTCCCCTCCCAAGAGGTCAACATAGAATGCCTCTTTCTTTTTTTCCTCCCTCCCTCCCTCCCTCCTTTCTTTTTTTCCTAAGATTTATTTGTGCATACAGAACTGGGGTACAGACCAGAGGCTCAGGGGCGGCGAGAGGCTTCACCAGAAACAGTGGGGAGCAGAATCAGGACAGGTCTGCCACGCCATATGGTCACCTCCGGAGCAGTCGGGGATCGAACTCATGCGGAAATGGCTTTAGCTTCTCAGTGCTGTGCTTTAACCTGCTGCGCCCTTATCTTTATTTATTTAAAGTATTTTTATTGGGGGTGGGGGTGGGGTGGGGATGGAACTTGGGAACTTTTAGTCAGTTCCCAAGTCAGGCAAGACAACCAGTCTTAATATTTTGTAGTTTTGCTGCATTTGGGTCCAAAAACAGCATAATCAATTTGGCAACAAGTCATCTGGAGCTAAGGCTGGTGAGGGCTTCCAAAAATTACATCCACTTTCAAAAGCCAAAGATTTATCACCAGTGAGGATATGCAGAAGAAAATGCCACAGAGTCTGAATAGGAGTCCACAGTGAAGGCTTTGAAAATGCTCAAAGCAGAGGCGAGATCTCCGGAGCAAGCACACAGAATTCTGCTTTGAAGAGGACCCACTGCAGGGTAGGGAAAAGCCCTGGTCTCAATGCTGCTAGTCACTGTCAGGGGCAGAGAGCAGCAATACAGACAGGGAGATGGAAGGTGACAGGGACATGTGAGCAGTGAAGTACAGACAGGGGAGACAGAAGGAGAGACTGAGAAAGACGTTATCATCATAAAAGAATCCTGGAGAGGAAATAAAGGAAGATAAATAAGACAGGCTTTTCCACAGCTAATTCCAAATAAATTATGAATTCAGCGGTAAGAAAACATTCACATTCTCAATATACAGCATTAGCATCCCTAGGGCGTGCTTACCAAGCACTGGGAGGTTTGTGAGCTGGACTGGCCACGCTTGCTTGAAATCCCCTCCTGGGTCCCCCCTCAGCCCAATATACACTATTTCCAGGTGCTTCCTAAGCTTTCAGAAACCTGCCTCCCGCAGACTGAAGTCCTCCTCCTGCTTAGCCAGCCTCTCTCCCTGCCCGTCACCTGCACACGAAGGAGGGCACCAGAAGGGTTGCCCTCAACAGACTTGAAAAACAAGCTCCACTTTTGTTCAGCTCTAATCAAACAGGCTGAACACATCCAGATGTTGCAAGAGCTCGGGAGAGCAGGCAGAGCCCGAAGCCCCGAGCACACGTGGCCTTCTCCAGCGGGCGTGCTTCTCTGCTCTCGGGGCCAGGGGAAGACCTCCTCGGGCAGAACGGCCCCTCCGTGGGGAGAGAAAAACGGCCACCGACACTCCCGGGGAGCAGGCTGTCACAAGCAAACCCAAGAGGAACCTGCAGCTGACCAAAGAATTAGTGCTGATCTACTTGTGAGACATCAGGAAAATGAAAGCGGCCACAGCCATCTTTATCACATCTCCATACGTGCAAATACACGTGGAAAATTACAGATTCTGCTCATCTACCAAATGAGCTGTGATCACCCCACAGGTTCCCCCTCAGTCCTTAGGACACCCCCACTCCTTAGATCCACGCTCAGTTCGTAATGAGGGGACGCATCAAGAACCTGTGGAAAGGGAGGAGCTGGAGCGCTGAAGCTCTGGATGCGGTTAATTGCCCCGTCGGGGTCTCGCCCTGAACAGACCCAGGTGAAAATTTCTCAAAAGGAAACGTCCAACCTCCCCTCGCTGTGGCGATATCTAAGGCTTGCCCACTGTCCTTCGGTAAATGCCTGCTGAGTACGTGTGAAGATAAGACGGGTATTACATTATGATGCTTCCTCATGCATGAAAGTCTATTTTAAAGAGTCTGGAAGAAGGAGGGGGTCTGGCAGGAAGGGGGACAAGGCTGGAGGAAGGGAGGTTAAAAGGAAGGCTGCTTTATTTAGAGAAGTCTCAGCTACAGAAGAAAATTGTGCTTTACCCGCAAAGGAAAACTCATTAAAGTCTCTCTTTGGTTCCACAGAAAGAAATCTACAACCACAGAATTTTGGAGAAACTGCTTTTATTTCCTTATTTGCTTTTCACCTCACCCCCCCACCGCACCCCAACTTACAAACTAGCTCTTGAATAAATAAATACACAACATTCCCACCCCATGTCAAGAGGCTACCCAACTACGCCAAGGATGAACAGTCTTCAAATTTCATTCTCTCTGGGTTCTACCTCCCCATGTAGAACAGGGTATATAAACTACAAATGTGCACCAATTCCTCTTTAAGGAACTCTGGTGAGGCTCTCTTTTGGTAAGCAAGAAATGCCTGTGTTTACTAGGGAATGAGGGTTTGCTTTGTTAATTTGTTCAGATAAACCTGGACATCCCCACCCTTTGACTAAACAGGAAAATACCCTGGAAACTCAAGCGTTTAGCCCACACCCACCTTCTGTTATGTACACCTGTATACTTTTGCTTCCAGGGTTTCCAGGCACCGCACGCTCTGCTCCTCTCTTTGATGTTCCCTGCTTCCCCTTTCTGCTCTCAGTCCTTACATATCCAACTTGTCATCGACCTGCCCCATGGCACCCCCCACTTCTCCATCTGAGCGCTTGCCCATGCAGGAATATGGCTTCCATAGCCCCCCCATCTCTGAGGTCTTCTCCCACCCCTGTCCCAGAGCACCAGCCCCACTGCTCTGCCCACTATAAGTTTCCTGTCACCTCCAGCACTTCAAAAGCAAAGGTCACAACATGCATATATACTCCATTTCCATGAATGGGGTACCCCTTCCCACCGGCTGAGAACTTTACAGCCTTACTGACCCCTACCCCCATCCCATTCTGTCATTTCTCCCTTTGACGTGTCCTCTGCCTCACACTGTCCTAACTTTGTCTACATTCCTATTCCTTTCAGGACCTCGTCACAGTAGAGCTGGACTGTGACAAGATGGCTACCTTCCTGCCATCTCCCCAAGAACTGATCTCACTCAGCGCAACTGGAAGGACTAAGTGCCCTTTCTAAGTGCCACAGGGAAACTTCCAAGAGCTTAAGGCCCAAAACGTGGTTCCACCCCTCGCCCCACCGCAGGCCACATCCCAGGCCAGTCCCCCAGTTAATCACTCTCTCCTGAGCTCCCTCCAGCCCCGCTGCTTACTGGGAAAATGCTTTCACCAGCCGCCTCGGCGGGGAGAAGAAAGGTGACAAGGACATCAGGATGAGATTCCTGAGGAGACTGTTCTGAGGCCACGGTGACTCAATTGGGGGCTTTGAACAGGAGGCCGGCGGTGAGCCGACCTGAGGGATGGGCACTATGCAGGAAGCAGCAAGACTGGGAAGACAGCAACTGGGCACCGGCTGCCTGGATAGGTCATGAAGGAGAAACCCAAGTCGGGGAAGGGTGAGGTGAGAGGCTGGGTCAAGGGGAGAGAACGTTTCCACAGGAACTTCCCCTCAAAGCCAAAAGCACCTTGTGAACAGGAACCACATCACAGCCTTCTCTGCCCCTTGCCCTAGAGCAAGGGCTCAGAACTGTTTTCTGACTGACTGACAGATGAAGGGCAGCTCTGGGGACTGAACAAATTGCTCTGGGACTTTAAAGACCTGGACTCTTGCTGATGTGTGGGGTGACCTTGGGCTGGTTGACAAATGTACCGTGCCTAATCTGTTATAAAGGAGGGCTTGCCAAACATTTATTTTTTAATACATGTGTTCATTATGTGTACATAGCAGGAACTGCCAGCTAGCAGAAAGAACATACAAATCACCACTATTCACACGCTAGTGTTTATTTATCCTAGCAAAATGTCTGTCTGTCTGTGTGTAGCAACATTTCTTAATAAAGAAAGGGAATTAATGGATAAAGAGTGAAGAGTACTTATTAAAGTAATTTGCTGATGGTTCATGTCCTGATTTATTGAGACTTCGCCCCCAAGCATGCATCACTATTTGGTAGCTGAATATAACAAAACTCCCAGTCTGTTCTCCTTGATGCCTTAGACTCCCATCAGTCTCCCAGCCACCCCTGATCTGTGATTTATATGACAGCTTGGGAAAAGCCAATTGGGGACAATCAATGGAACAGACGGAGACAGGCCTGGTGAATGTGCATGAATTAAAAGGAAAACTCCATTGTAATAGGGACAAGATTCTAATCACTACACCTAATTACAAAGAGGAGTAAATCACTGGAAAAAAAATTAAGTGTCTCATACAGAACAAACAAAGCAATTAGTCATAAACAGAAGCTCAGGGTTTGGTGAGCAAGCCAGAACCCGGACCCAAGCCACCGGCTACACAGCTGCTCCCAAAGCCACAGGGGACGGAGGGTGGGCTGGGAGTTAAGACTGGGGAGGCCGGTGGCTGGCTCCCCCGACACCCGCACACCGCATGGGCACAGCCTCAGCAGAACCTCCTGGCCACTACTTGATGCTAGAAGGCCTAGGAGCAGAGCCCACACTCTCCCAGGTGACAGAATCACGCCTGGTGATTTAAATTTAATGTATGACAAAGCCAACAGCCTTCATTCCCTGCCCCCCTCCCTCAGGTTGTTAATAATAACAACAATAGCAGTTAATGTTTATTACACAATTACTGTGCACCCAACAGCATGCTTGGCATTTCATGAACTGATCTGGTTTATTTCCCACATTAACCCTTTAAGGGGGCTGTTATTACCATGATTTCCATTTATAAACAAGGAAATGAAGTCTAGAGAGTTGAGCAATTTGGCTAAACCCACCGTGTTTATGCGGAGCAGAGCCTGGATTCAAACGCAACCATGCACTTCAGGCCCACCCGCCTCTGGGTGCTGCCCGAGAACGGGGCTGTACAACCCGCCGAGCTGCAGCAGGAAATGAGGTGTCAGATGTGCCTGTGTGTGCACAGGATAGTCACACAGTAGCTGCTGACTCTCAGCCTTTTCCTCTCCATTGCCCCACCTACCCGTTCCCCTGGGGCTCCCGCCCAGAGCCCCCAGACAGCTCCCAACCCACAGCAGATTCCTGCATGACTCGCATTCTACAAGTACCTTCCTGAAAAGCCCAGGGTGGGCGTGACCGTGCCTCTAGGCTTTCCTGAAGCTTCTGTGGAATAAGATGTTGTGGCCTTTCTGGGCCCAGCTCATGGAGGCAAGTTGACTTAGGGTCACCCTAACAGTTAGGTGGGCGTGAGCTGGCAAACTCACAGGATACGCCTGTGGTCATTTTCCCCAAACATCCCCGTTTCTGTTAGACACCAAGAGACAGATCTTCCCTAAGAGCGTGGTGAGCAGCAGCTGAGGCAGGTGGGGTGCAGGACCACCCCTCGGGCTGGCGCAGCCCACCCTGGGAGCTCAGGGAGGCCTGGCCTACAGCTGTGGAGGGAGAAGGCAGATGGTGAGTCAGGTCCTGTAGCTGGAGCTTCCTCCCCTCATTTTAAGCCAATGATAAAGAGCTTCTGGTTGAATGTGGGGGGAAGCAAATACACAACAGCAGGCTTGGTTTTGACATGTCTAACAGAGGAGCTAACTCAGCACAGCAGACACTCCCATGGATATCCCAGACCAGAAGCTCCTCCGGAGCAAGGTCCAGCGGCGGTGGTCTCAGACGCCTATAGAGCGGTGAAAGGGGCCAGCTCCGGGGCCCCTCAGTGTGATGTTACATCTGCCCCTCTCGGACAAGCCAGGGAACTCTCTGAGCCCCAGTTGACAGAATGCTCTTGGAATGAAAGGAGATGAAATAAGACGGTGCATTTACAAAGAAACACACAGGCGGCAGTAGCTTCTAAAGCCGATACCGTCATGATCACCACCAGCAACGATGGGGTTTTTATTTAAAAGGCCACTGGTGAGTGTGTCCTTTGCGGGGCGCACTCACCATGAGCACCAGCAGGGCGGAGCTCTAGGCGAGGTCTGGTCAGGGCACACTGCCACCTGGGCCCAAGGCCCTCTTCCGACCGAACAATGGTCATGGGATTCTCCCTGCCCTACCAAGCAGGCGCATCCCGCCTCACCCCCCCCTCCAGGTCCCCAGTGCTCTTTGGCACTGGGCCTTTTCCCTTCTCTCCACCTCAGACAACTCAGGCAGGTCACTTGATCCTTCTGGGTTTGCTTTTCAAGTTTGTGTGCAGGCCGACAACACCTAAGTGTGGGGAAGGTGACTGCATGTGGCAGACTGTCCTTTCCACAGATGGCCACGACACCCCCATCCCACTTGTGATCGACCATGTGACCTCGAGATGCATTCACGGGGTGAAGAGTAGACCCCCTTCCCTTAATTCCAGGCAGGTTTGTGACTCCCCTGGTGTTCTTTAACGTTTAAGTTAGATCAGAACAAGTGAGCCATGTCTGTCTTTTCAGCTGGGAACTCGTGCTGAAGCCCAAAGCTGCTCCGTAGGGTGTTCAACCTCCCCCAGGTCACTGTGATGTGAGGGGGCTCAAACGGGCAAGGGCCATGGGGAGAGGTACCGAGACCACATGCTCTCTGCTGCTGCCCCCATCCAGAACCACCCAGCCAGGCCTCTCCTAAACCCTAATCCACAGGAACCACAAGAGATAATGGAATGATTGTTGTTTTAAGCCAGTAGGCTTTAGGATGATTTGTTATGCATCAATAGGTAACTGGAACACCACGCGTATGAAAACATGCTGTAAACTGATGGGTAAATATTAAGAACTACTAATGCTATCATAAGTTTTATGATTATTTCCTCTTCAAATCTGCCCTTGATTTTGTCTTTGGAAAACATGTGTATTGGGGTTAGAGTGAGGGGAATGCACACAGATTTGCCTTTTTCAGCTTCTGAGGGAAAAAAAGCCCAATTGTCACCAAACAAATGGTGCCAATATGCAAAATGACATCTCAATTCATCTGGTGGCAGGGTTTAGAAAGAAAGGTTCCATGATCTGGTTTAAAAGTGACTTGCAACAGGAGGATATCTCCCAACAGAGTCAAGCTCATTCTATGCAAAGATCCTCAAAACCCCATCCTGTGCCGCTAACAGAGCTGGGTTCCCTGTGCAGAGGAGCATAAGAGACCCCTAGTCCCGCAGGCAAGGAGGAGAATCCTTGCAGGGAGGCTGCGTAAGAATGCGGAGGCTGGGTCTGGCCTTTCCCCCCACACCCCGGTAACCGGGTTGAGGAGACAGTCTCCAACCACAGGCTGAGCGTGCGGGGGGCCAGGTACCTCACGTTTGGAAAGCACAGCTTTCCTGTTCTCACCACTGCAGCTCCTGGGAGTAAATTGAGACCGTAAGGCCATCAGTGGCCTAGGCACTCATCATCTTGACAGATACTTAGCTATTCATTTAAAAACAAGCGAGAGAACAAGCGTCAGCTGTATTTTTTAATTACTCCTGGATAGGACTGGGAATGCGTTGGCATAATTGGGGTATTGAGATTTTTTTTTCCCCTTTGAAGGCCTTGTTGCAGCAAGAAAAATATGGTGTTTGTTCTAATTAAAACCAACCCTTCTTTTAATTCATCTTAGCAATGGAAAGAGAAAGGGTGTGGACATTTATTTTTTTATAGGGCAGTGGGCGCAACAGTTAGCAGGGTCCATTCTGCCACGTGACCTCAATATTCCTCCTTCTTGGAGTCTCAGTTCTCTTGGCTGTAACGTGGGAATGGTGAAGAACATTCCGCATGTTCCCTTTGGTTCTAATGCAGCATGAGGCCCTCACTCCTACTCCCTGCCACTGCAGCCCAGCGGGGTATCGGAGCAGCTCTCCCGGCACGGGCACATGTCCAAGTCTGGACCAGCCTCCAGGGCCACCCCAGGCTGGACTCACTAAGCAGCTTGTCCGATGGTCCCCAACCAGGTGATTCGCATCACCTGACGACCTTGTTAAATGCACAGGCCACTTCTCTAGAGAGCATGATTTGGTAGCTCTGGGTCGGGGCAGAGGGATCTACATTTTGGATAAGGGAGCAAAGCTATCCTCGATCAGGTATTTAGACGATACTTTAAAAAAAAAAAAAAAAAACAGGTCTAGACTTGAGCGTCCCGTCCGTCCCTTGATTTTACAGCCCTGTGTCCTTGAACTGGGTGCCCCACCTCCTGGGGCCTCTGGAGAAAATGACCCAGAGTCCCCCGTTCACTTCCTACCACACAAAGCTGCCTCATCAAGATCCGCTCCCTTCTCCTTCCAAAAGTGGGGCACCGCAGAGGGGGCGTTCAAAAAGCAGGAGGGCAACAGCCAATCAGAGGACAGGTGAGGCAGGACAGCCTCACTGGAAAGGTCCGACTGCAGCGCTGTGACCACCTGAAACGGCCACGGGGCTCTCGGTTAACAGGAAAGGTGAGGGTGAGGCTGAAGTCAGCCAGACACAACAAGCTGTCACCCTACATCTGGCAGCTAGAGAATTAAAAAAAATAAAAGATTATGGTTCTTACAAAGAGCCATTTTGATGGTTCCTGGGCACCCCACCCTGTTCAGGACTGCATTGTGTGTTCCCACCCCCACTCCTCCGGTGAACACAACTCCCAGGACCCCGGCCCAGACACCATCCTCTGGGAACAGATGGAGGGCGCGGCTTACCTGAGCGCGCCCACTTGCAGCCAGACACCTGGGTGAGCCTCGGCCGAGCTTTGCCACCAAATGGCTGACGGAGCATATTAGCTCGCCTACTCAGCTTGTCAGAACAATTAGGCTCGGGAAGGTGGCGGCAGCACCGCATCTGGGAAATGCAATCAGTGCCTGAGCCAGTGCATCAGCCCTGTGGGGGCAGAGGGGGACAAGGGAGTGACAAAGGACTGGGCTGCCATCCTGGGACAGGGGTGGCATCACAAACACCTGGCAGAAAGGGCATAAAGCCTGGAAGCACTGCTCAGCCACGGACAGCTAAAGGCCCACCTCTGGATGGAGCTGGAAGATCTGGAGGACAGACGGTTAGCGGTGGGCTCCGGAGAAGGGGCAGGACTCTGAGCATTCACAGGTGATTGACAAGCTGGCCCTCCCGCACCTCCACTCTGCTCCAGTGACTGCCCGTATTATGCCGAAATGACACAAGCGACAATAATTAAGCCCAGATCTCTGTGGATCGTTCGCAGTGATAATTCCACCTTTGTAATTCAGCTTCAGATAAACCCCTTTTGTTCTGCCTTATAACACAGATTCTAGTATCATTCAAGTATATTAACTGTAGCCTATTACTGTCACAAAAAATGCTCCCTGAGCCATAGCAAAAGACTCCCCAGACAAAACTTTATGTCATGTTAATCCAAGCTTTAATAACTATGAGGATATATAACTGTATTCTAATTGTGCTCCGCGTTCCCGCATACAAAAACAGAAGATATCAAAAGTGACAGCAGCAGATCTCTTCAAGTAAAAAAGCATTAATTCCCCACTCAGGGTGCTGATATGCTAGGGTAGAGGAATGCGTATTTATAAGGGGGGACAGAGATTTGGGGATTCTGAGGGTAGGGGAGACATTGACTCTGGCATGGGGCCACCAGCAGCCAGTGGCACCAAAGTCATATAGGTGACGGGTATTGGGGGAGGCGGGGGACTGGGCAAGAGAAGCAAGTCGGACTCACACAGCAGAGATGCGGCCAGTGAGCGGGGATTTCCGAGGCGGCTCCGAGAATCCCTGGATTCTGGACACTAAGACATGGGTGACCTGGCCAAGTCCTTCCCACTCCCTGGGCCTCCCCTTCTTTCTGAAAAGAGGGTGTCAGGCAGACCCACTTGTGGATCTGGGATGGCTCATTCCGCATCTCCCTCCAGCCCCCCTGTGCCCCCCAACTATCTAAATTGCAGCCCACTCAGGCCCTCCCAGCCCCCTTCTCCTGCTGTCCCTTCTAGCTCTGTCTTTTTCCCCCTTTGGCTCTTCTCCTTTTTCTAGAAATCTGTGGCTTACTGTGTATTGTGTGTTGTTTATCAGCCTTTTCCTCCACTGGAAGTCAGCTCTATAACGGCTGGGTTTGTATCTGTTTTGTTCACGGGTGTTTCTCTGGTGCCCAGGGTGGTACCTGGCACACAGTCTGCTCAATAGACGTCTGTCAAGTGACAGAGTGGCACTAGCACAGAGCGGGGGAGTGATGGGGACAAGTTTCCTCTATTCGCGGAGCCTCAGCTTCCTCAACTGCAGCAAGAGGCAAATCCCTGCTGCTGCCGAGAGGATTAAAGTTAAGAGCAGACGTGAAAGCACCTGGCATGGTGGCTGGACACCAGACTATGACAAAGCCTGTGATTTTGTGGAGAAAAAACAAAATCCCCTTGAAGGCTAAGGATGCAATTTTCACCACACAGACCCAAGGCAGGTCCTTATGTAGTCACTGGTCTCATTATCATCACAACGTATCCTAGAACTCACCTCCTCTACTTCTCTGGCCCCTAACCCCACTCCGGGGCTGCCCTGGCCGATTTTATGGCACCAGGAAAAGAACAGAACGGCGTCCAGCTTTCACAAGGCATCACTGCATCCCAGAGACTTCTGGACACAGTAGTCCAGGTGGCCAAGCAGGACTCGGGAAAGCCTAAATCTCGTGGCCTTAGCACAGCCTTCTCCATAGACAGGATTCTACTTGTTCATAGTCCCTCTTACTGCAGGCGATGAGGATGAAACACCACAATAGCAACACGCTCTGAACCAGAATTCTTAAGCTCTATTGCTTAACCTCCCTGAGCCTTGCTCCCCTTAGTGAGCTGGACAGGCTCTATAGAGCCTGCCAGTCACTTTTACACCCACATGCACAGGGCATTGAAATGCTCCATACTGTAAAAAAATGGCCTTTTGGTAACCCTCCCTGGTGTAGCTCGTGGCGTGGCTGTGTGGGCCTCTGCTCTTTAGAGAGTGACCAGAGGCAAAGGGCACAAGGCCAATCTCCTTGGGCCTACGTGCCACACCCAGGCCCATGCAAACCATTGATCTTCTCTGAAAGTTGGTTTTTGTCTGTCTAAGGAGGTTTTGACTTCTTCAGCTCCATTTGTCTCATGGTGCCAGGTGAGGATGGGCTGGGCCCTTCATGGCCTGCCAGTCAATCCCCGTGCAAGGGCATGGAGTTGCCCTCACGGGTGGGACAGCAGCTCTACCTCCTCACTGGGGTTTGGGCAGGTGACAAAGTCATACTAACAGCAGCCAGGAGATTGGAAGATCTCAGACTAATATTTTTCTTCCAGCCAAGAGACAGCTCTTCAGTCAGTTCCAAGATTATTACCCTCCTAACTTGAGATCTTAAATATTTTCATCTTGCGGAAGGGTCTAAAGCAGAAATTTCATTGAATGAACTATGACAACATACGGGCAAAGCTCCACCAGGGGAATACTCTCCTCACGGAGCATTCCCTGACCGAGGGCTCAATGACCAGCCTCTTTATTGATATTTTTTGCTGCACTTAACAACCAAAGAATGAAAGAATCAGGAGGTGGCAACGTGAAGACAGTGACTTCATTCATCTTTTTCTTCTTTTCCTCTGTAAATCGACTATACAACTAGATTTCATTATAAAAACTCAAGAAACACCCCCACGCAATAGCGGCCATTCCCTCCATCTTCTTCCAGATCCGAATGACCCAAAAAAAAAAAAAAAAAAAAACCCACTCCCAAAACTCCTAAAAGGCAACATAGAGGCAGAGTGTAGAGGAAAAATGGGTGCTCTCCGAGTCCCGATGGTGTCTACCAGCCTTTCAAACCCTTGGGCTAGTGCAGGGAATTCTTGTGGTCTGGTTGGGACCAGAGTCCAGAATCTTCTTAGACAGGAATCCAGGTCTCCCAAGCACCAAAAGGGTCAACATTGGCTTCACTTCTTAACATGTTCGATACTGACTCATCCCACGCAAGTTAATTTTCATTTTCCGAGAGTAGAAAACCAGTGGAAAATGGAAAGAGATATTCCAAAAAAGAGCCAGAATCCAAAGGCACACTCCCTCCCACCCAGAAACTGGCCCAGGGAGCTCAAGTGTGGGGAAAGGACACTGCTTCACAAGTGGCCACTGATTCTTCAGTCTCCTAGCCAGTCCCCCCCCCCCCCCCCCCCCCCCGTCTAACTCAAACTGGCAGCCAAAAACTCATACCTACTTGAGAACCCTCATTATTAAGTCAAATGCTACAAAATTTTTATTCTCTGATTTCCTGATCTTAAAGGATTCCAGAGGGGTTACTTAATATAGTGATTTGAAAACAAGTATAGGGAAGAGAGATATTCAATAACTTAGGTTGTCCTGGTTTTACCTGTCCATCACCCCCCCAAAGCACAGGTAGACTGTCTCACAAATCCTTCCCCTGTTTTTCATGGGGATTACTGAGACTCTGACAACACAATGAATGCCTCGCTTTACTAGAGAAATGCTGTTGAGAAATACAAATGAAGGACTTAAGCAATTCGGAACATTATAAATCAGAAACTATCTCTTCATCTTTGTTAATATGTGAACTTCAGGCAGCAAACCTGGTTAAAAAACAAAAAAGAGAAAGCTTTTTAATCACAGTAGGTTTAGGTGGTATCAGGAGCAAATTACAACATTAATACAGTCCTCGGAGAAAGAAAAATAAGTTTAAAAAGAACAAGATGATGACTTTCAAAGTAATGTTCGCCTTCCTTCAGGGCAGCCTTATGAATTCATCATCATCAAGGGAGGAAACCGAGGCAAAGACAACAGACTAGAAAGAATGAAGGAATAGCAGGAAGAAGGTTCCATATCTCTACC
The DNA here is from genome assembly GCF_000260355.1 of Condylura cristata. Lineage (NCBI taxonomy): Eukaryota > Metazoa > Chordata > Mammalia > Eulipotyphla > Talpidae > Condylura > Condylura cristata. The sequence continues at coordinate 12,470,336 of NW_004567118.1, read as the reverse complement.
ACTAACCAGTTGTTAGGGCTTTGGATAAAAAGACATCAGCTTCATCACCACCACCATCACCACCACCACAGCATGGCTTTCCTCTACAGAAATGCTCAGTGACCCCTGAAGCTAGGGGTGGCAGGCACGGGCATCCTCTCTCCTCCCTTGTCCTGCAAGAAACAATCTCAATCCCTCCCTCCCAGCTGACTTCTCTGATGAATTCAAGCCCAAATGCACAGCCACTGACCCCCCGGCACTCCAGAGTGTGCCTCCAACACACACAATGGGCAGGACTCTGGCTGCTGTCAGAGGTCTACATCAGTACATATCCCGCCCCAGCCCCCTCGAACAATTTATCCAGGGTCTATGATCTGCTACAAATCAACGTTTGACTCCAGGCTGACTACTTCCTTGCCTCAAGAGCTCTCCTGGGCTGCTTTCTGGCACCTCAGCAAGCCTAAAAGTTACTCTTGATGGCTGGGCCAGCCGTCCACTGATCTACAGCTATGTAGGACATGGACTTCTATGAGCTGCCTCTCTAGAACCTCAGGGTTCCTTCACACAGTCACCTCAAGTCCTGTCTTTTCCTGGCAGCTCTTTGCCTGGCACACTGGTGCTGAGAGAGAATTCTGGTCAGGCAGAGAAAAGAAACAGAAAGGAGCAGGTTAACCCCCGCCGTGACAGACTCGGGGTAAACTGACCCAAGTGGGGATTGGTTGGCCACACTCCTGAAGTCCTGAGAGTAAGCTAGTCCCGGCGCCAGGACCACTGTGAACTGGGCGCCTGGGGAGGGCGGGTGGCACCTCCCCCCTGGAGCCCTGGCCAGGGGCTTGGCAGATGCTGCCGGTATGCACCTTGGCTCCAAGGAGTCCGAGCCATTCTGTATCACTGCTTCCAACTACTCAGCTGCTGCCTCTGGCCAAGGAGAGAAACACAGGGGCATGGGGGAGGGTAGAGCAAAACTCCCCTAAAGGCATTCCTGCCACTCCCCACGATCTGGAAGGCAGGTGGAAAATGGGGTACACCAAACATTTACCCCAAGTTCTTTTATGTGCCCCACGTTTGTTCTACAGAAACAAAATGTCTGGGCATCTCACCAAGATCGTGGTCACTCCTGGGCCTTTGCTATCTTGAAACAAGAGCCATGGCATTTTATTCCAAAAGTATCCCCTTTGGCAAGGATAATCCATTTGCTTTGGAACACACGTGTGAATCCACCCCAACTACTGCCCCCTCTGTGCTTGCTGGCCAGTCCTAAAGGCACCACGGCCCTCCTGGGCTGAGGCCAGCTTTCAAAGGCAGAGACCTGCCTCCAGGGGGAGAAACATTTGAAATAGCCTGCAACTCTCCAGGCTCTAATTAGAGGGAGTCTGTGGAACCCTTGCCAGAGATCTGTGACACTGAAAATGTGGTACATGCCAAGGACAAGCATTCTGGGGTGGTGGCCACCCCAAGACACTGGGCAAAGTTGTCAGGTTTCAACAGCAGATCTAAACATACGGGGCTTCAGAGGACAAAGGAGTCCCTGTGATGCCTCAAAGGAGCTCCTGCTGCCGAACATCCTTAGCAAGACAAAGGACAAACGGGTTTCCTGACTGCTGAGCTTCTTATGGACATTACTACATTCACATCTCTGCCATTCCAGAGAGCGCAACAACCCCCACTTTGTAGCTGGAGACGCTGAGGCTCAGGGAGACCGAACTGCTTGCCCTGAGTGTCCCACGGTCCTGGTCTTTCTGCCAGTTCGCTACCAGTAGGCGCCTTCTTGTTTGCCAGAAGCAGAAGCAATCAGACTTTTCCAAAGAGGTTCTTATGTCTTTGAGTCTCCCATTAGAACAATTTGGCTGAATTTCAGGAAATGCAATTCATTCATAAGGTCCTATCACTGGACACACCAACCTCCACCTCTTCACCCACCTGCTCACCCCAATTCCTAGTCCTTCAACCCCTACTGCAGAGATACAGCGTGGCTGCCAGCCCTAGACCCACTTGGATGAACAGCAGATCTACCTGTTGCCTTTGTCCTTCCCAAGACCTGTTTCTTGCAAAGGTCTGTCATCTGCAGGGGGACGCTGTCAGAGGGCAGAGGTCAACCACCCCTGGGTGTCCACTCCAGCCAAGTTAATGGTGTTCCCTGTTCTGGGCACCCAAAGATAATGACACAGCCAGAACGGCCAGTGTGGGCAGCCACCAGGAGCTCACAACAGCTGTGACGGTCAGTATGCAGCACCGCTCCCGGCACGGTGGGCTCTTTCCCGACACTGCTGCCGGTAAATGACTGAGAAGTGGCAGCACGTGCTAGGCAGAGCCACAGGAAGACGGTTCAGAAGATGGAAGAGGGCCCGCCACTGACCATCCCGCCAAGCACTGGAACCAAGTGGTTCTGGGACAGCTGGGCTGGTGCCTGCTGGCTGCACAGGCCAGGCACACACAGGGGCTCTGTCCACTGAGAGAGGGGCCTGTGCAGGAGCCTCCCTGGACAGCTTGGAATTCCAACTCTTGCGCACAGACCCCCAGAGCGTTCTGGCTCATGTTCAGGGGCTGCTTCTTTGCTGCCTCACAGACCTACTCTTCCCTTGCTCTGCTCCCTCCTCTCCCCCAGGAGCACCAGAGAGCTGCAACAACAGCGTGTGGGCCGCATCCCCCAGTCCTCATTCTGGGCCTCCCTGGCAGGCCTCCCCGCCCTGCTGCCGGGACACACTCTCCAGGAAGAGTTCCATCAGGCCCTGCCCGAAGCCACACCCTGCCTTTGTCATAGATTCCGGAATGGGGAAGCTGGAAGGACCCTCAGAGAGCTCACCCAGCTCCTCCCTTTGACAGACGCAGGCTACCTGGGCTCAGGCGCACACGGCTTCCCCAAGGCCACTCAGCCAGGACCAGAACTCAAGGCTCTGAGTGGCGCTAATGACTCTGGTGCTGTATAAATAAACACGAAGGGGCTGCATCTCTGGGCGAGAATCCGAGGGCGAGGCCTCGGGCCACTGCCTGTCTCCTGGCTCCTGGCTGCTTCTCAGGGTGGTGCGTGTGGGGAGGGCCCGTGGGAGCTCCGCCAGCAACTCTGGCTCTCCCCCCACCATACTTGCACCCTGCCGGTTCTAGCATGCAGTCAGTCTGCACATTTCCAAGGTGCAGCTCTGACTCTGAAAGGTGGACAGCACCCGAGAACTAAAAGGAAGCCAGTCCCAGGCTACCGACCTAGCTCCAAAGGCCTTGGGGCAGGTAGCGTTAATGATGACCGCAGGAAAGAGATCTGCCAAGGAGAGGAAATTTCAACCCACTGCTGATTATCTTTCATTATTCAACTGAGCCTCTGCAGAGGCTGAAAGGAGACGGATGCTCAGGATGCGTGGAAACACCATTTCCTCTGGAACAAGGAGGGAGGTGGTGGTGTTAGATGCAAGTGAGTCTCCATTGGTTGTTTTCCCCAGTAACCTCACTCCCTGCCTCAGCAGAAACAAGAAACTATGACCAGCAAGAGGGTCAGGACAGATGACGGTGGCCTGGGCTGCCACCTAGGCTTCAGATGGCTCTTTCCTCTAGCCAGCTCCTGCTAACCCGTCCTGCACCCAGTCCATGGGCCCAGACAGAGCGTGGCACTGGAGGGAGCTCCCAGTGCCGTGTCAGGTGGGCAGGCCACGCAAGCGCGGGGCTGTGTGGCACGGCTCACAAAGTGCTGTGGGGTGGAGACAGACACAGCCAGTGCACCACGCGGGGGAGGAAGCAGGAGAACGTGACTGCAGAGGTCTACCGACTGGGGGGTGGACAAAGGGGACGTGGGTGGGAAGGGCGCGCCAAGCCGCGGCCCCGGCCCAGCGGAAGAGGCAGGAGAGCGGCCATGCTGGGGCATCCAGCTCAGCGTGGCTGAAGCTGAGGTGTGAAAAGGCAGAGGCAGGGAGGCCACCCTTGCAGGGCCTCGACGGTCTCGGGGCTGACAGGACACTGAAGGGGACGGCGCAGGGGCCGGGCGTGGCCAGGCCAGCCTTTGGCAACCACCCTCTAGCAGCATGTGGAGGAAGGGCCCGAGGCGGGCCAAGCTGGAGATCAAGAGTGTTGGAACCTGAGGAACTGCACCGAGGAGCGGCCAGGACAGGAGCCTCTCCAGAGGCAGAGCAGGCGAGAGGGGCAGTGTACACAGGAATGAAAAACCAGTGACCATAGGCGTACAGGGTAGGTAAAAGGAAGCATGGAGACAGCCCCCACACTCCTGGGACCCCCGCGACGCGGCCCACTGGCGCAGGATCTGACCACTCCCCTCACCTGCCTGGGCCCTCCTCGTGCACTCAGAACTCCCCAGCTTGGCGCCAAAGCCTGCCGCCTGGCTCTGCGGTCTCCTGAGGCGCTGCCCAGAGCAGTGCCCTCACACCTCCTCGCATACCTGGAGCCGGCCTCCACAGGTCCTTCCCCACGAGGGTACCTCGGGGCGCAACGCCCCCTCGCCTTGCGGAGATGCAACTTTTTGTCAAGTCTAGCTCAAACGTGAGCGGCTCCCCTCCACCCCTGGGAGAATTCCACAGGCTAGGGGCGCCCCGGGTGAGCTGTCTCCCCCTCGCTCACAGTCCCAAGGCTGTCTGCAGGCACCCAAGACCTCTTTATGTGGGGTGACGCCTGTCACTGTCATACCCCCCTCAACGCTGAGTTCCCTGTCGGCAAGGACGCACCTTGGTTTATCTCTGCGGGCCTCGTGGAATTTAGACACAAGGTGTGTTAAGTTCAGCCTGGCAACCCGCTGAAATATCTGTGGACTGTAAAAAGTCCAGGGAGCAGCGATAAAGGTGCCCTCTTTTCAAAGTGGTTCTCATTCCCTCACTCAGGCTGGGCCACCTTTCATATCTTCCTACTTGAAATGAGCCAGAGTTTGGAATTGAGTGCCTAAGAGACAACTTACCCAGAGAAAAATAAGAAGTCGGCTCACCAGAAAATAAGCTGTTCCAAACACATGTACATGGAGGCTGAGTTGGATGAAAGTCAGTGATATAAATCCCATATATTTGCATATAATGTAAGGAAATCACTTCCCAGTCCTCTGCAAGAGAGAGGTTATATAAACACCATTTCTCTCATGATTCCGGTGGCCCAAACTATTTTCAGAGACCGAGTCTGGCAGTGAGAAAGCCTTGTTTTGCTGGGTTGGATTTCTGTTTTGTTTTGCCCTTCCCTATAGAAAGGAGACTCAGCTCATTTGGATTAACTGAAGTGAAAAGAAAGCAATATCTCTGCTCTAATTCCACAAGGCTAGGAGCGCCCCTTATAAATTCATTTCTGCTTCTCAGACAAATGCTTATGAACCTGTTGATCAGAGGAAGGGTGTTATCTGCATTTACTAGGGAAAAAAATATCATAGCAGTATTCTTCCATCACCAGCGGGGTGGTGAGAACACTCCCCAGCCACGAGCCTTGGCCTGCTAGTGTGGAGGGGGCTGGTCCCCGGCTCAGCTTCGCCCGGGCTGCTCCTTCCACAGCCGGAGCTGTGGGCGGCCGGCAGAGCCTCGTCGCCTGGGTTCTGCTTCCTCTCCCCGACAGATGTCATTATGGCAACTAGCCTCGGTGCACGCTCCAAGGGATGCAGTTCCATGAAGCTGTACCCATGCAGCCAAATTCACTTCCTTTGGGGAACTCAGTTGCAGCTGGAGATTCACCAAGTGTGTCGTGATTCAAGGCTCTGAGAAGGCCTGCAGGAGGGAGCCCGATTCCCACTTTGCCCACACTGACTGGACCCCAGGCCCTTTCCTCCAGAGTAGCTTCACACCCCACAAACAGCAAGCCCGGGGGCGGTCAGTATTCCTCCCCTTCTGTGGATGGCTTTGTTTCCGTTTGTGTAAATGGGTGTTTTTTTCTAGCTACAAAGGCAAGTGGGAGAAATTAGCAATCGATCAACACAGACCAAAAGAGCTTCTACTTGAGCCAAACCTTGAAAGAGCTGTAAAGTCTCCATGATAGTACTTAAGTAGCTCAACAGAGACAACTGAAGGTGGGGTCCCTACCCCCGCTGGCACGGGAACATGCACTGAACTCAAGTGTGGCCTGTGGCATTACACGCAGGCCGCTTTTCCTAAGACTAGAGTCGGCCATGCCTGCCCGCTGGAGGCTGGACATGAAGGCTGCTATTAAGCTGGACACACGCGCTCTGGGGACACACCAGGACCTGGAAGCACAGCCCCCCTGTGAGTCAGCACTCAGGGGCGGGCCTGACTCAGAGAGAGCAGACCAGGCCAGCAGGGAAGAGCCACCCTGGGGGGGGGCGGGGGGGATGGGTCCCAGGGGCAGAGGGCAGCTGAACAGGACAGGCACAAAGTGCTGTGGGAGGTCCGGAAAGGGGAGCCCACGTTGCCTGAGGAGAACCAGTGCAAGCGGCAAGGAGCAGGTGACATCAGAGCTGGGCGTCAAGCGAGGTCGAGACTTCGGATGGATGCAGGTAACGCGAGCGTGGCATGAGCCACAAGAACCACCAAGGCGTCTGGGAGAGACGGGATCACGTCAGAAGCGCCTCCCTGGGGCTGGAGGGAGAGGAGAGGAGCCCGGGTCCTCCAGCAGGTGGGAAGACGCCGCTCTCTGGGAGGCCCAGTCGGTGCCCGGAAGCCAAGCAGAGGGAGACATGAACAGGGCTGTTTTTAAGGCACATTTCTCCGAATGCGGTCTATGGGATACGCTGGGTGGCAGAGACACAGAGAAAGTAGGAACCGAGTCAAGCGAAGTCTCAAAAAAAAGCACTCAGAATCTAAATTTATCAGAAGGAGGTCTTTCAAGTAAATGGTACTAAAGCCAGATAGAACAACTGGATGGTAGAGGGGGAGGTGATCACATTTTTTATTAATGTGGGTAGGGAAGAGGGTTAATGAAAGGAAAGAAGAAACACTAGAGATTCCTACAGAGCACATGCCCAGCAGATCACTGGACTTCCAGGCTTGGCATCCCCCAAAATAGTCCAGGATAGAAGCAGAGATGTTGGAGAGGCGCAGGGGGTGGCCCCTCCAGTCAACAGCCTCAGGGGCAGGAGCAGACAGGCAGAGGGAGGGAGGAGCAGCTCCAGCAGACCAGCGTCTAGTGTGCGGAAGTCAGACTGGAAGACCAGTTGTCACCTACCAGCTGATAGGCCTCTGTTAATGTCTCCATGCCTCACTTTCCCCAAAGTTGGCTTTCAGGGCAAATCCACTCACTTTCACTCAGCTTTGTGGCTAAGCTGGCACCCTGCAATCCACATACATTTGCCACTGGGTCCCTGTGCCCAGAGGGGGGCGCTAGAGACAGCCTCAAGGCTGGAGGGGAAAGAGGGGCCTGCCCGTCTGTCTGCTTTTCGGTGCATCCTGTCAGCTTGTGGTTTCTGTGAGCATCAACCCAACCAGGCTTCTTCATCCTGTGGCAGGCCATCCGCTTTGCATTTTCTCCCAACACCTACAGAGCCAGAGACATGGTCTCCCCTCACAGAACCCCTAGTGGTCTAGGACCTCCTTTCCCGAGCCTCAAAGTCTTCATAATTCCAGCCTCATCAGTCCTGAGATGGTGGTGGCTGCCTGCAGTTGTGGTTCTCAAAGTATGGCACCCAAACTGCATTGGGATCACTTGAAAATGTGTTAGAAATGTGAATCTGGGGGCCTGTTTCAGACTTAGTGACTCATAATTGTTGAAGTGGGCACAGACAATCTAAGTTTCAAGAATCCCTGCAGAAATCTGATGCACCTAATGTTTGAGAATCAAGGCTTCCGTTTCCTTTTCCCCCTTTCAGTAACCTAGTAAATGTTCTATCCCATGAACAAGTCTTTAACTGCACAGATTAGGGTGTGGTTTCTGTCCCCTGACTAGACCCTATTTCACACAACAGGGATAACAGTATCTACTTCATAGAGTTACACTAATACCTACTAACATTACTGTATTAGGTCACAGAAGCCAACAGCAGAATTAAGTAAGAGAGGTTCTGGGTAATAGAATCAAATATAAAAGAATATAGGATTAGATCACTGCTATTGCCCTTTTAGAGCAAAGTTATAAAACTTGATTAAGGGGGGGAAAAAAACATCCTACCATCCACACGCAGCCAGGAGCTCCTAGAAAATACTTCCTTCTTCATCAGTCCCTCCATGGATGCCATGCAAAACCACTCCATCTATCAAGCTGTCAGAATGAACTGCAAGATCCTTACAGTCTCTCTTACACAAAATGCCCACAACAGTCTATGCATTGGCAGGGCCTGGCCCTAACTTTCCAAATGCAGGCAGGCACGTTCAAAGTGGCTTTCGTTAAGTCCTAAGGGCACAGCTGTCTGCAAACAGGGAACCAATACAAGAACGCTGAGACTCGGCCTGCTGGAGATGGAGGGAACCACCCACACATCCAACCCAATCTCTTCGTACTTCAGATGAGGCTGCTGAGACCCCAGAGATAAAGGGACATGCCCAAGGTCAAACGGCTACCAATGTCCCATCGGACACCAACACCCAGTTTCCTAACTCCCCTTGGGCCCACCGTCCTTCAACCCTGGCAAACACGAGAGACAAGCTTCTACTTCCTAAGTACGAGAATTTAACAAGCAGCAAGAAACCAAACTGTAGATGGAAGGAGAATGGCTACAAAAGGAAGGCTGGGGAGAGCTTCGGAGGAAACCTGGCTCTGGGCAGGCAGCTTTCCTTGCCCATCAAAATAATAAATGAAGCCAGGCCCTTACTGTAGCATGGACGCCAAAACAACTCGGGTCTCCGGTGGACCCAACATCTCAGGAGACGTGCAAGTCACTCCAAGACAATGCATTCTTAATGCACTCCTAAACAGATTCTGACTCAAACCCTGAGACACTTGGGCCTCTTCCAAGAAACGTTAGCCACTGTGAGATATCTCTTTCAGTTCTCTCCAGTAGATCTCCTTGGAATTTGCCAGATAAAGAGGCAATTTATCATGTGGCCGAAGGTTGTACGTAATGCATGATCGCTTTCCACCAGGATTTGTGCGTCTGTGCAGGCCCCTGGTTGGGCCAGACGACTGATTTGCCTCCATCTTGAGGTGCCATAGCAACATGAAATCAACAAGGAGCGAACTGTTAAATGAATAATTTACTGATTTCATAAGAACCTGTCTTGCAATTTATAGTTCTATTATCTTTCCTACCCGTGTCTTAACTCCTTTGTATAAAGGCTGCAATCAGGCTGAATAATGTCTGAGAGCCTAATAAGCATATACGTCCCTGCACTCAAGTCGACAGGTATAGATTGGCGCTGATGGCAGTAAGGGCCCTTTCAGGCCAAGTCCTACCACTGCTGCGTTTTCCTTGCCCCTTCTGCAAAAAGCTAAAAGTTAGGGAGCAAATGACCTCCAGTAAGTTTACATTTTCAAGTGAAACATTTTTCTTCCTTGGGATACTTGGAGCCAACCAACAAAGAGTGGAGTGGCATTCAGAAGTATTATGTGGTAGAAATATCACTAGCTACCATCTACCAATTGTCACTTTAAAAATTCCCCCAAGAGACAGAGTTACTAACAAAGGAGAAAAAAAAAAAGGCAAAGTATAGTTTCAATGACAATTGTGGTATTTTAAAAGCTCTTTCAGTATCTGTGATACCATTTTAGTGGCAGAAGCACTCTTCTCTCTCAGCCTCGATTTAAAGGATATTTATGAAGAAGACAATGCAATGAAAGCAGACTTATTTGCTGACTTATTTATTTGGGTGGAATAGGTTACAGATTATTTTGGTTCTGTGCTTTTCAGCAGAACGGATCTATCCTTTTGAAACGCATTACCTGCTGCCAGCTTCGCTACTGTCTCCTCAAGGAAATCAACCCAGCAAGCAGCAACTGCTAACTACAGACAGGCACCGGCTTAACACTGCCACCAAGAGCCCCGCTACACTTCTGCCCGCAGGTTCCAGCTTGGGAGTGCCAGGAGGTGCCCACTCTCATAGGCCCAGAGGAAATGGGTCTCTGGTTCTGCAGGGCACCGTGAACTTCACCACCCTTGACAATGAGCCACTGAAACCTGGACAACCCATCCTTTTCCCTGTCAAGGTCATCTCCGGTCTTCGCATCCCAAACCCGCCCCCTTCCCTTAGCAGGAAGATGCTTTGTGAAAGGTCATCGCACTGCAGGCCGAGGCTGAAGTCAGCGCCTAGTTGGCGCACGCTCTCCTGTGGTTAAAGAAGCATGGTTCTGTGCCCGGGGTGTGTGGCGGCATAAAAATGAACTGGTACAAGTGACTTGGTCAACTGCATGGCCCCACAACTAGGACAGCTTGGACCCAAAGGCAGAGCATGGCAGTTCTGAGGACACAGGATTTTTGTACTAAATCTCTTCCCCTCATCTATTTATAGCACATCGTCTCTACAGCTGAGGTCTGAAAGCCAGCCAAGCACAGGCAGAGGTAGGCCTGTTAAGTCCTGCTCACATGATTCAATCTCAAAATTCTGAATATATTACTCAAGGGCTTAGGGTAAAGCAGACATTCTGATGAAGGTGACAAGACATCTCCTCTCTAGCTTTAAAACCCTCGAGCTGCTGGTGGGCGCCTAACCTCAGCTCACAAGAATGCGGGTCCTGTTTTATGGCTCCAGAAATACTAAGGAGGTTATACCCTCTTTCAGTTTTCTTTTTTGCATTTATTCATTACGTTGACAGCTGTTAGTGTTAACTCTGTACCTTGCCTTGAGAAAGCTGGTATTTAAAACCGTTCCTTTCTTCCGGCGATTGGACCCTCGTGGTGTGACGTGCAAGGACTGCTGGCACGCTGGCTGCTCTGATCCGGTTTGAGTGCTGGTGGGGCCCTGGACACAGTACTTGACCATGATAAGCCTCAGTTTTCCCCTGGGTGAAACCTAGATTTTCATTCCTCAGACCTATCGGGGATTCGAGGGTGATGTACGCAAAGGAGACACCTGCCCGGCTAACAGTAGGGCTCCGTCACGGCAGCGCGGGTGGCGACAGGGGCCCTGCCATCCAGTGACACTTGCCACAGGCACAGGCACTGGCTCTGGTTTGCACAGATGTGCCCAAGCCTTTCACCCTGCTTTGCCTTCACTTGAAAAAAAGCATCTAATCTTGACATACTGAATTTGTCCTCCCTGTTCTTATGTTGGTTAGGAAAAGTTGAATTATGCATCATTACATGTAAGTTGTTTGGGATTAAACCTTAAGTGTAAAAACTGTAGCATTTGGCAGGTTTTACTCAAAGCAGGGGTGAGGAAACAGAATCTACAGGAAAACACCTGAGTCCAGAAGAAGGGCAGGGTCACTCCCTTCCCTCATCTCTACATCCCCAATGCAGGGGTGAAAAGCACCTGCCTTTCCTTCTGCCCCAGCCCCACTCACTGGCTGGAGACCCCAGGACTAATCTAAGTACCTTTACCCCTGTGACCATCAGCCCAGCAGCCCGGGGCCTCCCAGGTTACTTCTCAAGCTCCATGGCTGCACCATGCCCCTTCCCCATGGAACTTTCTCCATACCCCTCACCCCGTCCGGCGCACATGTCTGGCTGCCAGCCCTTCCCCAGAATGGAAGCTCCCTGAGGGCTGAGTTTCATCTGTGCAGCTTAGTGATGTACCCCAGGGCCAAGAACAGGGGCACACGGCAGGCCTTCAGCGGCTTTTGCAAGGGATAAATGAAGAAGCGAGCAGCAGCGAGGCCAAGCAGCCCCTCTCTCTAACATCTGAGTCCCTGCATGTTTTCTAAAGAGAAGAAATCTGTATTTCAGCAGTGGGAGAAGGGAACAAAGCAACAAACGGCTTGGCCTCCTGCCCACCCCAAGGTCAAAAACAGGACTGGCTTGTACCAGAACCTAGTACAGGATCCCTAAATTCCTTCCAACTCTGAGAACCACTGTGCACTTCTCCCAGAGCAGTCCGGGGCCTCACAGTGGCCTTCTGCAAATCTCTGGCTCAACAACATGAGAATTCAGAAACCCAGTGACATAAGCGCTGGCCTTGAACGTGACTGAGAGACGTCAGTAGAAATCTATCTATCTCACTTGGTTCTGAGGGGCAGACAGTCTTATAATACATGCCTCAGAAGCCTCTGGACTTTCCTTTCTTGAGAAAGAAACAAAAATATTTGGCAGTGCATCCTGAAAGTTTCAAGTCCTGTAATTTGAAACAAAACACAAGAATTAAATAACAAAGACTTCTTCATCAGAGATTAGCGAGTGTTTTTGTACTGAGAGAATATCTTCAAGGACATAAATAGGAGCTATCAGGGTAGTGAAGATTATAGAATCTGGACCCCAAAAGGCACCAGTGGCTCTGATCTGCTAATGCTGCCGAATGCCCCTTCTCTTCGTCAGAGGCTGGCCCCTGCAGAGCTCAAGAGGGGCCATTTGGATGGGCTCTGCTGGCTCCCGCAGTCGATGGGTCTGTCACGAGTGTCACAGTGCAGCCCCCACCGGCTGCAGAGGCCTCCAGTGAGGCCATGCCAGTGAAGGGCCAGGGCTCAGAGGTCCTTCGTAGGACCACTCTGGACAGAGGGTCTGGGCCCCATGCTCGCTCTGTGTGAAGCCTCCTCCCTGAGCTGCAGCCGGCATCCTTGCAGGGAGAAGGAGGCAGAGCTATGTCCCTCTCTGCTCTGGGGGGCTCCAGCAGATGGCCTAAGGGAGGGCGGAGGCAGTCTGCTGCAGTCCCATCCCTCAAATGCCTCCCACTATGACTTCCACTCCTGACCAGGAACCACCCAGGATGACAGGGATGCCAAATTCCCAACGTCGAAGGACAGAAAGCTTTTTCCCCAAGAGCCCTGGAATCTTCAGAGGCTGTTTAACCAACACCCCTTTACTCCCCCGTCTGCCCCAGCATACAGGAGGCCTCTTCCTGGGACCCTGCCTAAGCCTACTCATCTTGGGTGGGGTTTATATCAATGCACCAGCAAGTCACTTTTAGAGGGATTCTGGAGGCTGTGCAGGCGTGTGTGTAGTCCTGCAGGGCTGGGCGTAGCCAGGCGTGGGGGGGGCTCCTAGGACGCGCTTGGAGAGGGTGTGGTGACCCCTCTGTGGTGACCATCGCCGCAGCAGCACAGGGCTTCCCATCTCCGCCCAGCTCAGTGTCTGGAGCAGCCTGGCTCATTGGCAGTCCGCTTTAGGCAGAACTGCCAAACTCAGAATGCATTAACGGGCAGTTATGTCAGGAGAAAGCCCAGCTTGTCAGCAGAAACTCCTTCCACGGGCCCACATGCTGTGCTGACCTCTCCAGAGTTCAAACAAACAGCTCCCAACACACACAAACCTGACACATGCGAGGCCGCCCTCTGCACCGAACACAGGACAGGCTGGGCATCTTCTCCCCACCCTGGCCTGCCTCCCCAAAGTCAGGAGCAGCCCCCACCTGGTGTCCCCATGCTGAGAGCCCCCCCACACACACTCACAACCCATGCACAGGTCCAGAGAGCCACAGGAGAGCTGTCCCCATGGCGAGGAGGCTGTGGAAGAATAACTTGTTTTTTAGGATTTAAAGGGGAAGAGGGAGAGCGCAGAGCTACCGAAATGGTTTGTGTGGGGGTGGAGAGAACCCAGTCTTTCCCTTCTGGGCCCCCAGAGCATCTACCACACACCCACATGACCCTGGAAAAGGTGACTAACCTCTCTGAGCCTCATCCTTCTCACCTGTAAAACGAGAACACGGATCTCTCCTAGGTGTTGTGAGGATTAAATGAGATCACACAGCCTAAGCACTTAGTTGTTCCTCACTGTAGCAAGTCTGAGGCCCTGAGGGACAGCGGAGCCACAGGAAGGACCTGGGTTCCTAGGTGGCCGCGTGGAAGGAAGTCAGCCGGAACCGCAAGTGAACAAGAAATAAACTTCCATTGCGTTAAGCACCAAAATTGGGGAGGTGGGTTAATTCAGCACCAGTGTTACAGAGAGAGCAGGCAGGACAGCATCTTGTTTGGGATTTACACCCAGGAAGTGACTCCAGGCCCCTCGCTCTTAACTCCTACAAAATAGTTGAAGGTTCCCACCTACATGAGGGACTCAGCTACAATCTCCTGCCAGCCCCCGCCCCCGCCTCCCCGGGCTCAGAGGAAGGTACCAGGAGGTTGTGAGGACTGGAGAGGCAGTGAGGGTACAGTGGTGGGGGGCCTCATCTTCCCAGGGCTTCAGTTCAGGGGCCCCAGGAAACACACAGGCTATTAACCAGAGGGAGCTGCTGATGCAAATCAGCTTGGCGAGCCCTATATGTTGTGAGTGGCAGGCACTAACCGTTTGCATGACAAACCTCCTACAAGATGCCGGCTAAACTGCCCTTTTGTGCCAATTAAAGATTCTCCAGAACACAAAGATTACACACCATTCTGCAGCGCTGACAACAATAAAACAATTTTAAAGGCTATTCAGATCTTCAGTTCACAGCTGACATTGTCGGGAGGGGGAGATCGGCTAAGGCTTTGTTCTTTGTTGTTGTTGAGTCTTAAGACTTACCAAGGATTCTGAGGGGAGGAGGGAAGGCTGGCGGAGAGAAGGAGTTTGAAAGGCATTCTTGGAGTTTTTAAAGAAGAAAGAACAACCTGGTGCTGTTTGGGGGCTGTGCACGTGCATGGCCTTGCATGTGAGAGTCCATGCACAGTGTCTCTCCCCTCAGAAACGACTCCCCAGGAATCCTGGTCTCCTGGGGGCTGGGGTTTGGCTGATATTCCCCGAGAGGTGGGATTACGGGTGGCTCTAGCAACTTGGTTTGTTTTTTTTGGGCACCAATTAACTAAAATCGTAAGGGCAAAGGCCCCATAGTTACTCCTTGCGTATTTGTTTTAAAGGTAAACAGCTAACACAGTGAGAGGTGTTTTTTATAAGTCTTTCAGGTTGTCAGAAATGAGAAATATAGGCGGGTCCTCTGATAAAGCTCCTCACCACAGGCCTGGCCACTAACCCCAGCAGGCCTGTGAGTGCCCCACTCAACTGGTGCCGCTTACAGGGCAGGGAGCCCCTCCTGGCCCTTCAGCCCCTTCAGGGGCATGGTCAAGGCTCTTATCAAGATGCTCAGTTGCAGCCCCATACAGCGCCTGGCATAAAGCATACATTCCAGAGGCAGTTACTACGTATTTGTTGGCCACATGTAAGCAAATTTGGGTCAGGCAACTCAGATACCCACTGGTCACTTTGAACACAACTGTTAGAGTTGTGTTCCCATGCAGAGCAACAGAACGTGGGCAGATGAACCAACACTGGTTTAGTCAGTCAGCCTCCCCGCCTCCCCATTTTTCTCAGCAAGTCTGGAGACTTTTTTGTTTTGTTTGTTTGGTTTGGTCTGGGCATAGAAGAACTGGGGCTTAGGCCAGAGGTGGGGGGTGGGTGGGTGAGAAGATTCAACAAAGACAGAGTGGGGAGCAGAACAGGCAAATCCACTGAAACACACTGCTGAGGGGAACCTCGGGCGAGACAGGAGAGGTCTGCTGGCCATGAGGGTCAGCTCCCTGGCCAGTGGTTGGGACTCAGGCCACAGCAGTGACAATGCTGAGACTTAACCCCTAGGTTCCCAAGGAGGCTTCTGGAGACATTCTCATTGTCAGAACTGGCAGGGGAGGAGGATGCTACTGGCACTGAGCGGGTCGAGGCGAGGGATGCCAGGGGTCCACACTGCAGGATCATTTGGCACGAAATGTCAGAAGCACCCTGGCTTAAGGCCATACCTGCTTGAGAAGAGCTCTGCCACTTACAGGTTTCGCTTCCTTGTGCAGGATATTTGAACTCATTGAGCCTTAGTTTCCAGATACACAGAGTGGGAGACAGTCACAACTACTCTGCAGAAGGATTAACCGAGATGCTGAATAAATGAGTACATCTACCCCCACCGAGCCAACTGCCATTAGAACGTGTCCTGAGGCCTCGGAAGTGCCAGCACTGGCCCACACTTAAGGGCTGGGAGGGAAGAAACAGACCCACCCTCGATGCTATGGATCAGCAACTGCTTGGGCTTCGGGTGAGTCACTGTATCTCATCATCTGCCTCTGTCCTGAACTCTGTCCCTTGAAGCAAATTCATTCAAAAGAAACAATATCTTCCCCATAAGGAAGAGGAGGAGAGGAAAAAACAAAACTAAAAAAAAAAAACCCCAGTCAAATCATAGTAAGTCTGGGTCAGCTCCCATCAGCTGGTTGTGATCAAAACCACATTCACATTCTGTCTGCTGGGGCTGAGCAGAAGGCTCAGACCATCTCAGGAATGTGAGCTCCCAGCCCAATCCTCCTCCCAAACTTCCACAAAGAGCTGCTTCTAGGGGCTGCGGGAAGGCTCTCCCCCTCACCACCCTCGGGTTCTTGCCCACACTTAAAACAGCTGGATTCCAGGAGCACCCTGCCATCCGATGCTCTCGGACAGTCCCCTTCCTACAGGCAGAAGGTTCTGGAAGCGAGGTTCCGGAAGAGAGGCCACTGCACAGCTTCTGCACATACCCTCCCCACAGAAACAATTAAAGAGCTCAGTCCGTGGCTGCCAAGTTCCTCCATCCAATTTGGTGGATATTTTAATAGAGGAGGAGAATTCCCAGAGGCCCCCAACGGAAATGCCCCATGTCAGGGAACGTTTGTTTTCATTTCCTTTTGCCGTCAATGAATTCTACTCATGGCAATGGCTTGGGGCTGGATCAGATCCACACAGAAGCTAACCAGAAGCATTTGTTCCCTGAAATAAATCTCTCTTTGGGGAATGAGTTATATATACATCCACGGGGGGGTGGAGGGGGAGGAGGAGGGGTCCCTGCACACGTACTCACACACGCACATCTATTACGCACTGCAGACAAAATCTGCGGTGAAACCCCGGGGCAGGCAGTCCCGAGCCTCTGGGAAGAGACGGTGAGGCACGGGTTTGCTTCCACGGGCACTTGGGGGGAAGTGGCCTAGTGGACACGCAGGACGGTCCGTGGGAAAAGCTTCCTGCTCCACATCTGGGGCAAGGACAGCAGCAAGGACAGCAGCCAGACAGAACTCACCGTAACCAAGAGCCACCCTAAGGACTTCACCTTCATCGCCACATCTCACCCCCCGCCCCCCGAGAACACATGTCATCATTGCTACGATCTGTTATTAGCATTTTGCAGATGAGCCGAACAAGGCTCAGGAAGAGGAAGGGACGCGGTGATGGCCACAGAGCAGCAGAAATCAAGTAGCAGATCTGGGATTCACGCCCAGATGGAGCTGAGCTCAAACCCAGCTCCCAGCCTCTGACATGTGGAAATAATCTTCCTGTCACCTTCGAGTAGAGGTGAGAAGGCCTGCCCTTCTGCCCCCCCTGCCTACTGCGCTGGGACCCTAAACGGCGCCCCTCACTAGAGGGATCTAGATCGCAGGGCGTCTCCCTAGAACAGCCCCTGGGAACAGCGAAGAGTCACACTCGCTGGGCCCTTCTACCACCACCTTACCGAGGTCTGTCCCCAAGGAATGGGTGTTCCTGCCAAGCTCTATGTCAACCAACTATACCTGGGATACTGGGGACACTCCTGTGAACTGATAATCCTCACCCATTTGGTCTTTTGTGGGACTTCATCACTTCAGCTCTCACCCTCACTGAAGTAAAGCAAGGTCTGCTCACAGGCAGGAACAACGAGCAGCAGTTCTGAGGCTGTGCTTTCTCACCTACCCCACCCCGGCTCTTCCGGGGCCCACAGCAGCCTCTGTCAGTGAGGGAGGGGGCAGGCGCAGGGTAGGCCCACCCCAAAGCTGCTTTTCCTATCTCCTGCACTGGTTCCCTCTGCTTCTCCTCCAGAGCTGGGGAGAACAGGGCCCTGGGGTTTTGAGAAAGGGCCCAGGGCCCAGGAACTTGTGGTCAGGACACTCCCCCTCTCCTCTCCAGCCCTGTCCCTTCCCTGGGATGCTGGCTTTCGGGAAGCCCCTATTCTTGGGGTGCTCAAGACTGGCAGCGGCAGAGTCGAGGGCTGATGGGGTCATGTGAGCCAAATGCTCACCAGTCTTGTGTATCAGCCAAACCGGCTTGACCCGAGACGTGACCAAGTCAGTCGTGCAGAGGTCACAAGTGCCAGTGCTCATCGGCCAGGCATGTGGCATGAGTGAGAGAGCAGGGCGGTGGCAGCAGGGATGGCCTACCCCATGGGGGTCTCCTGTGTGGCCCATACGTGGTGAAACGCACCCCACACGAGGTTGCCTGCTCCAAGCGCGGTGTGCAGAGGGCCTGAGCCAGCTGCCACAGAGCCCACAGGCAGAGGCCCCTGGAGAGAAAGGCACCAGCCCCTTTGGGGGGTGCTGCACCAGGCACCGCGCTGGGTGTTTCACACGGACAGAAGAACAATGCGAACGTTCACAACAGTCTAGGACCTCAGCACCGTGACTAGCCCTATCGAGTAGATGAGAGAATCAAGGCACAGAGAGTTGAAGTGACCTGCCCCAGTCACAGCGGTGCGGCTGGGATTTGAACCGCCTGGCTCTGGAGTGCACACTCGTTCTGTGTTGCTTTCTTGCCTTCCACGCCCAGGAGCTTACCCTTGCCAGGGCCGGGGCCGCCCTGGCGCTCCCTCGCCCTCCTCCCCAGCCAGATTTGGGGACTCATCTATTCTACAACTATCACCAAGGAGGCAGCTGCCCAGAGCTGCGCTGGGACACAGAGGAACTCACACTTTCCTAGAGAACAGAGGAAATGCCAGGCGGCATGGGACAGGCATGCACCCAGCCTCTGGGCAAGGTGCACCTGGCCCTCCCGGGGGAGGTGGCATGTGAGCTGGGCCCTGGAGTCGAGAGGATACGATGCCAGAGGAAGGAAGTTCTGGGCAGGGGCAGGTGCAGCACAGTGTGGTCAGGCCACAGCAAGGGGTGAGTGCTGGAGGAGAGGAGGCGGCCAGGTGGGCGCGGCAGGGCCACAAGCTTGACCAGTCTTTGCCCCAGAGTGACAAGCAGCAGAATGCAAGATCAGATGTGCGCTCCAGGAAGTTGCTCAACAGAACCGCCTGAAAGAAGAGAGGCTGAGATGGGGGTACTGGGACAAACCATGTCCTGCCAGTTTAAAGCTGCCTTTGAACTCCTGGCCTTCTCAATTACGACCCCCCACACCCCCACCCCAAACCTACCAGCTCAGGACACAGGAGGCTCCTAAGTCAGGATCCAAAGATCAATACAGCTCTGAAGCCAGGAGGTGACCTCTGGAGAAGAACTGAAATCCCCTGCAAACCTTAACCCTTTCCTTACCTCTGACCATGGTCACAAGCTCCCCATCAACTAAAACCTGCTCAGGGAGACCACTGACTGGGCACTCTCGTCGCTGTCGTCATCATCCGTGTCTAAGTGTAATGGAAAAAATTGACTGTTTGCTTGGTGCAATAGGGCATGACACTGTTTACACAGAAATAATAGCCCAACTGTGATGGATTCTAAATCTCCATTACAGTGAAAGATTTGAAGGAGTAAAGCAGTTAGAAAAATAATTGGTTTTCTTGTTTAGTTTAAAAACCCTTTATGCTTACAGATCATGGACTTTGTACCTCCCCTCTTAGGGGCTTTAAAACAGAAAAGAACAGAAGACAGGGAGAAAGTCCAGAACTTGTGTTTTTATGGAAGGCTCTTTGAAGGGACAAGGCCAGAGCAGTTCTGGATTTTGGCTCACAGAGGGGTCTGAGCAGAGCTGGTCACACTTTCATGAGGCTGCTACCAACTTGCAGGCCCTTCTCTTAGGCAGAAATGAAACAGCAGCCAGTCCCTACAGCCTGTGCCTAGGGTCCAACCCCAGTGGGCTGTGCAAACTGATGACTGGGGAAGAATCTAGGCCTCTGTTTTCAAGGGTGGGGAAACTGTCATCTAAAAGAAGAAAGGGTACCGGGAAAAGACGACCTTACAGAGAGACAAGGAGCTAAGAGTCCTTTTCTGCCACCTTGTAGTACCTCCCCGAGCGCTCAAGCCTCAGCTGTTTCCAGAAGCAACAACAGAACCACAGAAGACAGCCAGATGAGGCCTAGAAGTCACAGTACAAGCACTGCTGGGCTGGACTGATGGTGTCCTCCGCATCTACACACACCCTGAAATGCCCATGTCTTAGGGTGAGCAGGATCTGAGGTACTGATAGCTGGTGCCAGGATTTTCTTCCTCAGGAGTTGGCAGACCCTCGGGAACAGGTATTGATCAGGTGCTTACTTACAGACTCTGGTTGCATCACCTCACTGAATGTTCTCCATGCTCTTAGGTAGAGACAATCCCCCCATTTTCAGAGGCAGAAACTGAGTATCTAAGAGGTTGTGTTTCTTATTCAAGGTCACACAGACAGCACGTGGTGGCACCAGAGATTCAAGCCCAGCTCCTAATGCTGTAGAGCCTAGGTTCTCACCCTCTATGCTTTATATTCCTGGGCTTGGTGCATCTGCCTTCGTTACAGGGCACCGTGGCATTTCTGGCTGGACCCAGAGACGACGTATCCTGGCTTTGGCAGGAGGCAGCCAGACACCTCCTCTGTGTGCTACATGTCGGTGTGCAGGTGCTACCGGTGGGGGTGGGCAGGGAGAGGGAGTGTGAGCCCAGTCACGTCCTTTTAAAGGAAAGAAGCTCTGAGAACGGCCTTCTTCAGCGGCACTGTGAGTACTGAGAGCACGAGACACGCACGCGAAACGCACTGTAAGGATGCTCTGGCACTGAGTTTTCTCAATCCTCCCTCCCCAGCTTCTAGGAGCTGGCTCAAGGAATGTACTCTAACACCGGATGAGGAAAAAGCATGACGGGGGAACCAAGTGCAGTAAGTCTTCATGGCCTTGATGGGCTCCGGGGAACTGCAGCTTTAAGCAAAACATATAAGGAAACCAGATCGCAAATAACATCACTTCATTAAATGTTAACAGGAATTTTCCCCCTCCTCAACATTATAAAGAAGCAATGTTGAGCAAAATGACCATTACTGGAGGGCGAGCTATACCTCCATCCTTCCTTCCATCCTCCCACCCACCCAATTATCCGCCCTTCAGCAGCCGCTCCCCGCGGAGCGGCCCTTCCAGGCAGCCGCCCTGGCTACGCCACTGCCCAACCCCATCGCTCCCCGCCTGCCTTCCCTTCATCCACTCGTCAGCCTGTGCATCCTTCCTCTGTCCTTCGATCCTGTGGCCCCTCTTCCTGCGCCCTTCCCGCTGCCTCCCATCTCCTCTTCCTTTGGTTCTTTCCATCCATCTGATGCTGAGGATCAAGAGTCCGTCATGGCCCAGGTACAGTAACCTCCTGGAATTAGACTTCTGGTCCTAGAAGACCCAGAAATCAACGCCTACTGGAGAGTTCTTCCAGGAAGACCCATCAATTTTTCAGAATTCTCAGGCCCCGGCCTTTCAAAGGACAGTGGGGAGAAATTTCAGTCCGAAGTCTCCCCTTAGTTGCTCCCACTAGATTGGGTCCAAAATGAAAAATTGAGAGTGACAGAGCCTCTCCCTTAACTTGGGGGCTCTTAACCTCCAAGGTCATGTAAGGGAAGCGCTAAAGCTCTGTGTACTCTTCTTCCAGTCTAAGCCTCTGGCACTTCAGAAGCCGAACTATCGCCTCTCTCCCTGCTCAAGAAAAGTACGTAAAGATTGAGGCCAATTATGGCTGATTACACTGTAGAAGAAACATATCTAAGACATATCACTTCCTTCTTATAAAATAAGGGGGTCCCCTTGAAAAGCATTAACAGGGTTAAAAAAAAAAATCACAACAGCCAAGATTCACTCTACTGTCTGGTTAAACTGAAGAACAGAGTTCTAGAGCTCGTTAGAACAAAACAGACTTCGGTTGGTCTGACTTAAGACCAATATCTTAAAGATGATTTTTATTTGAAAGTCAGACCTAAATGTTGCCGACATCTACCTTTAAAAAAATTCAATAAGGAAGCGGAGAGAAAAGAGTAGAGTGAGAAAAATGCCGACACTTATGAGTTCAAGACCCTGTGGGACACTCCTGAATATTTTAAATATCTTGGGGAAAAAAAATGAAAACAGTTTCTCCCAACTTAACCAGAGATGGGACTCTCTTTCTAGTCTGAAAATCCTTTGAGGCAATTCTTTAAATTATTTACTGGCTTTTTGATTATATTTTATGGTGGGGTGGGGGTGGCAGGGGAGCAAGAGAGGGAAAAAGAGAGACGGGCGGGAAGTAAGTGGAGAAACCTGCTGCTGACATTTTCAATATCTGTCTGGAATATTTGAAAAGCCGCGTGTCTGTTTGAAATCGCGTCTCCAGCAACAATGGGCCACTGCCTAGGGTACTTCTTTAGGTCATATTTGCATACAAAAGACCAGCTGCTGAGCTGCTATTATGCCAGGAAGCCACAGTGGGCCTGGGAGAGGCCAGGTTACCAGCAAGTGTGAAGAACCCACAGAGACCCCATTAATTTTTCAGGAATTCTCAGGCCCTGGCCTTTCAAAGGCCAGTGGGGAGAAATTCCAGTCTGAAGTCTCCCCATAGTTGCTGCCACTAAATTGGGTCCAAAATGAAAAATTAAGAGTGACAGAGCCTCTCCCTTAACTTGGGGGCTCTTACCCTCCGTGGTCATGCAAGGATCCCCTTTGTGGGGAAAGTGTGCTCGCCAAGTTGGGGGGGGGGGAGTTGAGGAGGGCCGTGTGCGCCCAAGTCTCCCTCGCAGGTCAGGTCCAATTTTGGAAAATTTATTCCAGTTGTAAGGCATTAGGAGTCAATTTTTCAAATCAGCCTATGATTCCAAAGCTGTGAGAGTGTGCTGCCTTGTCGACTACAGAAACCTTCTATGGGGCTCAGCGCCGGGCAAACTTCTCTAAAAGCATCACTTTAAAGTCTCACATGCTTCAACATTCTCCTGTTTTAATGGAAACTGGCACACTGCTAAGCACGGCTGTGCTTCTGGGCTGTTCCAACCCCACAAAGGTGAAGTGGGGAGTAGGGGACACGTGAGGAAGCGGAAAGACTGGAATGGCCACTCAGGCTGAGAAGGGCAGGTGCCGCCCCACCTCCACCTCCCACAGGACAATACGTGGCCCCCAGCTGGTGGTCTGTGAAAGGGGCAAGAACACCACCATCTTCAGACCTTGATCAGATCTAAATCACACAGGTGGAGCGTCAGCCTGACCCCTGACACAGACAGACCCTTGCCATACACCGCTTCTCTCCCCTGCCCTCCACTCCACCCCAGACCCTAGTTTGGATCAAGGATGATTCATTCCACAGGAAGAAACAGTGACTTCCGCTGAAACCCAGGCAGCCCTCTTACCTTGTTTTCCCTACTCAGGAAAAAGAGCCCCGGAAGCCCAAAGCCCGTGGCCGGCGGCAGCGTGGCCGGCAGTGGCAGGGCTGTGCCTGGAGTCCCGCGGGGGCTGGCTGGTCTGCATGAAACGCCTCCTCTGCGCTTTCACTGAGGCGTTCAGACACATCCCAACTTGGGGCAAACAAGAGCGTGATGGCAATGAAAAGGACCACCACGGTATCACATGCTCAAGATTACTGTAGGTGGCCCCGCACACACACTGTTCCCCTATCCCTATGCTCGTAGTTCAGGATGGGGGGCGGGTACCTCCCGAGGTAAGCACAGACGGAGCTGAGCACGCGGAGCAGAGCCGCGACGGCCCTTGAAGGAGAGGCTGTGCAGCCCTGCTGCCTGCGCTGGCTCACGCCAGGCGGGCACTGGGCACGGGCCCTGGTGTATCTGACCGTGGACAGGCTCAGAACCGAGGACCATTCAGGCATCTTCCTGCCACGCTGAAACGGGGTTCTGAGACTGCCCGCTGGGCCAACCTCAGGAATAAAGGACGGACGGTGCGGGGCGGCCCACCGGCATCCGTACCAAAGGGCAGCAGACAGGGACGGTGGCTTCTGGCCCCATCTCTCCTCCCAGTGAAGAGGCTGGCCTGTGCGAGGGGTCAGTCAGCCGCCTCTTTCTTGCTTCCTTCCTCAGAGACTCAGCCGCTCGCTCTGACTGACGGCTTGAGAGCTGACCACTTCCAGAAAGACGGCCAGTTTCTCGAGCCCACTTCCACTCCTCAGACTGCGCTGCTCCCTGCCCACTCTGCGCCCCACAGCATCAACCAAAACGTTGGGTACAATCATGCTGACTCCAGAAAATACTATGGAACTCTATGTTTGTTAAGCTGAACCAAACTTGCTGAGAGACACCAGGAAGCAGCGGTGACAGACCCTGAGGAAACGCAGGATCGAATGTGCATGGAGCATGCCATCTAAGAATGTCAACCGAAAGTACGAAAAAAGAACATTTTGTTGGATACTGATGGCAGGAGAGCAAACAAATCACACGGAGGGCTGGATCCAGTTTGACTAGATGGGGTTGGAGATGGGGAGACCAGGCCACACTGGGCACATCAGACTTGCTTGTTATCTGGGGTGTCAGGCCCTCCGGGGGGCTGGAACTGGAGTCCACACCGCTAGAAGGCCAAGTAAGAGGCGACACTGAAGATTCAGTGCTGGCAGAGCGCCTGGAGAGACAGAAAAGCTGCGGGGGG
>NW_004567118.1:12426500-12445931 GCF_000260355.1 Condylura cristata | reverse complement strand
CAGGGATGGCCTCGGAGGGAAGGAATAAATCTGGCCTAGAGAAGGGAGACTTTACAAACAGGAACTGGTGACAGGCTTGACAGTGGGCGGCTTTCTCAACACCTCGAAAATCCTCCAGGTTTTACTCATGCTGGAAATTCCCCAATATCAAACTTTTCCAAGTCATTTCAAAACCACTCATGCTAGTCAGACAAAAGTCCTGCCCACTGTGCTCATCACCTCAGCGCCCATAAACAGTGCTGGGGGATCCTGCCCCGCCCCACCCCACCCTCTCAACTGAGCTGGACACTCCAAATAGAAAGCCACCCATCCTGGGACAGTGAGCAGGCCAGAGTGCTCACAGAAAAGGGATGGTCAGGGGCCCCGGGGCTCATGGATGGTCAACCAAACTGCAAGGAGTGGGGAGGGGCTTCACTGCTGGGAACTGTAGCTCCATCATCCTAATGGGAGGGACCAGAGGGCCTCCACAGAAATGCAGATAGAGGAAGATAGAGGGGGGAGGGTACCTGGCTGCACCCCAGCTTTTGCTATTATTAGCACAGGTGCCCAGGAAGGGAGAATGTATCTGTGTGCTGATGGGTAGGACACTGAGTGGAGCAGAATTAAAATGTGGCGTCCCTACAATTAATAAGGAAGGAAGAACCCCAGCTACCCAGAGGCCTCTGCTACATTACAGACTTAATGGCCCATAATGCTTTGGGGGCCAACAAGCCCCTCTTGTTGAATATCAACTCAGCTAGCTCTGCACTTCGCCATAATTGATTGCCTTGGAGGAGGAAATGCTTTAAATGATAAGGCTCATTCAGGGAATGTCCCTGCCCTGCACTGGAATATTTCTAATCAATAGAAGGAAATTCTCTCTCAATATGCAGACTCACACAGACACTTTTTCCTGTCCCCCTGCTAGGACCTGAACTCTGGAGGGGAGTTCCTTCTACCTCCCTGGAAGAAAAACCTCCTGTGAGAATGGCCAGGGAATCCATTCTCACTGCCGGGCGAAAAACCAGCCCCGCAGGGTCACGGGGTTGGGGGGCGGGGGGGCAGGCAGCAGGCAGCCAGCCGTCTTCCTTGTGCCTGAGTTGTGAAGTGAATCATGAAGAACTAACCTGGGGGAGACAGAGCGAGAGAGAAAGGTCAAGGGTACTGAGAACAAAAGGGTGTTGGGCGGGAAGGCGGGAAAGAGGTGTTACAGGTTGAATGATGTCCCCTTAAAGTCGGCAGGTTGAAGTTCTGACCCCCAGCACCTCAGAATGTGAGCTTAGCTGGAAATGGGGTTGTGGCAGATGTCATCATTTAAGGTGAACTCCTGCAGGAATAGGGTGGGTCCTTAGTCCCACATGACTGGTGTCCTCATACAAAAGGGAGATTTGGATACATACTGGCACAAGGCAGAGATGGGTGGTGTGCCTGCAAGCCAAGGCATGCCAAGGACTGCCAACAGACCACCAGAAGCCAGGGAGAGGCAAGGAAGCCCTCCCTCACAGGAACCAAGCCGCTGACCCCGTGACCTCGGACTGCTGGCCTCCAGAGGTGTGAGACCAGAAATGCCCGCTGCTGGAGCCACCCGGTCTGTGGTCTTTGTTACAGCAGACTAGTGGGAAAGATAGGAAGGAGCACGAAGAAGAAAAGGAGTCAATCCACCGAGCTGCCATCATCCTGACTGCAATGGGAGCTCGGCCTGGGCCTGCTGCTCCCAGCAGCAGCGGCCAGAGCTGCTTCCTCCTCCCTCGCACATTCCCCACCCTTCCCTCCTTCCCAGCCCCCCAGGACAACAGCCCCTCTCTGCTTTCCCTTGGCCGAAGCTACATCTTAGGAGGATTAATTTTTAATAAATCAGCACTCTGTTTTTCTGTACTTATTAAAATTTAAGACAATGAGTCATGGAACCTGCAAAGCTCGGGTTGACTAATTACCTCTGAACAGCTGCCTGGGCTGACCGTGCCGCCCGCGGGGAGCAGGCAGAGTGCTGTCGGTGTGTGGCTCCAGCGAAGACTGGGTGACGCTCTGCTTCCTGTGATCTGTGCGGTTCACTGTGCGGCCGCCAGGTCAAGGGCAGGGAGCCATCAGCAGGCCCTGTGGGCACACGCTCAAGCATCTCGGGAGTGTCACCAATTCCAGCACTTCAGAGGAGCCTCCAGCCCCCGCTGCTGGCTGACAGAACACGCAAGCTAACTTCCACGGAAGCACCTGTCCAGACGGGTGCGGTGGCCCCTGCAGGTTCGGCACTGAGCAGGAGGAGGGAGCCCAGCAGACACAGCTTCCCGCCGCACCTCCGCCACCCAGTCGAGCACATGCCTGGGTGGGCCAGAGACTCCCTACAATGCGGCCTTCAGTCCTCAACCCTAAAGGCCCTTCTTTCCTTGCAGCTCAAAGGTGACCTCTCCCTCCCTCTGCGACTCCCCTCTCCTCTAGGATGGCCAGGTGGCCATCAAGCCTTCCCCCTGTAGGCTGCTCGTAGTTCTCCACATTCCCAGGCTGTTCCCCTCAAGGCCTGTGTGTGTGCGGCACCTTGGGTCTGGAACCCCAGCTACCCCTCTCTACCTGGCTACCTGATATGTCTTCCCAACCCCTACAGAGGCCTTATGTCCTCCCCACCTTGTAACCCCCTCTTCCGTGTTTGATTCTGCTGCCTTGCAGGTGCTTTTCTCAGGGCGCACTTTTCATACTGTGCCATAATTACTAGTACTGCACAACCCTAGCTCACCCGGGGTCCCAGGCTCCCTTATCCATCACCCAGCACTTTGTGTGACCCCCGGTCAGAGCGGAAGCAGGATGAACACACATTGACATTTACTATAAACCACTTGAATCAAGCCTCAAGGTTGCAGCCTAGCAGCCCCTCCTTCCCTGGGAACCACCGGAGATTTATGGAGCTGGAGTGAGAGATCAAAGGGTTATGGCCTCGTATCATTCTGACGTCACAGGAGCAAAAGTCACAGCCAATGATTCAAATCTCCTTCCCATCACTCAGCCACTAGATGCCCTGTTCTAGAACGGTCTGATCACGAGTAACAACCCTGCATCACAGCCCCCATATCCTGCTTCTCCTCTCACCTCCTTTCCCATTCCTGCCCCCACCCAAAGAAAGCAGGAAGCACCTCAAAAGAAAGTTGACAATGACCCAAGTTCAACACAAAGGCAGTTTAAGATGTCGCAAGGATGTGTGTGACAGCATGTAGCCCAAGTCCCCTAACATTGCAAAGGGTTTAACTTATTCACAAATAACCTGAAACTCAAATTTTATTCAATACTCATTAAAATGAGTGAAAAACATCAAAAAGTGCAGCCCTCCCTCTGCTAAGCTTCTACCCAACTCTCAGGAAAAGGTAAGCATTCTTCTAAGCAATGTGACCGAGCAACCTGTGCCAAGACTGAACTGAAAGGAGCCGCCATAGTTACCCAACGCAAACAGCCCACACACTTGCCCGGTGCCCAGCAACTGCAAGGCAGGATGAACAAGGGAATTCTCAAATTATCCTCTGACGGCCGGCACAGGGCACCCCACGCACAGCACGCCTGGCTCAAGACAAGGGATTAGGAGCCATTAAGGGCCCAATTATTTTCTGAAGTTACATGATGGTTGATCTGAGTTTAGGGCTGAGCAGTCAGGCCTCCTGCTGATCACTCAGAGGCAAGGAATGTGCGTAATTATCAAGTTGGAATAGGGGGTCCCCCAGAGGCAAGGAATGTGCGTAATTATCAAGTTGGAATAGGGGGTCCCCATCTTTGTATCTCTAGAGAAGAGATCAGCAATAAAGTTTTGTTGGTATCTAAATGCCAACCTGAAATTGTTCAAGTTGACCCAAAGTTCTTTGCTTCTGATTACAACTTCCTAACAGTGCCTAGCATCCAATTTTGATGACTTGTGTGCATGTAGATTATGCATGTGTATATTGGGTTATACATTATCATTTATAACATTACATCATGTAATACAGAACACAGTAACTGTATACATTACAGAAGTATATGCAATTTTATGTCTGACTTTATTCACATGTGTACGTGTACATATAACATACAAATAATTACGTATGAAATACATGACACAGGCAGTTTCTACTTAAATAAGTATATTTTATATATGCAATATACCTGATAGAAATATGGACGTCAGCTTGATATATAAATATTTAACTTAAATCTATTGAGTCAGAATTCATCAGATTTCCCAGTACCTATGGTTTGATTTTCAAGAGGGAAAAAATATTATCTCAGGATGTATAGTCCACAGGAAAAAAATAATTTAGAAAGTGAAGTTGTTAGAGATTCTCTAACAAGTTGTATACTTTTACAGCTGAGGAATCTTAAGACCTGCACAGGAGAATGATTTCAGAAACTTTTTCAAGGAATGTTCCAAGAGACATCAGTCCCATGAGAATCTCCTGAAGATAATCTCACTGGCTAAAGAAGCTCAGAGAACACTGCCTACTTTCACCAAGTCTTAGAAGATCAGGACACTTGTTAGCAGGGCAAAGGTTCTGAGGAGTCCTGCATCTGGGCGGGATGTTTATTCAGTAGTGGCTAAACTTACTGATATGTAAATTTCTTCAGCCAGAGTCCTTGTGTCACCCAGTATTTCACAATGCCTTAGGGAAACATGGCCCTAGGGGGAAATGTCCAGCCCAGTGTCCCATCCAGAGTCCATCATTAGCAGGGCTGATCAACCTGACCTCACAGAAGAACTCTGGGCCTTGGAACATGACGCCACCCCTTGCCTCCCACGAGTCTGAAATTTTCCAAATGAGACGCCAATAAAATCACAGGGTTTGCAGAGACTGACGAGGCAACGCCATGCCTTGATCCATTCTCAGAGAGCCTTGGAAGGTCGGGTAAGTCTCCCCAAGATACTTCCATAATTGAGAATGATCTAGAAGGCAATCATCTGCCTAAAATAAACTCTAAGCTGATGCATCCCTATGATGCTGACCTGCATTAATATTTTGCAGTTCTGCTGACCCAAAGGAAGCAAGCCTGAGATTTAGGCCCAGTAGTGCTCCTGGCCGCTGCCCTTGACCACACCCATCCCCATAGTGGCCCGTAAGCTCTGGTGCCCTTCACTCCCTCTCAGCGGTGTTATGAGGAGAGAGAGAGAGAAAAGTGCTCCAGACGATCCCTTCCTGTTTGTCACTGCCCTGCACCAAGGGCAGGAATTGCTCTCCACCACCTTTGCATCCCCAGAGAACAGCTCAGAAACAGCGGTTACTGCTCCTGCTAAATCATGGTTGTTTGATGGTTTTCTTCTGCTGTCCTCACTTCGCAGCTTCTGCTTTGGGTGAGTTCCACAGGGGGCGTCTCTGTGGGGCAGCTACTCCATCTTCTCGTCCATGATAAGACAGAACAAAGTGTCCTGGCTATGTTTCTACTACATCTCCCTCCACCTCCCCGTTACCCTACAAGGGCTCAGTCCAAAGAGCCCACAGCCTTTGTGGACACCACCGTGTGCGTAGCGCTCACGCATGGGCATCGCCGTGCTGGGAGTGCGTGCGCGCACACCACACGCAAATCCAAAGTTTTCCCCAGGTCACAAGCAAATCAGCATGAAGCAGGGTGCTGAGCACTCCACACTGCCCCAGTTCCGAGACTGCAACAGAAGGCCAGCAGTGCAAAACTGCAGCCCGTGCCCTCACTCCCTTCACTCCCCTCACTCCCCCGCTGTCTCAGGCCCAGCTCTCCACCTCTCTCCAGAACATCTCTGCTTGCTCTGGGTTCACTCTACTACGCAAAACTCACACACTCAGGGTGGAGGCGGTGGGGGCAGGGAAAAGAAGCGGCTCATTGCAAGACCACTTCTTTTCGACAACTATGATCTTTAATTCATAACGGTCCCATAAGCCAGGCACGCAGTGGACAAGGACTGGGGGCCGCCCCCCTTGTCTTAGGATATTTAAACACAAACGGTTGTACAGGAAGTTGGTTTTCACAAAGGCAAGAGAGAGAAAACACATGCTAACTTACAAGTAATGCCTTCAAGCACCCCACCCCAGCTCCCAGACTTGTTGCTGTTGCCAAGTGGCCTGACTATGACCACAGCCCCTGTGCATGAGCTGGGGTAGGGGCTTCACTGCCTCATTCAGAGGTGACCGCATAACCATCTTTTGTGCAGTTACCATAGAAAGACAGTTTCCTACATGAGTGAGTGACAACAGACATCTGGTTGTACTTTAAAGAGCAAAAGAAGTTGTAACAGGCCCCAGAGCCACAAGAAGAGGCATGAGGAGAAGCGTCAGTCTCTGAGCAACTCTCCTGGGCCTGGCATGCTCTGCACAGTTTACATGGTAGCCGGAGAACCAGCTCCTGAACAGTCTCAAGGTCATGAAAGATGGCAGGAGCAGTGTGCAGTGGGCCTGGTTCTACCCTCTTTGCAGGAGCAACCACAGCCAGGGTCAAAGGGAAGTGGGCTGGAAGCCCCAGGTGGAGTTGACCCTGCTTCGTGGGGCAGGCCTGGACTCTCAACACTGCTGCTTTATATGGTGACGAGTTCAAGTGCCACACGGGCTACCAAGAACCAGTCCACGGCCACAGTCCAAAGCCACAGACCCTGGCAGGTAATGACAGCGATGACAAAGCCATTGGCTGCTTTAAGAAGAGATGAGGCGGGTGGGAACTACACACACAGCACATACATGGCACACACACCCACCACATCATTTTGAGGAGGGGGTCGAGGCGAGCCGTGGCTCCTGGATGTATCACTCAGCCTCAGCCAAAGGCCTCTTCAGTTCAGTCACGCTAAGGGAGCGTGCTCAGGAACTGCACATGGCTCTCAGAGGGGAGGGTCCCCTCCACTCTGGCGACTGGTAGCTCACTGAGGCCATGTCCTATGAATAAGGGTCCCCTGAAGGGGACATGCTCTACACAATGGGGGGCGATCCATGGGGCCCACTGGATCCATGGAACACAGAGCATGCCATCCTTTCTGTCTGGCCCTAGAACACCCACTCAGAAGGTCTGGTACAGGCCTGAGCCCTGGGGCCAGAGAGTTTGAATCCTGGCTCCGCCAACTCCCAGCTTTGTGATCTCCAACAGGTCACCTCACCTCTCTCTGTGTCCCTTGATGTGGACCGTGGCAATAACAACAGTTGCTGCTCCCAAGGATTGTGGCGAGTGTTAAATGAGTGACTCCGGAATCCCCTGTGCAGCAGACGAGCCCCACAGAGACGATCTGACGTCAGCTCTAGCTGCCATTGGACGTGGGCATTATGCATCCCGCCTGGCACCTCGTGCAAAAAGCAAAGAAATCAAGTCTCCAGGATACTGAAGTGGTTGGGAATAGAGGGATATGGCTGGGTCTCAAAGCATCAGGTTACAAATGCAGCCTGTGGTGCTCATTTCAGGAAATAAAGGTGCGCCAGCCTCACGAACTGTCAGGAGGGACCCTGGAAATCGGGAAGGTTGTGTCACAGGGATTATGTGCCTGGGTGAGAAACCCCTGCACCAGGGCTGGCCAGGTGGTTCTAGTCAGTATCTGGTGGGCAGAAGTGCAGAAATGTCCCCCCTCCCACCTGAGGTTAGACTCTGTTGTGTCACATGAACCTCATCTCCAGCCCTCACCTGTAAAACAGGGTAACAGTATAGCCTCCGGGAGCGGGGAGGAGAAACAGGTAAGATGGCGCTCGTGAAGCCCTTCACTCAGCACCATGCACACGGCAGGTATGGAGTAAGCGGTCGCTGTTCTAACTGCTCAGTGAGAGAAATCAGATCCGTGTGCAGACTGGAACTGTCTCAGAGAGAGGCCTTTCCAAGTACATGGTTCACCCCACTTCCCTCTATTCTAAGTTTAGAAAAGACAGTCCATGTTTAATGATCCTGATCCACAAAGCCCGAGAGCGAGCAGATGGCTGGCGGGACACTGCCGTCACTCGGTGCTCCTCCGGAGTTGAAGACGTGCGGGTGGGAGGTGGGGTGGGGGGGTTTCTGGCATAGTGTGGGGCAACCAGGAGGCAGAAGGTCCGGCTCTGTCAATGGCGGGCAGGGTAGTTTTGTGCAAATTGCTGGTCCCCTCTAGCTGACAGTGTAAAACTTGGGGAGCTCTAGAGACGGGCCAGCGACGGGGAGGGAAGGATGTATTGCTGAAAGCTGAGATGAAGACGGCTGGAACCTCCCAGCCACATCTGTCCCAGGTACCAGCTGAACGTCAGCTCTGGTCAGAAGAGCTGGCCTCCTCCACCAAGCCTCTGAGGAGATGCCTATTCTGGTTTGTAAACGAGGGGCTCTACATTGAAGACTTTTGCCACATCACCTAACTGGAGCCTGCTGAGCGAGGGTGTGGTCAACGGCAGCCATCTTCAGGCCAGATGAATTTGAGGCCCCAGAGGTATTCTTTGGCAAAGAAAGAAAAGGGGATACCATTCATGGTAATAGTCAACAGAGGTGCAAGGCATTAAGGCTTCTCCTTTTCTGTGACTGCCTGACTCCTCAATGCTCTTCTTCACCAATGGAACCAGAGAGCCAGCTGACAAACGCGAAGGCAGTAGCTCATACCCTGTCGCTCCCTGTTTTTGAATGGCCCAAGGAGCCCCTGCTGAGGAGTTTTAAAGACTGTCGCCTTACAGGGAGGTGAGAAGGAAAGCTGGCCTGACCAGACAGCTGTGCCAACTTCAGTGTAATTCCCAAATCACACACTGGCCTCCTAAGGCCCTCCATCTTCAACTTCCCACCTTAAATCTCAGAGAGCAGCAAAGCACTAAAGCAATTTTCTCTGCTGGCCTCAGAGCAGAGGTACAAGCAGGCGAGAATGAGATTAGGGACCAGTCTCTGTGGAGGTCCAGCTCAGAGGCCCTGCCTTGGAAAAAGAGTGAAGAGTCGCACTGTCCAGAGATGTGAGGCCTCAGGGAAGAGTCACAGAGCAGGAAGGGTGCAGGTGACTACATCAGAAGGTGTGTGGAAGCCAAATGCCCACTACGGACAGAGGAACCTGCTGGTTCAGAAACAACCACTGATTCTTCAATGAGGCCTTCCTCAAACACCACCTCCACCGTGTCAGGTGGCATCTAAGGATCTAGCCTGTGCATTTCTGGACAAGAGCATGTCGAGGAGAAGGCGGCTTCTCCACAAAATCTCCACACACCCACACTCACACATTCACACGTCCAAAACCATGCAATGGACACTGGCACCTTGCAGTTTCAAGTGTCCCAAGTTCAGAAGGGTGTCGCGATCCAAACAAAGGCACAGAAACAAGCCTACATACCTGGCACCCCGAAAATCCCAATGCATTGCTCCTTCAGGACACGTACCCGCATCAGCCCACTCTTTACCCGGATCAGTAACAGCGCAGGACGTGTGCTCGGGCGAGGGCAGGGTAGAAGGCCCACCGCTGCCGACCCTACACTGACCCAGCCAAGCTCTCACCGCCCGGCTACGTCTCCGGAAGGACGGAGGAAATGGTGCCAAGTTCAGAGATGTGGAAAACATGAAGGCAAGATGAAACTGTTCTGTGGAAAACATGAAGGCAAGATGAAACTGTTCTTTGCTGAGCGCACGCACAGAAAAAGCACAGCACGCGCGCTCACAGGATGGTGAGGGCAAGCACAGGGGTGAGACGGCTGGGCCGGGAGAGCAGAACATTTCCTAAGGAACATCCACCTTTTCTATGGGTTTTCATTTTTCCCAAGAGACTGACTTCTGTATTGCTTTATGTAATTTAACAAAGCTTTTGCTCCTTTCTTAAACTGGGGAATGCCATTCCCAGTTGCTGCTCTGGCCACAGAAGAAGATAAATCTTTTCCCTCTCTCTCATTTTTCCTTTTGAAGAAAGAAAAGAAAATCCTGCTCCCCTCCAGTGTTGAATTTGCTGAAGGTCAAATTCTAGTGCCTATAAACTTTGATAATGTCTATAATTTACTATTTTTTACAGGCTCTATAGCTTTTAATAGCAAATGCGAGTAATTTTTCACTGTTCATTTGCAGCATGAGAAAAGGGGGAAAAAAAAATCTGTCGTGTCTGACGTGTCTGAGCTAAAACACTTCATTTTCCTTTCCAGTCACTAAGGGAACTAAAAATTACTTCTTGCAAACAGAGGCATGTGTCTATAAGGGACACACAACATATGTGTCCATAACCCTGCCTGGGGCAAAACAGAGTGAAATGAGCAGAACTACCCAGAGAGCTGCTACCCCATTTGCTGACAGGCTTTCTTTAAGAAAGTATCTCTGTTTGAGAAACTGCTGATGTACAGAGCAAAAATTCCTTGGCGCCATCCACCAACTTTAAAAAAAAAAAAAAGCGGGCCCTCCCTGGTGGCGCAGCGGGTTAAAGCACAGCACCAAGTAGCTAAAGCCACTTTAGCAAGAGTTCTATCCCCGCCCCAGGAGGGGACCACATGGCGCGGCAGACCTCTCCTGACCCACCCACTGCTCCCCTCAGCAGTGTACTTCGTTGATCTGCCTGTTCTGCTCCCCACTCTGTCTTTGGTGAAGCCTCTCACTGCCCCTGAACCTCTGGCCTGCATCCCAGTTCTGTGTGCATAAATAAATATTTAAAAAAAAAAAAAAAAGCAATCCTTCATATGTGTGAAGACAACCCCGAAATCAGTAAGATAGGAAGGCCTGCTGCTCCAGGACATGCATAAATAGGGTGGGGGTGGAGATGAGACCAGAAGAGAGCACGGCAGCCCAGCCCTCTGAAGCGTGGCCCCACCGATGCCCGGTACACTGAGCACACTTCCGTGTGTGTGCATTCCTCTAAATCAAAAGCCGCGTGACGGGAGCCATACACCGTGGGTGTGTGGCACTGGCCTGGGAGTTAGCCATCCGAGTCTTCAGTCAACAAGCCAGTCAGGACGTCCCTTCATGATGACAGGACTATGTAACATTTACTGCATGCACCAGCTTGAGGATCGGTGCTTCAATTCTTCATTCACTCCCAACCATCATCCCCAGTTTGTAGATGAGAAAGCCAAGGCGCAAAGCAGTGATGCAGAGGCCAGACTGAGATCCAAGCTGGTGAGTGGCTAATGACACCATGACAGTCCCACCATAACCTCTCCACGCTTCCCTTTTGGTCCTTGGTTTTGAGAATCCAGAGCGAAAGCCAACTAAACTCCTTACAAAAACAGCCAGATGCCAGCTGGGAGGGCAGGCGTCTCCTGTCCTCCGGCAGCAACAATCCTCGGAAGTCAGGTCCAGGGTCAGGCACACCTGTCCCGGAGGCGTCGAAGCCAAGCAAGTCAGAGATGGTTGTCCTGGGCCCATTCCTCACACTTACACACATTGCCCTCCCCTCAGTCCCAGGATATAAAACAGGGAATGAGCCTGGGTGATTGACAGTCCCCAGCAGAAGTTCATGCTTCCCGCCATCACGTATGGGAGGAGGAACCGGCTCCCACACCCACGGGCAGGCTCCCTGCCAAAACCCGCCGCACACCGTCTTCCTGTTCATTTTGCCTCATGGATGATTTTTAAAGCTTTTTAATTGTCCTTAATAAATTACCTACATGTGCATGATTGTTACAATAGTTTCATTAATTTTTCTCGTGCATCTAGGCTGTTTATCACAGAAGTGTTAATGGAAAAGAAAAACATGTCAGGCGGACTCTTTCTCACACTCCAGGCCTGGGCAAATTAATGCTTATGGGATGCTTTCCTGCACCACAAACAATTAGGGACGTATTTATTTCATCCTAGCAAATCGTCTTTCAGCGAGGCCAGGAAGAGTACGCCTGCCGGAGAGCCCGCAACCACCCACCCAGCGTCCGCACACAATGTCTGTCTTGTGTCCGGTAACATGTAACTTTATCTCCTCTCCTCCTTCACTGAAACCTAAACTGAGCCTCTGGGGCTCCAAGTCTGCTCCACAGCATCTAGGGGAGACACGCCAGTGACATTTCAGATGAAGTGCTTCTGGGGACTTGAGGCTTTTGGGCAGGAGGAAATTATTAGGGGTGGGGGCCGGCGAGGCCAGGGAGAGCGCGCGATGGGTTTCTGGAAAGTGGCCCCTGGCCACACATGGCAGAGAAGGCAGACACTGGTGCTGGAGTCAGGCGCTGGACAGGGGACTGACCGGCCTTCCAGCAGTCTGACCGTGGTCAGAAAGCCCGAGCCTGTGGACGCCCTTCCACAGACTGACTACGAACCTGACGGGACAGCTGGGTCAGCTGGACCTTACTCATTTAACGGTAGGAGCCCTGGATGGAGAAAACAACAGGCCAGGTCCCCAACACCCGACTCAAGCAGGGGGCTTTCGGATCAGACGCTGACATTGTGGCAGCTGAGTTCAGAGCTGCTCGGGGTGACGATCGGTCTCCGCGGAGCATCTGGCTTTTTAAATTCAACTCTGAATCAACCTGGCATCAGAGCCTTTGTGAGTGCAGCTACACAACTCAGTACAGAACTTAAAAGGCCCGTCCCAGCCTGAACCCAGGTCTTCTTCCCACAAGGCACAATGCTTGCCATGCCAGAGTACTTGGCATTCCCCTAACACGCTTTTGCCTGAGTAGCTGCTCTTTGCCAAAAACGTTCCTCCAATTTTCATCTATTTTATCAAACTCCTACTCCTCCTTCAGAGTCCATGCTTTTTAAAAGAGATTTACTTGTTTATGCACACAAGAGCTGGAGTACAGATCAGAGGTGTGGCGGGGAGGACTCACCAGACAGAGTGCGGAGCAGAACAGAGTGGGGAGCAGGCAGATGGACTGAAATAGACTGCTGAGGGGAGCAGCGGGGAAGACAGGAGAGGTCTGCCGAGCCATGTGGGTCAGCTCCCAGGCCAGGGATCGAATTCTTGCTGCAGTGGCTGCAGAGAGCTTCATTGTGCTGCGCTTTAACCTGTTGTGCCACCAGGGAGGGCCTGGAGTCCATGCTTTTTTCCTGAATGAGCACGTGGGAACATCTCCAGTCTAGCTAAGTGGACAATGTAAGGACAGTGCCTGAGCTGGAGGATGGTCCTTCCTCTCACTAGTGCTTCTCATGGTGCTGACATTCCACTAACTGAACAGATCCTGAAGGGGGAGCCCCAACCGAGAACACTTCTGCTGGGGCCAAAAGGGCTCACTCCCTAGGAAAAGTCCTATTCAAAGGTTCCTGGGTTTGGAAACTTTGCTGCTGAGACCATGTGGTAGAGAACCCCAAAGTGGGCTGTGCAGGAACACCACAATCCTTGCCACAGGCCTCACTATTTCTACCTTCCCAGCCCAGAGAGACTAGATCCAAATGCAGACGGTCCCCTCCTACCCCTCCCCAACCTCATCTCCAGCCCTCATTCCCTTGCTTACAGTCCTCCGGTTCCTACGTCCTTCTTCATGCTCCCTGGACTCACAAAGCTGTTCTTACCTTGCGCACAACATGGGCTGTGTCCTCTATGGGAGACCCCCATCCTTGGGTGGGCCCATGGCTTCCAGAGTCCTCTCTGACCATTCTGCCCAAATCAACGCCCTCACATCCTCACCCCATCTCCAGCCCCTTTCCAACTCAACACTCTGGCCCATGTCCTCTATGCACTGACCGGTCAGTATCTTTAAGTAGAGCATGTATTTGTCTTCTCGTTTACAGTCTGACCCTACCCCGTCCCCCACTGGATTACACACATCATGACAGACAAGAGCTTGCTCCCTCACCTCCTAGAGGGTCCCTGGCACCCAGTGGCACATCTAAACATTTGTGCTGTGAATAGGCAAAACGCATCCTGCTCCAGAAAAAAGTTTGGTCTCATCGGTCCCTACGGCAAGGCTCTGTGTTCTGGAAAACAGCCTGCTTCATCTGAGGGAAGTCCAAGAAGCACGGAGGGACTAGGAATACTTGGGAAATTGGGGAGACACCTCAGGGGAGCACTGATAAACGCTCAGCATGAATTAACAAAAACTAGTTGCATGTTAATATATGCTGCCTCCTCCTTAAACAGCTTATGAACACTATAATTTTCTTCACTAAAACACTGTCTAACAGAAACAACTCCCCTAATTACAGACGTTTGTATGCATTATAATCTTTATACAATTAAGCCCCCTTAAGAGAATAAATAATTAAATGCCCCCTTGCCCTGTCACTAACCCAGCCCTCCCCAACCACCACCACCAAAAAACAAACAGCACAACAATGACAAAATACAAAGGCGCTGAGAACACCAGGTTGAGTGTAGACAGATAAGAATCCCAGGAAATCGCGATCACGGCTCACGTAGAACTTTGTAGCTCCCCGAGGGGAAGCCAGCTTTCAACTTCAAACCCCGCACCTGTCAGACAACATCCGAGGAAAGGCTTTTGGATGTGGTGAACAGAACGTCTCATTGCAGGAGCCAACATCTTCCCTCACCCAGTCTGTCTCCAGACACAAACACAACCCAGTAACCAGCAGAGGCTTTTCTGGGAATCATTTTCCAAATATTTCACAAATGCAGTCCCAGCCTGGGGCTATTTATCAGGAAGTTGGTCCTGAGTCCTCTGGGTTCAGGCAAGTTTATATGAAAATATCTCTCTTTGGGACACGGGCTGTCATTCTGGGGAAAATACCCACTGTGAAAGGCCCAGATGTCAGCCACCCATCTAAGACCTTAGTCTCACGGGGAGAAAAAGATGCATGAGGAGAGCTGAAACAGGTTCTCCTGTTTCAAATGTTAAGAGGGCCTGAGCACAAAGCTGTGTTATCTGAACCCTGTAAAGCTGGCGCTTGACAAGGAGATCAGGTGAGAAGGTTTAATTACAGCCACAGAGCGGACGTGCTCCTGTAAGGCCTCTCGCCACTCTAGACGAGCCTCCAAGAACCCGCTCTTCTGCCTGGACCACATTCAATGCCAGGCTGCCCAGATGTGGTGTCAGAGGGTAAGCCAGGGCTCGAGGGTTTTAGACAACCAGAATTATCTTTCCTGCTCTTCCGGGGACACAGTTTCCAGCAGAAGCAGGATGGCCCAATGGGAAGATCTGGGTCACCTGGCGGTTCTGCAGTGAGCACTGCTGGGCTGGGCTGAGCAGTCCCCACAATGGGCTGCTGTGTTCTTGTCTGCCCACTGGAGGTGACAGCAGAAATGGCTACTTATGGCCACTGAGGATGTCCTGGAAGAGTTCCATGAGCAGTGGTTGTGATTACCACCTAAGGATGCTTGGCCTTGTGTCACAAATTCTGTAATGTCACTAGACTCTTGATAATGCTTGACCTGAGAGGCCACTGGACTCCCTTCAGGACAGGGCCCAGCAAGCACTCAGCCACCCCCATTTCTCCTTCTCAGGCTCTCCGCCTTGCACATACTCTAACTCAAGCCCCTGCTGGCGCATCTGCTAGGGCACCACTGGGTGATGAGGGCCACAGACAGCAGTTCAGCCTGGGGAGTGGGAAGCTGAGACAGAAAGGTACACAGCAGGACACATTTGTCTGGCCTCACATTCTGCTCTCACGGAATGGACAATCGTTACCCATCTGGTCTCTGAGGCCCCTGAGGCTCAGAGTGACGAAAAGACGTATCTAAGGACACACAGCCAGTGACAGTGTTCAGCCTGCAGCACCAAGAAGATAAGCCCCGTGACCTGATTCACAAGGGCGGAGGAGCCGAATTCAGAGGATTGAGAGGAAATGGGTTCTAAGCCTCAGTTCAGCCCTGAACTTGCCCTTTGACCTTGGCCACCCAGCGAGGCACCAATTCTTGCCTCTACACAATGGAGGTCATCCAGTCCAACCACACTACGTGGACTCACGGGCTCCCTTCACGAGCAGCCTCGCTGCAGTCAGCCTGCAGGCACCTTTCTCGGCCCTTTCATGAGTGGGGTGGGGTAGGAGAAGCAGGAAAGGCAGTCCCTGATGGAGCCATGTGTGCCCCAGGCAGCTGCCAGGAAGCCTCATTAGTCAGTACCAACAGCTGCTGCCACAAAACACATGGCACCAATGGGGACGCACCCAAGACTCGGCTAAACCTTAGGGGTGCCTGGGGAGGAAAGCCAAGGAAAGCCAGGATTCTGGAACCTCCATGGGGGTCCCCCGTGGCTCTCCACTCCATCCATGGCTCAAGCCAGCCCACACATCCCTCAGCCCCTTATAGAGGTTGGGTGGCTTTTCTAGTGCGGCGGGAGCCAGATGGCCAGAGAGGCTGCTGGAAGCAGCAAGCTGTTCCCCAGGGCCCTGTTCCCCAGCCACCATGTTCTGCCTCACCAGGGCTGGAAAGGAGCTGTCAGCTGGAGGAGACTACTGTCTCTCTGAGGCTGATTTGAAAGAATGAGTCTCCTCCATTTTTTCCCCCTCACTTCACTTTTCCTCACCCCCTCAAATTCTAAAGTAACTAATCTTTGTAAGTGTTCTGGGGTTCTCTTGTCCTCAGGAAGAGTCTGAGCATCAAGTTTCTGGCACTCTCTGCCAGGGCCATCCCAGGCCTCTTGAGTGCCGGCAGGAGGTGCCACTCTCCACACCTGTTAGGAAGGAGAGAAAGGGAACGTGGCACAGGGCGGCGCCTTCCCCACTCCCACCCACCCCTTGTCTGACCCTTCCACCGTCTTTTCAACATCCTCGCCCAGTTTCCACTCTGTCTCACCTCGGGCAACCGAACCTGGCCTGTGGGTTGTTGCCCTCAAAAAGGAACACGCTGAGGAGAGCCTCGTGGAGAACAAAATACCCAATTCTTCTGGGTGCGGAGGTGGCTAACTGAACAGGCTACACAAAACCCTACGGAAGCTAGCGAGTCCCCGACTATTTAAGGAAACTAAACGCCCCAAACAAAAAGCTTTCCAAGTTCTGAATCTTACAGCGCCTCCCCTTTAGGGAAATGAAGTTATTCATGCTTGAAAACCAGGAAGGTAAATGTCTCCAGAAGCTTCATCACAATTGGAAGTGCAAGACCATTTATGTGAGATGGTGCCCAGTGTAAAAGAGGAGACTCCAGGGAGGCACTGGGGAGCCTGGGGAGTGTCACTTGGATGCCTCCACCCTGGAGTTCTCCCCCTAAAGTTACTGAGCTGTTAGCAGAATGAAAAGTTAATGAAAGAGACCCTGCTGGTACCACGTCTGCCCAAAACGGCAACTGCAAAGCAGTGACTAATGTTGTGATGGACCTACTGTGTGCCAGCAGCGAATGCTGTGATGGGCCTACTGTGTGCCAGCAGCGAATGCTGTGATGGGCCTACTGTGTGCCAGCAGCTAATGCTGTGATGGGCCTACTGTGTGCCAGCAGCGCTCAGCGCGTCTCGCCTTCCAGCCAGTCGACAAAACCCCCCCCAAGGAAGCTGAAATTAGTGAATGAGTTCAAATAACAACAACACAAGGAAGGAAGACTAGAATCAGGTTGAAAGAGAAGAGGGCAGCCCTGACTGGACCTCACACAGACTGTCTTACAGATCCCCTTTACCAAATATGAAACCGCCTCTAGGAGGCCTGAGGCTTACAACACTGAATCCTAAAGCTGAGATGCCCCGTTTCCTCTGCCTGCAGAAGTCTGTCTGCAGGCTGACGATCCGTACTCCTCTCCAAATAACCTGCAGTTCAGGCCTCCCTGGTGGCGCGAGGGGTTAAATCCTCTCCCTGCTGGTTCAAGGGGTTAAACTGCAGCACTATGAAGCTGCTGTTCCTGGTGACCCACTGGGCACAGCAGACCTCTCCTGACCTGCCCGCTGGTCCTCTCAGCAGTGTATTTCAGTTGATCCTCCTGTTCTGTTCCCACTCTATCTCTGGTGAATCCTCTCACCTCCTGCACCTCTGGCCTGTACCCAGTTCTTGTGTGCATAAATAAATCAATCTTAAAACAAAACAAAACAAAACAAAAACAAAAAACAACCAAAGACCTGCAGTTCCACAGGCTGGTTGGGTGCAGCTGTAGAGTGAGTGAGCATGACCTGAGCCTGAGGAGGAGGCACTCCTGGGGGTGGGGGAGGGGAGGTGCTCCTATGTGCACCTGGCTCCAAAGGGGCCAAGCAACTGGCCAGGCTTCACCGTCCGTCTAGAGCCTCAGGGCTGAGAATTTAGTGCCAACTGCGTTAAAAGTCAGTCTTGGGTCTTGGAGGGAGCGAATGGCTCTCATTGAATGCAGGTGTACTGAATGAGGAGCTGAATTCTCCCCAGGGGAAAGAGGGGCCCCTCCCTCTCCCTGGTCAGCCATCTCCTGCACATGATTCACCAGAACCAGGCAAGGGTGTGGGTGGCTCTACAAACTCACCCCATCACCGGAAACAAAACACAGACTCCATTCTCCCATTAATGGACTAAGAGCCTCGCTGCTGCCTACCCCGGGCACAGGCCTGAAGACGGCCTACAGGTACAGCCTCCTGAGCTGTGAGGCCGGCACACCAGACAGAACAGCAGGGGGCAGTGTTGTCAGGAGCAAGCTGGCAGGAGACAAAGTCCCCATCTGGGTGGCCCCTGCCCCTGAGCCCGGTCTGAGCCCTGGTCACTCCTCCCGGATCTATTTCCTCCTTAGTCAAGAGCTCATCCCGACTCGTCCACTCCCTCACAGGTTTCTCCAGCTCCCAAATCCCAAAGATGCCAACTCTCCAGGGACAGGCTTCGTCTTCTTCCTTGCAAAGCCTACAGCCCCCGGTCCCTCTTCGCACCCTGGGCGGCTGGGCAATCACATCCACACCCGTGGCACCAAGGCACATAAATGAACAAACGCTGAGATTCTGTACACAACGTGTGTGCACCCGCACACACTGCCGTTTATTAAAGGCCTCTGGCAGCCAGCCAAATTATAAATAGACTGGCTCATTTTTAAGATGACCTGCTCTTCAGCAAAGTTCTCTGGCCTTTAGCAGTGGTATGAGTCCTGCCTCCTCTTAACCTCTTTTAACCAAATGCTCGACACAGAACCCATTCCTGACCCAGCCGAGTTAGCAGAGCGCATGAGTGTGTGTGGCACACATACCCACACGTACACCCCCAAGCCTGGTAAACAGGATCTGACTGCTGCCAAGCGCAGAGAAACAGGATCCAAAAGGCCTCCAAATCACAGAAATGACAAACAAAAAGCTTCGAGAAAAGGAGGGCGCGGTGCCGGGTGCTCCACGCACGCTCGGCGGAGGGACCCAGCTGGCTCTCAGACTCCCATCTCAGACCTCCATCAGTGCACAGCGTACCCATCACCACCTCTTGTGCGCACAGTTCAGAGCCAGCTTGCCTCCGCCCAAGCCCGAACCCCTCCAAGCATATTGTAACTGCTGTGCATGACTTCTTAGTCAAGAATGCCCAAAGGGGATAGGTGGAAACAATCACCTACTCTGGGGAGACCTGCCATGCAGACAGCTCCCCCTTCCCACAAGCCATGACCACAGGGTCCTACTGGCGCTGAATCTCAGCCAGAACACACCCACACTCCCCACCCCGAGAGTCACAGGGTGAGTGTATAGTGTGGTTCCACTCTCAGGAGACAGGCATGCACACTTTCACTCGGTTGTCTCCATGCAGACACTCTGACAGTGGCAGCACTGCATGAACGCTTTCTATTCCAGGGTGCCAGTGTGCTAGGATAAGGGTGATCAGTAATGGGCTGAATGTACACACCCTGTGTATGTGAATGTGTATGTGTAT
>NW_004567118.1:12424083-12426400 GCF_000260355.1 Condylura cristata | reverse complement strand
ACATACACATTCAAGTCCCACCCTCCCAATGGGATATCCACAGGGGTGGGGGTTCTCTGGGAGGTGACTAGGTTCAGGTGAGGTTATGAGGATGGAGCAAGCCTCCAATGGTGGAACTAGTGTTCTTGGAAGAAGTAGAGACAGGAGCCAGAAGACACTGCCTTGTGTGGACACAGAAGGTGGCATCTGTAAGCCAGGAAGAAGAACCCACCAGGACCCAGCCGTGCTGGGGCTTACAGAAGCCCCAGGTGAGTGACGCCATTTTAAACCTCCACTTTCTCTTCGTTACCTCAAGTTTTCCCCAAGTTAACCCAAATTTGGGGCCATCCCCTAGCAATCCTGGAAATTTTTCACTCCTCAGATTTTTAGCAAATGCCCAAAGTCTAGACTCTCTCCCCTGCTGTGAGCTCCTGCAGGATGAGGGCAAGACCCAGTGCCTGGTGCAGGGCTTGCTCTAAGAGTGAGTCTCCTGGGGTAGGCCTTCGTGGTGCTGATGGGGGAGTGGGTTGGCCACACTCTAACCGGCAGACAGCCATTCTCAGCCATCACACAAGAAGGCACCTCTTAGGGCCTCCACAGTCTCTCATTCTAGTTCAGAGTTCGACTAGGAAACTCTACAACCCCTGCCGGTTGTGAACTCTCCTCCACATACACAAACACCTTCGACCTCCACAAGGAGACCCATTAAAGCACACAGGCTTCCCCACAGTGGCAAGAGTTGCCAGAATAGTTGTGACCTCCCAGCCTCGCCAGAAAGAAGAGGTCTGGGCCTCAAATTCCGTGTCAGGAAACCAGGGCCTGAT
This sequence comes from Condylura cristata, assembly GCF_000260355.1. Taxonomy (NCBI): domain Eukaryota; kingdom Metazoa; phylum Chordata; class Mammalia; order Eulipotyphla; family Talpidae; genus Condylura; species Condylura cristata. The sequence continues at coordinate 12,425,597 of NW_004567118.1, read as the reverse complement.
GCCAACTCCCTGACACTGAAAACTAGCTCTCATCCACCACCTACGAGAGCAAGTCTTGGGGGACCGCATTGTATGGCTCTTGTCGGGAGCCCTGGTTCTCAGCCTGGACTCCAGACAGGGCTGGGCTGCCCGGGGCCTGACTACCCACACCTCCCCTGCTCCTCTAATTAAACCTCTCACCTCGACCCACTTCCCCTTTCCCCCTGAAATATTAGCTTTTTTTTTTTTTTTAATTCTTTGGAGAATGTTTTGTTTTCATAACTAAACTGTGGCTTTCAAAATAGTCCTGACCTTCCTGCTCCCCCCACCCCTGTCACAGAGCAACAGAAATTAAATTGATTCCCACTATCAGCACCCTGCATCTCAGTGATTATGCCGCCAGAGAAGGCAGCGCTCTGTTCCACCCCAGGAACAGAAACCCTGTTGCTACATCCCACCCCACAGGCGCAGAAGGGAGGTGAGGGAGGGAGGGAGGGGAACCGGCGGGCGCAGGTAACAATTTATGGCCCCCTGTCACTGTGGTCTTATCTGTGGCTGGCCCCTTCTGAGAAATGGTGCCCGTTACTGAGCCCCTGGAGGGGCCCTGCTGAGACCCGGATGTACAGAACAGGTGGCCCAGTCTGGGGCGGAGAGGTCGCTTCGGAGAGCCGTCCTGCCCTCCACCCAATGCTCCTCTCCTCATGTCACCACGCAGGTGTGCCAGCCCAGACCCCCGTCCTGGGGACCAAGAGGCAACGGCTGCAACCAGAAGTGAGAGACGAACACAGCGGGGCCATCTCAGACACCCGAGCGACCCCTCCCCGCCCAGAGACGGCACTTGGCCTCCAGGCAGGCCACCCTGGACAACCTGTAATTGTGTGTGTCTAAGGCTGGTCTCCCGTCACGTCAGCCCCACGATGAAACACCGCTGCCTCCTTCCCTACAGTCAAGCACTCAGTGAACACGTACTGGATCAGTGAATGAGAAGTATCCCTGCCCCACGTGGAGGCCGAGGACAGATGCTGCAAAGTTTCACCACAGTGAACACTGGAAATTCACCTGCGAACGGGTGACAACAGCTTTCCTTCCTCTCCCCAGCACCCAGTGCACAACCCCCTCGTCCCACCTGATCCCCGATTTGTCCCATTACTGTTCCACGATCGTGAGGAAAGGCGGCACCCCTGCTGCCAGCCCACACCCCCCGGCTAGAATTCGAGTTTTCCCATGGTGGTCCTCAAACAGGTCTGGCTCATAGCGTCATCTTCGTGGTGACGCAGGAACAAGAGCCAAGAAAGCGTGTTCATTTTTGTCTACCTCACTTTTTGTTCCAAAAGGGACTGGAGGGGTTTATGAAAACACCAACAGCACGACAGAAGTAGATGAAGGCACGAGTTAGGGTGGGAAATAAAGTTAAATCAAAAATGAGGCTACCGGCCCTCCCTGGTGGCGCCGCGGGTTGAAGCACAGCACTGAGAATCTAAAGCCGCTTCTGCATGAGTTCGATTCCCGCCTGCCCCGGAGGTGACCACATGGCG
>NW_004567118.1:12391653-12423817 GCF_000260355.1 Condylura cristata | reverse complement strand
CTGACATTCAACAGACCTGTCACCCACCCACCAGTGTCGGGGCTTGGCCTCGGGGTGCACCCACAACACGCACGCCGGGCTGCAGCCGGACGTCTGTCTTGTGTCCCTGAGCTCCGTGTCAAATGCTTGGCTGGGGGGAGGCGAGTTGCAGGAGTCCGCCCAGAAGGGGCAGAGAGGACAGGGAAACGTTTTCCTCCAAACCCCGAGTCCATCAGCACTCCGCTCGGCTCACGAAGTAGCCCTGTCTGACCTTGGGCAGGACTAGATGCTCCCTTCGGGGCTTCCAATTGTAAAACTTTTATGATTTTATGATTCATGGCTGTCATATTCTGAGAAATGGTTTCGCTGGAACACCCCTGGCGGTCGGTCATCTTTCACTCTCACAAACACGCTCGCTCTCGGCTGTCCAGCGCTGCCTCTTTCTCCGAGTGAGGCTGGGCTGCCCCTGCCAGGGGCTCCTCTGTCTCAGTCTCCTGAACGTCTCGGTATCCATTTCCCTCGCCAACCCCCATCTGGGCACACCAAGGCCCGTGTGGGTGCCTCCTCCCCTCCCCTCCAAACATCAGTTATCGTTTGTACTTTTCAGAGAACTCAATACCCAGAACACAAGCATAACAACTTTCCCAGAAAATCTGTACACAGGCATCCTCCTGCTATAATCTGTTCCCAGTCCTTGTCATAACAGGAAATATTTACTGAGTACATATTTTGTGCTGCGCCCGGTACTGAGCCCGTTCCTGAATTCTCAGCGTCCTGGCCTCGCCCCAGGAAGGTGCCTCCTAACCGTCAGCCTTCCCACCTCACAGCCCGCACACTGAGCCCGCAGGAGGGCGAGTGGCTGGCTCAAGACCACGCCAGGGTGCCAGCCCCATTCCGGAGGGCCTCTCACTCTACTTTCCAGCCACGAGACCGGAGGGGTGCCTGCCTCCTCCACCGCCAGGAACTTCCCCAACACTCTGCCTCGCCATTCGGTGGCGTGCTTCAGGCACGCGTGCCCTCCAAGACTCCCCCTTCACCTGCAGTGCCGGGGACAGGGAAGCTTCGGGGAGCGTCGCAGGGCGGCATGCCTGGGCACCAGTCCCTCTAAGACCCACCACGCTGGCGCTTTGGTTTCTCGTGTGCATAGTAAAGCTACCAATTCCCAGGTCTCCTCAAGTCACAACCTGGTTATCAGACAAGAGTGGCACTTCCTGGACAGAGAATGATGCTCCTCGGAGGGATGGAGTTACCCTCTGGGCTCTGGATGGCGCCCGTGAAGACATGAGTCAGTCCCATCTGAAGAGCAATTAACCGACACCACCCATGGGCATGCCAGCAGGGGTGCTGCCCAGACAGCACGGCCCTGGCCCGCGCTGGCCAGAAGGTTCTCCACCACACAGAGACGGCTTTCTAGTTAAATGATGAGCACGCTGTGTTCAGTGGAAGAATGACCTGAGGGAGGAGCGTGCGTTGAGGGTCCATGACAAAAGAGCCGAGCTGGGGCATCAAGGCCACGCCAGTGCCCCCAGCCTCCCCCACGCGGTCTCTATGGAACAGCCCAAGTGGTGTTCAAAAACGCGGATCACGCTATTCGCTGAAAACCTTTCAAAGGCCTCCGTGGCGCTCAGACAAAGGCGAGCTTCCTTCCACACTCGGAAGGCTCCGCGCCACCTAAACAGCCTCTTGCTCCATGCTCCGGGCTCCACCGCACCCGCCGGCCTCTGGCTCGTGCGTCACAGGGTGCCGCAGCGCAGGCCTGTGCACTGCGGGCTTCCCTCACATCCCCAGTTCTGACAACTCACCTGGCACACTGCAGGCGTCGATGCATTTGCAGAGGGGAGAAGGATCAGGGGGCCTTCAAACAGCGGAGCAAGCGAAGGGCAGGAAGCCCAGGTGGCTCATGAAGAATGGTGCTGCCCTGGGGCTGTCTGCAAAGATGGGCATCGCGGTTAAGACGCCCAGGTTCACAAGAGCGGTGGGCGCGAGGCGGGTAGGTGGGTGGCCTGACACTGTGAAAAGAGCCCTCAACTCAGAACGGGGGACCAAGCTTCAAAACACTTTTCCCTATTTTCACCAGGCCACCATAACAAAGTGCTATGAACTGGATGATTTGAAACACCTGCATGCAGTCCCTCACGGTTGTGGAGGCCGCAAGTCTGAAATCAAGGAGTCGGCAGGGTGGATCCCCGCAGAGGTTCTGGGGGACAGTGTGTCCTCTGCCTCTCCACCCTGAGCCCCCAGGCTGCCAGCAGCCCCCGGTGCTGGCCAGCAGGACCCACCCTCCAGCTCCGGCTCCACCTCACATGCACTGTCCCGTGTTTCCTCCCTTCGTCTACAGATACCAGGCATGCTGTTAGGGCCAGCCTGATCTGGGAGGGCCTCCCGCTAGTTAATTTTATCTACAAAGGCCCCATTTCTAAGTAAGGTCACATGTCTGAGGTTCCAGGCTTGTGGCCATGAATCTGGAGGGCGCAATGTTCAATGCGGCACATCCACCAGCTCTCTGAGCGACCTCCGAGAAGCCACCAGAAGCGGTCTCCCTCCCCAGTCACTCCACCTCTGCGCTCAAGTCCTTCCCCGACAGGAGGCAGCAGCCTGGGTCTGCGGCCTGTCACCCGGATAGCCTCGCTGCCGGAGTTGAGTGAGGGGAATCAGAGAATTTCTGAGATAGGAAGGCAGGGGTTTCCTGCAAGTAGGGGGCAGAAGACTGCCTGGAGAAGCTGGGTTTAAGGGAGGTGAGGCAGGCTAGAGCAGGCAGGGTGCTGTGAGGAGAATCGACAGCATTAGGCAGCAGACACGATTAGCCTGGCTGGGGAAGGAACAAGCAGGAGGGGAGGCAAGGGGTGAATAAGAAGCCACTTAGCAGATAAACATCAGGCTCAAGGAATGAGTCAGAAAGAACCATCAGGAAGACCACTGTTCTCCCAGACAGGAATTCAAAGCAGGAGACCAGATCTCCTAGATTGGCGCTCTGAGGCGGGTGGAGCAAGAGATGGGACTGGAGCAGTCACATGGAAACACGTGGCAGAGGAGGTGGGGCGTCAGGGGGAGAAGCCCAGGCTGAAGCTGCAGGTAGAAACTGGGGTGAGGGGCAGAGGGTTGGCACTGGTAAGCAGGCGGGGGCTGAGAGAGGAGCATTTCTAGAGAAGGGGGCAAGGTCAGGGACAAGACCAAGACTAGGGAGCTTCTCATGCAGGAGCAGACCGATTCCAGTCTGGAAGGAACAAGCCCTTCGTGTGACTGGGCACGGCTCTCTTGTCCCCCTGAACCCAGATGGGGCAACTGACACTCACATAGCAAACACCCAGGACCATGCTCCTGGGGAGCAGAGCCTCGGCCACAGGAGGTGACAGGGCAACCTGCCCTCCTGGAGGCGCCTGTCATCTGCCCCAGCCACCAGGACCCCACACCCCTTCTGTGTCACTGACGAGGAAGCTGAGAACCAGTCTGATTCTGAAACTCTGAGATTCTCAGCCACTGGAGCCACTTTAAGTGCCTGATAATTCAATAATTCAATTAAGAAAGCTCAATGTTAAAAAAAAAAAGCTTAATATTTAATGGAAGGGTTATGAAGTGTGACACAACTCAGGGTGATTAATAGTTACAATTCAAGACTGAGTATGTTGAGGGGAGAAAAGCAAGGCTTAGTGGTAGCACATTTATACCGCAAAGGGCACATCACACCCATGAACCAGGGAGCCTTCCCTCCCACTCTGCACCCCAGCCACACACCAGCAGGTCTGTGCTCCAAGGGAGGCCCCTGTGTACAGAATTATCTGGTAAAACAGGTACAGCTGGACAGCTGGGGGCAGAAGGCCCCAACAAGTCTGAGCTGGTCTGCCCTAGAGCCAGAGCGAAGCCAACTCTGACCCCTACGTCCCCTCCTCTTCCTACCACAATCAGGTCTTCCAGAAGGTAGTAAAGGCCAACAAAGGAATTCCATTAGTGAGACCAAGAGAGGGCTGGATGAGCTCTGACAAACTACTTTTGGGGCAGCAGGAGCTTATTTTGCTATCACAGCCTTGTCATGTCAGGAAGATCTCACTCCCAGATGACTCTGGACCCCAGTGACCCATGAAGGAGGACGGGTGGGCATGCTGTCGAGGCCCCCACACTGGTCTCCTGTGCCCTCGGTCCTCTACCTTAACTTTGTCACGTGCAAAGGCAGATCTGACATTCCCAACCCCAATGCTGTTCTCAGAGGCTGGTCCCTCCTCTGACTACCCAGCCACGTGGTCAGCCCACATAGCAGAGGCCGTAGTGCCTCCAATATGGTGGCCATTTGGAATTACAGGCCTCTGACTGCTGTGCTCAGGAGAGTATGGTTCTGAGTGCCAGGAGGGGAGAAAAGCCTGATCCCCAAAGTGCAGAATGTGAGGTTGGGTCAGATTTGGCGAGGCCAGGTCTTGGAGGTGTGAAAGAATGACCCTTCACATCAGAAGGGTCACAATGAAAGAATGGGGTGAAGATACCCAAGCCAAACTGAAAGAAATAATGAGTTGTTAGATAAGTATCAGCGTGAAACTGTCTTCCAGCTCAGAAGGGATGGCAGGGGCCTCACCCATTCTTTGGTGCAGCGGGCTTAAGCCCATTGGGGACCACGTGCCAATCAGAAATGGAAGATTTACAGCTGCAAGGTGTCCAGGACTGGGATGGAGGTCCTGTGGAAAACGGGGTGCAAATTTACAGTCACCTGTGATAACAATCTTGTATTATCACAGATTTCAATCTTTTACCCCTCCGCTAATTGAGGGTCATCTGCAACATCAGCGAATGGGGAGGAGGTCATCTATAGTGCGTGAGAGGAGGCAGAAGTCCCACTCTCCAGTTGAACCACGTTTAGCTGGAATGTCCATGAAAGCGGTAGGTGGCAGGCATGCTAAAATACCCCCAGGAGGGCTTGATAAGAGATTATTTACTAGGCATCTGCATCACACCAAGCGCAATCTTGGGGGCTTTGTATAATTTCTGTCTTCTGAGTCTGATCCCGCATGGGATACAGGGCCCACTAGCCTTGCCTTTCAAAGGGAGACAATGGAGCTGAGAGGAGTCAAGTAACTTGCCCAAGACTCTCAACCCAGATCTGCTCTCAGCAGGTAAGCTCCAACAGGGAAGAGGCAGCAAACAATGATCTCTAGGTCCAGGACAACTAAAAGTGATAAGCGAGGCTTATGGTCCCACATTCACTTGGGGGTAGCACCTCACAGCCTTCCAGTGTTAATCGGAGGGTCTGTCACCAGTTACCACTTGATGTTGAGTGGGTTTCAGCTACTAGAGGTCTGAAAGTAGATTCAGATTCTCTGAACACGTAATAAAACACATGATCTCCAGGTAAAGCCTTTACAAAGGCAAAGCAAAGAACTTGCCATTTGTTTATGGTTCTCGGAAGAGCTTTCTACATGTTCCTGAAATAGTAAGCAGGGCCAAGTTCAGGAACAAGCGGTAGGCAGGACAGACAACCCAGATCATCTGTAAGCTACTCCCTTCGCCTTCATGACAGGGGACCAGAACCACTCACTACTCCGGTCCTTCCCCCCAACTTGGCTCAGCTCACAGGTAAGAGGATGGGTCATGGCCTGGACCCTCAGGGCTGCCAGCAGCACCCAGGCTTGGTAAGGTCTGAGTGGGTGCCCAGAGACCGCCAGCCTGAAGGAGAGACAGACAGATGGATTCAGGTGAGTGTGGCCCAGCGCCCCTCACATGGGAAGGTGAAAGGCAGGGAGCTTGTTTCTGGTGGAAACAAGACTGTTTGCTTTAGGGGTCTATGCATGAAGTGAAGGCTGTGGAGACAACAATGAACACACAGCTGGCCAGGATCACTGCATATCTTATGCCCCCATGTGCTGGACAGGTGGAGTACAAAGAAGAAATGGGCGTTCCTGCCTCCCCGCGGCACGTCCCTGGGGGCACTGTCCACACGTATCATTAGTACTCTGGAGAAACACGTGGGAAGACAAAGGCAGTAAGCGTGGATTTGGCTAAAAAAATATTTAAAAGCAGTCCTAATTAATTATAATCACTGATGTGAACTGTTTGCCATTCATGCCTAATTACTATGCTGCGAAATGATGGTATTTACCATTAAAAGTGCATCGCGTTCACTTTGGGGTGAGTTTTCTTTGGTGGCAACAGAATTTCCAATGAATGGGTATATGCACAACTACTTTTATCCACGGGTGTCTGCTGACAACCTCAAGGCCTTGGAAAGAGTCCCTTGCTTATAAATAACAATAGAAGCATGACTCGCATTAACAGTGCACTGCGCACTCACTGTGTGTGAGGTCCACTGCTCAGGGCCTGCGTGCAGCTTTCGCCTGGAAGACTTCCGATCTATGAGACACATTCTACTACATCACCATTTCATAGATAAACTAATTCGACCAAGGTTGCACAGTTGGGAAGTGAAGAGGCCAAGAACTGGCAGCCAGGCCTGCGTGCCTCCAGAGTCCACGTTCATCATCAATATGACAACTGCAGAAAATGAGCCTGGAAGGGCGCGCACCAAAGTGGCCAGCTAGCAGTGATCAAACTAGAAATTTTTCCTTTTGCTTAGCTATATCCATAAACATTTTTTTTAATTCCGTAATGAACATGAACGACCGAGGCTGGGAGAGGGGCCGGGGGAGGTGCTACTGTTTTGGAGGGTTTTTTTTTTTTAATTTATTTATTCATACAGAATTGGGGTACAGGCCAGAGATGCGGAGGATGAGAGGATTCATCAGGAACAGAGTGGGGAGCAGAACAGGCAGATGGACGAAGTACACTGCTGAGGGGAGCAGCAGGCGGGTCAGGAGAGGTCTTCTGTGCCATGTGGTCACCTCCGGGGCAGGCGGGAATCGAACTCATGCGGAAGTGGCTTAAGCTTCTTAGTGCTGTGCTTTAACCCGCTGCGCCACCAGGGAGGGCCCTTGGACGGTTGTTTTTTAAGAACTGCACTGCAGCTCCATCAGTATGATTCCGCCTAACAGAGGAAGATGGCTGAATAGCTTTTGCTCATCGGCCAGAGAGGCGAAAGGGCTGTCACCCCACTACTCCACCCTGGCTAGTTTCTTCACATCCAGGAGTCCCCAGCATGATGCTGCTTTTGCTTGTGCTAATCCTGCCCATGAGAAATCGGCGCTTCTCTCAATCAGAATCCCACAAAGCAATCATTGTGCCTTTCCTGGATCCCCACTTCCACCCAGCTTGAGCTGAGCAGGCACTGATTTTAGAATCCGTGAGCCCTGGGCCCTGGGGAGCACCCGGCACAGCCTGCTTCCCCATCTGATAGAAAGAGCTGCTCCCTCTCAATCCCTTCCCCAAACACTTTTCCACCACCAGGCCGTGCTTAACTAAAACCTTCCCTCCCAGCCTGAAGGGCACAGACCTCTATGGAAGTACAGGTTCTGTGGACTTGGAGCCTTTCTCTGGAGAAGGCTTTCATCAGTTGCAGATATAAAAGATAAAGAGAAATGAGAAAGCAGCATGTGCCACTCAGTCGTGGGCTCATCCCCAAGCCTGTGCTCCCTGGCCCCTAGTGCACTTTGGGTGCTGTACTGACCCCCCTTCTGAGTCTGCTCCGTGAGGGAGGGACTCTCAGTGCACTCACCTTAGCGCTCGGCATATCAAAAGCACACAAGAACTATATATTGGATGAAAGAAGTAAATTAAATTGGACAAAAGATCAAAAACATGTCTACAATGGGGGAAAATCTGACATTCAGGGACCTTCCAATACTAAAACTCTGTTACTGGAGGGAAGTCACCACATGCACACTGGGCGTTACTGAGTGCAAAGCGCGGGCCACGGGCCACGGGCACTGGGACACACACAAAAGCTGCAGTCCACAGGCCCCACAGAGCTGGAAGGAAAAGATAAACAGGTAACAAGCTGAACCTTTATCTTAAAAGAGCAATGCAAAATTTAAATAATAATGGTTATGCTTTCACAAGGCAGGATGTAATTGCCAAATGTATTCTAGGAAGGAAAAAAGTCACCCCTTGTCTTCAGTTACATCCTTTCTAGGACAAACCGGTGCAAACTAGGAACAATGATCAAAAACCCACTAAACATCACAGCTAAGCATACCCAGTTGAAAACATCATATCTGCCACCATTTTTGTTTCAAGATGACAACATAAAACATAAACTTGACTCAGGTCTATCTGAAACCTTCCTGATATATCACACTCGGCCAAAATAATTCCAGCCTTCACGGATCATCAGGGAACAGACAGGCGGTGTAAAGCATGTAAAAGGCACGGTGAAACAGATGCCTTGCTCTTCAATATAGTTTTTTTAATGTCTCAAATGACAAATTTCAAAGGAATGTAAATTTCAGAAAAACTGGGGTACAGAATTCAGAACACCAAAGCTCGGGATCATGCTTAGCCCAGCTTTCACCAGTAGAAATGTAAATTACTGCAACCTCCCTGTGGGGAAGTTTGGCAATAAAGGGCCAAGTTGTAAAGTGGATTATCATCTCCTTATTGTAAATTCTTAGAAATGGAATCGCTGGGTCAAAAGTATAGGACAGGCAGGAAAGAAATGCATGCACATGGGCTGTCCTGACAGCACTGGTTATAAGACCACGCAATGATGATACTAAAAACAACCGAAATGTGCTTCCCTAAGGGTCTGAGTTGATCACAGTCCACAATGTCAGGGAAACATTGTGGACATCAAATACAATCCTACAGAGGATGCTGAGTGGAAAGATGCCTCGGATGTATCACTGAACCACAGGACCACATTGAGGCAATGTGCATGTCACCACATACTTACCTACAGGCCACGCAGACAGACCTCTGGAAAGCCGCACCAGAATGTTGTTATGGGTTATCTCGGGGCGACGAAACAGAAGGGAAATTTTTAGTTCTTTGTTTACTTCTATATTTAACTTTTTTCTAGTAAACGTCTTTTGTTATTAAACAAAATCATGAGTGTTAAAAATAAACTTCCTTCATTTAGAGATTGTCCAATTCTGTGCAGTGTTGCAATGATTTCCCCACTGATCCTGGCAGCTGACTACCAACTCTAGTTTTGGAATACTCCAGAACATGTCCTTGTGACTAAATGATAACTCTGGCTTTCCTCCTGAAGGGTGCTGAGTGGGACTGAATGTGGGTAATGCAACTCTGCCAACCGTATTTTCAAATGGTTGCAAGTGCTTCCTGACTCTCGCCACACCTCCTGCGGGGCCGGATCCTGCTGGTGACTAGCCCGGTGCAGGAAGGAAACAGAGGCCTAGCGGAAGGCCAGGATTTGGACCTCAGGACATTGCGAAGATCAGGTGTCAGTTTCCAGGCACAGTCTCCAACACACACCAGAGGGTCTGCTAAATCCAGCCCAACCGCTTGGTTTTCAGCCCCCTCACCAGGATGCAGCGGCAGCCCTCAGAAAGAGAATGGAGGCCAGAGGCAACCTGAGGGGGAGGCAAGGCCAGCTGCCCCCCACCCTCACCAGTCCCCCAGGAAGCACTTCCATCTATAGGCAGTTGTGCGGACCTTAGAAAGCAACATGCAACCTCCACCCCTGGAGCACGCAGCGTCCAGCAGGGGATCGACCCTCTACAAGTGACGTGTTGATGGTTCTCAAATCTCACGTCATGTAGCCTCCAGAAAGCCATGAGGCAGTTCTGCCGTCCAACTTCTGGAGCTATGAGGAAGTTTTCAAAGGATCCTCAAAAGACAGGGAATGAAAGGGGGAAACCTACAAGTCAGAGAGCCTGCTCTGTGCCAGGCACAGAAGTCCTCTTAACAAGCCCCTAGGCACACAGAACTCAGGGAAGCGAAGAGACTGGTTCAAGGGCACAGAGCCACGAAGCAGAAGAACTTCAAATGTGTGCCTGATTTTGATCTTTGTCCCACGCGGCAACCTTGCTGTACTGGAGGGACAGCATTTTTCTCCTAATTCACTTAGGCTATGCTTTGGTTTGAAGAGTTGAACAGAAGACGGCTACTACACACGACTCTCTTTCCATGTGAAATCGAGCTCCAACAACATCCAGAGAGTTCAGGGTTCACACTGCCCCGAAGGATCTGTGGGAAGAACTGGCCCTCGACACAACCAGCTGGAACATCACAATGATTGCCCCTGCAGGAGATGTATATAATAAAAATTGAATGCTGCAGCATGAACTTCATACATACTTGTCCTCTTGGTTTATTCATCAGAAATAATTATCTGTGCTTGCTTTCACAAGAGCACATATTTTATAGGGTACATTAAAATTTAATGGATTTTTAATAATATTGTAACTACCACAAGAGAAAAATTGGAAAAAGCCACGCCACATGGCCACATGTCTTTGCTGCGTTTTGGTGGTTTGGCTCTAGCATTAGAAAGGAAGAACTAATTTGGTGGGCCGGGGGAGAGAAAGGCAGGGTGAAGAGCAACAGTGAAGACTTACGAGAACAGAAAACACTGCTCAGGTCAGGCAACAACGGGCACGGAGATCTGGCTGACAAGGAGAAGTGGGAGAGGAGAAGATGCCAAATGGACAACCTTGATGGCCAATTCTGCTTGATTTGACTGGACGTTGGGCAACCCAAAACCTTGTCCAGGCACAAAAGGCAGCTAGCCATGGTCACACATGAAAGACAAGTCAACCCCAGACGATCGGGGGGGGCAGGTCACAGCAAGCGATGACATCAGTAGGGTGGGAACAGATGCAAAGTGTCGTTTAGTCCAACTTGTTAAGAGTGACAGTCAAGGCCCAGAGAAGGTACATGCTGCCCAAGGTCACCAGAGGAACTAGGAGGCAGCCTTCTGAATACCTGTGTGGGGACTTTCTCTACTACCTTTTAAGGTCCACTTTGAAAGCACATACTCTCAGCAAACTCCAGTGACCAAGATAACAGTCTCAAGCCTTCAATAATCTGCTGGGTGTCCAAGTGCCACAATTCTTGTCCTTTCTGAGAATTACCATTTTTCATGAATCACCAAATGGTTTCTATATTGACAAGCATCACAAAAGACCACTCTTGTTTTCCAGGGAATATTTTCTCTCTCTCTTTGATATCTGAAGGACGCTTTACAGAACAGGGGTCCTATCCAGGGGTGAAGAGGAAATGCTTCCTTTGGTCCCTCATAGAAAGCTCCCACACCAGTGTCCCTATGCTCTCGTCTGAGGCCTCTTGATGTGTCACTGGCACACAGATCAGTATCTATTTCTGGCCAAGGAAAGAAGCACGTGGTGTCCTGCCACCAATGACACAGCCACAGCCAGGCTGACTCACCCATTTGTAAACCCACTGCCAAAAATAACGCCTTGCCAAAATTACGTTTCCTAATCTTTGACAAAGTAATATCCAAATTAGAACGAAAAAAGGCTTAAATGTCAAGCGATGCTGGTGATTTATCTTGCACTGGTTTATATAATGCATGGAATCTCGGAGGGGCAGATTTTTCCATGACATCAACTCAAAGAGCAAGCAGGTTTCAGGATGACAGTGACAACTGGACAACGAGCATGGGACTGGGCTCACTGGCCCTGGAATAAGTTCATCGCCTGTCCCTTGGCAGCTTTGTGCCAGTGAACAACAATCTCCCTGCCCCTGAGCCTCACTTTCCACATCTGTGACAATGGACATAAGAATACCTACCTAGGCCCTCCCTGGTGGCGCAGCAGGTTAAAGCACTGCACTAAGAAGCTTAAGCCAATTCCGCAAGAGTTCCATCCCTGCCTGCCCCGGAGGAGATCCACATGGCGAGGCAGACCTCTCCTGACCCGCCTGCTGCTCCCCTCAGCAGTGTACTTGGTCGCTCTTCCTGTTCTGTTCCCCACTCTGTCTCTGGTGAATCCTCTCACCCTCCGCATCTCTGGCCTGTACCCCAGTTCTGTATGAATAAATAAATAAATCTTTAAAAAAAAAATACCTACCTAGAAGAGGTGCTGTCAAGAATCACATATTTATATTAATACAGCAATCGGCAGTGTCAAGCCCACAGTGTGGACCCAATTAATGTTATTAAAAATACTTACTATTGGCCCTCCCTGGTGGCACAGCGGGTTAAAGCACAGCACTGAGAATCTAAAGCCGCTTCCGCATGAGTTCGATTCCTGCCTGCCCCGGAGGAGACCACATGGCGTGGCAGACCTCTCCTGACCCGCCCGCTGCTCCCCTCAGCAGTGTACTTCGTTGATCTGCCTGTTCTGTTCCCCACTCTGTCTCTGGTGAAGCCTCTCACCGCCCCTGAGCCTCTGGCCTGTACCCCAGTTCTGTATGCACAAATAAATAAATCTTTAAAAAAAAAAAAATACTTACTATTTACTGTCGCTAGATGATCCCATAGTTCTTTTCCATTTTCACACACAATTATAGTACTAAAAATGTCTAATATCCAATAATTTTAAATAGAAGATCACTAGATCATTTAAAGCCTAAAATATGAAATATTGCAGGAGCAAGTATCCCACCAAAATGCCTCCAAAAATGTGTTTTTTATTCTGTTTTACTTTGAGTTAAAGCACAGTGTGCCCTCTTAAATGAAGGAGGAACAAAGCAAGGGGAAGGAGGGAGACGAGAAAGGCCCACACGGTTTAGCAGGTTCCTCATAGCCAGGCCTGGTCCTCTCCAGCTTCTCCTCATCGACTCACTGTCCTGTTCATGCACCGAGCGCTCCCATGACCCAAATCCACTCCTGATGTAGACACAAGCCGCAATTGTCTACAGCTGCAGGTATCAAGTTCAAATTATCACATGGCCTCTTAGTGTCAACATGCGCTTCGGCAGAGGGCGAGAAGGACTGTCACGGGGCCATTAAGTGAGGACATTAAAAGCGTTGATGTAGCTAAAGCACATTAACCTGTAGAGGAAGCCAGGCTATAAGCTGCAGCTCCACCGACATAATAAAAAAGAGGCCTCAGTAATGGAACCAATATTACAGCCATTGATATAAATTATACCTCAGAACAGGGGAAAAAGGGGGTGGGATGTAAAAAATGGAACAAGTTCAAACTTCTTTTATTGTAATAGTCTCCAGTTGAGCATAATCACCAAAGCTATAGTGCGATCCGATTGCCAAAACTAGACAAACATCTGTGAGATGGATTCGTCTCAGAGGGGAGGCCAACAGCTTGCTATCATTAAAGCGGCGACGCGCGCTCTGCGATTGAACTGCAGGCCGCCTTGTTACTGCGTTTGTGGAGGCAATCGTACCAGATGTTGGCAACTATCTTCAGATAGATGACAGGCACCTGCTGTTGAGGAAATTAAGCTCCTCGTTGGCCTCCCTGATTTGGGGGGAGGGAGGGCGAGAAGGAGTGACCCTTACAGACACCCCATGGTGAGGTGCAAACCAAAAATGACCAAGAGGGTAAACGAAGCCTGTCAGATGGCGGCCCTCCCATCTGCTCCAACTCGGCTCCTTGTGCCAAAGATGCAAGAAGGGTCCGCGAGGTGCTGGAGGGGAGATGGAGAAATCCAGGAGGAAGCTAATTCAGGCAGAAGGGCAGAGTCTACGCGATCAACTCCCTAGCAGGTTGCTCTTGGTAACGGTCTCCGAGACTCTTCAAGGGATCCTAAATTTGAAGCATGGCTATGGACATTAATCATCATTAAAAGGCAAACAGGCAATTTTCAAACCATGTCATGCTGACTCAGATGGAGACAAAGGCGGCTCTGGAAGGGGGACAGTGGGGACAAGAGAGATAAATACCACCCATGCCACTATGGACAAATAAAAATCATGAGAGCCCATCATTCATTTTTCAGAGTGCCCTGAACATCAGCCACTAGTTATTTGGTAGAAATGATTCACTTCCAAGTCAGCAGGGCTGACCCCGGTCTGCCTTGGGAGGGTGGCCTCGCGGAAGGAGACCCATAAAACGTAACCACAGATATCCTAAATCCGTTAGGTGCAGCCTCGCTCCTTTTCAACCCAGTGTGGCAGCAGAACCACCCACGGGCTCCACAGATGAGGGTGATCCTGGGGGCCCGGGTTCTGCTGACACGGTGGTGCCAAATCGAGTTGGCCTTTGTTAAAAGGTTCAGAGATGAGCCAGGACACCTCAGACTTGACTCACTCCTATGACGGTTGCTGGGATGAGAAAACCAGACAGTGACACAGCAGCTAGCTGAGCGCGGCGGAAGAGCCCGGTCAGGCCCAGGGGTCCGAGACCTGAGTCCAAGGTCACAATGTCGCTATCAATCCTGAGCTTCCATCTTCTCGTGTGCAGAAGGACATCAAAGTCCCTTCCAGGTCCGCATGGCTATGAGCCCCAAACTGTTCCAGGCCCAGCCAGAGAAGGTCAATACTTGATCCAGAGAGTTCACAACTTGAACAAACATGTTAAATTCTAAGTTTTCTACATCGGTCAGTAGCCCAATTTGAGCTTATTCTGATATTTAGACACAAAACAAAATGAAACATGCCTCTTCAGCCTGTAATTAAGACTGTTTCGTGTCCTTAGCCAGTAAGAACTTCTTTGCTCTGTTAAAAAATCAAACAAACAGAAACCCATACTTTAAAGTTCCAGGGACAGAAATGACAAATTTTCAGAGAAACATTTACTAGAGAATACAGAAATCAAGGCATCAATTTAATTTCACACTCTACCTGCCTTGGACTAATTTGTGTAAATTACATTTCATACTAAGAACCCCAGCCCACGTGACCACAATGGAGAAATAAGCAGCTTGCATCAAATTGAGTTTTTCAGGTATAAATATATAACTCTTTTCAGTGTGTGACTGTTTAGCTAAAATTTTGATGCAGATCTTATCTATAAATTTCTAACTGTTAATTTCCACATCTTCATCAACACATCAATGTTAGGGAGTTTTTACAAACTAAGGAGTACAAATTAATCCCTATGGTCCTGTTCTTTTTCTTCCTTTAGAAAATTTGGAAGCTCTGTGGTGTGAGTTAGCAGAGCAAAGGATCCAATGTCTGAAGCCGCACAGAAGTGTGCCCAGAGCCTTCCACATTCAGGAATGTGGCCAGACAAGTGGAGCACCGTGGGCAAGGTAGGATCGCTTAGCGTGTGGCTGCCATGGCCACACGGAGCACTTGACCCCGAGCAGCCCAGGATCGCAGAAGAGGCAGCAAACCCCAGACGGCTGCCTGCCTGCTCACCTCCACGCTCCTTGTGCGCCCAACTCTCTCTAGTCAGCCTTCTACCTGTAGCTACTTACTTTGAAAGCTTTTCCTAAATGGACTGGAGAGGCGGCAGGATGCTCCCTTGATGCGGGACTACACTAAGAGGGCCCTGCTTCCAAATGACTCTACACGTGCGCTTCCAACCAGTCTATCCTGTTACAAGAAATCATTACTTCTTCTAGATACAAGTTGGAAACTGAGAATGTCTACAGCTGGAGACAGCAACTTATGGCCCATAGGCCAAACCTAGACCATCACCTGTTTTTGCAAATAAAGTTTGATTGAAATAGTCATGCTCACTCACATAGCTCCTATGGCTGCTGTGGGCGGGGGTTGGGGTGTGGGGTGTGGGTGCGGCATGGCAGACACAAGTAGCTGGGACAGAGAACATAAGCCCAGAGTCAAAAAATCAGACTTGCCAGTTACAGTCTCGTCAACCCTTGCCCTGCTACATGAGCACAGTACCAGGAGGGAACGTGTGTATAAGGAAGTGAGTCTATACTCCCTTGGGACGAGAGAACCCAGTGCATATAAAAACAAGGGGTATTTCATTCTGTTGCTTTCTTTTTTTCTTTCTTCCTATTTTTTTTTAAAGTATCTAAAGTCAACGCATTGGGGTTTTGCAGAAAAGCACTAGCTTCAACTATCATCTTGTCCAGGCACATATGAGGAGTCATTTTTGTCAATTTCCCTGGCCTGTCAATCCACTCACTAGTAGGACCTAAGTGCAAAGTACTGCGGACTAATGCCAGGGTTGAGTACTACTGAGACACTGTGATTAGTGTTCCCGGAGGTTTGCTAGCACTGAAAAGAGACTGTCCACCCCCGGGGCCAAACTTTGTTAGCTTGTAGCTTCTGGTGGGGTTGAGGGCTACAATCTCGGAGAAGAAATTTAAACTTGGCAGGAAGGGGAAAGTCTTTAAAATCCTAAACGCTATCCCAGCAGTTAATATCTTTGGGCACATGGTGACTGCAGGGTCCAAACTGAACTCTCCTCCCTCCCTTTCGTCCATTCAATGACAAAGTCAAACTCATTATGTCAAGGTCTGCTGAAGTGGGCATTCTCCATTTGGTCCTTTCTGACCAGCAAAGCTGTTCTATCCGTGGGGGCAAGATACATGGTGAGCTTCTGCCTACCCTCCGAGTCAACGCTGATGGAACTCAGAATAAATGCCTATCCAGCACCTTTCCAGGTCAACACTTGGGTTGGGGTCGAGGCAAATGAAGACACACAGCCCACTGTCAAAGGCCGGCAGGGGACAGAGAAGATGGCAAGCACTGTGACCACTACTGTCACCAGGAGCTGACAGGCTCCTGGCTCCCCCATTGCTCTGCAATTCTGTTTACCAGAATCTCTTCTCCATGACTCTATGCCCCTGCCTCACTGCTCTCTGACTCCACATGGTGCCCAATAACCAGCAGGCACTCAAGAGCTGGGCTGTTGAATGAATGGGTGGTTGGACAAGCGTAACTACCTCAGGGCCTTTGAACAACAGCTGATAGAGACCTCTTTCCTGCCCCTCCCACTGGTCCTGTGGTCCCGACTGGTCTCTACTCTTTGAAGTTCCTGAATACTGCCCAACCCTCCAGGAACTCCCCTAACTAATCTGAAGGTTTCCCTGGCAGAGGCCCAAGAGTCAGATCAGTTACACTGAAGAGGGAGCGGAATCAACATAAAGCACCCCCAAAAGGCACTAAAATCTGAGAGGCTCTTTGAGGAAGTGCATTCAATTAACTACAACCCGACATGCCCTTGTAGAGAAGGGATGTTACAGACAGTACTAGAAAAATCTCAGTCCATGAGAAAGCAGAAATTTCTATCAGAACAGGCGTTGTAAACTAACTTGCAAGTGAATTACAGCGGCTTCTTCCTATGGGAGGGGAAATTATTTCAGGCAGCTTTCCAGTCCCATGTGCTCCTTTCATCTGAGTCATATACAAGAAATATTTATGGCGGGTGGAAGTCTCCCCATAGGTGTGTTTTAAGTGCAAGCCACACTGGAACTCTCCAGTTAGCTCTCTTAAACTGCCTTAAAAGAACATATTTAATGCACTGTCTCATTTGCTTTAAACTGATTTCCCACTACAAACAAACCCCCTGTAAGTATCTGCTCTCCTGCACCGGCAGCCTCTCTGCCAGGCATGCACCAAGTACTGGGGACGCCACCATTAAGATGGTGGTTTTCAATAGAAACTTGGCATTTATCATAGTGAGAGCATTATCTTCTCAACAGAAGCTGACAATTTGTCCTATTCCTCCCTTGAGAGAATCCAGTAAGATCACATTTGCTGCCTCTGCATGCTGTTTCTCCTACTACAACATTTCTTTGCCTGGAAAGAAAATATTGTGACTCCTTGCCATATTCACTTCATTAGCATAAGAGGCAAAGAAGCCAAACCCTCTCCTCCGCCTCCCCCCACAGAAGCTCCAGCTGGGTTAAATCTAGCAGGATCTTAGCTGCAGGACTTTGGGGGCTGGGGATTTGTCTTAGAGTGGATGGTTACAGAGGGATGGGGCAGAGACGGGGAGGGGCTAAGGGGCCAGTCCTTTGAAAACTCAAAACCATCCACATGACACATAGAAGTGCACCCTGTAGATTAAGGTGAGAGTGTGCAGGAGTGGGTGAACCTGCTGAGAGTCAGCAGTCTGGAATGTCAGACACACGGGATGGGTGGGTGTAACAGAGAGAGAGAAAGTGAGAGGCAGACAGAGAGAGGGAGAGAGAGACTACCACTGAGTGGTCAGTAGCAGAGACTTTGCAAACCTGTGTCTTTTAATTCTTACAGTGCCCTTCTAAATGAGTTTATCTGCACTTAAGTGACAAGAAACCAGACTCAGGACAGTGAATCACCAGCCTAAGGCCACAAAGCCAACAGCAAATGTTGCTGTCTAGATTCAAATTCAGGCTACCTGATTCCAAGGTCCAGAAAGCTTCCTCTCCCAACACCCAGACAATTCCCAAGAATCTGAAACAAACGCCAACAGTATCCCTCTGTTCTTTTGAGAGGAGAAAAAAATGCGACCACAAATGCGTTCTCTCTGTCTGCAGCCAGATTTCCCAGCATCAGAAATGTTTGTGCTTAAGCTTAATGTTGCTGGACCTGTTTTCATTCCCCAGCCTGGCTGATCACAAAAGGGCAAGTCTGAGGAGAAGCTGCCCAGCTACAGCCTCGTGGCCCCCACCCTGGGAGGAGCCATGCTCCAGTGGACTGAAGCCAGCCAGTGCCCCCGCCACAGCCCACGCTGGACACCCTGTTCAGCAGGTCATCGCTTTCCTTAGAACAAAGACAGCAATCAGGGGGACGATGCAACAGGAGAAGGCACCTCCCCTAGAATCCCCTCACTCCTCCCACATCCAGAGCAGCAGAGTGTCTCTGACCCACACTGAGACCTGGGAGGGGACCTGCCCTGAGGGGGCCGTGCTGACCACCCCAGCCCGCCCCAGGAGCCCTCAGATCTACTAAGCTTCTACTGCTGAGTGAAAATAACTCCTTTATCCCCAGCTTCAGGGGAATAATGGGTTCCACATAAGGCAATGCTCCAGATAACTGAATATATTCCCTTAAATCCCTGCTTTTAAAAAAGAAAAAATCATTCATTTTAACATTTGAAACTCCTTCTGCGAGGACTGGCACAGCCCTGCCCTCTGACACAGAGGGTCCATTCATTCTGCCACTATTTACTGAGCGCCAACGACGGCCCAGGCGCTGGGCCAGTTCTAGTGCCCCACGGTGAGTAAACAGCCCCAGCCCCACCCTGGTGGAATTTACAGTCTTCAAGGGGCAAAGCGGCTACACTAGTTCATTTTTTTTCTCGATAAGCCAAGATTCCCTTTTTCATATTCCCATGATGGATTCTCTCGGCCCCTGGTTTGTGTTCTAATTTATGAAACAATTTGGGATCACTTTATGGTTATTATTTACTTGCTCTTGGCTGGTGGTCTGGCCTCTCCCTCCCTCCCCACTCATCCAACTTTAAGGCGTAAGCTACAGGTTAAGCGGGGATAGTGTTTGTTTCCTCCACTGATGTGCCCTTGGAGCCTAGCTCAGTGCCTGGCATCCAGAAGACAGTCAAACACCTGGTGAGTGAATCAATGAACAATGAACGACGCCTGAGGCCACGGTGCCTTCTGGAGCTAATGAGGAAGAATGGCTGGCCCCCATAGGCTCCGACCATGCAGCATTTGTTGAGATTGAGGTCTTTGGATTTTTATAGATTTTTCCTCCCTCCTGATTTACACTGAGTTTCTCTCTCTTTATTTTTCAAGATTGATTTATTTATGCATACAGAACTGGGTATAGTACAGGCCAGAGGTGCGGGGCGGTGAGAGGGTTCACCAGAGACAGAGTGGGGAGCAGAACAGGTGGATCTAAAACACACTGCTGAGGGGAGCAGAGGGGAGACAGGAGAGGTCTGCTGTGCCATGTGGGTCAGCTCCCTGGCTGGGGATCAAACTCGTGCTGCAGTGGCTGTGGATAGCTTCTCAGTGCTGCGCTTCAAACCATTGCACCACTAGGGAGGGCCCCTACATTGAGTTCCTTAAAGTCTTTCCCACACCTTAATAGTTACTGTAAATTTAAAAAAAAAAAAAAAACCCGGCTTATTAGAATCATATGTAAAGGAAAAGAAAATGAAAACGAGGTAAAGTCTTCTCAAGAGGCTAGAGCAATTCATAACAGATTAGGGATCAGTATATATATGTTACTACACAATGGCTAAAAGATACTGGGGCAACTTTCAGACGGTTTTGTCTACCCTTTCCCGACAACTATTCAAGCAAGTTTAGACACCCGTGGATAGATGGGACCCGAGAGCTCTCTCTGGCCCATGCCAAATTCCAATTCCACAAGCCGAAAGTATCAGGTTGGCTGGACTGGACCTGTGTGTATTCCGTTAAAGCTAGACCCAGCTGAAAGTTCATCTTTATGCTAAGAGGATCCAGGAAGGGCTTTTCAACTTTGTGTTATCCCCCCCGGGGGTGTGTGTGGGGGGGGAAGACTTGAGCAACAAGTCCTCCTGGAGAACAGACAGAAAGGCGAGAGAGGAGGGAGGAGAGGGAGAACCACCGCTGGACAGGACCAGAGAGGCCACTGCAGGGGCCCAACCGGGCCTCGGGGATGACAGCGGCAGCAGCTAATGTTCCTAACATTAAGTAAGCGCTGACCCTGCTCCGGCTGGTGTAAGAGCAGCCTAGGCAATAGTTAACTTACTCCTTACGGCAAACCTGTGTGCCAAGAACCCTCACTAACCCCCATTCTGTAAATGAAGAACCGAGGTTGAAAAAAGCTCCATCACCCACGTAAAGTTACCGAACCAGTCAATAAATGAGTTGAGTCTGACAGCAGACAGTCTGAGTATGAAGTAAACCAATCCCTTATCACCGGGCAATATGCTAAAGGGAGCGGGCAAGGCAGGCAGAGCCCTCGGCCGCCTGCCTTTCGGAAGCTTCTTTGGAACACAGTTGCAATCCACTCGCTTCCACGTGGCCCAGGGCTGTGTCGTACTACAATGGCAAAGCTGAGTGGTTCTGAGAACCCAGCTGGGCCACCAAGCCAACAACTGTCATTATCTGGCCCTTGGTAGAACAAGTTTGCCAGCCCCTATATTAAACTGGTGGATTTCAAAATTCTATTCAAGTTCTCCTAGTGGTCAAGCACATCAGTGGACCAGCCAGAATGGCCAGGGACAAGGGCTAATGTAGCCAACAGCTCTCCTGAAAAGTCTCCAAGTCTTACAGATTTGTCAAAACACTTATGCAAATGTTGAGTTCTGACCATAGTATTTGTTCCAATATAATATGCTTTAAATAAACCACTGTAAAGGCAGAGTCAGCTTCCTAACAGACGTGCCTCAGTCATCCTGTGACACTCAGGTCACGGCAGCCCCTTCCTCCTGTGTGGGACGGCCCCCGAGGGAGCAGGTCAGTGGGACAAGACGCCCAGGACTTCCCCCTAAGGGGCAGGGGTCAGCATCTGCACCACGGGAAGGGGTCTTTGACCAGTCAGTCTGCCCTCCCATTTCTGCCCCCTATTTCTGCCCTGCCTTCCTCTCCTAACTTTAAGAGAGGAACAACCCTCGGACCTCACAGGACTGTGTTGGGGTGATTATAAGACCAGGGAGGCATGAAAGGTGTGGGGTTAGCAGGAATCTTAGCATCTGAACACAGATGCCAACTGGCCTGGAATGGAGTTCGGTGATCATTAAATCATCCTTTTTTTGTTACCAAAACACATTTATCAATAAAGGAAATGGGCTGGTCTTTTTCAAAGGTAAATATCTGAAATATTTCTCCCTATCAAACAACAGGCAGGCTGCCTTACAGACCCCGCCAACAGGGCCTGGGATGTAGTTATCCACCAGGCCGCTGACCCCAGGCAAGCTAAGAGTAAAATCAGGAGACTGCTTTGCTCATGCTACACTGGCAGCTGAATTCCCTTCTGTGAAAAGCACCCTGTTAGTTTTTTTTTTTTTAATACTAACATTCTATATACAATAAGCAAGTCTGAAAATATTTACCTCTGCCACCAATTATAAAAGGCTGTTAACGACCTCAACAACCAAAAATCTCTAATGTACAACTAATCTGATTCGCAAATTACATCTTCTGCTACAGACCACCTAAAAACTACTTCCTGTAAACAAACCGCTCTGCTGGGCCTTTTAATCTAATTAAATCCTTATTTTGTTCTTTAAATGACAAGAAGCTCACTTTTCACTATGCAGGCAGAATTTTTTATTTCCAAGAGCCAAAAATAAATAATCCCCAAGTAGGAACCCAAATAGGAGCCCAAGGGGTCCAACATCCAGGGGTGATGAGTCACCCTGGTGCTGGGGACTACAAGACGGTCGGTCTGTCTGTCCTGCCTTCACAAACCACTTACTCATTCAGCACTCACCCATTTGCGGGTACGCAGTCCCGTGTGACTCCTGCCCCCAGTGTAAAGCAGGGAGGTAGGTTGTAAGCAGATATGAAGTTAAGTGTTCTGCAGCACACAGGAAGGAATGTTTAGGAGGTAGTCAAGGAAGGTTTCATTCCTTTGAGAGTTTGAGGCCAAATGTCTCAGCATTTCCCACCTTTGGTTTACTTAGGGTGACCAACCCATTGTGGCTTGTTTGTGTGTCCAAGATCTGGGACACCCCACTCCCAGCAAACCAGGACGGTAGCTCACCTCCCCTTTATCCAGGATGTTCAATTCTCCACACAGTCAGGGATCCCTCAGTAATGTTTACTGCTCTGCTTGCCTGCTGCGTGCTGTCCCCCACCCTCCCACCCTACCCCACCCTCCCCCACTGCACCGGGTACTTGCAAGAGGAAATCATCAACCTTCCCCAGTTAACAAACCCTCCACTCAGTCAGAGTCTCCTATTCTGGAAACGTCCCGGTGACACAAAAGTCCCACACAGGAAAAAGGACCTCCACCCAGGCTGAGGAAGGTCTGTGGACTTGAGGCAAATCAAATCCCACTTTGCCAGTAACTCAACTCTAGGCAGACAACATGAAGCGCAGCAAAACGGAAACAGCATATACAAATCCAATCTATCAAATCTCCTATTTATTTTATGCAAAGTTTTCCTGGTGCTTATTAATGCCAGCTTTCCCTCTACCATTTAATCTCTGCTTCCATTTCATTCTTGGAGGCCTGTGATTATTCTAATTCAGCATGTGGATGACTTCATTTCCGCTCAAGTACACCCAGGTCAACTTGGATAGAAAAGAAAAAGGAGGAGAAGAAAAATAATCAGCTAAAAGCTATTAAATATCAGCCGTGTGCCTCGTGATTGGTTTTAAAGGCAGTGGTGAGGTTAGCAACAGTCAGAAATGCAGCCCTCTGCCTCTTCCTGCATATTAACATTTTTCAGGGGCTCTCACTCTTATGGTTTCGAATGTAAATAGAGTGCCGATTGGCAGCCTACTTTTAGCTAATTCACAAATACCAAGTCTGAACATACAGAGCTGTAAAAATTTAGAGAGTGATAACTTGACAAATCCGGCCATTCTACAGAGAGACTTATTCTCAGAAGACAAAAGGGTGGGGGGGGAGGGGGCCAAAGAAAAAGAAAAGCATACATGACCCATGTAATGGGGTGTCCTATTGAAGGGGTGGGGGTGGGAAGGAATCTCCATATCAATGTTCACTCCATGGAACAATGGAATTCGATTTCTATGCCAAGTCTAAATGAACTGTGCTTTCTCTTCCACAAGAAGCACTCCTTGCACCCACTGGCACAAGCTTGAACCGTGATTCCTCAGACACTTTCAGTTCCCACTGAAGTACATCCAGGGGGAGAAAAGCTTTCTTTCTCATGCTAACAACTCCATTGTAAGTGACGTCCTCAGGCTGCCAGGAGGGCTCTGGGAAGGTAAGCTGGTGGAAGCCAGCCTTTAATACCCTTCTCCTTCCTCTTCCCCAGATCCATTAACTCCTTCCAGCCTGCGGGTTTACTGCCCTGGCCCTGGTCTTCCTCTTTTCGGCCCTCAGGAGAATTAGCTAAACTATGCTGGGAAGCACATTTCAAACAGTCAAGCTAGAAAGTTCAGACCTCGTTCCTCTACCTACTATGCAAATGAACACAGCATCTGATTAGCATAATTTCAAAATTTTCCCAGCTTGCTACCCAGAAGGCATCCTGTTTTTCTATTTGTGTATTTTAAAACACTGTTAACAGAGCAATAATAATGTCTGATGCATTTGCCTAACAACAGCTGGCTATATTTTATACACTAAAAGGGAAATGGGAAGTTTTCCTAGAAACCCACCATCTATTTAGGAGAAGTGAGGTTGGGGTGCTCATCAGTTTCTAACTTGATTCCCTTCTCTGGCTGCTGGAGGAAAAAAAAAAAAAAACCACCAGGAAAACACAAAGGTGATCAGCAGAAGGTCTTACCCACACAGCCCAATGATCAGGTTACTTGTGGGCACTGCTTGTTTGTTTGTTTGCTGCCAGGCAGGCAGGTGAGGCAGCAGAGGCAGGCAGGTGAGGCAGCATGCTCCCTCCCACAACTGCAGCTCTGCAGGGAGCAGCTCTGCCAGAGGTCAGAGGGCAGTAAAGCCTCCTCCCAGCCCCCCACCATATGACACACTTCCGAAGGGAGAGACTGACATAAACCAGACAGAGAATTAATAAAACATGAGGACAGTGTTGGCCTTGTTCTGGGCTATTACAGGAAGAAAATTTAAACACAAAAGTAGCCTTCAGGAGGGCCAGCCAGGAAGGGGAGAGCACATGGGGTCCCTTCCTGGTCCGCTCTGTCAGAGGCCCACAGAGACGCTCCATAGCAAACATGAGCAGACAACAGGGCCGGCCGGGGCAGGGCAACCAAGCTCCACTCAGCCCACCTGTACAAACCACTTCAGAAGACAAACAGCTCATGGGAGCTTTGCTGCCCACAAAGGACAGACAGCACTTTTGTTTCCCAGGCCTGGTCTGAGAGAGCCGCACACCACACAGAGCGCCATTTATCTACAACACACATTTGGAAGCGATAAAATTTTACCTTAGGATCACAGTCCACTCTCAGGAATATGATAACTTGCTGATTTATTTTCTCACAAATCTCTTGCCTTTCAAATTTCAGCAGCTCCACAATCTGTTGATTGTGGATCTTACTCTCCTCACACAAACGCTATCAGAAGGGTTATCTGAGCAGCAGTTTGGATGCCACCTTGGTAGCTACCTACACATGAAACCCAGAGCTAGAAAACATCAGGTGTCAAACGCTTCTTCAGAGACCGCTGTCGGGCACTCCCCCTCAGGGGAATAAACAAGAGGATCTCATGTTAAAAAGTCAATTCATTCTTGTTTCCAGGAAAAAAAATTTTTTTCCCAGAAAGCTTCCAAGCACCATCCTCTGTAGCTTGAGTTAACTTTTACCAGCCCACACACAAGCCTAGCCCAACAAAAAGACTCAGACCCTTTTTACCTAGTTTCCACGGTGCTCTCCTTTGATGAGACCAAAAGAGTTATAACTTTCCAAACCGTTTTCTTTAAGATCTTTTCTTCCCATCCACCACAATGAGAGTCTGGTGCTGGAAGGGGTTAAACCCTCATGTCAAACCACAAACTCGGGCACTGGCCCAGAAGGGACATGGGAACCAGGGCAGCGGAGTGATAAAGGCGGGATTGTAGCAGCCCACTGAATTGGAAATGACTTGTAGGCCTAATGAAACAGAACTTTGGCAGTAAAACAGAATGAAAGGAATGAGACAATAAAAGGCTGGAACAAAGGGTGCAGAGTCGTTTCAGCTTAGCAAAATAAGCTCACTTTGTTGTTGGGGAAAGCCAAAGCCGATTAGGATAAACCAATGACTAAGCGTAAGTCTTCCAAACTAATTACACAGTTCACCATGTGAAGTATAATTGGAAGCCTCCAGATGCGGGCTGCTTTGCTTTCACAGGAGTTATATAAAGTGAGAATTACCTAGCGAGCTCAGCACTGAGCAGCCCTATCATCGAGGTGAACAGCTGAAAAGGTGCAGAACTGCTCCATCCGGGACGAAGCCGAGAATTCATTCCATTTAAAGGCCTCTTTTTGATCTCCAAAATCCTATAAGTGAGAATTTAAGAAACCAGTATTCGAAGGAGGGGCCTAAAGGGGAGAAGGAGGAAACCCACGCACATGGAGTTTCTTTGATCCGGTGCTTTTTAATTACCAAGCTGGGCTATTTCAGATGACTATGCAGGGCGAACAGCGGAGGAGAGGTCGATTTATTGTTTGGGTCCTCGCGTGCATATCGAGAGCATCATTTATGTGCCATTTTGGGGGTTGGTCTATATACATCATTCCTGAAGGTATGAAATCTTAAGCACAGATAACGTCCACTAAGAACCCGAAAGCAGTAAAATAAATTACTGTGCATCAACGTTCTTGACAAATGAACAAGTCCTGCTCCCTCCGAGAAAGGAGTTGCCTAGTGGTAAATTAGAAGATGATGTTTTATAAATAGTGAAAAGAGGAGAGGGGATGACCATGCTCCACCCAGATTTGCAATCTCTGGCAACTCAGCAGCAGTTCTGTCATCTACATAACAATGGCCACCGATCTCACCTGTCATCCCCAAGAATCAAATTTTTAGGCATTGAAAAGTTTAGCCTTAAGGCACACATCCTTATAGTTCAGAAACACCACCACACAATCAAAGAATCTTCACAGTAAAAGCTGAACTCCAAAACTTCTGAGTCTTCATGAACACAGAACATGTAATAGGGAGCTGGAAATACTCTACAGATTTTCTGAATCTTACTCATAGGATGAAGATTCCAATGTATAAATAGCAGCTTTTGCCAAAGAGAGGATCACCTCACTGTTCCTACATGAAGAAATCCAGAAATTAATTCCACCCTGGGTACAACTGTTTGCTTAGTACAGAGTAAGCTCATTTCTATTGGTTATAATTGACAGACAGGCATCTGTCTGTCTACCTACCCACCTCTTCATGTTTACGTAAACATGTCCTGAATTACTGAACACTCAAGTTTTGATGTAAGAATAATCCAGTCCAGGGATCGGCCAACCAAATGTGGCCCACCACTGGGTTTGTAAATAAAGTTTTGCTGGAACATAGTCATACCTGACGATTTACGTATTGGCTGTAGCTGCTCTTCCATATCAGCAGAAGCAAATAGTTCTGAGAGAGACTAGATTGCCTGCAGGGTCAAAAATACTTCTGATCTACCCCTTTACAGTTGTCCAACTCCTCACCTGAGATGAGAAACTGAGGCCAAGAAGAAATGGCCTTGTTTAGGTGTTATAGAGGGGTTACTGCACAGCTTGGCCCAGCATGTGAGCTTGGAATACCTGTTCCTTTCCTTCCTAGAATAAGCAGACTGGCTGCCCAGGCAGTGAGGCCAGCCATCCCAGCTCGCAGAGTCCTTATGCCAATGGCGACACTGCATGAGCTCATCTTAAATAGAAACAAGTGACATCCTAACCTGAGGAGAGAGCTAAATCTTCTGGGAGGAGGGTGGAAGAAGAGCACAAAAGGGTTTACAAGCCTCCAATTTGAGTTATTTAAAGCTCTCGGTGTATGATTCTGCACCCACTCCACTTACAGTAATGACATATTTAAACTCCCTTAGCTCAGCCCATGATAGCAGTCTTACCCATCTTGATTGCCACCTGAAATAAACAGTTAAAGCATCTGCCACCTCAGGCAACATGGGAAGAGAGTGTGGCGAAAGACATGACAGTAAGGGAAGCCTAAAAAGTGAGCGGTATACCCTGAATGAGGCAGTGGAAGGATGGAGAGCTCTCGGCTCAGAGGAAGTGGAAGTTGGATATGTATTCTAATAGTTGTATTTCTTTACCTGGATGATCTTTGCTGACCCTTACTGTTCATCTTTGTCAAATGCCGAACAGGCTGGGTGACATCTTTACCCTCTGTAGAGATGAAACAAGGGGACCTCCACCCGGGTTCTTAGAACTGTCCTTGGACACACAGGAGGGGCAGCCACCTTTCCTTTTCTCTGTATGCTTCTCACCCTAAGTCCACTCCGTGGGTTGATCAACAATCGGAACAGAGCCCAGAGTTCAAGCTGTGTTATCAGAAGAGTTTGAAGAGGATGTCTACATCAGCTCTACTTTTTAGAGGCCTGAGACTATATATGAGTCAGAGATTGGGTCCCACTGAGACTCCACTTAACAACCTAAAGGATCCCCAGGCATTCTCCAGGCAATAATGCCTATCAGTGAGTCAACTGCCTGGCCTGATCTTCAACATCTAATAAGCACTCTTTAAATGCTAAAACTACACCCTGCTGATTTGAAAACAGCCCCCAAATGATTTAACACAGGAACGTGTGTAGTTGTGCGCATGTACTGAACACGAGTGTGCGCGCATGCACATGTTCTGTTTCCTCCAATGAGAATGTGAGCGACCAAGGGCAGAGTCCGTTTGTCGATTTATCTGTGACCTCCTTTCACAGTTACTGGAGTTACTTACTGCCTCTCAGACCCAGCAGCAGTGTCCCCTCCTTTGATCACTCTGGAGTCAAGTGAATTATACCAGAATCCTGAGAGGGGGTGGGCCCTGCCCAAGGGGCACCAACACAGTGCAAGCCAGCCATCAAAGGAGGAGACGGGCACACAGGCGTACGTAGGAAGCCAGCAAGGAAACGCAAGCACAGCGCGTGTGATGGCTTTGAGACATTCCAAAGCCTCCTTGGTCCTTTTAATAAAACATCTGGTAGGTTTCCCCAGCCTGCCGGAATCCACACACGGCCCTGTAAAGTTAACCGAGCGGCCTCAGGCCCACGAGCGCCACGGCAGGAACGACGAGTCTCTGACTGCCTCGCAGACAAGACAGCAACTGCTCCCAGGCAGCCTGCTGCCGTGGGCGCGACAAGGGCCCGCAGAGCCTCCCACGGCTGGCACCCTGGCTCACAACTGTGAGCGTTAATGAAAAAATGACAGCAAGTCAAAGAGAAAGGAAAGAGCGAGGAAGCAAACCGAGAGTTGGGCATGTGCAGAGATGTGGCAAGTATAAGCCTGTCTGGAATATTCGCACAGCCCATCCGGGCAGCAGCAACTTCCCTGACACTTGCAAATAGGCCCCTGAGATTCCAAGGCAGGTTATGGCTCGAAAAAGAAATCCCACCTCATGTTTGCAAACACTACCCCTGGTCTTGTTTTAAAGGCAGGCCGGTAGCAAAGGGCTTGCACTCCAGGACCTTCCATTACACGAGCCGGACTTGTCTCACAATCATTTCCAACCTCTCTCCATAGGCAGGAGGGGCTGGGTGATGGACAAATTCCCCTTCATGCTTTAAATCAGCCTGGACTGTAATGTCCACGATCAGCAACACACTTAGCTGTTCTTTAGAACTGGCCAGAATGAATCAGCTCCCAATTGGCCATGCCAGACAGTGCTGTGGGGAAGGCATTTTTCATAACCAACCTGGAAGGGCAGTTAAGTGCTATTCTGAATGCAGGGTTGGGCTGAAGGATGCTGGTTTCTCTTTGTTGCCTGGTCTCCCATTCATGCAGAAATTGATTAATACCAGAGACAGGGAACTCTCCATTCTGAGCTAAATAGAGGTCACGGCACTCATCCCAGACAGTAGCTCACATCTGGACACATCTGGGGGTGAGGTCACAGCTGCTCATCATCTTGGGCAAACAAATAAGAGCACAGAATGTCCACGCGGGCCAGAAGGCACCAGTGCCTTTGTGCTAGGCAGGGTCAGTGTAACGCCCAGCATCGCAAGGGGAATTGAAATCCGAGCTCAAATAAGCAGGTGCAGCATCCACTCAGGGTGCCTTGGCAGCAGCCCTGAGAGACACGCACATAAGGGCGCTGGCATGTGTGCGCACACACAGGTCTGTACGAAGGAGGCTGTTCACCCTCGGGACAACGCCCACAGCTGCCCAAGGACGCAGGAAGCTGAGCAGCAGCCCAGGCACTCACCTACCAGCGTCCTGGCACTGAAAGTCAGGAGAGGGGTCCCACACAAACCCAACAAGGGCTGGTCCCCCAGAGCCACCCATCTGGAGACCTGGGGCAACACAGTGCCTGAGGACTGGGCCACCTCTCTCCACCTCTCCCCAAGGCTCCGCCATCAACTAGGAAGAGGCTAGTTCAGCACATCACACTCAGGGTTCCACAGCTTGTCTGACTAGCACCTGTCTGTCTGTCTGTCTGTCTGTCTGACTCCCTCTGTCACACATACACACACTCTCATTCCATTTCTGGGCTGATCTGGCGCCCTCAGCCTGTTCAAGTAGCAGAGCCCAGAGGGTAACTGCCACTGTGTCACAGACATTCTGACAGGTGCAAGTGCAGCATCTCTACTGAGTTTCCCTGGGCATGACAGGGGAGGGCTCAGTCAAAAAGGGCCCCAGGGAGACTCCTCTCAGTGCAGCTGAATGAAGCCGGGCGCTGACTCACAGCTCCCTAGCAGCGCTGTGGGGCTCCTGCCCCATGACTCAGAGCCACCGGCAGCTCCCAGCCCGGGCTGCACGTGGCCGGCAAAGCAAGCACAACTGCACTCAGAGGCGCCGCTGTCTGCCCCTGCAGGCACGGGGTCACCGAGCCGACCACAACTGGGCTCTTCCGTCTCTGCTCCTGCCGAAATTCGCTTAGATCGTGACAGCACGTTCGCGAACATGGTTCTTGAGGACACAAGCTGTAGGAAAAGCAGGGCTACGGCAGCCACTTCCAGGGCCTGGACAGGTGGTGCTGCGTGTGCTGTCCAGCCCGACACACCACTTACCTTGCCAAACTGCTCGAAATATTGCTTTACATCTTCCACCACTGTGTTCGCAGATAATCCGCCTACAAATATTTTCTTTGTTCTTGTGACCATCTGTGAGAAATGATAAGAGGAGGACACAGGTTAACAGGGTTATCTGAAACAATGCTTGCTCGCTAAGATACTACAACAAGCCAGACTCTACACTTCTCTAGGAAGGCAATTCACATTTATTCAAGCTGCGTAGAGAGGGCGCTTTAGACAGCTCAGGGAGCTGAAGACAGTCGTTCTGGACACCCTAAAGCGTCAGGGTGCAACCTAAAAGCTCCAGTTTCACACAGAGTGGACTTCAGAACTTCCCTGGCCATCACACACAGCTTCATTCTGATGTTCTCATGCAAGAAGCAAAGCCACAGGGCAACGCTGTATTAAACCTAAGCGGTGTGAATGGAACAGAACTGTGCGCATAAAAACCTGCTGCCCAGAAAGTATCCATAAATTCACCCCCGCAATTCAGAATGAGGCACAGACTGTCCCTACTAAGCTGTGGGCGCTGGAGTCTGCCAGCAGGACGGATGCTGGCCACACAAGCAGGCCTCCCCACACTCTTTCTGCTCGTGATTTCTCATGATTCACCTAATACACAGTTAAGCCCATCAAACCTGTGTCTGCCAGGTCCTTCTCCTCGAAATGTCTCTCTACCGCCAAATTCATGGCAGGATGTAACCAGTCTCCAAGAGCCACCTACTTCCACACCATGAAAATAATCTACATAGTTACCCCCTCCAAAAGCTACTTCTCCCCTTTTCTAAAACCCCCAGTGTGTTACCCTTCTGCTTCTCAGGGCACTTGCAACTAGGCATCTAGTGCTGACGTCACCCATAACCCCTAGAGAGCCCCTAGTCCTCCTGGTACCTCCCACAATGCTAATGATAATAAAACACCACCACCCCGACCATGTTATTTATGGCTATGACAATTCAATGTAGGATATTTAAGTAATGGAGCCATGACTGCCTCGGTCACTCACCCTGAGTCATAATCGGAGGCTCCTGACATACTTGCTGAAAGAATGACCCTATCAGCCACCGCCTACAGGCAAAGCAGAGGCAGAGTGATGCCCCAGGGCACTGTGGTTACAGGCAGCCTGCGCTGAGGAGTGTAAAACCCAGCACAAACCCAGCTTCTGTTGAAATGTGGGCGTGACGCTAGACAGGACTCCCTCCTAGGGTCTGGGCTCTTCACTTGAAGTCCTTGGACCAGCCTCCAGGCACCACTTAACCCTGAACTTGCTTGAACCTGCACACAAGATGGACAGGACCAAAGGAAATGCCCAGGCTTCAGGAAGTTCCGGCTTCATGTCGGCACAGCCCTCAGCTTGAGCCCAAACCGGAATATCCTAGTAGTGGACTTTCTGCCCTGCTTGAAGAGGGCATCATGCCACAGATGCTACACAGTTCCTTTAGGCTGTGAGAGACCGGCAGTGACTTACACGTGGGTTTAAAGCTATGACTTCCCACGGGCCTCCCTAGTGGTTCAGGGATTACTATGAAGCGAGTTGTAGCCACCGCAGCACGTGTTCGATCCCCAGCCTGTGAGATGACCCACACAGCACAGCAGACCTCTCCTGTCTTGCCTGCTGCTCCTCTTAGCAGTGTTTCAGTAGGTCAGTGTCTCAGTGTTCTGCTCCCCACTCTGTCTCTGGTGAATCCTCTCACCTCTCACAATTCTGGCCTGTACCCCAGCTCTTGCATGCACAAATAAATAAATCTTTTTTTTTTTTTAAGATTTATTTATTTGTGCATACAGAACTAGGGTACAGGCCAGAGGCTCAGGGGCAGCGAGAGGCTTCACCAGAGAGAGTGGGGAGCAGAACAGGCTGAGTGACGAAGTACACTGCTGAGGGGAGC
>NW_004567118.1:12346075-12391498 GCF_000260355.1 Condylura cristata | reverse complement strand
ACTTCCCTATTTTCCTCTCTTTTCAGACAAATAGGAGATTAGATAATGAACATGAAGATCTTCCAATGAAGGCTTCATCAGTGTTCACATCTCTGAGCTCCAGAAATCTCTCCCTTATGACTAGGCATCTTACTTTGCTCCTGATTGTCCAGGGCCCTTTTTATGGCTTTAAGGATCAAGGTCACCTCTATAATAAAAGTCCATCAGGCCCTCTCCAGATTTAAATTTCTCCCTACCCTCACTAATCACTGATTTTTACTAATCTAACTTTCTTAATGTATTCATTCAACAGATATGCTGGGTCCTGGAACTTACATTCTAATACAATGTGGAATTTAATCCACTATAAAATGTAGATATAATAATTAGCCTACCACACAAGGTTATCCTGTTAGGAATAAATTTAATAACATATGTCAAGGTGCCTAAGCAGGATACCAGGTAGATGCTAAGTAGATGGTCACTCTGAATCCAAAGTCAATTCTAAATTCATCCTTCAACCTCAGCATAAATGTGCAGCAGAAAGGCATCTTCTATCAAAAGTTATTGCCCATTTTCTTCCACTATAATTTCTAAAACATTTTCCTGCATCTCTGCATGACTTCAGATGGGCAAAGGCTCCCAATAGTGTCATTTTAGATTTTTCACTCCTTTTTTAAAACCCCAACCAAGAAATTAAATATTCATAAAGAAACACTAATGTGATCTGCAAACATGCTTTAGTGTAGTAGAATTCTCAACTTAAAGAAACTCTGGAGGAGCGTTCTATAAAATGAACCCCATGGTCTCATTTATATACTGCTTAGAGCCAGGCGGGTAGAGAGCAGACCCTTTTTACATTCTAAACGTTCACATGAACCCAGAGAACTACACGACCGACATGTCTTCATTCCAAATAACAGAAGTCAACAGAATGTTCATTCCCCAGCAACTGGTTAAATGAAAAGGTCCCCTGTTGGACTCTGCTCCGCTGCTTCTAGCAGTAAACTTGCCAAGACAGAGCCCTAACCACGGGGGCAGACACCCAGCTATAAATCTGCACAGTCCCAAAAAAGTCTTTAAAGCACTTTTTTTTTTAAGCATGAGAAATTCCAGGCCCCAGACAACACACCAAAGTTTCTAAGTTACTAACCAAAAAAAAAAAAAATCCCTCCCCCCTCCTGGAACTAGCTCAGATACAGTGACGGATCCCACTCTTCAGCAAATGCTAAAAAGGAACTGGCTTAATCAAAACCTCCCAACGTGAAAAGGCCAGTGGGAGACGTGCGACCCTTGGCTAGCTGCTCACCAATGTCTCAGCTTCAGGAAGAGAAGCAGGTCTGGGGCAATGGGGCTCTGCAGGGTGACCTGTCCTACCGGGCACTCGGAGAGCTGGGTGCGATTCACTCTGGGAATGCTTCTGGCATCACTAACCAGGCTGAGGACTGCTGGGTGGTTTGCATTCTGGAGAGGAGCTCAGGAGGCAGGCAGAGGACTCTAGAATCATACATTCTTCCCTCCACCTCCCTTCCATCTCCATGGCTACTCAGAAGGATGGAGAGGGGGTGGCCAGGCAGGGGTGTTCTATAAAGGCTCTCAGCAGGACTAAATGGAGGTCCTCAAATCCCCACCAGTACTAGGTATGCATGTGTGCATGTCCAGAGTAACTTTATTCCTGATCCTTGAATCTTGGTCTCCATTTCACCCAGGCACCACCCAAGACCCTTAGAACTTTAACCCTCATCTGACCTGGGTCACAGTGAGCATACAAGTTACCCACTGGACCCTTGGCTCTATTACCCTTTGTTTGAGAAAAGTCCTCAGCGCCTACAGTGGAGAGAGCCACCTGAGCTTTCATCCTGGGGTAACTGCTTCCTAACCCGCAGCCTTCACACCAATGCAGAAGTCAACCACACTGGGTACGGGAAGCCTCCAGCTTCTGCACACCAATTGTCACATGACCCCACTCCCGGCGGGTCTCACAGTGCTCTTAGGTAGAAAGAGCCGCCCATCCACTCCAAAGAGCTCAGATCCAAGCCCACTAGGAAACTGCCGTCCCAGGCCCCCTTCCTGGGGTCTTTGGTGGGGCGGATGCAGAACACAATGCCTTGACTGCATTCGCTCTTAGACAGCAGATGCCCATCCAGAACCCTGAGCCACTTGAGGTCAGTGCCACCCCAGCAGATGCCCCTCTCCTTTTATGGTTTAAGGGAGCATTCTGGGAAATGTGTGTGTGTCTCGAATCACTGCTCACAGTTTTGGATCTAGACTCGTAATTTAACTAAACACCGCAGCTCTCCACATACCTCTCGGCTCCACCAAGAAAACCCCAGCACCCATTCCAGGTTGGAAAATTGCTATTTACACATAAGAACTGGCCAAAGTCAGCTGCTAACTCGACTGCAAAGAATACTCCACCTTCTTGCTTCTAACCAGAGCTAGTTTTTTTTTTTTATTTTGAAAATTTTCTTTTAAAAAAAAAACCGTGTTTCCACACACACTCTGGTCACTCAGACCGGTTATATTTTTATAAAATAGGATCCATAAGATACAAGTGGATGTGTGCGAGTGGATGTGTATGTATGTGTTTGAAATCTGGAAGGAGGTTAGAAAAGATAAGTTACTTTTAAGAATGAAATTGAAAGGGGAAACTTAGTATAGAACCAAACATATTAGTTGTTACACAAGAAAACAGCAGTGAATATATTTTTTGAGCCTGGAATATTTATTACCTTGTTTTAAATATAATTTGTTATTTCTTATTATTTAGAGCCAGTTTTACAGCCTTGTTAGTATTTTGACAGTACAGATTTCTGCCCGCAGGTGTGGCCGCCACGGCCCTCCCACCACCAAAGCCCCGCAGCCCCTCCATATCTCAGCCCACTGTGCTGCCCCGCTCTGCCCCTCCACACTCCTTTTCCCTTACTAAAGGCCTCAGCTCTATGGCCCACTGTCCAGGGTTGGTTTTAAACTTTGTCTTTGTCTGAGCCTTTGTTTGGTTTCTCTATACTCCACATATAAGTGACACCACTCAGTATTTATCTTTTTCCTCCTGTTTATTTTGCTTAGCGTAATCCCTCCCAGCTCCATCCACCCACATTGCCTCAAATGGCCTGAGTTTATCTTTTTTTGATCACTAAGTAGTATTCCACTG
Source organism: Condylura cristata (assembly GCF_000260355.1). NCBI lineage: Eukaryota > Metazoa > Chordata > Mammalia > Eulipotyphla > Talpidae > Condylura > Condylura cristata. The sequence goes on along the minus strand of NW_004567118.1, from coordinate 12,388,365 downwards.
TGTATGTATACCACTTCCTCTTGATCCACAACAAGTATTTCGAAAGCCTGATAAATGCATGGAAAGACAAGAAATGACTCTGGAGAGCCTTACATGGGCCTGAGAAGGGCCCAAAGAAGTCAAGTCAGCTCTTGCCATCATCGTGTTCTAGAAAAGTGTTTAAATTCCCTTGGGTGAAAAAAATACAAACTGTCTTCACTGCCTAAGAGTAGCTTATTTACAGATTCTCTCTCATCTGTGGGAGCCCAAGATGGAGTCAGCCCAGAAAAGATGTCACAAAGCTGGTGCCGGGCAGGACCCTCACAACTGTCCACTGAGTACCCATTAAGCTGATGGTAAAATCAAGTCCCAGAGAGATTCAAGTGCTCGTTAAAGATAAAACAGTGACAAAGGAAAGCTGTTATGTTGGTAGAGATGACACAATTTCATCTCAAATTCTGAATTTGGTGAGTATTTTGTTCTTCAGAATCTCAGATGAAGCTGTCATATTCTCCCATATCACTCCACGTTGGAGAACTGTATGGCAAAGACGCTCTAGCCAGCTGGACAGAGATGACAGAAGTCCCTAACATCAAGGTCCCATTTCCCAGGATGTCTCTTCCAAGAGAGCTGCCCTCTAAAATGTCTGTTTCTCTCAGTTAATTTTTTTCATCTTTCCACCCTCCCCTTACCTATCACTCTTGTTAGCGTCAGCACCACCACTTCACATCTGAATCCAGTGGCAAAACTCACTTAGCATACAACCCAGAATACAGATCAAATATTGGACATCTTCTCCAAATACTTCTGGAATCACATTTAGGAAAGACTATAGTGGATTGACTTGAGTCCCCAAACATTCACATCCACCCAGAATCTCAGAATGTGAACTTATCTGGAAATAGCACCCTTGCATACATAATTACAAAGGAAATTATTAAATCATCCTGAAAGTAGGGTGGACCCTAAATTCAATGGCTGGTGTCCTTTTAAGATGAATAGGGATAACACACACACACACACACACAGAGCCATGAGAAAGAGGAGGCAGAGACTGAAATGATGTGTCTAAACACCAAGGAATGCCAAGAATTGCCAGTAGCTCACAGAAATGAGAGAGACGCGATCTGGCTCCTCCCTCACAGCCTCCAGGAGGAAGAACCCTGCCAACATCATTTCAGATTTCTACACTATTCAAGTGTGAGAGATGACATTTCTGTTGCTTAAACCGCTCAGTGTATGGTTGTGTGTAGTGGCAGCCCTGAGACACTAACAGAGGCCAGTGAGGGAGGGACCTGAGACACCCAGGCTACCTTCTCTTGGTGAGATCAGAGCCTAGTTTGATAGAGGCCTTCACCAGTCATGAGGAAGGAGGACTGACACCCATAGCTGCATGTGTGGCAAACTGAACCCGCCCTCCTCATCACACTCAGCAGGACATCCCCGACGCAGGGTCCAGAGACAAGACTGCCTCACGGGGTCAGGTGACACCTGTGAGGGGGTGAGATGACAAAGAACACTAAAAGGAGAACAACGTCAACGCTGCCCCCAGACCTATGTTCTTCTACTAAGGCACATCGTAAAAGGAGTTTATGTGTGGGTAGGATCCTAGTCAGTAACATCTAAAGCTGAGAGGGGTCCTCATCCCCCATGGGGACTGTGTCCCCTTCCAGGCCGGAATTCTCTGCCCTCACTGTGGGCCGGGCCCTGGGTTGGGTCCTTCTCACGCACTGCCCTCCTAGGTCCTCCCACCAGCCCAGGAGAGCGGTCAAGTCTCTTTCACAGGTAAGGAAATGGTGGTTCCGAGACGCCACGTGTCCGAAGTGAACCACAGCTAGGGAATGGCAAACAGAGAGTCGGAGTCCTGCCCTTCGTACTCACTGGGGCCTCTTCATTCAGGGCTGGGCCATGGCTTTTCTTTCCAACACCAAAGCACAATGGGCAAAGGGGAGCGGCGGACACTGAGGGGCCAGGTCTGCTCTGACCTTTCAGTTCTCAATCAGAGATGTAAAATGGTAGGCCAGACACTGCTGGTGAGAACACACAATGGAGCAGCTACTTCAGAAAACAGTGCAGCACTCCAAACGACGAAGCCTGAGGTCGCCACAGGTCCCAGCCATTCTACTCCCGGGCACCTGTCTAAGTGAAATGAAGCCAGGCCACAAAACCATTCACACACAATGTTCACAGCAGCACTGTCCACGAGATTCAAACAGTAGAACTGCCTAAACGTGCAGCAGAGGACGAAGGGATAAATCAAACGTGGCATAATTCCACAGTAACGGAGTATTACGGGGCACAAGAAGGGGTGAAGCCTGCTATAGCACAAGTGAACCTGAAGACATGCTATACAAAGTCAGTCCTGGAAGACCACGTGTTCTACGATTCCCTTCATATGGAAGTTCATAGCGGGGAAACCTACAGAGACAGAAGGTAGATCAGTGGTCACTCAGCGCAGGGAGTGTTGCAAGGGGGTTGAGAGGTAAAGTCTCTTTTTGCTCTGACAAAAAATGCTCTAAAATTGACTGGTACGCACACACACACACACACACACACACATATGAATGTGCTAAAAGCCACTGAACTACATGCTTAAACAGGTTAATTGTATGACAATGAAGTTGTCTTTTGTTTGTTTAAATGACAGACCAGAAAGATCTCTACGCCAAGCATCTGAATGCTAATAAATGACATAAAATCAACCCCAGAGCCCAAGAAAGTAAGCCCCCCTGGCTGTCCCCCATTCACCTACCAGCTAATCCCGTGTGCCTCCATTCGCCCCCAGCTGACCATTGGACAGAGGGTGTGACAACATTTTATGTTGCCAACTGCAAAAATTAATTTAGCTTCAGAGGAAACTAATTAAAAATGTAACCCCAAACGCTTCTCAGAGCACTCTCTCCCCATCTATAGCTATTAGCCAGAGAGCACCTGGGCTCAGCCACAGTTTGGCATTCCCTCTAAATTGTTTTAAAATTGGAAGGAAAAAATAGCCCTCATCTATATGGCGCTAGAATATAATTTACACACAATTCTCTGACATCGTCAGGTTACATTACCTCTGATTAAAACAACAGTAACTCACCTAAAGGAGAATGTGATCTTGTAATGAAATGATCAGGCTGCTGAAGCAGCCTCTCTGCCCTCGCTCAGAGGCCTCTCCCAGGCTAATTTAAAAAATACTACTTCCTTTACCCTTGGGGAGAAAACTTCAGTCGGCAGGGGTGACCTGTCCACAGATTGGTATCAGAGAGTAATATCCTAGACGGTGACACTCAGACTGGGGGCGGGAAAGGTAACAGAGAAAGGTACAGAGATGGAGAGTAGCCCTGGAAAGCACAGGAAATTAAGGATGGTGACCCACGCATCAACTGGTGCTAGGGAGGGGCTCGCTGGCCTCCATCCCAGTGCAGCCAGCGCAGCCCAGCCTAGCTGCTCTGTATCCACAGGTGGCGCCTCCATCCCTTCACCCTCCTCAGAGCGCCCCCCCCATACTCACTTACTATGCAGGAGGCCCAAAGACTTTCTCCAGTGTTCAAATGATTACCAATACGTAAATGCAATTAAAACCCATAATTTCTTACAGCAGTGGTATTAAGGGAAATTAAATAAGTACCCTTTCCTGTTGCAGAATTTGTGAGGAAGCCATGCATTTCTGCATACGAAAGAGGCCCCAGCAAGACAGTGGAGGCAGATTCTTAATAAAGCTCAGAAAGGCTGCGACAGGAGCGAGGCTGGCGTGAGCTCGGCTCTCCTGTCTGTGCCGGGAGTCCAGCTATGTGAGCCCCATTTGCCCATCCTGGGCCGAATTTTTCTGAAGTTACAGAATGACTTCTGGTGACATGGATGGAAAGGGGGCCCCATTACTAAGGCACAGATCTCCAGTGATTCTGCACACACAAATGGTCCAAAGAAGCAATGAATTTAGACTATCTATGCTGACCACCCACTTCTGCATTCTCAAGCACAGCAGTGTATACTGAGACATACTAGACACACATCTAGCCCCTGGTTGGCTAGATGAGGTTAGGTCATGCTATGAACAGTTCTGGGCCTCTCGCGCCCCCCCCCCCTTGAAAAACGGCATGAGACCCTGCCCTGAATAACACAAAACGGAAATAGAAAACATGAAACTGTCACTCTGAGACAATCCCCCAGAGGAGGTTGCCAGGCCCTCCACCAAAGGCACGCATAAGCACACCCCCCAACCTTAAGCCTAAGCCGCTAACACAAACCTTCCTCGGGATGTCTCCCCCAGCTCAAGTGTCTCCAAGGCCTATGCCCAGACTCAGAGGGGCCTGAGAGCCTCCCTGCTGGCCATGGCCGAGATAACGGACATCAGTCTGTGTGTGCAGGCGGTGGGGTTCACGGGCAGAGGTCCAAGCATCCCCTCCCACTGCCCAAACTGCCTTTTCCTGAAACATTTCAGGTCATATGGGTCGCAGCTACCGGAAAGAGGGGCAGTATCGCCTGCATCATGGAGAGTGGGTTTCTACTCAGAAGTGAAGCATCTCCACATTTGGGGGAGCGCTAAAGTGGCCCACTCCTTCATCTTCCATCCCGGAGGGCCTTTGTGACGCTTATGAAATCCCAAGGGATGGACTACATCGTTATCACGTCAGAAAGAATGGTCAAGAGAACAGACTACTGCTTAAAGAAAACCAGGCTTCAAAGGTAACACTGTATTCTGGGGTAGGGTGTCCAAGAGAGAACGTCAGAACCCTCCCCTGGGAGAAAGAAGCCTCCTTTCATGGACAGCAGCAAAACGCCTTTTCTTAGGAGAGAAAGGATAAAAACTTTGCAAGTAGACTGGGTCTGAAGCCAAGGCCCCACCCCCCAAGCCCTCCAGTTGATTTCATGAAAAGAACAAACGGCAGCCTTAACCCTTAGCCTTGATTGCCTTCATTAACCTATTTAGATGCACATGGCAATCAGTTCTTGATGAGCAAGTTTTACCTAATCCTCGGAGCTGAGCCAGGCTGCAGGTTCACCAGCTCCCTGTAGTGCGGCAGCCCATCCCCACCACACCTTGGACTCTCCTGCCTGAGGAGTCCTCAAAGCCACTTCCGACTTTTAAGGGCTCCACCTCCAGGGATTCTGGCTGCTTTGGTCCACGATGAGGCCCAGGCATTAATATTTTTATACATTCTCCAGAAGATTCTAACGTGCAGTGGGGGCTCAACAAGAAGCTGCTTCTGCCATCAGAAGGGAGAAAAGACGGGGGTGGAGGCTTCAAGTGAAGCGAAGGTTCTTTTTCATGATTACCATACTGTACCCGCCACAGAAGAGCGAAGAAGCCTGGGACTTGATCCAGGAGCACCGGGCTTGAGTCCCAGCTCAGCCACATCGCTAGCTGTGCACTTGTAGGTGAGCCACGTGGAAAGCGGAGACATACCCGCCTGTGACAACAGGGCTGCTATAAACATCAGGAAGGATAAGTGCGTGACAGCAGCTGGCATATAGTAGGTGCTCAAGAAACGTCCGCCGAATCCCAGTAGAGTGGAGTGAGAACGAAACAGTGAGAGGGTTAAGAGGACAAGGTGAGGTGCAGGGGACCGTTTCTGGCAGCAAGCTGTACGCATTCGTCCATCCTCCCACCAAATGTATTCTGAGGACCTACTGTGTGCCAAGTACTGTGCTAGGCTTGGTGGGTATTAAATCAAATGAGACACAGTGTCTGCTCCAGAGGGATTACATTCAAGTAAGAGGCTGGTGGGATTTTGGAGGCGCGGGGCTCATCATGACCTGGAACTTGAAGTCACCGGGGGATAGATACTCAGGGGAAAATGAGCAGAAGGGCCTTCCCAGCAGAGGCTGTCACATCTTCACTATCTGAATAAAGGGCTGCAAGTGGGTCTGAGAGTCTGCAGCATGGGGTGCCCCACAGGATTCAAGGGGGACAGGGCCAGGTTGAGCAGAGAAGGCCCCACAGGCCTCGCCAAGGAGTCAATAGAGACCTGCACTGTGTTCAGTCAAGCTGTGCCAGCGACAAGCAGACCACCACAGGGCCTGGGGCATCTCACTGCTTAGACGTTGGCCGAGAGTGTGGGCAAGCGTGGGGAGAAAAGCTTGGCCTTGGAGGAAAGCAGCTGGACGCCAACCCTGGAGAGCAGTACGGAGCCTGGGTCCCTCCCTCCCCATTGGCAGACCTCACCCTGCTGTGCCACTGCACTGTCCAGAAAGAGTCTCATAGGCAACAACAGTAGGGGCCAGTGGGGGAGGCAAAGGAGAGATAAACACATTGCACCGTGGAGTGGCCGTCCTTGGGAACACACTCAGCCATCTGTTAGGTCATAAATTTTACCTGTCAAAGAAAAAAATGTCCAGCTCCCCTCCAGGATGTGCTGGCCTGCTCTCTGCCACCAGCCAGCAGTAACTTCCTTTGAGGGAAGTGGGGGAACCCAAAGGGGTGCTTGCAGTGAAAGAGGGAAGCCAAGACCATCATGAGCAAGTCTCTCCACCTTTCATTAAATGTCTCACTCCTGAGGAGGGGGTGGGTTGATCTTTCTAGACTAAGAGGACTCTGAGAGCTAAAAAGAGCACCAGACCTGGAGATTCCAGAGAGGAGAGGACCACTTGCAGGCTGGCACCCGGGCTGGCAGAACAGCGAGAGTGGCACCCAGGAACCTCAGTCCTGTCACATGCACACAGGGTGACCCTGGTGGGAACGGAGCTGCCGTGCGCCTGAGTTTCTACCTCTACAAAATGGGGTTGAAGGGCCCTCTCACTACCCCTGCACTTCTGTCCTGTACCCAAGTTCTGTATGCATAAATAAGTAGGTCTTTAAAAAAAAGGAATCTGTATTAAAAAAAATAATAATAACGAGCCAACACCTGTGTCCAGTGCTTGGTGCGGGCTGGGCGGGCAGTTACACAATGTCCCTCTTCTCAGCGTCTGTCCCCAGCGTTGGCCCAGCTGTCTCTGTGACAGAGACCGAAAGCCTGCCCCCCAGTCAAAGCAACAGGAGGAAGCGGCAAGGACTCCCAAAGCTCACCCAGTCTCGGTGCTTTCCTCAGGTTTCTCGGGGACACCGGGCTGAATCGGCCGGGTCCAGCAGTGGAGCAGGCACCCGTGGGCTTCCAGAGTTGAAGGTGTGTCAGCAGAAAGGAAGCTGCCCTAAGGAAAGGCTGCACCTTTTAACCTGCACAGCCCCTTCCCCTACAGAGGGCATCGGATTGTTCCACCGTAGGATGGTCATTCTCGGCCAGAGATAACTCAGAGGTAGTATTTCGCTGCTACATCGATAAGCCAGGGACATATTTCTACAAACCCCACTAAAAGAAAGTTGTATTTTCCAAAGGAATAAACGAGGGGTGGGACAACACATCCCACAGCCAACGCATCTCCACAGCACTCAGGCCACCAGGAACCTCACCAGGCGTGTGGCGTTACCGGTGCGGTATGGCCGCGTGTCTGTTCTATTTAGAACACTTGCACCGACCAAAGAACGGGAGACAGGAAGAAAAACTCTGTCCCCCAACATGCCCAACCCAACTAACTGGTCTGGGCTGGCTGTTTATTGAGGCAAAGAGGCAACTGGGGACCCATAGCTGTCGGCCAGAACGTGGAGGGCTCATTTTGTTGCTCACTCTGGGGGGCTGTCAAGGCGGCCGAACAGCCCAGCCAATGGCGTGTGGGGCTCTCTGAAGGGCACTTCTGCCTGGAAGACCAGGGTCTTCTGTGGGGGAATGGCTTTGCACCTGGTAAGAGCTTAATAAAATAGAGTTCCCTTTCCTCAAGGAAGAAAAACCTGTCCTGTTAAATTTGCCCGAGAGCACTCTTCTCTCCACAAACATACATGAGCTCAGCCCTGCTGTGCAAGAGACGCTAAGGGAGGGCCTCACATTCAAATCAGCTGTGGCCACGAGGCACACCCCTCCTCCAACACTCAGAAGGAAAGCACCAGGGAGAGCTGTGATCCACACCCCTGACAGAAGGAAGGCTTCATAAAGTTAAGGGCTCTTGTCTGCTTTGTTCACCACTGTATTCCTAGGAGGATGCCTGGTTCACAGGAGGAACTCAATAAATACGGACCGAACAAATGTGTGCATGAATACCGCCTGCTTGGAATTACCTAGTTTGTGGGGGATTCGAGGTCCCAAGGCACCCTACCTGTCTCCCCTCTTCCTCCTTGGGTAACTCCCAACATGGCTGGCAGCTAAGCTGGGCCCAGCACTAAGGAGATAAAAGGTTTCATTCTTAAGAAGAGCTGGCCTGGCAAAAGTTCTATTTAAGAAGCATAGAAAACAGACAAAATGCTGCAACTGAAAGGCCCTGTTGTTTTGAGTCAGACAGACCTTCCACTTGGATACACACAGCAGGTGATTTGGTAGGTGCATCTTTACATATAAAAAGGACAAATGGTGATTCTTGATAAGAAACCACTTAAAAGGTCAAGTGAAACAGGGAGGGGCCTGAGGCCTCAGAGCAATCAGAGTCAATGACATCAGCCAGTGTCTGTAGCACTTGCCATTCCATTCCCTATCAAATGTTAATAAATACCTAGTCCCTAACCGGCCCCAAGGGCCCAAACTAGAAGGTTTGTGCTCTGCCCTTAAAGATTTCAGAACCCTAAGGAAAAGAGACACTATGGCAGGAGCATGACAAACAGAGGGAAATCTCTTGACCTCTGTCAGGAGAGGCTTCAAAAGAGATGCCCCATCTCTTAAAGGATGGGTGAGGATGTGTTCTGGGGGGACCAAAGAGAGAAAGAGACATAATGACAAGAAATATCACTTTCTTTCAGGCTCTAGAAGTTCGGCACTGCTAGGAACCAAGTGGAAAAGAGGGCTTGATGGGAAGATTAGGATTGAGATCAGGGCAAGAATGGATCACGAGGAGTCTTGCAGACCGTAACAAGGAGACTGGACTTCATTTTGTAGACAAGGAGTCAACAATTTTAAAAAGCAGAGTAACATGACCAGTTTCATGTTTTAGACAAGTCTTCCTGTAAAGGATAGATGAGATGACTTGAAAATAGAGACGGTAGGCAGTTAGAAGCTTATCATATATCCCAAGTTAAAGGGACCCTTGAGTAATGCAAGGCTCCTTTGCTTAACAAAGCAAGAAGAGATTTAAGAGAAAACAGGAGACAAAATTATCAGAACTGGGTAAATGACCAAATGCAGTGATGAGGGAAAGGAAGGAGTTCTGAATTTACTGGGTGGTGTCTGAGTGATGGTGGTGTCTCCGGCTGAGATAAGGAAAGAAGCAGCAGCAGATTTGCAAAGGAGCAATAAATGTGTTCAGCTTGGGAGTATTAAATTTGCAGCACCCGTAGGACAATGTGTATATCTGTTCTGGAGCTCTGGAGAAGGACAAATGACTCAGATTGAATTTACCAATGTCTAGGTGGCCACTGAAATCATGGGAGTGGACAAGAAGAGACAGTAGAGGAGAAACAGGGACAAGGACGGTTTCAGAAGGAATCCCAGTATCTTTCGGCAGTCCAAAGTCACAAGGATCTGGGAGAGAAGCAAAAGAGAACTGGTTCACCAACTGTGACAGACGGCCCCTTGGCTCCATGCCTCATTCTGCCTGAACATGAGTAAGTCTGTGACTGCTCCAATCGATGCAGAAGGGATGAAATGTGACTTCCAAGGCTGGGTCACAAAAGATGCTAGAGCTAGAACATTCATACTGGGAGACTAAATAAATTCAGTTACCCCAAGCTGCCCTGTTACAAGGACACCAATCAAACCGATAAACCAAGTGCTGGAGCCACAGTCTGTGAGTCATCTCTGCCCCGGCAGCTGACACATGCGCTAATAAGCCTTCGGGTGATTTCAGCACTGGCCCATCAAGTTGCCATCCAGATCTCAAGTCTGAGATCCTGAACCTGGTGAGAGGGAAACCAGCTACCCCTGGCTGTGCCCTGTCCAAATTTCTGACCTGGTGATTCCCAGACACAGCTAATTGGTGCTCTAAGCTGCCAACTTTGGGAGTCATTTGTTACAGAGCAACGCTAACTGTAACACTACCGTTACCAAACAGATGGGGCCAATCCAGGGTGTCCTACACACAGAGATGTTTTGTAAAGTAAGGAGGCCTCATGTCTCAGTTTCTTTGGATCCAGCGCTCAGCCACGCTTCCCATGAGCCATGTCGGCACTTGCCCAGCCAGCAGTCTGTGTGGCTCTTCAACAAACCCCCCAGCTGCCACATAAGCAGCTCTCTCAGTCTCATGGCCTTGCCAAGCCCAGGGGTGACTTGGCAGCCTGTGGTTAGTTGTAAGTATTCATTTGGGGTAAAACCTTACTATTGATGGCAATTGGCACTAAAGATTTACCCATGAATGTAACTGCCCCAAGGTGTAACACCATATGTTTGCTGTGTTCAATTACGACTTTAGAAAGCGGAAGGCCTAAAATGTCAGCTTTTTCTAGAAAGTTTTCTCTTTTTGTCTTGTTTCTAGAGAAGCAGTGTTCAGACCTGTCATTATAAATATCAACTGTTCCAAGCAACTACCTTAAAGCACGTGATCTATTATGAAAGTCCTTGCTTGCCTTTGGCCATAAGACCCTCATCTCTCCCTGTGTGAAATCTGGATTCTTAATACTAAGGATGCATCGGAAACCATGATCAATGTACGCCGTGTTCTCCAAGCAATATCAGAAACTCAGAACAATTCACTTCTCAAGAGCCATCAAGTCTCTGGATCTCCAGATGTGTTGGGAAACATGGCAATCCTCTCTCTGGCCACAATGGCTGTCCCACTAAGAGCATGCTTGGTCTTCTACTACTCTATTCCTGCTGCTCACTGGCACCTGGCTCCCCACCCCCGCCACCCCCACTTCTCTGTATTCCAGAGATGATCCAGATCAAAGGAATATGTTAAAACACAGGACAGAGTCACCTGGGATCCTGCAGAATACTTTGCACAAAGAGAAACCCAGAAATGAAATAAGAGCCAGTGGTATAATTCACTCACATGACAGACCTGCTTTTCTTTGCAAAATCTCATCATAGGAGATCTAACTTAGTTTAACTGTCCCTCAATCAACATCAGTTCTGAGCAGCTACTTGGAATGAAACCTTGTGGAAGAGAAATGAGTAGCAACCAAGACCACTGTCATAGGGCCTGATATTTTAATCAGGAGATAGGACATCTGCAAAGACACTAAATCACAGTTTTCAAGGTTTCAACTTTTGTCATGAGGATCCAAACTCCATCTCCAGTGCCCAACTCTCTCTCCACCCTGCAACTTCTCTGCCCTGCAGCCTCCAGACAGCAGCTCTCAGCCTGCACACACCTCCATGCCCACAGCCCTCTGCTCAAATTGCACCCTGACCCAGGAATACTCTCCCACCTACTGTTTGGCTATTATGACCTCCAAATCTGCAGGCCTCTCAAACAGTCTTTGCTCACAAGTTGCCTTCTCCACGAGGTCTTCCTTCACCAAACTACCTAAAACTACAATCCCATCCCACAGACATCTGCACAACCCTAAAAGTTTTCCCAACTTACCATCTTCTAAAACTCTGATTTCCTATTGTCTTTTCTCATCTGTCTCCCTCCACCAGAAAGCAAGATTCATGAGGTCAGGGATTTTATCTGTTGTATTCCTGGCATCTCGGTCATAAGTGACATTCCATAAATATTTGCTGCAAAAATGAACAACCGTTTGAAAGCATTCCCCATATGGCTTCCGGCACCAGAAACCACTCCTCCTCCACACGGCCAAAGGACGTGAACTGTTCTTCCCTCACAGTGGCACTTTATTTCATTCTATTTTCTACTCTCACTAGGTATTTACCTACCAGGTTTAAGTTTCTTGAAGGAAGTGATCACATTCACTCATCTCTGTAGCCACCAAAGCACTGGTGGTCCTCAAAGATATGATCTACTGTCTGTGGCTTAAAAATTAAACTGCGTGGAAAATAAGCGAAGAACACACTGCTAACATAACCACATCCCTAAGCAGCTCCTGTTTCCCTCGGAGGTATGGATGAGGCTTGTCTTGTGTGCGGAGCCTCTGAACATGTAAAGATAAGCAAGATTCAGCGTGACGTTGGGACACCACTACCAGCCACGTGTGAGTACTGAAATGCGAATTAGTGAAGGTGATGTGGCATGAAGAACTCAGTGCCTCAGCTGCACGAGTCTCATTTCAAATGCTCAGCGATCACATGCGATGAACAGTAGGAATGGACATGACTTCGTGGCACAACGTCCTACTGGCACCAGTAATGCAGGTAGTCCCTGCTCTCAGGGCCTGACCCTCTGCGGGGCTTTGGCGTGAGAATGAGGAGGACCAGGACAAATGAGTTAACGAATCATAAAGGACCCAAAGATGGCCTTGGAGGCTGAAAAGGAAGAAAGCAAGAGAGGTTTCCAGGAAGGGGGAATGAGAGATGACCTGCTGAAGCTGGGTGGGTTTTTCTAAGCAGAACAAAGGAAGGTCACCCCAAAGGCCTGGAGAGGGGAGCCGCACACAGGGGCTGAGTAGCACACTCCCTAGGCAGAGGTAACTGGGAACCTGTGTGATAGGATGTTGGAAGGGCGAAGCAAGAATTCCAGGCAGAAGATCATTCTAGGGCCACTGGCAGCAGGATACAGTGAGTGTGGACCGGGAGGGAATCAGAGAGAGATCACGAACAGAAAGTCACGGTACCAACTGGGGCACGATCTTGGTGGATGACAGCAGAACAGGGCTGGCTCTGTGGTAGTGAGTGTGTGAGCATGTGACAAGGCAACCAGCACCCTCGGGGAACAGAAGGTCAACTGTGACGGATCCAGGGGTTCAGCAAACAACCCCTTTAGACCATAAGCAACTACAGGCAAACCCCAGTTTTGCTTGGTGTCTAGGGCTGGGGGCCTACCAGCTTATCTCTCAAACCCCACTGAAGCGTGAAGTCCGCTTGGACTAAAGCTGTGTGTTGGGTGATGCCTGGGCCTGCTCCCGCTTTACTCTCACTGTCGGGTAGCCAGAAGGACGTGGATCTTCCAGGCCTCTGCCCGGCTGGCACTGGCAAGCACCACTCCCAACCAACGTGCGTGTGTGGACGACTTCACCTCAGAAGCTACAGCTCTCACAGTGAGGGGGGCCAGCTCTGCTCAGGTTCAGCAGGCCAGCTTTCCTAGGTCCCTCCCAGGCCACCCACTGCGTGTTAAAGACTTATTTATGCACACTCTTGGGGCTCAGCATGGAGCAATTCCAGACACAGAATAAGGCCCTAACCAGGTGCTTAAGATGCAGTACACAACTTAGCGACTGCGATTATAGGGCTCCACAAAGACCCGGATGCATTTTGGCAAACAGCTAATAATAAAAGCAGGAGGAGGGGAGAGGTGGGAAAAGTCAACCTGGCATTTACAGGGATCTTCCTCCCACCTACCCTCCCCCCCACCCAGGCACCTTTGTGACAACTTGCCTCTGTCTCCAATTAGCCTATTTTCTGCAGCCAATACCCAAAATGCTAGGCCGTCTATTCAACAGCCTTTTATCTAGCATACACATACTCTGCAGAAAAGCAAAAAGGGAGGGGAAGGGAAGGACAGGATTTCTAAAGTGGCAAGGCCAAAAAACTAAGAGGCCTGGAGGAGGAAGGGGGTTACTATTTCAAGAACAAAGAAAATTCTGGAAAGATCCTGAAAGGACCTGGCCTGCTTCGTGCTATTAAGCAATCAAGAGCTGACAGAGCACTGGACATGCAGCCGCTGAGGAGTGTAGAGGCCAGGGCCACGGCAGGGCCGCATGCCCCTCCCCACGGCGTCCAGCCATCCCTTATCACCAGCCTGCAGGACGGAGAGGCCCTCTGCCTGCTTGAAGAGGGGACTGTCGGGAGAGAGAAACGGAGGGAGAAACCAATCCGAGAAATGACTTCCTGACAGGCCGACAGCTGACATTCTTAAGTGAACACAGGATGTGCCAAGAAATTATCAGGCCTGGCTTTTCTCTCCCTGATAGATGACAAAGCAAAAAAAAAGAAAGAAAGAAAGAAAGAAAGAAAAAAGAAAAATAGAGAAAACGAAAAAACAACCGCAATCACACACATCCCATAAATCACAACTTTTATTGAACACTTCACCACATTACAGCAACAGTCAAGTTGAATAAAGACACCTTTCTGTAAAGTCGCAGGGCGAGACGTGACAGACATCTCCCCCAGCCCAGGCTGGAGGGAGGGAGGAAGGAACTTTGGAACAGGCTGGCTTGGGGAGAGGGGTCTTGGCCACCGACAAGTTGGGTTCTCGTTGCTGTTTTTCTGTTGTTCTCACAACACAGGGGCCTAAAAGTGGGATGGACTGAGAGCAAAGAACAGCACAGGAAAATGAATGCACGGTGTATTGGGCTTTTGTTCTGTAGGGGCAGGGTGGGCCTCAAGAGGAAGAGAAAAGCTGTGAGGGATGGGTCTGCAGAGTGAGCGAGAACGGGTGAGGGCAAGACCGAGCCACCCGGGTTGCGTCGCCAGGAGGAACGTCAGGCTGGGAGCAGCTTGCTGTGAAAACCGACACGGAGTTCATTACAGAGACATTTAGCACATGAAACAAGGCTAGTCACCTACCACAGGTAATGCTGTGGGCCCTCGTGGCGGGAGAAGAGCACAACTTCCACTCAGGAAAGCATGCCACTGGCCTCAAGTTTGCTGCAGTCAGGGAGGGGCAGTTTGGGGAACACTGTCCTTCTCCACAGGAGGCTGGGTTACTCCAGAACCTTCTTTCCGACTGACCTACCACTAAGTTGGTCATGCTGCTGCCCCCAAATGTGGCACACTGAGTAGAAAATGAAGAACTAAGCTATTCCTCCAGAGCCTCGGCCTGTGAGGTGGGATGATGAGCGAGAGGAGACGACTTTATCTAGTTCTAGCTGTCTCCTGCCGGACTCAGATACACCAATTAACTTTAGTTTTGTTGTGCATTTGTTCGTTTGTTTTTGAGTGATGGAGACCACGATAAGAATGAATGCATTTCTTTCCTAATTTTGCCACTGGCGGAACCCAGAGAAACACACTTGTGGTCAAATAAACTTGAAGTACTTAGGTTAAGAAAACTACTTGGTGGCAAGTTGCCACCAAGACGGGCCTGCAGCTCTCAGCAAGTAGGGCCCGCTACGAACCCTGGCTGCACTGAATGGTAATGGAACCCTCTGTTCACCCAACCATGGCCCCAGACGCCCAGTTCCAACTCAGGAGGTAGGTTCAGTGACGCAACAAGGGAGGGCTAAGCCACGAGGGCAGGAGCGTGTCAGTAAATGCCATGGAGAAGTGGATGCGCTGGTTCCCGTGAGTTAACGATTATCAGACTGGTGCCTGAGGCCAGGCTTCAGTCACTCCCTCTTCTGACTCAACCTCAATCACCTGAGGAAAGGCGCCCTGGGCAAAGTGGCACCTGATGATCAGGTGTTGTTCCCCTCCCCGGGGTAGAAGGGTAGGATCTTGGTTATGTGGAGGTCTTCATGCAAACGTGTAAGGGCAAAAGGCAGAAAATTGACTGTGGCAGGCAATGCAAAGCCACATTTCCCCTGAACTTAAGATTAAGGACATGGTTCTGCTCCTGCACAGGCACTCTTTAGGAGGACAAGGACTGGCCTCAGGATGCTCATTTCTGCTATATGACACTTCAGGAGCATTAAAGGTCACAAACTCAAAACTAGACCGCATGAACTCACCAAATGGAAGCTTCTCCATCTCCAGAGCAAGGGTCATGGAGAGGCCAAGAGCTCACATGCCCATATGATTATTCTGCCTTTCCACAACTGCCTACTCAGGAAGAGACGTGAATGCTGGTAGGCGGAAAAAGTGATACAGTCTAGTGATGCTTGTGAGCTGGAGCGTGTTACAGATGCCAATGGTGCTTTCAGGACACACTGGTTGAGTGGAGCAAATCACATTGGAAACCATGTCTGAACATACACTGGAAGGCCCCGCAAAAGGGGGTAATGAACTAGATCCAGACCAGGAGTAGGTCAGCCTCCTGGCTCACCCTGAGACAGCACTCCACTTCTTTGAGCCTCTGTTTCCCCAACTACAAAACAGGATCATAGATAGGGTATTTTATAGCATTGCTGAGACATCCAGTCAGACTGCAGGCGAAAGTGTGCTGTATGCCTGAGGAGGCACTGGAGGCACAGCCTCGTGGACTTGTCGAAAGACATGCCCATCACTTGCACAAACATGACTTTTCTATTGCAGACATCCTGTAACAAGCCCTGCAAGGGAAATGAGAGCAGGAACTCTAATCCCACATTGGCATCAATAACTGATCACCTGAAAAGAAAAATCTTCTCCCAGGAAGGTAAGGGAAACCACATATCATCTAATTAAAGCAGGCAGGTGAGTGCAAGTTCAAAGGCAGGACAGCCTGGTTCAAGCTCTGCTGCTCCTGGAAGCAAAGGGGCTTTGGTGCGCCTGCTTTGGGAAGGGCATCCTGCAGCTGTCAGGGCCACCCATGTGGAAGGGAGAAGGGAAGGGGAAGGCGAGCACAGCCGACTCTCGTCTCTAAATCTGTCTGCCACCTGTGCCCTATACCAGCTCCTGTTTCCCACCAGACTGTTGCATTACTGGGCTCCCAAACATACAGGCCCTCCCTGCCTTTATTCTCACTGGGTGTGCCCAAGTATACTGCACTCAGTCCTTAGGAATGGGTAGGAGAATGTGACAATGTGACATCGTCATATTGTGTTATCATCAGTGTGTCTAGTGAACATTTTGGGGCCCTATCTATCAGGAATTCCTGAAATCACATATTGACGCATTTAGTTCTCACCACAACTTTGTAAGGTGAGGACTATCACTATATCTCCATTTTACAGTAAAAGAAATTGAGGCACAGAGATGCAGAGTCAAGGGCTGAGCTAGAATATGAGAGCAGGCATTACAGTTTCAGATTCTATTCCCCAAGCTTGTCAGCTCTTGAATGCGCACAGTGTGTAGCGCACAATGTGTCTTACCTTCTCCACCAAGAAAGCAACACTAGGTATCATTACTGTTATCAAATACACAGCAAGTATTGGACACAAATCCTGGATTTGGTAAGTGGATGAGGAGGAAGAAAGGAAAAGGAATGAAAATGCTGGATAAGAAAATAAGAAGGGAAGCAGAGAGGCAAAGAAAAAGCAGAGAGAAGGAGTGTCATGGGCAGGGGTCAGGAATTCAGAACTGGGCTCCTGTTGAGGCAAGTGTCGAGGGGTTAAGCCCCACCCCAAGGTCACAACCATAGGAACAGCAGCAGTGACCATGACAGGTTCCATTTATAGAGCATGAACCGTGAGTCCAGGTCCACGTGAAGAATTTCGTGTGTGCTATTTCACTTAATCCTCCTCAACAACCCTAGGCACTAAGGTTAATCATTAACCCCATTTTACTGCAGAGAAAACAGAGACTCCAGGCACAAAATCACCTGCTCAAAGCCAGACACCTCACAGAGTTGAAAACATAGTATTCAGTTCAAACATAGTATTGACATCTACATGACTTTTCCCTAGAGCCTGGTACCCCCAGCTCATCTTACCCACCCAATCTGTGTGGGTGAACATAGCACAAATTATCTTTTAACACCAAGCCACCCATTCTTGGAATACACAATCAAGAAAGGCCTGTGCTCAGGAGCTGAGACGTGTGTAAGGAAAAAACCAAAAGCAACTAGGTACCCAGGTGACAGTCCAGTGAATGAAGGCCTGTTGACAAGACCATGTACATGTTCAGCGCATGCTTCCGCTGCTTCCCAAGGAAAGGCCAACTCAGAGAACAGTAGCCTTAAACACCTTTTTGATGGCCAGAGGGAGTTCCAAGTCCTTATCAAAAGCACCTGTCCTTGGAACAAAGACCAAAACTAAAGCAGCACCCTCCTAATTCTCCACCAGTCTAGTCTATTACTTCTTTCAAGTCCTTGCTCAAACCTCAGTTATGCCAAGAAGCCCTGACTGGCTTAACAGCTCCACTCCCCACCCATGAACTCCTGGCCTCGAAGGTAGCTCAGAAATCCTCTACCTGGCACATGGTCCTGTATGCCATCACTGTTTTTACATGATCAGGAATTGTTTTCTTGCAGGACTTAACCAACTGAATAAAAAAGCAAACCAGTCTGATGATAGAATCATGTCTTTACTTTCTCAATTTCCCTCTCCCCAGCTCTAGCTCTAGAGCACCAAGTAGAATGTTCAACAAGCAGTCTGTCAGTAGAGCTGCTGATAAACCTGATCAGCTCAAGGCCTGTGAAGGGTGATTGTCAGAGACTTAAATTTGCTAATCAGTAAACTTCATATTATGCCTCTCTGAATTTCTGGCCCTGAATTTCTTCCTTCCTTCTCCCATAAGTTTTCTTTTCAATTTAATCATGCTTTTGAATAAACGTCACCACATTAGCCAGCCAAGTTGAAACTCAGGACTGGGTAACACTAGAACCCAACTGACATATCAGGAAGTTCCAGATGATCAAAGAATAACAAAAAATGCTATTTGATCAGGATGGGAATTTTCAGGAGTGACATTTAGTCCTAGAAGAGATATGAAAGATAAAGAAATTAACACAGAGAACATGCAGAACTTATGTTCTGCCTGCCATCTTGTCAAAAGCACTTCCCAGATGTCAACTGGGCAAAGAATAAGTGCCTAGTGATTATGATCCTTGACAGATCATAAGCAATCTTCTAAAATTTTGGATTTTCAGAGAGACTGTCAGATGTGCCAATAGTATGAAGGAGTAACACTAGGAAAAGGGCAGGAAAAAATATTTAGAAAATTAAGATTCTCGTGACAAATATCAAGACCAAAGTTTGAGAATTGGATGGGGAACCTTTGATCCTTAGGGTGGATATGGGCCAGAATTTAATGTTAATCAGAGCAAAAACTAAATTATCACACTACTTATGCCTATGATTGCAAAAATGCAACCATAATTTCAAATGACTATCCCCAAACAAAACAAGGTAGTTTCTACACGTAGCTTCTTTATCTTTCAATTTTGTATTTTCTACAATCCTGTTGCTGTCCTTTGCTTTTTGCTTCTTTACTAATGAAACTCATGTGATCACTTCATAGAACACAAGCCCTTTTCTTATTATTTGACCTGTTTACTAAATTGCTGAGTAAACTTGGTAAAATCAGGGTCCATCAATCATCCCGACCTCCACCCTGCAACCCTTACTGTTATGCAAGACCTGGAAAAGTGAGGCTTACTATTTCAGACTCTCTTGCAGCTATATGTGAAAGGGGAAGCAGCAAATTCTGTGCTTCAGTTGTTTGCTCTGGCAGCACAGCCAGGGAAGTTATTCTGTAGCAGCCTTCTGTCTCTCAGGGAACTGCTCAAGAGAATCTGTTTTGCTGGAGAAGCTCACAACAAGAGTTGGTGCTTCCTGATGGGGGTAGCCATGGTGCTAAATGCCAAAACTGTACTGTCAGCATCCCAATTTGCCACATGGCTTGCAGATGGCCAAAGAGGCAGCTAGCTACTTGGAGACCCAGATCTGCTATGTGAGTCTGAGAGCTGATGAGCTGTTTGTAACAGCACAACACAGTTTTTTCTAGATCTCCAAATGATTTCTTTAAGCATTTCAGTGCCCTCCAGCAAATTCCCTTCTGCAACTGAAACCATACCAAAATATGGCCTTTGTTCTTATTTGTTTTTCAAGTACATCAACAACTATTTTTAAAAGAAGAAAGGTGTACACCCAAATCCTCAAATTTCAGTTCTGTTTCTAGCTGGCTGAGCTAGGACAAGGCATTTCCTAGTGTTTATTAGGCCTCAGTTTCCTCTTCAAACATGACAGAATAAGAGAAGTCTCTGGTGTCCCTAACAAACTTCACAATACTCTAAGTCCACATGCCCTCTACTTACATAATTTCAAATTTATTTTTGCAATGAATAAAATCAATGTGCCTTGATAGAAGGCAAAGGGAAAAAAATAAATAAATAAAGACCACCTCACACCCTCGTTCTTATTACAGTAGTAGCTTTCAATTCATACTTCGGGACATGAGAACTCCCAGTCAAGGAAGTTATGTTTCATCTAGTGCTAAACATTTCCTCTGAAGAAAGGGTCCACAATAATAGGAGCAGTAAATAATATTCCTTCAGTTTCTTCCAGCTAAGAGAGTGGACATATAGGACATTATTAGTTTTGGTGTTGCTTATATTTTTTTTCAACAGAAAGTACTCATCAATTTAGTATATAATAAGAAGAACACAAACAGAGTTTGCTTTCAAATTTCTATTTATCTGTGTGTACTAACCCCCAACCCGGCCAAAAAAAAGAAATATATCAGTATTGACCAGTTGATTACCTCTCTATGCAATGAGATTTCAAAGATGACCGTTTTATCTTTTTCTGGCATTTTCTACACTGACCACATTTATTAACCCACTAGATAAAGGGGACTCTGAAGAGCCTCTTTAGTCAATCCCTTTCCCACATCTGTGAAGGTGGCTTCGTGGAATGGTTACACCGAAAGTCTGATTCAGAAAGAAGCTATTTCCATGGTCAAACTTGGATAAATGTTAACCAAGTGAGAAAGAAGCACAGGTGGTTAGATCAGCATGTAGGCAGGTAGACAAATTAAGTAGGTAGGTAGACAAATAAACTCCGAACAGAAACTGTACTAGTCTGCACAGAAGGGGAACTTTTAACAATTTAGTCCAAATTGATTGTCACACCAATCTTTTAAAAATGAAATCTTACCCTGAAGCATAAGTAAAAGCAGTTTTGTGGCAATAAATAAAATAACTACAAACATTTTAATAAAAACTAGTTAATTTTTTTAATATAATAACCTCTCAAGCTTCTGGTAAGGGTATAAATTAGTACCATCCTCCTTATGGGATCAGTGTAAGGCAAAAAAATATTTTTAAGCAATCATATATATGTTATATTACGGAGCTTTTAAAGACTATATACACAAATATATAGATATAACTTATACACATAAGTTATAAAGGAGATTATGATCTCTTTTAAAATATTCTTAAAGATTTAATCTAAAAAATTCCACTTTAAGTTGTAAGAGCACAGAGGAGTTGTTAGTGGGCCATGCACAAACATTCCCCATAGCATTATTCATAATAAATCATTAACACATTTACTATTCAAAAACAGCCTTTGGTAAAATAAAGTATACTCATAAATCACAATACCTAATAGACATTAAAAACTATGCCACAAAAAATAATAAATTACATATGGAAAATATTCATGATACAGTAATGAAGTTAGGCTAGCAAATAAAAGTGTGTGCATATTTTTTCACCATGAAGGAAGAATGGAAGAAAATGCACCAAAGTGTTAACAATGGTGATATGCAGATAGTAAATAATAGAGTTAGGGAGATTTTTACTTAATTCTTGTGGTTTCCCAAAATTTTCCCAAGTTTCTGTAATTGGAGTGAGGCAGAACAGTAATAAATGTTCTAAATAAACAAACTGCCGAAGTTTCTCCTTTTTGTAAACATCCAAGTTGGAACTAAAGGCAATTTATTTTATCATGAACCAATCTCGTAATTTTACCCCATCAACTGTCTGAATAAAACAAACATTGCTCGTTTGCCATGTTGTGGCTGGGGTAGTGTTTTATTCTGTTTCAGTGTTTTTTTTTTTAATTAATTAATTTGAGTCGCAAGCATTTGAAATTAAACTATTTCGTGGGAATGAAATTTACATTTATCTCTCTTTTTAAAGCCCATTTAGCAAATTAACAAGAGAACAGCAATATTAGGGAAGTTACTGCACCCACTCACATGTGTCATATATAAAACAGCAACCACGGATTCTCCATCTCAAATAAGATTGTCTTGTAAAGCATACCGGAAAAAAATGATAGTGCTATATAAGTAATACTCTTAGTCTCATTAAAAACCCAGCTATGTCATGATTTCAGGGGTTTCTTAACTCTTTGTGAGGTCCTGTCTGAGTCCTGAGGGGTCACTGAGCTCTAACCCAGCTCCCAGCATCTCTTTGGGTAAAGGGCCCTGATCCCAGGTAGGTTAGCAATACAGCTCGCAGAAAAGATACTGAGACAGCTGCCTGTTGATGAGTTCTGCCTATAATCAAAGCAACTGCAACAGAATTTGTCTACTGAAACTTAAAAGAAACACCCTGTGGCCAGCTGGCCAACACTGAATGCCCCAGAGGTCTTATGATCAAGCAGGCTGTTTTGGGTCTAAACTCTTAACAACATGTAACCCAGGCTCTTTGGTCTCTTTGGGCAGAAATGAACACCTGTGGCACAGGGACATCAGGGTCAAACACTTGGAGTCCAAAATCTTTAGAAAGGGCCCTTTCTCCTCCAAGTCCTCCTTTTATTGAAAAGACAGAATTGCATGTCTCCCACTTGGAGAGACACATGTCATCAAACCCCTTACTGATTCATACAATCCTTTCAATTCAGTCAACCTAAATTTGTGAGACTTGCCGAAATACTTAAGATATTCCAACTCAAAATGAAAACAGCAGCTATAAAAGACATTGGGTGCCAAGGCAGGCCTGGGCAGGAAAAGGGCACTGAATCCCGCAGATGGCAGCTTCGGCTCTCACAGCTAACCAAACTGATGGCTTGAAATTAACTTGCTCAGTTAATAATTCAAATCCACAGGTTGGGCAAGTTTTAACATTTCAATGTTAGTTTACAATTTACCCAGCAACAGTGTTTTAAGGTATTTGATTTTTAATTAGTTTATTGATTTACTGACCTGCTTAACAATACTTTATTCCTGTGCCCTTTAGTCTCCTATGTCATTAAGAGAGAGGGGTGGCTATGCTGGCTCATTTTTCCTCTGAACAGTTCCAGACTATGGGCCTCCCCCTGAAGGTCTGGTTTCTGTGTGGTCTTTGGCAAATTAGGGTAACCTGTCTGTGCCTCTGTTTCTTCATCTATGAACTGAAAGCATAGCATCTACTCACAGGAGTGGCGTCACCACTTCACGAGATGACTCCCAGAACCCCCATGTCAGCACCTGACAGAGTAAGCACTCAGGGCGCCTTGGGCCCCTCTTTTCCCTACCTTGGTGGTTGACAAGCTGTCTAAATTGTTAACCTGAACATTTCAATATCTAGTTCTTTCTCAGAACAAAACCAGAATGAATTATTCATCAGCTAGAGGAATTCGGTGTAGCTATTAAATAAGATCTATCCAACACACTCTATTCCTAGGAGTAAAGGCAGGCTCAGAGAAGTCAAAATCCTTCTCAAGGTCACACTGCTCAGCAGCAAGAGGTAAATGGTCTCAGAATGTGGAGTCCTGGAAGGTAGTTACACTTTGCTCTCATATGTCTCCCCCTGTAGGCAGAAAGGGAAGGGGAAGAAGGTTGCATGTGCCTGCTGAATCCCATGACAGCTAGCTGTGTGGCTGCGCAGCGACAACTGTGATGTCACTCTCCACAAAATAACCAAAAATCATGCAAAGGGCATCCCGACATTCCGACCGCAGAAGCACACACTGCCATCAATCAACAGAGCAAAGCAGCCTGAGAACTAGCTTAATCCGTATTTTCATAAAGCTCACTAAATGATTGTGAGATGAAGCCTGGTTTGGAAATGAGTGGCAGAGGAGATCTTATGGGAAGCCATCCTGGACCCAACAGTCAGTGAAAAAAGGATGACATGCCATATTTTACACACTAATTCCTTCAGACACATTGTTGCCCTTTCTAGGTGACATTTCCCTTCTTTGCCTTTCTGGTAAACTCCTACTCATCCTTCAAAACCCAGATCAGAAAACAACTCCTCTTGAAAGCCTTCCTGGACAGTCCCCTTCCTGCTCACCTCCCAGGCCCTGAAATCTGTCCTTGAGCTGTGGCTACCTCCACATCTAATCAATTTCAACTTACCGCATACTCACCTACGTTCTAATTCTGTGATTCTCTAACTTTTCGGTGTCACAACTTTACATTCTTAAAAAACAAGAATGACCTTTTGTTCATGTGTGTTACGGCTATCAACTTTACTATCCTGGAAGTTAAAGCAGACATCTTTGCACAGGATTACACACATCCCAATAGCCGAAAGAAGGATGGCACGGACACAGGTCACGTTGCCTCTGGAACATACATGAAAGGATGAGTGTGAGAAAGGCACATCAAGTCTTGGAATTATTATGTTAAAAAATTTTGACTTCACAGACTTGTTGGAAGGGTCTCAGGAATGCCCGGATGTTCCTGCACCTCCATTTGAGAACCACTGTTCTAGTTCACTCATTTGCATGTTTGTATTTTCTGTACCGTGGGAGCTGCTTGCAGGCAGTTTGTATTTTATGTTCTTCTGTGTTCCTGAAGCCCGTACTGGTGGAACTGCCTTTAACCTCTTCCTCCTTGGATCCCCCAAAAGCCCTGACACCCAACAAATCAACTAGGCACCCCCTCATTGGAGAACTTGCTTGAGATTCCATAAGCTACCAGGCTCCAGGCAGGGAGGCAGAGGGTGTCTCTGGCAAGCTCTGGGTGCCTCTGGGCATAGGACTAAACTGTGGAGACCCATCCCTCCCCCAGAGCAAGCCCCTGTGCAGATAAGCAACCTGGGAAATGAGTACTCATGCCATTTATTTATAAAAGCCTGCTCCCTGGAGAACTCAGAATACCTTTCAGGCAGGGATTTAAAATCTTCTGATTTGCTTTCCACCAATCCCCCTTAACAAGCCTCCGGGGAGGGACCGGGGGCTGGGACCTGCGTTCCTAGGTTACCAGAGTAGCAGGCTTGCGAAGCACTGAGGAAAGAATGGATTGTTGGCCCAGGTGGGGCAGGCCTGCCTGCGAACCAACGGCTCTCCAGAGTCCTCAGCTAAGACAAGGTCTTCACGGCGACCAGTCTCTTAAAAACCCCAGTAAAAATGCCCCAAACTATGTCCATAGTGTCCCAGCTTCTTCTTGCAGCCACCCCCACGTCCACTGACTACAAACAGAGTATTTTCCACCAGCCACCGGTTCCTCCTCTTCTCTCATCATACAACTTTGAAAAATCACAATTTAGGAAAACACACCCACACATCTTGCTCCCAGAGCGTGAAGCCACCCCCTCGGCCTGGCTTTGTCTCTGCTCTACAACTGATAGCTATACAGTTCCTTAAATAAGGAATGATGCCTCCTGCCCACCCTTACCAGGCCCCAACCTGGGTGTGCGTTTGCAAAGTGTAATGTTGATATCACTATTTGAGTACACGCTCCAGCCCGGAAAACAAGCCAATAGCTGGAGGACCCAAGGCAAACTGAATCTGACAGCCACAGCGCCGCCGGCTGCCAAGTCTGATTGACTAGCTGGCTATATTTAGATATGGGGGAGGTGGGGGATAAAGCACTGTTGTGCCACTGAACTCAAGAATACCGCGCTGGGAACGACAGACTCGAAAATAAGCAGCCAACAGCCATTCAACTCCATCATCTGGTGTTGCAGGCACAGAACCCTTGCCTCCATAAACTACACAGAATTTCAAAAGCCACCCACACTACTGCAAAAAAAAAGATGAAAAAGTAATTAGAAAGGGCTCTGTTGTGGCATTCCCCAGAATTATGCTTTAGAAACAAACACACATAAGTAGATAGGATCGGTCCCTTGTCCTCCGTGTCCCCTTCCCCTCTGCTGTCCTGATCTAGAACAAACAGAAAATTAAGCAAAAATGGGGCCAAGTTACTCACTGAAGCCTTGGGCCCCGTGCCTCTTCTTGTGCAAAGGTTCAGTTTTAAATGTGGTCCTCTCCACTACTGACAGCTACATGTGCAAATGAAAGGTGAGGTCTCTCTTCTTTTTTTTCAAGGGCTCAGAGCAGGGGATAGACCAGGGTTATTCCGTATAGACCCCAGCCCTTTAGGGGAGGAGGGAGGAAAAGGGCCCAGGTGGGGAGCCAGACAGACCTCTGGCACAGAGACCAACCACAGTGTGGATTCAACCTCAGTTTTCCAACTATTAGGGCAGGAAAATAACCCCCATCTTTGAGAGGATTCTTCCCTTCCTTCAACAGTTATTGAGCTTCACTATGTGGCAGGCCCTACAGATGATGTCAAGATACAGCCACAAGTTAAACAAAGGGGTCAACAGCCTGGAGTTTGTGAAGCGCCCACAACACCAGGAACACACATCTGGCAGGGCGCCTGCGACACCCTCCCTCTGTTCACTCATGTCCAGCAACTCCATCTCCTCCTTTGAGTGGCCTCCCTTCTGTTTTTCCAGTCCACGGAGCTTCTGAACAGGCCACCCCGCCTCCTCGCCCGGAAGGCTCTTTCCGCCCCTCCTGATCTAACTCCATTCATGTGAAGTCACTCCTGGACGCCTCCCAGCCCAGGCCCTTGCCCTCCCGAGTCACCACCCCTGTTCCCACAGCACTTACACAAGTTGCACTGATGCAACTATCTGTGAGGTTATTTTAGTGTCTGTCCCCCACAATTTTCTGCAGGATGCACACAAGTGTCCTCTCGCTGTTGAACTTGCCCTAGATAGGCAGCTAGATAGGCACAAGTAGGCACATTTGTTGGTGGAACAGATGAATGAATGAATGAATGAGTGAATGAATGAGTGAATGAATGAATGAATGAATGAATGAATGAATGAATGAATGAATGAATGAATGAGTGAGTGAGTGAGTGAGTGAGTGAATGGAATAGCCATTTAATGGAGGTAGCCCAGGTGACCCTGAAGGCCCCTCCCACACCTCTAGGAACATGACTTCCCAGAACTACTCCTGAGACAAGGCATATACAATTTGCAAGATGAAGGTCTGGTAAACATTCAAGGTCTTTGGACTTTTTTTTTTAATTAAGTCTCCACACAGGATGCAGTTCTCTGAACATGGCTGGATCTTTAAAGACACCAAATATTTTCTTATGAAATAAAAATAAGTTGGGTGTCAACTGTTAACAGGCAGGAAGTGCCACAAGGTCTTAAAAACAGAGTTTCTTTTTTTGTTGTTGTAAAGAATAAATAAATTGAGACTTTTGTTTGGGGCAAAATCCTGTGCTGTGAAGGATAAAAGTCAACAATACTAAAAAGGAAAAAGAAAAAAAAAAAAGAAATGAATAATCCAGTATCTCTGAGTAACACATCCGGGTTAGCAGAGCAGAAAGGACACAGAGGTCTAAAGAAATCCTATGGTTTCTGTTTCTAGGACAAGATGCAGACCCAAATGGGGGCCTTCCTTGAGCTCTCAGGGAAAGGAGCATGAGGCCTTTCACACCAAAGACTCAAGACCAGGGCCTCCTGCTCTAGGGGGTGGGGGTGGGGGTGGGGGGGACTGATGTTTTTTTCTTGCAGGGTGATGGTTATTGTATGGGTGGAGAACTGGCTTAAATGCAAGCCCATTAGAGAAGCAGAACCTTAATTTATCAATTAGACGCCATCTGTGGATTGTGTTCCTTGAAATAATTGTTGAATTTGACAATGCACTGCAGCTTTACAAAGTTTCTGCCATCCTTGATGCCGTTTAATTAAATTTCTGCACTTAACTTTGATTGCGCTGAAAGCGCTGATGCCTTCTACAGATTGAGTTCCTTGGCCACCTGCTGTGCGTGAGCCAATGCCTTTCCAGAAGCCAGAGAAAAATATGTATTTTCTTTTATTTCTAAGTCTCCTCTTTTCTCAGTCTTCACCCAAAGGGAATCAAGTCTCATACTGCACAGAGGGGCAGTGTCTCCAAAGCCCTCACCAGGCCTTCAGTCCCCCACCGCCTACACGAGGTCTTCCTGTTCTTTTCTTGTGTCTCACAGAGAGAGTTAACAGAATCTCAGACAGTTGGTTACCAAATGCAGAGAAGCAGCTTAAAATAGAACACAATCATTATCACGGAAAGCGGCCAGGAACACAGGTTTCAGGTGGGAGCTGCTTATGCTCCTGAACCCGCCATGCCTAGAAGGAAAGGTGGTTCAGCACAAGGCCAGACATCCCCCCTTCAGGAGGACGGGTAAGTCGTAGGAACAGCTGGCAGGTCCTGGCAGGTGAGCCTGGGCTCACCTCTGTATTTTCGGAGGACATCTCGAGAGCAGTTTGTCACCTGCCTGGTTTCAGGGAGACAAAGACCTCTACTCACACAGGGCTTCCCATCAGTCTTTATTTATGTCTTTCTGTATGGTATAAGAGTAACACAAAACCACCGTTCTACTTTCTTTCTGTGTATTTGATTCTCCAGTTGCCTCACAGAAGAGGGATCATTTAATAGTTCTCCTTCTGTGACTGGCTTCCCTCATTTAGCATAATGCCTTTAAGATTCATCCATGTTGAAGCACATGTCAGGATAATACGCCATTAGACTGAGGCCAAATAGTATTCTGTTATGGGCACATACACATTTTGTTTGTCCTTTCATCTGTCAATGGACATTTAGGCTGTTTTCACCTTCTGGCTACGGTGAATAATGCTGCTATGAACATTAATGTGTAAATATCTGTTCAAGCCTTTGCTTTTTGTTCTGGGTATATAACCAGATGTGGAATAGCTAGATCATATGGTAATTCTATGTTTAATTTTTTGAGGCACTGCCATATAGTTTTCCATTGTGATTACACCCTATCATCCCCACCAGCAATATACAAAGGTTCTAACAGCCTTCACTGGCAAACGCAAACTTTACAACTATCATTCACACGCTTGGATTGAACACTGTCCTCTCCAGATTTTTTGAAATACAAATACCCTATGGGTGACATTACATGGGGACAAACGTGTTTGTGGATTTTTTTCCAGTAGGAGATACCACTGGGGCAGCATGTAAAGCAAAAAAAGAATGTGAGAAAGGCAAAGCTGAAAAGTATGAAAAATAAACTTGGCACTTTTTTCTTTTCCTAGAACCTCATAGCTCCTTAACTTAAAAATCTCAAGTTCAGAAGATTTATGGACTGAGACTTCAGAACTATAAAATAAAATTCTCAGGAAACGCAGTCGCAACAGTCAATGGATCATTACAACAGCCACTTATGCAAGCCATAAACCCACGGGCCAAACAGAATTGGGTCAGATATTAATTTCCACAATGGGTAGGGTAACAAGACACAAGTTGCTTCACCATCTTCCTTTTCCGATCATCCAGTGATCTTTCACTTCAAAAAAGCTATACGCTCCTCGATATAGGAAACACAGGCCTGGAGCCCCCCAAAACACAAGTGAAGGCTTGCCATTATCATGCTTTTTAATACGATAATAAAGCAAAATTTATGCAGAAATGGGAATGTGCATTTTATTTAAATGTCTGAACACAACTCTACTTCTACAAACTACAATTTGTTTTCCACATTCATTCTCTGACAACTGAGAGTCCACCTTGCTCTGTTTACAAAATCTTGCCCTGACTGGGTTCTATAAAGTTCTATGGACCACCCACACCGGTCTGCTCAGTTCCAGAAGGGCAAGTCAGGACTGACAGGTCACAAGGTACACCCACCTCCTAATAACCCAGTATCCCAACATCAGGAGTAAATTTTGGCTTTTCTGAGAAAGCACGAATTGTATGTATTTTATAATTTTCAGTAAACATAAGTAAAATATGTAAGAAAATAGAATTTCATTGTCCCACATCTATGAGACTGAAGTATAGACATGTATGCACGGACAAAGGGTAAAGATCCTATGTAAGGCCATTTGTTCCAATTTTTGGTTCAGAGAGTTAGCTAACTGTTCACAACATCACCCCCTCCACCTCCATGAATTCAACTGAGATCCCTTTAGGATAGAGGCAAAGTGAATGATATACCAAAACTCCCCCAGACACTGAGTTAATATTCCACTTGCTACTATCCGTAGCAAATTTTATGGACAAGTTATAAACCAGCACCATGAAGCAGTTCACATAGAAATCTGCATCTTCACCTTAACCACGTGGCACCTTTGCACCCTGTAATTAGCCTCTGCTGAATGAATATTAAATCTGTGGAAGCATGAAGGGTCAATTATATCACCAGTAAAGAAAGAGAAGACACTTGTCTTGGCCTCTGGTTTTTGTCTTAAATTAACTTTTAATACGGAACATAATGTTATATTCACTTTTCCTATATTCTACAATTTTTCTTCTGTGGGAGCAATATGATATTTTAAAATTTTAAGAGAGCTAAGACACAGGAAAAGAATGGCTTCATGGGCATAAAGTTTAGTTCTAACATTTTGTCTTTATGGATTCAAAAGAGTCCAAAATAACACCAACCTAGATGCTGACAGATAAAGCTGGCAGGGGCCTGTGACCCTCCCTGGCAGGAGGAGCATCTGCAGGCAACAGGTAGGTCCTCTCTGCAGCTGGCCAGTGAGACCCAGCACGCTGGGTTGGCATTCCTCTCATGATGCCCAGATGACCTACTATTCGGCTTGTTAAGTCTCCTCGGTGAACACAAACCCAGAAGGTTCAAGACCCTAAATCCACCCCTGCTCAGCCTCTCCTTGATATAAGAGGCACGGAAGAAAGTTAGGAAGAAGCAAAATGGTTACAGAGAAAAAGTTTCAACTATTGCCTCTCTAGGCTTCAAATCCTTGTAGATGAAGCAGTGCAATGATTAAATTAGACACAACAGCCCAGCTCCTTCCCCTAGCCTTGAACCTCAAGCATTAGAAGATGCTTGCTCTGGCTTGCTCTGCATGGCTGCAGACATCTGGCTCTGAAGCCCAAGCCTAAGAAAATGTGGGTCTACCCTCCCATCTAACATGTGTCAGGAGTCCACAGCAGGCCTCACCATGCATGAGGCCAACTTTCTAGAGAATCATGTCTAAAGGACTTATCTGGTGCTGAAGCCCGGGACACCCTGAGGGGATTTCCTAACAGATAAAATGGCGGGGGGTGGGGGGAGGCTCCCCACAGATGCCCATGAGAAATTTCCCAGAATACTCTAATATTCTGTAAGTCACAAATTAAAGTGTGAATGATGTTACATAGGGTGGGGAGCTTAGCACAGGGTACAGCCCGCTAAGGCAGTGACTAGGAGAACACTAATAAGGGAATTGAAAACCGTACTCACCGCAAGAAAAAGCAGAGTAAGTCAAATACAGAGGAAATGGTAGTGGGGTCCCCAAGGGCCCAGCAGGGCTTCAGCTCAACAACAGGAATTTCCCAGGGGATGGCAACAGCATGTGCTACCTGTAAGCCCTGTGGCTTGAGGTGTCACTGGTGGATCACAGTCATGGGGGGCGTGGGGGGAGAAATCCCCTACCCATGACTAGGCACACATTTTGACATCTAACACCATTAGTTACGTCACAGCCAGTTTTCTTAAGGGCTCACTCACACAGCCCTGGGGAAGAGACTGTCCCGAGAAGTGTCTTTTGTAGATGAAGAAGCTGAGGCTACAAAAGCTGGGGCAGCTGGATTTAGAATCCCTGTCTTGCTAATTTCAGGACCCGGGCTCCTCATCATCTGCTCATTTTTATCTTCCCTGCAGATGGATTCCTGATAACCATTAAAATACCCACAGGGAGTCAAAACAAAGATTTTTACCACCGTGGGAAACTGAACAGTACTTGACTGGACAACTGTTAGCAGACACTTCCCCCTCTCACCCAAAGCAGTGAGATCTCAAGGGTTCTGGGAACTGGGGAGGGTGAACAAGAAGCAAAAGCTTTATTTCCTGCCACAGGTGCCCAGGGGCAAGATCACCTTGAAGCTGGTCGCGCACGTTGAAGCTGGTCGCGCACGGAGTAGCCGGGCTCTGATGGGACTTCATGCAGAGGGACGTCTGCCAGGGCAGAGCTCCCACCACAAACCAATCTCAGAGCATCAGGACTCCCTCAAGGGGCCTGAGTAACCTTGTCTTCCTTGAGTGTACCCCACTCTTCTTGAGCATGTTTGTATTTCAACACACTCAACACTTCGGGAATAGTAACTCTTCTGTAACTGTCAAAAGTGCTATGGAAATCAGCACTTCTTTTATTTGCCCGAAAATTATCTTCTTTGAGCCTTCTACTTCTGTGTTCACGACCCACCAGGTGGCCCATGGGCTGCTCCCTGGCACAATGAGAGCTCTGACCTAATGAACCTCCAAAGACCCCTCCGGGCTCTCAGTATCAGGATCCCATACTTTTTTGCCGTCTGATGCTTCACCTTGATACCCAACCCAACTCTTTCCAAAAGATCCATTTGGAAGTGCTTTTCCAGACTTCCTGGTGTGAATTGCGAAAAGACACAACTTCCAAACGGACATAGTCACATCTAAAGCCTAGTGCCCAGCTTTTAGTCAGTCAGAAAGCTTGTTCAACAACTGTACATGGCAGACCCTGTATCTTTCCACTGAACAGGACTGGGCCCTCCTGTCACCCTAACAACAAAATAGCAATTACTATTTGCTGATTGGATAAGTTGTACCGGGCATATCTCATGACTTGTTTTTTGTTGAAATACTATTAAACAAAAAGACATCAAAAATAATATTAATAACATATATGTACGGTATAAAGGTAACACAAGCAGCACCTACCACACACCTATTTTGGCAGGTTGAAAAACAAAAATAAATATTAACTTTGCCTTTTCCTACCCCATTCCCCCTCCCTGTGACTCCAAGTAACCATTACTTTTTCCCTACTTTCCCTTAGTGTTCCCATTACTTAATTTTTCATGTTTCAAACTTGGGTAGCAGGAATCTGTGTGTGTGTGTGCGTGTGTGTGTGTGCGTGTGTGCTTGTCTCTTCCACATTACTAAGTTTGTGAGGCATGAGTAATGTTGCAGGTAGCTGTTGCAGCAATGAGGCCAAGACCACACACCACAGTGCTAACCGTCATGGTAACATGGACCCTAACAGCTCCATGTTGCAGATGAGGAAACAGAGGCTCATGAGGTTAAATGACTCGCCCATGGCCACTTGGTTTTTCTGTGACATCAGTTGATATTCAAACTAATGCAAACAAACAATGCAACTGGTATTAACCAGGCAGTGTGATGGGGGGAGAAGGTGAACTTGGCAGACGGACCTGCCCTAAAGGCAGTTATAGTCAGGTTTGATTCTGCTGGAATGACAAATACGGATTCTTGACTCCTATCTAGTGCCACTTCTTCACCTGTTTGAGAAACTCTAATCAAAATTGTATCTGACCCTACTGGTGTGAGAAGATGGCTCCTAAAATCTGAAAGCGACCCTCTCCGTTTCATTCTTGTTCCAACACACACACACACACAGTCAGAAAAAGCAAACACCCACTGAAGGAGAATAGCCCTAAGTTTCCAAGAAAAGGCAGACTGTAGTTGGTGAGGCTCCAAATATAGACTCCAATTTGAGTCATTAAACGTGTTACCTGGCAAACGCTTGACCTTCAGTACCTCTGCAGTATTCAGAAATGCCAATGTTAGCCCAGGACTGGAATCAGCCTGGAGAAAAACGCCCCAAGGAGCCATTCTCGTTTTACAGGCACAAAATGCTATCCAGATTAAAAAGAAAGAAAGAAAAACCTGCAACGGGCTCTCTCTATTACTCTGACTCCTCAATTTTTCACTGACGCTTTTCTTTAAGAGCCAACAGTTGCCATGCTCTATAATGGAGCACTCAGAGGCCCCTCAAAAGTCAAGCCCCAAATCGGGGGTCCCTGAAACCACAGCCCCCATCAGCTACCTCCTGTGGAATACACAAAAGTACCATTCAAGAAAAAGAAACACAGGCGTGAGACCAGCTGACCTGAGATAGACAGAAATACAGAAATCCCGTCCAAGTTATCAAGTTGGTCAAGGTGAAAGGGAAGGCAAAGGGAAGGCCAGGCACAGACTTGGTCAAGTGAAACAGCAAAATGCCTTTGGCTCCTCAAAAAAATAAATAAATAAATAAATAATTAGTTTATTAATCTGGACAGCAAGCCTTTCTCCCCTGAGCATTTTCTCTTCATATTTACTGATCGAATCTTTGTGAATGAAAGCACAACCCTCTTACTGGATACAGAAAGACACACACAAAAGCCCCTCAACTGAAAAATCAAGTCCAGCAGGTCATGATTTCACCTTTGAGTGAACAGGATGCGGCCACAAAGGGCTGAAAAGGGAGCTGGTGGCGCAGCTCCCACTGGCGTCATCGTTAATAAGTAAGCGGCAGCGGCCTGTGCAAAGCTCTCGCCCTGGCAAGCGCACTGACCAGGGCTGAGCAAGCACGCCTGGACGGTGCCAAGAAAGCACCGGGTTCTGGGGCGGCGAGGGAGAACGGCGGGCGCTGTGCTCCCCGGGGGAGACGGGCTGGCTGCATCAGCTCCGAGCCCAGAATCCCTAACCAGCCCCTGAGGCCACCCACCTCCTGATGTTTTCCCCGCCATTTGCAGGCACAGACTGGTGGCCTTGGAGGGTCCCAGCTTCACGCTGTCCCTGGGGAGCCCAGCCCTTCAGGCCTCTTCAAGAGGCCACAAGAGTGCGGCCACCTGGGCCTGCGGTTCCTGGCTGCTTAGAGACGCAGGAGGCAAAGGGGGGCCTTGGTGGTGGGGAACAAGGCGGCCCTCAAGGAGAAATGGGGCCAGGCCTGCTTTGTTTCCTCAGGAAAGCCTGCATCATTAGGGAGAGAACAAGCGAGCTCTAGCAGTGAACAAATCAGCCTGGAGAACTGGGGCAGGGTCCGGGAGGGGGCGGGCAGCTGGTTGGCGGTGTGTACAGGGCCTAGCTCCCTGCTCCAAAATAACACACCAATTTGCACACGAATAAGCAAACACAAAACCCCAAAGCAAGGACATTCAAAACAGAAAGCAGCTGTTAATCACCTGTTTAATTTTTTTCTTAAATTAACTGCAACTCAGAATTTTCAAACTCTCAAGTACAATACACAGCTTAACATTTTCATACACCTGTAAAACCACTAAGTTAAATCCCATTACAAAAGACTCCAACTTATAAAGGAGTAGTTCAAATACAGTTCTTATCAAATACAAACAATGGAAAATGATTTAGGCAGAGAACATCAGTCACTGGAAATTAACATTTGAAAAAAAATTTTTACATAAAAACCATCTGTGTATTGAGACAGTGCACTCTGCTAAACCACAGGCCTAATTAAGGAACTAGGAACCAAGGCACTACAGAGTAATGCACGGAAGTTTTGTGTGTTTTCTTTTTTTTTTTTCCTTGAGTCTTGCTGGAATCTTATCAATACAGAATGTGTTGTCCTTTCTTCTCTGTAAATCTAAAATGAGGTATATGTCAAATTGCTACAAGCATTTGTGGCTGACAGACAAAACACAACTTGTCTTAATCTGGGGTGGTTCTCCCATGCTAGGATCCCCACCCAAGGACAGCTGCTTTAAAGTCCAGCCAGAGCACACAAGTGTCAAGGAGATAAGAATGAAGACGCATCCCCACGCCCACCGGGCAAGGAGTTAGGCAACAAGGTGGGCAGCTGGTATGTATGGCTAAGAAGGGCTAGAATGTAAATATATTATCCTTCCCACCCCCTTCCTCCTCCCCTCGGGCATTTTCTATTTCCTCAGCAAAGGATTAAAAAAGAACAATTAACAGCTATAATCCAAATGGCACTTTACATTTTACAAAGCACTTGGTGGCTATCTTAGTCCATGCACACTGCAACTCAGTGACCTGAAATAAGGGAACGAAGACTCACAAAGGTTAAATGGCCTCATCAGGGTGACAGAGCCAGCTAGGAAGAGACGGACCAGAGCCTGGAACCCAGCCAAGTCCTGTCTCCCCCTGATGCTGCTCAAAATAGCATGGCCAGAACAAGGGAGGGGTTGGGGCCCAGTCCTTGGAACAAGAGAAGCGTGTGGTCTGACCAACGGTAACCAAGAATCCGCACATGATTGCACTTCTTCACCAGGCTGCACTTTGACGGTAAAGACATGAGTTTCACTTGAGTCTGGCATGCTCCCTACCAGACAGGCCCCAAGGAGAGAAGAAGATCAAAGGTAAGAAGACATGCAGTATTTTGTCTATTTGGCGCCTCTACCTCCAGAACCGACCCCCCACCACCCCACAGTTCCAAAGGGAATCAATCAGACAGGTCCTGGGGCTGGATCCATGACCCATACAAAGTCAATCAGTGACCTTCCCCGAGAGCGGCATGCAAAAGCTGAAAGAAAGCTGTAACATTAGGTTGCAACCTACTATGTGAATCCAGGATGCTAACAGCCTTCTTAATCCAACTCATGGAAAACATTTATCTCCAAAAGGAGCAAAAGAGGCCAGTCCACAGAGGGAAGGAGAGGGGAGAGACAAGAGACAGAGAGGGCATTGATGATATCACTTGAGCCCCTGGAATTAACTGTGACAAAGTCAGGAAAACAGGAGTTTACATTACGAAGACCAATGCCTCAACACCTTTGCATTTGCTGCAAAGCTCGCCCAAAGTTTTGGTAAAACTACCAAAGCTTCATTCCCACCCACCCCAAACCCATAAGTTTAGATCTCTAGCAAAACATACCTTCTTCAAGCGGTGCCCTCCAACACCTCTTGCTATGACTTATCTCCCTTCACCCTACTCCTCTTATCACCACTACCTAGAACTGTATTTACACTTATTTATTTATATTTCTCTCTGATTACAATATCACTTAGGATGTAAGCTCGCCAAAGGCAGGGACCTTAATCATCTTGTTCACGTCTCTATCCCCACCCAGCGCCAAGCCTCTCTTTCACTATGCACTGAATACACAAAATTCCAGTGTTCTGGCATCCAAACATCTCTCAACCACTAGCACAGGCCAGCATGGAATTTTACACCCTTAGGATTTCCACGCCCAAATTAAGATCACCAGAGTTATACCACTGATCAGGAGTTCAGAAGCTATAGTTCTCCAGCCAAATCTGATCTGCAGTCTGTTTTATATGACCTGCAAACTAAGAACAGTTTTTACATGGCAACATTTGTAACTGACTGGGTAACAGAAAACACTTTCCACTCCAATTCTATAAACATTATCTACCCCCCCAAAATAATATCCATTCTTTGATCAGCAAATCTAGAGTACCAAAAATGAACTCAATTATGATTATAGTTGTGATTTTCATCAATATAGAAAAAATAATCATACAAATATTGTTGTGTCTCCAGTTATATAAGCATTTATATATCCTCAACATTGCTTCTTAACTGCAGAGCCTAAAATATTTACTATCTGGTCTATAAAAAGAAAAAAAATTGCCAACCCATGCTAGAGACTACCATTCACCAGGGGATGAAAGGCAACTTAATAGGCAATCCAACCCAGGTATCATCCAGGACTGCTTGTTAATAAGCAAACAACAAGATCAGGTCCTAAGGAAAAAATAACTAGATTAGGTCTCCCAATCTCTTAAATCCAAAGACCCTTGATAGAAACAGGAATTCTGGTGCAGCAAATGCCCCTAAAAGAGAAATAAATGCATCACATGCCTCCCCCACATTTCCATCTAGCCCCTAAAAAATAGTGCATATTTTACCTTAGGGTCTTTAAGGGCTTTTCTGTTTGTCCCTCACTGAACTACATGCATTACACATTGAGTCTGCCATTAGCTACATGCTCCCTGAGGCCCTCCAGGACAGAGGCCCTTAGCATAACCCCAAGAAAACAGCATTTCGCAGCCATGTCAAGTCTATGATCACGCCTCTGCCTAACACGGCGGGCAGTGGCTGCTCTACCCAGAGTTAGGATCAGCAGCAAAGGCTAAAACTTACTCCCATCTTGGCCAGTGAAAGCCCAATAATGATTTGAGGGAAACAGGAGCCCAGAGGCTACTTAAATTGCCAGAATACTAAAGAAAAGAAACATGTCCTTCCAGCTGTCTGTGGAAAGATGGGTCAGTGGGCTGTTGATATTCAAATCATCATTAAATGATTCAACTTTCCAGATGTAAAAGGCCTCACAGCAGGAAACTCTCCATCTTGACTTTTCCTTCTAGCTTCAGGAGAGCAGAGAACCAATTAATTTTTAAGCATTTCTTTAAAATTACTGGAGTCAGCCTCACCAAGTCCAGTCATTACTAATTTCCTGCCTTCCACACCCTGATCCTTAACACCACCCTGTAAAATTGCTGTGTGCCTACAACTGCACTGGTGGAGGCAAAGGAGGAGCCCTCCTGGCCAAGTAAACTGGTAGCCTGAGGGATTCCATCCAAATCAAAGCCACATACCAAGACGCCAAGAGAAAAAGACTCCTTCAAGACCTAAAACTTAGACCTGGTACAGCCTTTTTGCAAGGTAACAGATATTCTAGGACTAACCAACGTTTATCCCACTGATCCTGCCCTTTGTCCCTGGTCCAGGGTCCCTCAATACCTCCTCCTAAAATTATACACCTGCGTGAGTCTGGGAGAGCAAGAAGAAACACCTCTGCTTGGCACTGGGCAGGGCCCCCGCAATGTGTCCCGTAAGGAGCACCCCCCTCAGCTGCCTCTCTTCTCTTTCCACCAAAATCTTAAAGTCCTATTTTTCCCCCTACTTCCTCTCTAAAACAAAAGGAGCACATTTAGAGCCCTCTATTTAGACTCCTAACTTTGAGAAGTCAAAGTTTGTCTGCTTTGGAAAAATACCAAAGTGTCCCATTGGTGGTCCTAGACCAAGGTACTGGGGACCTTCCCATCAAGGAAAAAACCAGCCAGATGTGCAACATCCAGATTTGTTCATTTGGCAAATATTTGCTCGGTGCCTACTGTGTGCAGGCACTGTGCTGAGGACACAAGTAAGCCAAAAGCAAGAAATTCCCACTGTCCTGGGACTTATACTCAAATGCCCCACTGGACCATAGGAATTTGAAAGGAAAGCAAAAAGAACAGAAGCAACACCCCCCGCCCCGGGGTCTTCACACTCTTCTGGCTCACTTACTGTCTCACTCATCCATCCACAAGCCTCGGGTCAGGCA
Organism: Condylura cristata; assembly: GCF_000260355.1. NCBI lineage: Eukaryota > Metazoa > Chordata > Mammalia > Eulipotyphla > Talpidae > Condylura > Condylura cristata. Next base: position 12,349,760 of record NW_004567118.1, on the reverse strand, counting down.
CTGAGCTCCCACAGCCATAGACAGAAGGGGCTTAGGAGCAGCAACTTCCTGAGAGGGAAAGAGAATCTGTGTGGCGCTTTGTAGCACTGGTTCTTGCTTTGTGATATACCTATTTGTGGCGGGGAGGTACTAATGGGGGTGCAGCAGGGAACAAAGTCCCAATCCCAGCACTCCGCACCAACAGACCCTTGCAGGATAGGAATGAGGACGAGGTAACTGATGGCCTCAAGGAGACCACACTCCCCTGAACGCCCCTGGTCTCCATGTGACCCTCCAGAACCACTATCTGCTCTTTTCTGTGTGGTGCCTGCAGGCCTGATCTCTACAGAATGGGTCTCCTGGGTTCCCATGGGTTTGGCCAAGAAAACACCGGATGTGGGAAGAAAGGAAGTCAGGGTACAGCCCAGTCCCTACGAGCTGGGCCACAGCTTCTGTCTAGGAGCTCCCTCCATGAATTCATTCTGGTAACTGCTATCTCATTTTGCCCCTTTGGACCACGGGTGGTAACTGCCTGTCAGGGCTGACAACCCCTGGACTTATGGAACTGTCAACAGTCCCGCCATTTACCCTTTTTGATGAAAACCTTTTGTAAAGTATTTGTTTCCTATTTTGGAACCCTGATGGAGATGACATAGGGGGTGAAAAGCCTAAGAGTACTGAGGGTAGTGACAGAGATAAGCACATCCTTCCAGGTACACAGGGAGAAGAGAAGATTAGGAGACACTCAATAGATGAGGTGATGCTTCTGCTGAATTAGCAAGATGGCAGCAAGAACATTCCAGGCCAGGGAGCCTCAGCAGCATGAGAGCCAACAGAGGAGGGGAGCTCAGAATGGTGGGGTGTGTGGAGGACAGGAGATAGGGCCTGAGAGGAGGGGAACCATGTAACAAGGAGCCCTGTTGCCATAATGAAGCATTTGGGCTTTTTCCTGAGGCACTGAACAGCCTCCAAATGCTGATCACATGGTGATGCCATCAGATACTCCTTGTGTTTCAAGGCGCTTCCCTTTCTTGGACAAACTGAACACTGGTATTCATTTAGGACAAATAAACGCAACCACCAAAATGGCTATTCTGGAATCCAAGGCAAAAAATAAAAGCTATCAAACCATAAAATATGGTTCACAGTAATATTCTTCTGTGAACACACACACACGACGCTAATGCTGTTAACAACGGGCACTGGAGCATTTACAACCTCAGGTGAAAGCACACCAGTCATTAACAACAGATTTCGAGAAGATTACAACCTAAATAACTATCATTGGAACACGTAAGTTACTTAATATAAAGTGGTTCCATATGGTTCATTTATAATTCACGTGGCATCAGTCAGCAAGAATCCACCCAGATGATATTACTGGAGTCACTAGACATGCTTTTAGTCCTCTGAAAAGGCAGCAAAGCTGGTTGTAGTCAAGAGATTTCAGATAGGACTAAGTGCTAAAATATTCTTGGGTTAAAAATTATTTCTTGATTTTCCCTAACCCCCACTTTTGTGTTTTCAGTTATATACATTCCTGAAACTGGTTTTTCAAAGACTTAAGGTAGAATAATCTTTTTAAGCCCCATCTGCTTGATAAGCTTGCTGTGACCAGTGTTTTCACTCTTGTTACTCAATGCTTTCAAAAGCATTCAGGTTAGAACATAACATGTCTACTAACTTGACCACTGTAATAAAACTAATAAAAGACAATCTATCCCTCTAAGTATTTATACTGCTGTTAGGTGCCACGTGGTACTTAACACATATGTACATGGTTCACACTCCTAAAATGGATTATTTAAATGCTTCATTTTTCCTCTTCCTTTTTTCTCCTTCCCTTATGTATAATTGACTCAAATGTTAAAAGCTTTCCAGTATTTCTTTAATCACTGTCAGGATCATTCATAAATGTTAATTAAGAAGAAAATTTAAATGTTACTCCCCAACTGTGCCTAAAAGGAGAACCTGAGTTTACCACTTCATCCCAGAAGCTTCTATTCACCAATGGTGCGCCTCACCCACACACACAAGCAGGGATGCATGCACCTCCCCGGGCTGGGTCCAGAGCAGCAGTGACCACCAGTCAGGGTGGTAGGGAAAGGGGAAGCCAGTCGGGGAGGGCGTCTCGGAGACAACATCCTGGGCCCTGCTCTCCCCAACCAGGACAGAGGGAAAGACAGCCAGTCGGGACTCCTGGCAAAGGGCCAGTGCAAGGCTGCTCTTACTTCAGCGACTTCGGAAGGCTTCTCTGTGCTCCCAGTATCTCCTCATCCCACTGGCCAGGCCTCGAAGCCGTTGAAAACTAAAGCCAAGTCTCTCAGTCCGTATTCAAGATTAAAACACTTGCCAGTGAGAGTTAACATGCCTGGACCTGTAAGCCATACCAGTTTTTTCCTAACTGAGGTGTAGTAGAAAAGGAAGAAGCCAAAGTGTCCTGAATGCAACCTGGAGGGCAAAGGGACACAAGTCAGGGAACGTTACCATTCTCCCACAGCTCATCTTCCCCGGGTACCAACAAGCCCTGAACATTTGAGTTCCTGACTGTGAGCAAGGGCCTCTAGTCCAGGGGGCAACTCAAGCCGCCATCACAGCCTGCCGGTCTCCCTAGAGTCCTTGATCACTGGCCCCCACTCCACAGTGCTCATGCTCAGCACAGCACCACCTGTGTGGCCAAGCTGCTCTGAGATGGACCACAAGTCTCTTGTGCTACTTGTTAAATACTGAAGCAGGCAGAGAACTTGGTACCTGAGAAAGCAGAGCAGATTCTCCATCTTTCCTAGGGTGTCGCCTTCTCCCCTCCTTCTGTTGCAATGTGTGTGTCCGTGAAGCAGAGAGCAAGGGCTAGGCGTGCAGCAGAACACCGGGAGCTGTGCACAATCCTGCAAATGAGCCCCCAGCCCCGAGAAGACAGAACCCAGATGCACGTCCCTACTCATCACTATCTCCTTGCTTAGCCCAGGCAATGGGCAAGGCCGAGGAATGCCCGTTCGGTGAATAAAGGGAGGGAGAAGAGTGGAACATTTGGAACCAAAGTCCTGGAACAGACCGAAAGAGCACTCAGACAACTTAGAGACGAACTATAAGAAGCAGGTGATGTGGGGAACCTACTCTACTGAGAGAGACCCCGGGACAAAATGCCACTCTCTGATCCCAAGGGGTACAGGGTGCTGTGGGTAGAAGCTCTGACAGGCGACCTCACTGAACGTCCTCACATTCTGTGAAGACAGAAAAACCCAATGGGTTTTGCAGGCATTAATGCCTATGGGGACAGCAGGGTGCGTGGTCACACAGCCTCATGACAAAAACACCTCCACAAATGAGTCTGTGCACTCGGGGCACAGGCAAGCAAGGGGACCCACAGGAAGGAGGGCGGATGAGCGAGTGTAGCTCTTATTCCCCTGGGATTTGAAAAGTGCTGCTATAATGTCGCATTCATTATTTAAAAATAAGCATGGTCGGCCCTCCCTGGTGGCGCAGAGGGTTAAAGCACAGCACTAAGAAGCTAAAGCCACTTCCGAATGAGTTCGATCCCCGCCTGCCCCAGAGGTGACCCACATGGCGTGGCAGACCTCTCCTGACCCACCGCTGCTCTCCTCAGCAGTGTACTTCGCCAATCTGCCTGTTCTGTTCCCCACTCTGTCTCTGATGAATCTTCTCACTGCCCCTGCACCTCTAGCCTATACCCACAAATAAATAAATC
>NW_004567118.1:12333660-12345975 GCF_000260355.1 Condylura cristata | reverse complement strand
AAAAAAAAAATAAGCATGGTCAGGATCATTTTTAAAGAACTATTCTGGAATAAAAGTCTCCCAATTCAAGCTCTGATGAGGCTGTGGAGTATCGTTGGATTCTCTCCTTTCTAGAATGCAAGTCCAGAACAAGTCCCATCATTGCCATCCTTTATGCTATCCCTGCTCCCTCCACCTCCCACACCCTGAGAGGTAACCAGCCTCTTTGTTTTCCGAACATGATGTACGTTTTCTGCACGTTTTCTCTCTTTTCCTCGCTTTCTCATACAAAACCCATCCATGACTCTTTCATTGGGTTCTTCTGTCTTCAGAGAATGTGAGGATGTTCAGTGAGGTCGCCTGTCAGAGTTTCTACCCACAGCACCCTGTACCCCCTGGGAATCAGAGTGGCATTTTGTCCTACGGTCTCTCTCAGTAGAGCAGGTTTCCTGCACCACCTGCTTCAGGAGAGAGGCAATACAACAAGTGGGAAGGCGCGTCATGGGCACCTCATTTCCAGGAACAGCGGCGAAGAGCCGTGCTACCTGTTGGTTGCTTATTGCAAAACACTAGCCAGTTTTCCACAGGGAGCCCATGACAGAGAGCACGACTGGGCTGTAACGGATATGGTTAGGATGTAGCCCGGGACCTTCAAGTGTACGTTTTCTCTCTTTCCTTCTCTTTCTCATATAAAAGGTAGCACAGTGTATCAATGTATTCTTTACAGCATCTTGTCACTTCTTAAAAACTACAGTCCATACATTGTTCCATACCCTCAGTTTTTCTTTAGTGTCGTGCTACTGCAGGAAACACCACTACATGTGGCAGCCCTGTCTGCTAGGCCCCCCTTGTTGAATCTTATTTTTTTCCCCCAAAGATACAGAGATGGATGGAAGAGGAGAAAAGGAAGGGCCGAAGGTGAGAGATGAGGAATGTCCAGGCCACACCCCTCAACAGCCACCACTCTCACTCCGTCACCATGTGCTCATGCTCTCTGCGTGGTTACTGTTTACTCGATGCTCTTCCTCACATTGATGCATTTTGGGGGCCTGGTTTGTTTTATTTTTACAAAAAGAATCACAAGAAGGATGAATCAGAATGCAAAGAAGCTGGTTACCTCTCGGAGTGTGGGAGATGGAGGGAGCAGGGATAGCATAAATGAGCAGCATTCTAAGTTAGTTTTTAAATGTATGTTAATGCCCCACAGAGTAAATAAAATTCAATTAACAACCATGGGAAAAGAAGGGGGGCTCCCCCCATGTGAAACTGAAACCAAACTGAAGGGTAGGTATGGGCCGGTAGGAGAGAGGTAAGCCGAGTAACTTGTGACCATACACCTGTTTTAGCTAGGATAGGTCAGAGGGTGGGAGACAGCTAAACAAATCCTTCACTCTTTTTAATAGGTTTATCTAAATTGGACAAGAAATTTTGGCTCTACTTTAGACGTATTACTGTATTAAATAAACTAGCGTGCTGAGGTTGAGAGCCAAGGTCTCACTGTGGAAGGATCACAACAGAGAAGGAAAGGAAGTGGGGAGGGGCAGCAAGAAAGGACCTCCTGAGGATGAACTAAAAATGCAAGTATGGTATAGCTCATAATTGCTAAAATGCATATGTGTTTTACATTTGGATAAGTGCATTCATGTGTGTATTTACTGGATCTCTCCCCTGGAATGACCTAGGAGACACCTCAGTCCCAAGGAGCAAAGAACATGCACACGACTCAGATCTCCGTCTCTAAACCCATTGCCCAGTAAAAGAAACCAATCTCCTCCGGGAAATGACTAATTTCAGGGCTGAGGCAATGCAGACACCAAATGAGCCTAGAACATCTTGTTATGCCAGAAAGCAAAGAAATGCTCAAAAAAATGGTTGGTGGCCATGTTCTAAGCGGCCAACGTGAAAGGCCTCCCACTGTCCAAACATGGCACAGAGCTTGAACACTGAGATAATTAGGTAGAGTAATGAATTACAAACTATTAAAGAACCAGGACTCTAATCCAAATGTGTAAAGAATATATTGAGAGTAATGGACGCAAAGGACTGATGCCCAGTGCCAGATGGTAAACCTGGAGGGGCCATAAGCATTCTGCAAACATCGCAGTGAAGTCTAGATCAGGCAATCATGGTGAGCTGGGTCTTCAAGTGTCCCCCCACGGAATGCTTGTTAGTTACAAGGGATAACATCACAACTACATGGTGGAGAAACCAAACAACATCTTGGCCAAAGAGCAAAGACTCGTTGAGGGGCAGAGGAACGCCAAGTGCCCCTAGCACCCTGGAAGGGTACAAACCTTTATGTGGCATCCTGGCCAGAAATGCACAACTTGGACCCAATCATGAGAAAATATTAGACAAGAATGTTCTCTCAGGGGGGAAACAAAAGGATAATATCCTTTATAAATGGCAATGTCATAAAAGGCAAAGAAAAGCTGTGGAAACATTCCAGATTAAAGCAGACAAAAGAGACATTGAGACACGAAATGTCATACCTGCTGCTGCATTACAGCCCATACTCAAGGGAAAAAGAATTCTAGAAAGGACATACTGGGTCATTGGACTGCATGATGGGATAAGGAAGTAGCTAACTAAGAGCACTGGATCAACCTTACCTTTCCTGAAGACCATATATACTTTATGTATGAGAGTTATGTAAAGAAATATCCCGTTCTTAGGAACTCTGATATATTTTGGAGAAAAGGGTCATGATGTACACAGTTATTCCCAAATGACTCAGGGGGGAAAATATGTCTAGAGAGAGGAGGAGCGTAGGAGGCAGACTGCTGACAAAGGGCTGACTAAGTGGAGCATACAAGGGTGTCCTCGGTACTTATTCTTAGTCTTTCTTACATGTTTTAAGTTATTTCCTAATTTAAAAAATAAAAGGAGGGGTGGGAGAGGGTAGAAGAGAAAGGAAGGGGAAGAAGGAGAGCGAGGCAGGTGAAGAAGGAGGATGAAGGGGGAAAGGAGAGAGGAAGGGAGATCGGGGGGCTAAAACTGGGCCCTGTGCCTGGTACCTGGGTGCCCCTAGCTTTGGCACCCTGTTCCTCTCAGATCCCTCCCTCCACCTAAGCCTGGCTCTACTTCCTCATCTGCCAAGTGGGTCAAGATGGCTTAACCCAAACCAATCTCACTGTCCTTGCAGAAAGATAAAACAACAAACACACAAAGAATGTATTGTGACAACATTTCTGAAGGAGAATGTTTTGACCAGTGTGTCTGTCTTATCTGCTAACAGCTTTTGCAAGATAATACTGAACATTGGCAAAATTTGGGTGAGCTTAAAAAAAAAATCAAGATCGCAGAACTTCTTAACTGGTAAAATTAAAATTGGCCTGAACACAATCTTAGAAGTAATCACTCTACCCTTGGATCACTTGAAGATCTGTATTACACATTGTGTGTGTAATAAATGCGGGGGCAAAAGACTGGCTAATGTGCTAAAATTAAAAACAGTTGTTTGGAGTGAAGCAGTGATAATTCCATTTCAAAATTTATATATTATTATTTTATATTTTAAAGCTCACTTCCACATTCCACTTCCGCATTTTCAAAGCCTCACTTAATTTTCACAAAATTACATGATGCCATCAGATGCCTGCAAACTCCAGCAGGAAGAGAACAAGACTTGTGAGTTGACAAAGCAATTTCTGCATATAAAATAAAGAACGGGCAATCTGGAGGTTTTCACCTGATACACTGCCAATTTCCTAGTCCAGATTTAGATCTCCTCCTCTGACCAGGGAAAAAAGTTACTTCCAACTTCACTTTCTCACTAGAATACCGCAAATTAATGACCAGAGGTTTCTTCACTAGAAGTCAAACATCAGCCAAGGAAGTTTCTACTGAACTCTGCCCTCAGGCATCCTTTGATCACAGACCACAGAAGCCCAACAGGAAGGTTTGGAGAAAGATCAAACTCTCCTGGGTGGCCTGTCAAAGCATTCAACGCTGAAGGTAAACTGAGTTTCAGCACCGCCTCTACTGCACAATCCTCCCACAAATGTGGGGCTGCCATGTCCATGTCCCAAAGAGGTGTTTTGCCAACATCCCTCAGATTCACATCAAATACAATTTTCAAACCAATTAGCTCAGAAAGCATCACAACCAAAGCGGTATCTCCCACATTCTCATTACGGCCATCCTATTCAATGCCTAATGAGAAGAAAGACAAAGGCAGTAGATGCAATAGGGTCTACTTCAAAAATTCTTTTTCTTTTAGAAAACAGATCCTCTTTTGTTCTGGTTAAACACCAATTACTCCGTTCTCTAACATGCAAATCAGTCGAAAATAGGGCAATGTGTAGCTCACTCCAGCGCCACTGCAAGTTTGAAGGAAGAAAAGAGAAAGAGGACAGAAGGGAGAGGGTGAAAGAGGGGAGAGGAAGAAAAGAAAGAAGGGCAGAAGAGGAGGGAGAGGAGATGCGTGACAGAGGCAGATCCCGCAGGGTCTTCAATTCCAAGTACTCTGTGCTCAGATAAAGCTCTTTTCAAAGGGCTTTTTTTTATTTGTATTATCTGTGGCAGTGCCCACAAGCAGTGATTTTGCCATTATCCAAAAAAAATAAAGCAAGAAAAGAAAAAGCACATAAAGGTCTACAATATAAGCAAGGAAGGCAAACGTGGGCCAACAAAGCTACTTGCCCACCGATCCCGCTCGCTACAAACACTACCCCAAAGGTCATGTGCTCAGCATCAAGTATGTGCCAGGCGGGATGAGTCGGGGGGCCTGCTCTGGTGTCAGAGGGCACCAGGATCCAGATGGTAAGGTGGGAGGTCCACAGCGGGCCACCCTATTCCTGGTGGCCAGGAAGCACAGACTCGGGCACTGGGGGATACCTTGGGCCCTTTTGCTTGGCTACTGTTTAGTTAAGTGGGCCTATTTCAGTCTTCAAAGCACTTAGAACATTATTTTTTTTTATTATTTTTTTAACATAGAGGAGTATGTGAACAGGTGTGATCCTAGTTCTTCACAGCTCCAAATAAAGCCCAAGACAGGACTTCTTAGGCTCCCCAGTGCCCAAGAATCACCTGGAGCCGACTGGGGAAGCGGGCCAGTTCTGCGCTTCTCCTTCCTAGGACGCTCCTCAGTGATGCTTGACCCCCAGCTGGGAACGAGCAAGTCACTCTCCCAGCTTCTCTCCCAGGTGACCTGTCCTTCCAGCCTCCGGCCTGACTTGACCCTCCCTAAGCCAGCCCAGCCCGGCTTCTGCAGAGCGAGCTCTCCTTGCTCCTGCATTCAACAAAGAAGACCGCTGGAGACAAGTCAGCCATGTCACACCAAGCTGGTAGTTTCTCTCTGTGTGTCACACACACACCTGCCCACGCAGCAATGGACTTTCTCTATGAGTAACTGGCATAGTCCACCCCCACCTGGCACCATCTGACACAAAACGGGACCCTTAGTGAGTAATGCCAACCCAGGTTCAGAAGGGTTTGCCCCATTCCTGGCTGACTGGAACAACGGATGGTGATCGGCAGCCCAAGATGGCAACAGTGACCCAAAGCCAGGCTTCCCTGCGCTGGTGAGATCGTCTGAGATGCTGGGAATGTCAGCTGTGGGGCTCCAGGGTCAAATTCCAAGCCCACCCCAGAGTCCAAAGGACAGGACTCAATCTCCACTATGACTCAGAGCTGCCTGCGAACACCTCCTAATGCCTGTTCCTCTCCAGGAAGAAGTTTCCTGCTGCCCTCCTCCAAGCGCGCGGTGCCACAGGCCGCCATCCGCAGGGAAGTGATCTGCCCACGAGGACATCCCCAAGTGTCCCTTCCGGTCCTGCCTTCCTAACTACCGGGGCTGCAAAGCGGGGCTTGAATGTCCCTCTGTTTCTCATACCTACCCCTAGTGCCAGGGGAATGCAAAGAAAGGAACATGTGCCGGGCTCCTCCTAAGTGCCAGAGACTGAGCCGTTGCAGTTCACCTCCCTTTAGCCTCAAGAGAGCCGCGTGGGGTTGACAGTATGGGCTTCACAGACAGACAGCCGTGGGCTCTGGACCTTTGGGAGCGGACCCAGCTCACAGCACAGCTCTTGGGAGTGACGCGGTGTAGCGGCCTGGAGGCAGGCTGCCTGGGCTGGGTAATGGTCCCCCACTTCTAGATGAGTGAATCTGGGCCTCGCTGAGCATGGGGGGGAGGGATAAGAGCAAAACTTGTCTCAAGTGGCTGCTGTGAGGACTACCTGCGATAGTGTGCAGCTGTTAGCCCAGCCAAAGGCAAATGTCAAAGAATGCTGGTGGTTCTAGCTCATGCGTTGGATGGAACCACAAACTCGGGAGGGCTGGAACCCACGCTTGCAAGGGGCTAAGTTGCAACACTCTTGCTATAGATCATGGGCTGCCCAGTTTCGGGGAGACCCATGACTTTACAGCAGCAGATTTTATTCCTGTTACCACAAACACCATGCAAGGGATAGGAGGCCTTGAGAAGTACTCTTGATGGAAACAACTGCCTTCCGGGAGATCATGGAAAGCTGGGGAAGGCTCCAGAAGTCATGTGGTCCAAAGGTCTACCGGTGGCACGGGAGAGACTGGCGGGGCACAGAGGCAGCTCAGTTGGTGACCCAAAGCATGGCAGACAGCCTTCAAAGATACTTTTATGAAGCCTCTTTTCTGGTAGGGAAAAATGGACACATGGCATCATGGTGGCCCACCATACAGGGAAAAGACTGAGAAACCACCCTCAACTCCGCTCCACCAGCAGCCGTAACCCCTGCAGCAGAGCACCCAGCACCAAGGAGACAAGGTGCACGTGCACCAGGTCTGCCCGTGTAAGCCAGGAGAGACACCATGGCACGACGCAGCAGGAGCCGGAGTCTGGCCGATGCAATTTAAACAAAGAAAATAGAAATGACCTGGCCTTTAAGTGTGTGTATAAGATGACGCACTTGGAGAACTAGTTGGCTTTGAAGAAGATCCTGAATCAATCCATGAGAGGATGACCTAAATATGCCCACCCTGGGGCTGCACCAAAGCAAAGCCACCGCTCTGCAGAGGCGGCTGCGCCTGCTTCCTTTCCCAGGACTGCCTGTGTGATGGACAGTTCTAAGGAACACCCTATAATCTGCATTTATGCCATTTGTCTGTTTGATACATAAATACAGAGATTTGCATCATTTATTTTAACATGCGTGATTTTCTTCGGAAAGTCACAAAGAGAAAGTCAGTCTGATCCCCGATCCCCAGCCCTCTTCCTCTACACTGACACCCCCTCCCCCAAACCCCCCCCCCTTTTTGAGAAGCCTCACAACTTAAGTCTGGCACTCCTGACAAGCCAAACTGATGTGCAAAGGATCTTCAGAGGCCAGTTGCACTAAAAGAACAAATAAAGGACTCTGCTTGCAAAGGAGACATGGGAGGACATGGGGGTCTCCCTCTCCACTCCTCTAGTGCCTGGAGGTGACAGAAGGGAGGTCTGGACCCAGGGCAGGAAGTCGCCATATGAACTGCTCTTCCCACATTATCTGCCCTGTGGTAGAACGCAATTATATACCCTGAAGCCGCAGCCTTGAACAAAAAGCCATACCAAGGGCCAAAATGAGGAAGAGCGGTTTCCACACCAACAGGAAGGCGAGGCCTACACGGACATGCTCCCCAGGTCAGAGAACTCAGGCTCCTCCAGCCAGATTTGGAGTCAGACCGCCCTCAAGGTCCCTGACACTCAGGGACGGCTGCAACAGGTCCTCCAGGGTCTGCCGAGTCACTGAGTCTGTATTTATGCCCTCAAAGACACCTGAATAGAAATATGGGCCTGGAACAACCACGCAGTACATATTTCACCGGCAATGAGCTCGGAGGCACTAACGTGAGCGTGGGCCGGCACATCCCGCCTTCCCATGGGCCTCTTCTGTTAGCTAGACGACAGTCATTCCCACGACTCGGGGCCAGGCCTCCCGAGAGCAGTGACATGATATGCGTTACGGCCGTCCCCCACCCTTCAGGGTGGGTTTATCAACCTCACCCCTCTGAGGGATAAAATGAGAGCAGAGTGGCTGACGAGGACCCGTTTCCCCAAACCCTCCCACCACAGCTCCTTCAAACACCTGTGTCTGTGTAGGCGTCTTTGAGCCCATTCTTGCCCCATCTCACTTCAACGGCCTTTCGTCTAACTGGTCATTAGTCTTTGGACATTCTCCTTCCTCAGCCCCTCATCTGACACTCACTTGCTGGACACCTACTACATTTGTTCTAGCAAACAAAGCAGGCAAGTCTTCTTCCCGTGACATCTACCTACAACGTCCACACACACACCAGGCCTAATAAACAATGACCGTCTGGCACTGCCGCTCCTGAGCGCCCACGCGCCGACTCTCCCTGTCAGCAGCTGGCCAAAAGGGACTCTAACTTCCCCCTCATTTTTCTGACTCAGACCCACATATCCCCTGCCATCACTCTCCCCGAGAAGCTCCAGCAATACACAGGCTATGACTGTTCCGGAACGTGTCTCATGCTAGAAAGCACCCCCTCACACACCATGCCCATGGCCCCTGCACTGCTGCCTGGGAATGACTCTCTCCCTCATCCCCTCACCCACTCCCGTCAGAGGTGTGTCCTAGATGGCGATCTCCCCACCCCATAGGTCAAACTGTGGATCCCCACAATTAATAATTCTGAAACCATGGGGATGGGAGGGGGGTGCAGCTTCTGCAGGTCTTCCAGCCTCACCTCAGGAAGTGCCTGCTCCAAGTGCCCTCATCAAACTGTCCCAGGACACCTCCATACCTCAGGTCTCCAAAGGGCCTCATCCTATTTAAGAAGTTATTTTGCCCTGACCAGCCCCCCATTTTAACATGACCTCCTTGGAAGAGTCTTCCAAGGACAAAGTTCAAAGCAAACATTCAAAAACCATGATTCCAAAGGTGTTTTTTGTGTGGGACATTCGGAAGATTGATATGGAAGAAATAGAATCAGGGTCTTGAACAAAAGTAACATAGCTCACCGTTGTAAGCATTATTCATTTAACCCTCACAACTCTGAATATACACTATAGCACCCACATGTTACAGGTAAGGAAACTGAGTCCCAGGGTTTAAATAACTTATCAAAGTGGCAACACTGGGACTCAGATCCAGGCCCTCTAACTTCTAACTGCATCATTTCCATCTCCACTCTATTCTGATTTGTGTGGTATGAAATTTAATCCTTTCACATCTTGTCCTCAGCAGTAAGATATATTTAAAATATATCTGCATTTTACATCAGAATGACAGAATATTATATAGCAATTAAAAATCATGTTCTTACCACCATCTAAGACACATGATTACAGAGGTCTATTAAATGAAGAAAGTCAAATACAATCCTCCCTGGTGGCACAATGGGTTAGGATGCAGCACTGCAAGCTGGCCACAGCCGCTTCAGTGTGAGTTCGATCCCCGCCTGCCCCAGAGGTGACCCACATGGCACAGCAGACCTTTCCTGTCTCGCCCGCTGCTTCCCTTAGCAGTGTACTTCATTGATCTGCCTGTTCTGCTCCCCACTCTGTCTCTAGTGAATCCTCCCACCGCCTCTGCATCTGGCCTGCACCCCAGTTCTGTATGCACAAATAATAATAAAAAAAAGAAAGTCAAATACAAAACCCTACACACACATATAAGTGCGCACCACAGTATGATTCTAGTTCTCGTTTTTTTTATGATCACTTCTGGTTTTAAATACAGGTATCACCATTTTTTTAAAATTCGTATTGTATCACTTCATTTTTAATATGTACATTCATACCTGCTTTCACTAGATGAAACCCAAAGAGAGGTTTTGTATTTCTTTTTTAATTTAGCATAAAAGAACAACAACAAAGGTAGTGTGGAGTGCTGGTTTTGCATGTTGGTTTTCAGCAACCACTCTAAAGTCAGTGTGGACCCTGAGTGGCAAGAATGTTCCCCTCCCCCAAGCTCATTCCCTGGAAACCACTTTATACAGCCTGCACATGAATCCTATCATTCCTGTTTTTACTCTATGTATTACTCAAATTTTATCTCTTAGGTTACTTCTGGGTCTAGGAATGCTCAAATTTTTTTCCATGTAAGTTAACAGTAATTGCTGCTTCAGTTTATGAAAGTTTCACAGGAATGCACAACTTTCGGACAGCAGGGAAACCTGTATCCATGTATACACAAAAAATGATAACGTACCCAAATGCTAGATTATTAATTTTAAGTACCAAAACCATAAAATTTTTCTTTTTTTGTACTTTTTATGCTTTAAATCTATAAGGAACTGGTATTCACATTCTGATTTGGGGGGAAAATTACTAACAACCATTATATCTGGAAAGGAAGACATAAGTTTGGGTTTGGCAACAGACCAGTTCATAATGGGAAGCGGGACCCCCCGACCCAAGTCCACTCTGCCAACAGCAGCCGCTTGTTGCCCAGGATATAGCCACCACCGGACAGCCACGGGGGACTCCCGGCACCTGAGCACCTCAGTAGGCCAGTGAGACAGAGGTAAGAGCCATCCCAGAGGACAGAACACAGTCTTTGAGGCGCCCCAGTCGTGAGGGCTGAGAATCAGGAAAGGAGGAGAAGAATACAGGGTGGGGGTGGGCGCTGAAGACAAGCGCAGTCTCCAAAGCTGTCGACAGGATGTTTAAGCTGTGACGACTTGCAAGGCCCGTACCAACGCCAGCCAACAGCTGAAGTGAAACATAATGACCCCAAGGGGATGCTGGCATCCATCCTAGATCACAGCACTGGAAAAACATGGGCAAATTGTGGGGTCTTGGAAAAGAAAATGAGGCAGGAGTCTGCCTCATCAAGGGTAGTGCCTGGTCTCGTCAATGGCTCCTGTGTAGGCAAGTTTCCTGCACCTCAGTCTCCTCACTGTAAAACTAAAGATAATTTTAAGAGCTGAACGAAAGGGAGATTGTTAAGCTGTGGGGAAAGCCAGCTATGATTTTTTTAAGATTTATTTTATTTATTTATGAATGCATAGCTGGGGTACAGCCAGAGGTATGGGTGGGGGGAGGTGGGGGCGTGAAAGGATTCACCAGACAGTGGGGAGAACAGGCCGACTGACTGAAATACACTGCTGAGGGGAGCAGCCGGTGGGACAGGAGAGATCTACTGAGCCGTATGGGTCAGCTCCCTGGCCGGGGATCAAACTCATGCTGCAGTGTTTGTGGATAGCTTTATAGTGCTAAGTCTTAACCCTTTGCCCCATCAAGGAGGCCCCAGCTGCAATATTTTGGGTCACTCACGCAACAGATCGTACCTACAATGCTCCCTCAATTCCTATGGGTTACAATAACCTATAGATGCAGCACTGATTGCTAACACCTTTTTCAAGGGAAAAAAAATGCTGCTGTATATACATATTGTAAGGTGCCTCCCGATTTTACAAACATTAAAATGTGAGCAAGAACTATGTGTCAGAGTGGAGGAAATGCAGTTTAGTTGCATGATTTCCTGCCAGTACCACATAGGCTTGACTGGAAGTCTGATAAATTAACTACTTCCCAAAACCTGGGACAGGCCACAACCACCCTGAAGGGATAATGTCATTTCCCAAACTCCTTCCCAAGAAAAAGCAATAGAAGAGGAAGGTAACTGGGAAAAGAGACACTGGAAAGCAGAAAAGTTTCTAGACACTGACTTTCAGCTCCAAAGTTGTTCCAGCCAGTCTTCTCATCAGCGCAAAAGGCTCTGAGTTGTTCAGGTCAAAACCTCTGGCTTTTATTTTGCTGAACTTCCCACACCCCAATCCTCAGCAAATGCCTCTGGCTCTACCTTCAAGACACATGTGGATGGGAGGCGCTCTTGGCGCCTGCTTCACCACTCTGGTCCTCGGGCAGCTACTGCAGCCTCCTAGCTGGCCCCCCTCCCTGCCTTCGCCACTGCCCTCTGCCATCTCCAGGTGGTCCTTCCAGGATATGAGTGCTCTCTCGTCTGTCCTCTGTCCACACTCGGCCGTGGCATCCACTCATGCAGAATAAACAACCCCACCCTTTCAAGGGCTTCATGTGACCTGGTTTCCCTGTCTGTCCACTACAATTCCTTGTCTAGCCCCTAATTCAGTCCACACAGATCTTCCTGGTAGTCCTCACCCTACAGAGGCTGGCCTGCAGGCCTCTGCCCTGACTGTGCCCTCCCCCTCCACCTGGCACACTGTCCCCAAGACCAACCATCAGCACCTGCACACGTGGGCATCTCCCAGAAAGCCCTGTGTGACAGTCCTATCTGAGTTAACACACTGTTCCCCATTTCGGTCTCTGTGACCATATTAGGCTTCCTTTCCCAGAGCTCTTATCACTAATCAACGTTTTGAATGTGCTTGTGTTTCACTGTCAAGACTTAGAGACGTTCACTGTGACGTCAACCCCAGTGTTGAAAACAGCTGCTG
>NW_004567118.1:12267437-12333490 GCF_000260355.1 Condylura cristata | reverse complement strand
ATATATATATATATAAAGGACCAGACAGTAAAGTACTAAGTAAAGTACTAAGCCATACCTGTTTACAATCTCTGTCACAACTACTCAACTCTGCCATGGCAGTGTGAAACCAGCAGCAGGTAACACGTAAACAATTGAGTGTGCTGGGCTCTGATACAACTTTATGAAATAAAAAGGTGATGGGTGGGATTTGAATCACAGGCTGTAGTTTGCCAGCCCTGTCACATATGTTTGATTCATTAATTCATTCATTTAAAAGACTTATTTGCCTCGAATATGAGACTGTTTTCACCTTCAAGTTGGACACTCTAAGAAGGATGGATTGAAACACATCACTTCGGGCTCTGGGTGGAATACCTAAGATCTCTCCAAATAGACAGCTAACATTCCCATCATTTTGTGGGGTCCTCCTGGGCAGATTTGGTGCTTTCGTCTGGCTTAGGAGCTGGCTGGTTTAAAGACAGGATGATGACCGGACTGTAAAGCAGGGAATGATCTAAGGTTCTAGCATGTTCTACCATTCCTAGAATGACATTAGCCACTTCACAAGGCCAATCCACAGATTCAAGTTTGCTGGTTTCTCAAGGACAGGAATGGAGGATGGGGGTGGGGGTGTGTGCAGCAGGACACCAACAGAGCCAGAATGTGTCCAGAGAACATATCCTGGCACTGACGGGTTCCTGTGCAATGCAAAAGAACAGTCATGCAAATAAAGACATGCACCTCTGGCAGCCAGGTTACTAGACAAAGGTTATGCTTACTTTAAATTAAACACTGAGAACAAAGATGGATAACTACAGGCACTTTTTTTTTTAATTCACACACTCAGTTAATTGCTGCTAAATTCATAGTTTAGTGTCTCCGACCAATCTTCATTTGTTTCTCTTCCCAAAACCTTTTGATCCAGCTCAATCCATTGGAGGAAGCAGTTTAATAAGATCTTCAGGAGTGCTGCTTTCAAAGGTGTTCCCCAGCCGCCCGCCAGCCCCTACGGGGAGCCCTTCTGCACATTCACCTTCAGCGCCGCCCAGACAACCCTCCCAGGGAAGCTAAGGCTTGCCATTTTTAATCACCACCTACCCAGATGGCAGGGGACCCTGATGGGCTGTTTCATTTCATCCAGCTCTCAGATTTTATCAGCACTTTGCCACTGTCAAAGAGTAGGGAAGAAACGGGAATCAAAAACCCTTCCAATGGAGGTTACTTTTGACTTTTTAAACCTACGCTCACTTCAGTTATCTTATTTCAAACTCAGAAAAAACACACAGGCAGCAGAAGCTTAAATCTGTCTATCTCTGTGTATCACAAGTATCTACTAAGTGACCCTTCTCTGTGTTTGGGGTGGAGCAGACTTGAGGGGATAGAGAGTTTTTGCTTTTCACTGCAAGTAGCAATGGGTGGAGCAGAGACCCAGGATCCCATGGGGAAACTGAGGCACAGAAAAAAGGACCTTCCAAGATGTGAGCTGGGGATGAAGCCCTCACTGCTAAGCCAAACAGACATTTGGGCAAGCCACAGGGTTACTCAGTCAAGAGAAAACACATCATTTTGTTGATTTTCTACAAAAGTATGTCAAACCTGGAAAGCAATGTTTTTTTCTCATTTTTAAAAAACTGTTTTAGGCCATACTTTTTTCTTTTAAATTTTAGCCATACCTTGACTAATTAGACTTGGAAAAGCTGTTTTGGTAGATTATTTAAAAATTGAGTTGAACGAACAAGAGAAAAGAGATCAAATGCTACTGTGAAATTTCCAAGGTGGTAGAAAAATGATAGTGGTAATTTGCTAACAGTAGATAAACATGTAAGTTGTTTGTATGTGCTAGACACAGTTCTCAGGGTCTCAGGGATTAACTAACTCATCTAATCAATATCCTGTGAGGAGGGGATATTATCATCCCCTCTTTGCAGAAGAGAAAACTGAAGAACAGAGAAGTTAAGTTATTTGCCCAGGGTAACACAGCCAATAAAGCAATAGAGGTAGTACTTGAGCCTTTGCAGTCTGCCTCCTGAACCCAGGCTCTTCAACTACCACCCTAATCAGAGGCAGTTTTCCTCTCTCTCTCTCTCTCTCTCTCTCTCTTGAAAGCTTTTACATTTTTCTAACAGTATGAAATCCTTGTAATTTCCATGTATGTGTGTGCTTAAAGTATTTGTAACCCATGTCTTTGCACACAAGATCTGGAATGACTAACAGCAGACACAGAAACCAGAAATAAAATTTAAAGAACATCATGCCCATGGAACAAGGAAACAGGCCTATGACTCTCTACAAGTGACTCTAAGCTTCCTGGCAGCCCAGGTAAAAAGTGCAACATAATTGGTTACAGAATTTTATCAAAAGGAGAAAAGGTTATTGGTTTCTTAAAAATAACCAAACGTTTCTTATGAATAATTTTTCACACTTTGCCGTAAGCATATAATGAGGTGCTAAACAAATAGTAAAATGGACAAATGAGCAAATTTTATAAATGAATCAACAATTTTTAGCATCACTTTAAAATCAAGGTTGGAATATTTAAAAGCAACTCAAAAGAAGGGACATCCATAAAGAGCTGGGGTAATATTGTCTGAGTGTATATTATTTGGGTAGGACAATATTACCCAGATAATTTGCCAGGATAAAGTTACAGAATGGGGAGAAATAGAAAAACTTTTCTGAATGAACAAGCAGGTCCTAGGAGTAGACGCACCTCACTACTGTAAGTCAATAAGAAGCCCAGAACAGTGAGTTAGGAAGGCCGGCCGCACACCAGGCAACCACCCCGAGTCATGTGAAATGGGGACTCAGGCGCTATGGGGGCCCGCAGGCCCATCTCAACTGTACAGAGGCATTGCTAGGAGCTTTCCAGCCTCACTCAGAGGTGGAGGAAGGCATCGACAGCACCCAGATGTGGTTCACCAAGGTAGGGCGACAGTCAACTCATTTCACCTATTCCCTTTCTTGACAGCTCATTCTACTGAAGAAACTACTGGAAACCAATTTGCTACCCCTGCGGCCAGCCTCCGGCCTGGCACAGCAACCTGAAAGAAGGCATCTGTACTTGGCTGAAGGTTCACCCTGTAACCTGGTGGAAAGGTAGACTGGGCAGTGTGTCCTGGGTCAGTTCTTGCAGACGTTTCTTTATTTAGTTTGAACAAAACCGCTTTGAGTTAGAAACGGAATATAAAGTCATCCCTCCTCTTACCAGAACAGAAATCAGAGTCACATGCACTAGAAACTTGAACTCTAGGGTATCGCCCTGGGCCAGTGCTCCTTCTATCACACTCTGATGCTCCTTTGGAACACAGTGAATGAATACCTTAGTGCTTTTTTTTTTCCCCAACTATCCAGAGGTCTGAGCACCCTAGGGGGCTCCTAGGGAATACCTGAAGGAAAAGCCTTACCTGGATCTCAACCAGGCAGGTTTTCTTTACTGGATTACAAATCAGGGATTTAATTAGAGACATCTGGAGGTGAAAGTGGGGACGAGAAAGGCAATCCAGAGACACACGCGCCCACTG
This sequence comes from Condylura cristata, assembly GCF_000260355.1. Taxonomy (NCBI): domain Eukaryota; kingdom Metazoa; phylum Chordata; class Mammalia; order Eulipotyphla; family Talpidae; genus Condylura; species Condylura cristata. The sequence goes on along the minus strand of NW_004567118.1, from coordinate 12,329,987 downwards.
TGTGGAACACCCGACAGACCTGAGCTGCAGCGGCCCACAGTAGTGCTCAGCGCTCAAGCCCACACTTTCCTCTGGATTGGACGCCTCTGTCCAGTTTGCTGACTGAAAGGAGTTGGAAACTACCATCCGCCCTCCGGAGTCATTATTCAACAACAAATAGGAGCTATATTTAGAACTTTTTCCATGAAGGCGCCATAGGCAAAGGCCACCAACCTCTAAGACACAGAAAGGTTAAATAAGGCTATCTCACCAAAAAAAACCCAACTTTAATAGGCAAGTTCCATTTCATATTCATCTCCTCAACACAGCTTCTAATTTTATAAATGGACCTTAAAATTAACAGGACAGGCAGCCTTTCCCAGGAGCCTCTGGGTCCGTTCTGCAAAATTACGTAACTCAGAAAACGAGGGTTCTGATTTGATTATGCTTTCAACAGTCTGCTGGCTGAGACGAATTCACTGTGCACACATCAGCTCCCCACAAGGGACTCAAACACGAGAAGGTAAGCAGGAGGAAGGGAAGGAGAACAAACCCTTTTTCACTAACTCATGTAAATAAGTCTTTGAGAAAACTCTTTATACCCTGAGTGACCCCCCCACCCCCACCCACACTTACTTCCCAGTCAAACCCTGCTATGGGTTTCTGGCCCACCCAGATGGAGTTAGAGCATACCATGCCTTTCACCCTTAATGGAAGTTTATACATGCCTCCCACATAGGGGTATTGTTAGAAGAAATCAAGTAATTGACTATTGAACACTCTTGAGTTTAAAGGACAGAACATGCTCTTAGGAATGCAAAATATTATCAGTTACCTTAAAAAAAGTATTTACTTGTCTTTTACCACACCAAGCAAAGGAAATACAATTTCTCCCAACTGTTAGCTGGAGGTGCTGAAACCCCCTTGTAATAACCCTATTTCTACAAAATGTAGAGCTATTTTGCTCGGAGAAATTCAAACAGGCCCCGGGAATGTGTTCTCCTGGCCAGGTGAGGTAACTTGGGTTCCCAGCATCCTCCAGGTATTTCATGGTGAGTGGGGGAGAGGTGAAGGTCACCAACTACAACCTCTGTCTTCCTTCTGTGTACAAAGGATCTAGTTCTTAATCATTCACAAATATTTAAATGAGCTTATATTCCTATCAAAGGGTCCCAGAACCAACTGAGTGAGGACTCAGCAAGGTAACTAACATTCAGTCCATAATTTTGCAAGATGTTATCAAAAGACCACCCCCACCCCACCATACCCCACCCCGTATACTTTGACTCAGCCATTCCAAAGTAGAATGTCTCCTCAGGCACTAATCAAACAAGTGGGTCTTTAAAAAAAAAAAAAAAGAAGAAGAAAAAGAAAGGATGTTAGGATGTTCAAGGATGTTCACTGTCACACTGTTTATACAGGCAAAGTGGAGCCACCCAGCTCCACCAGCTGTCCAACCACAGAGTTGGTAAAATGAGGTCACCTCCACACAGTGGGACATTCTGCTGCCCCTGAAAAAGTTCACTGTAAGGTATATACACATGCTGAAAACAGTATTCAGAGCAAGTTAGAAAACTAGGATTTTAAAAAAGAACTAGATGCATATTAGTAGGTGAAAGAAGCCAAGATGAGGAGGCTATACAGTGTAGACACAAAGACAATGAAGATATCAGTAGAGGGGAGTGCCGTGTAAGCAGAGATGCAGAGAATCTTCTGTGATATTTTCATGACAGACACATGCCATTTTACATTTTCCAACCCAGAGAATGTACAACATCAAGAACCCACAGGTAAACAGCTGACTTTGGATGATGATAATGGTATATATGTTGCAATCGATGAACATTGTACACATCATCTTCATCCAAGGTCACAGTTCACCTGTGGGTTCTTGATGTTGTACATTCTCTGGGTTGGACAATTGTAAAATTATATTTTTAAATGGTATAAAAGAAAAATATATATTAAGTTACATCTGTGTTTATATTGAGAAGTCGACAAGAAGAGAAATATAGGAAACAGCTAGCTAGGTGGGTATATAGGGATAGAAAGAGATAAAAGAGATAAACAGAAAAGTAGATAAGAGTTGATGGTGGCATTCTGAGAAATTCTATCATCAAGAAGTAGTTGTATTATTTCTGAGCCCACTGTATTTTGTTTTTAGAACATGAACTTTGGTAAGGAAAACTGGCATCTAAGAAAGTAAGGGGAGGAGAAATTTGTGTTCCCCTCCCAACATCATCAGACTTTGCATAGTGAATTCTAAGTGATTGGAGAGAAAAGGTCCAACCCATTCCTACGTGTGTGTTGTATGTGTGTCTCAGGTGAAAAGGAGAAGAGCTAGAACTAGACTGGATCGAGAGGCCTGTAGATTCCCAGTACACCAGAGTCAAGGGCAAATGTCTTGGATAGAAAGGTAAGTCTGCATACCAGGTCCCCCTTACCTGACTTTCCTTATAAATTAGAGCCTTCCCAGTCAACTCCATCAACCAGAACTCGGGGGAGTCTCAGCCCTTATCATGGATCAATTTTTCATTATGACTATAAGAGCAGTTACTACTCTAACTGTTGGGAGAGACACAGAGTATCCTCAGTTTTGTTCGCAAGAAGTTCTGAGAGCACTCCCTTCTAGCAATTCACAAGTCAGGTGGTCAGCTGGCAAGCTAACCAAGCAAGGGTAGAGTCTGCATGGTCTGTGCTGAACACACACAGACTCAGCCCTCATCCCCAGCCACCACCCTGGAGCAAGAGACAGGTACCCACTAAGGGTATCAGATTTGGGTCCCTGCAATGCATAGAGGCACTGTAACTTCAGACTAGTCACTTTACTTCTCTGGGTTGCAGGTTTGTCATCCTTCTAAGATGCTGGTTGAGACAACTGCAAAGACACTTACTAGTTGGATGTCTGTTTCTGTAAGTGCCTGATTCCGTGCGGTACTCAGTAAAACACTTAATGAACACTGAGACATTATTGTTGTAGCTCCCACATCCAATCCTTTTCTTACCCTATCAAAAATGCTCTGCAATTAAGTACTATTCCAACTCTGTGACTCAAGAAGAGGTCCCTGTGCAGGAGCAAGGTGGAGTCTTTCCAGTTGCTTTCACTTTCTCCTGCACTTTCTTTTTGTCCTAACACCCTCGGGCTTCCAGGAAGACATGAAGACATGCTGGATAAAGTCTGACTGCCTGAATTCAAATCCACTTCGCCACTTCCTGGTCATGTGACCCTGGACAGCTGCCTCAATTTTCCCATCATAAAACAAAGACAAAATAAGTATCCTCTTGAAAACACTAATGTGAAAAGATGCATGCACCCCTATATTCACAGCAGCATCAGGAAACAGTCTAAGCCCAGATGGCTGGGTGAAGAAGCTGTGGTATGTAGACTTCGTGGAGTACTACTCAACTACTAAAAAAGATGAAATCTTAGGTTTTGTGACAACATGAATAGAATTTGAGGTGACTGTGCTCAGTGAAATAAGCTGGAAAGTGAAAGACAATTAGTGAACACTTTCATAAGTGGAGTACACATAAAACAAAAAAAAATTACAGCAAAACAAGTATTAGACTTTGTGGAAAATAGAAGAATTACTAGAGGGGAAGGAAAAGGGAGTGAAAGAGAAGGACAGGGGACACCCTGACAGTGGGGCGAGCACTAGAACTTGGTGATGAGTGAGGTCAGGCTTGTGTGCACACAGAGGTGAGGATGTACCTCTGAAATTTGTCATGTTTTATAACTCAATAGTAAATAAATTATAACAGTACCCTCTTAGAGGGCTGTTGTGAAGATTAAATAAGTGAAAGTATTTAGAACGAAGCCTGGCATACAGTGAGTGTTTAATAAATGTTAATAAGTGCTAGTTATTACTAACCATTCATCCCACACACTCTTAAATTGGGTATTTATTCTAACAGTGCCAGTTACTCTTGAAGGCTCTAAGGAAATGCAAACACACTGAACAGGACCGAGTGCAAGACCTGCGCTATCTAGTGAGAAGAGTCCTACTTGAACCAGTAAAGGCCCTTGCTTGGCCAGATCAGTTTGGATTCAGAGGTTTCTGACCTTAAACAGCTAACAGGAACATGTACCACATATACTGTGTACTATACATCACTCACCTTCCCTTTCTTCTTCTCTCTACCCCTTTAATACCCCCCAGGATTTGGAGCAGCACCTATGATGAAATATGTTGGGGTTTCTTCAGCAAAACCCTTGGATAGCCACACTAAGCACAATCAAGAAAGACTTTCCAACTTTGCAGCCAAATAAGCTACCAACCATCTTGATTTGCAGAATATTCTGGTTATCAAAATTGCAGGCAAGGGTCTACAGACCTATGCCAGTAGGAACACGGTGCTGAGAACATACAGAGGGAGCAATGCCGACAACCGAACGGGGGAAGGCACCAGGAAGGCACCACCAAAAAGGCGCTGTTTAGACTGAAACTTGAAGTAGCATTGGCGCCTCAGTGAACTAGGCAGGGGAACATTTCTCACAAAGCGACAGGCAGGGGCAAAGGTGGGGAAGTCAGAGCAGCAGAGTATCTAGTGACAGGCTCTAGGGTGCAACCTGAGATGTGTGGATGGGGTGACAAAAGGCTGAAAGTGAGGCCAGGGACAGACCCTACAGGGTGCGTGAGCCCGACTGATGAACTCACGCACCGCACCGTCAGCCGCGAGAGCCCTCTAAGGAGCGGGAGCAGATGGACCTCTTCGTGAAATCCCCCTGGGTAAACCTATGGGAAGAGGAAGAAAGGAGAGGTGCCCAGCAGGGAGACCGTGCAGTGGTGGGGAAGAGATGGTGTTGAGTGGAAGAGGGGGACACTGCCAGCCAGTGCCGCCACTGAGGGTGCTAGTGAGTGCAGAGGCGGCCCACACACATGCAGCCAAGGCCTCCCTTTCTAGAAGCCCTTTCTGAAATACCAAATGACAACACCATTATTCTACCAGCACTGGAGTCTGAACGCGGCGGCCTACTCTTTCCTCCCTTCCCCACCTCCCTCGCCCTCCTCCCTCCTCCGGGTTAGAGCAGGTTGCCCACTGCACCGGTCAAGTGCATGTGACCAGAGTCAGTCTAGCTCCAGAGGCTCAGAAAGCAGGTCTAGGAAGACCTAGCGGTGGGTCACAGAGGTGAGGATGGCACCTGTCCGCCCCATCCTGAGCAGCCGGCGGCCTGCTGGACCAAGCAGTGTAACTGGGGAAAGCTGAAGGAGGACAAGGTTCAGGGTGGATCAGGCTTGGTCTATGGGATTCATGAGGACAACCTGCAGCCATCCTTTCTGAATGGGTTGCTACTCCGCTGCTACAAACAAAGCCAAGTAAAACAAAACACCAGACTGAAGGGCAGGAGAGAGAGAGGCCATTTCAGAGTAATAAGACAAATCTTGGGTTCGCAGGCCTTGAGAAGCTGCCCCTTGGGGGACTGCAGCTTGTCCCATACCTACCTGCCGAGTCCTCTAAGAACTGAAAACGCATAGACTAGAAAGGAACTGTCCACTGTCACAGGACGGAGGGGACCGCGACTGACCACCACTCACCTGGCCCCCAGCCTCAGACTCCACCCACAAAACCTCAAGATCCTTTAGGACAGTGACTGCCTTTCCTCCTACGATTGTCCCCCAACAAAATACCCTGAACATAACAGCAGGGAAATAATTTCTGGTAAACTGAGCTATCACCAAAAAGAAAATCAGTCCAGATCCTCCCTAGTAGTGAAACGGTTTAAAGCGCAGCACTGCAAAGCTAGCCCCAGCCACTGCAGCGCCAGTTCCATCCCTGGCAGGGGGTGACCCACAGGGTGCAGCAGACCTCTCCTGTCTCGCTCGCTGCTCCCCTCAGCTGTGTATGTCAGTAGATCTACCTGTTCTGCCCCCCACTCTGACTCTGGTGAATCCTTTCACCACCCCTGCACCTCTGGCCTGTACCCCAGATCTGTACGCATAAATAAGTGAATCTTTTAAAAAAGAAATCACTTTATGGGAACCAGCGAGAGTCAGGCCCTTCATCAAGCAGTAACCAGGGAGCAATATGCAAAGGAGGAGTTCATAAAAGTCAAAGTCCAGAAGTCATATCCTATTTGCAAAACTCACCCAAAATTCACCTGAAGGCCTCCTCTGACCCTTCCAGTGGCAGAAGCCTGGCCCGTGCCACCCTCTTGCTCTGCCCGTCTGGGGATAAGAAGGCCCACCTGCAAAGCCTGTGCTGGCTTGGAAAATGGCTCCTTCATGCCATCAGAGGGCCTGGTCCCCGCGGCCCTTCTGGGAACCTGAGTCCTGGCGCTGCCAGCAAACTTGGGAGGCCATTCAGAGAGCGCATATCCCAGCCCCCTAGAGGCTGCTTGCTGGGCAAAAGGCTCCACCGGGCCTGGAAACTTGGATCTTTGGGGAACGTCCAGGGAGCCTCCCTTTCCATGGGTATTTTCTGAGCTCTGTCAATAGGAACAGGGAAAACCCAAACTGTTTCTCGCACATGATCTCCATAAATCTAAGAGAGAAGATACTGCTCTCAGTCAAAATGAGCTGAAAATCTGTCTTGCACTTTTTTTCTTTTGCACTTTGTTGCAAAATTGGGACCTGGATCTTTGCAAAATCATTCAAGGTAGAACATATGAAGACACAGATCTGTACCTGACCCAAGGAGGTGATGACACCCTGGGATGGGGGAGGGGTAGAAGATGGGGGACCGTGGAGTCAGCAGTTTCTTTTTCTGACCTTTTATCATGGACTCTTTTTTTTTTTTTGAGATTTATTTATTTGTGCATACAGAACTGGGGTACAGGCCAGAGGTGCAGGGGCAGTGAGAGGCTTCACCAGAGACAGAGTGGGGAGCAGAACAGGTAGATGGACGAAGTACACTGCTGAGGGGAGCAGTGGGCGGGCCAGGAGAGGTCTGCAGGGCCATGTGGGTCACTGGTGGGGATCAAACTCATGCTGCAGTAGCTTTAGCTTTTTAGTGCTGGGCTTTAAACCCACTGCGCCACCAGTGAGGGCCCCTATCATGGACTCTTGCAAACATCCACAGAAGCAAGCAGATTAATACAATAAACTCCCTATTATTTTAATGATTACCCAGCACCAACTGTTACCAACATAGAATCCATCTTGCTTCCTTTAGCCTCCACTACCACCCATCTCCCCCACCCCCCACCCCATCATTCTAATCCGCTGCTTCCTTTCTGCTTCTTTCTACCTAACACGACACACAAGTCCCAAATGGCCATTACTCACTACAGTACACCTCACATTTTCGCCCAGAAACCCTCCTGGTGTCAAACCCAGTCAGACATCTACAACAGGCACATAGAGGTTCCTACCTTGCAAAATATAGGGTGGGGCATTAAAGAGACAGTGACTGAAAAGCTGTCGAATGTCAACAGGTCCTTTGGAGAAGGAAGAAAATCCAGTACTTCTCCCTTCCTAAGCAAAGTTCTCATGGGCAACACCAGCCCTGCACAAACCCAGCTGCTAGGAAAGAAAGTGAATGCTGCATGATTTGTTGTTTAAGTTTGATGAAGGGTTCGTTTACGTTTCCTTGGGGAGTTTTATTTCTATGTTGTTATTTTACCCCTAAAATTTACAGTGCTTGAATTCTTCCACCCTTGTGAGTCAACCCACTCCCTCCTCTTCCTAGTCTGCAAATGGCCAGGAATAGTTTCCATTGTCATTGACTTAAATTTCCACTTTGATGATGGGAACAAATATTATTCTTGCCCTTTCCTGAAACAGGAATACATTTTTCCACTCAATAGTTCTCCTAATCAGACTCGGTGGGCCAAGCCCTGACCCAAAGTGTAGGGAACACGTGACTAACAAGGCAGGGGGGCTGCCTCCTGCCCTGGGGCCCAGGGAGCCGGCCTCAGCCCAGGGCTGCAGCACACCTAATGCAGCCCCCAGTTCTGCGCTCATCAGTACTTCCTGCGCTCTCGTCTAGGTCCAAGGTACAGCTGAGAGCCAAGACAGGGGCGGCCCTACCCTGGTGGAGCTTCAAATTCAAAACCAGGGCAAAGCTTCCCGGCCCCACACAGACCACCAGTGCAACGTCCTTCCACCCTCCTCTTTCTTGGTCCAAAAGAGTGCAGCGGCAGGAGGTTTCTCGGGAGGCTTTCCCGAGACTCCCAACCAAGAGCAGCCAACAGCTCAGCCCTCCTCTGCTGGCCACATCTCCCCGCCCAGCTCACCTCCTCTCCCTGAGTGCTTCTCTAGCACAAATAGGACGGCTCCCCGGGGGAGCAGACACAGTCAGAGGACAAATCAGTCCCACCCCTGCGGGGAATGCCGAACGCCTGTCCAAGAGAAGGCTCAGAATGAATTCTGGTGTAGCAGAGCTGTCTCCAGAGAAACGGGGTATTTCCATAACTAATATTTTGGACAGACAGTGAGAACGTTGGGAGATCACAGGAGAGGGGGGTGGGAGACGCTTCCCTGGGTCGTTTTTTTGCTCCTTCTCTAATTCTGATCTAATGTTCTGAGTCACCTTGCCGAGCGAGGCGAATGGCGGCTCTCAAAGTGTTTATAATTACCGTTGCTATCTGCTTGGTGGTGCACAGTAATAACTGGGAGATTAGGCCTGAAAGCCACGGGCGCGAGGCTTAACAGGAACACGGCAGTCTCGGAAGCTGAAATGAGAGGATCCCAGTCACTCTTCCTAGCCTGCCTGGCTGGGCCATGCTCAGAGGGGTTCAGGAATACTTACAGCGCATGGGAAACAGACCCCACACTCCAAATCCACGGCTCCCCATATTTCAGCCTAGAATAGAATCAACGGAACCTCATTCCACCCTCTTCTCCTTGGTCCAAAGAGTCAGAAGGTCTGGGTTGGTGGGGGAAGCAGAGGAGGGGGACGGGGAGGGGGATGCAGTGGGCGGCAGTGAAGGGGACCCTGATGGCAGCGGGGCAGGGAGCAGGCTAGCGAGGTTTTGCTGCCCCTTGGCTTTGCCTTGTTTGGAGAACAACTATGAGCTGAGACAACTGCAGAGGCCCCAAGTCCCTTTTGCTCCCTGAATCGACGTCCGCAAGCCCCCACGCTTGGCTGAGGAGACAGCAAGCATCTGCGTAGTAATTCTTTCCATCTGACCTTAAGATAGGAGTGCAAGGTATCCCTCTACATGCCTGCCCATTTTAACAAGAAGCAGGCAAAAAGGAAAGCCTGGGACTCAGAAATCTGGAAGAATTATTCATCCCCTTTGGGCATTACTCAGTCCTTTGATGAGACTCTAAGGGTAGGAACCTCTGACCCTCGCCGACTGTCTTAAAATATTACCTCCAAGTGCTCTGCAAACCGCTAAGAAGCATCTGACGGAGCCTCCCCCTCGGGTCTCCTCCCTTGAGGACCCTCCAAACAGCCCAGCATACCTAACCATGCCCTCCACTACCTTTCTACAAATTGACTTGCACCTCAAACAGGCGAGCGATCACCTCTGCCCCGATGTAAGCCCTCGCATTAACGCCCGAATGGAAGAGCCTCACCCCTCCCTGAGAGGAGAAAAGCTGACCATCCCTGTCCTGGAAATAGAGCCAAATGCCGTATAGATCATTCTCCACCCGAAGATGGCTTTCCAATCCTCTCAAGAGAGACACTCCAAGCAAGTATTGAACAAGAAGGCAGACTGCAAGTGTTCACAATCGCCCTCAAGCCTCGGAGAGTAATTGTGTTTCTTTCGATCGGAACACAGTTCAGCAGCGAGTGTCCAGAAAACTCGCAGGCGGGAGCCTGGTGACCACTCGAAGAAAGCGTTTTCATTCCAGAGAAGCTGAGAGTGAGACGATGAGGAGGGAGGGGCGCCAGGGAGGGGCGGGAGGGCTCGCTGAAAGGCCCGTGGGGACACTGAGGACCGAGGGCTGTGGGGCGTGAGCCCCTCTCCCTGGCGCAGCTGCAGAGGCCACTCACCAGCAGCACAGCTGAAAAGAGGAGCTGAGACTCTCTCATCAGAATGAGGCGCACAGAACACCCCAATCACTAGGACTTGGTTTTACTTTGGAGGAACCTGAGCAGATGTGCCCAAAGCAATCTGCACAAACAGTCAGTTCTCCGACCATTTTTTATGTAAAGCAAGCTCCCGGTCAGGTTTCGACAACCTGCGGCTGAATCTGCGGCCCGTGGAGCTCTGTCTGACCCAGCACCACTCATCTGGAAGACTTGTATCCTGGTTTTCAGGTATAAAACTGAACACAAATGCAACATGAATTGAGGAAAGGTAGCTTCTGTCCAGTGGAAATTAGGATGTTAGTGTTTCTTGTCCTGGTAGGCCCAACAAAGAACTGGTGTGCTCTTGGGAAAGTGTCTTCGCTGTTCTGTGTTTCTATGGGAAGGGAAGAGACCAATGACCATCCGGCACTAAAAAAACTCTTAATATGGTCCCCAACCAGAGTCAGCACAGGCTTTTGCATGTTTCTGAACATGCAAATCTTTCTTTACAACCATCTTAGAGATGTTCAACCCACCCAGTCAGGAAGCCTTGCTCTGCATCATTATCAGCGACCCCCACACGAGTCTGGGGAAAGGCTGAGTGCTCCTGCCCTCGTTGCTGCAGGCACAAGCACTGTCCTCACAGGGCGAAGGCCTAGGAGAGGGCGTGGAGAACTGTGGCCTGGGTCGTGCCTAATTCAAGGCTGGCCCTGGAGCCACCCGCACCATATGCAGCTGAGTGCAGAGAGATGTTTCCGCAGCCAGCCTCTCCGCTGCTCTCCGTCACCAGTTCCACAGCCTACATTAGGAAATTTACATTTAACAAATCAGCCACGGAATCCTAAGGAGCACAGATGTGCCTGCTGTGCGGCATCTTCTTTGCACTTAAAAGGCAAAACAACACAAGAAAATAGGAAAGGGAAACCTTGCAACTCAGACATTCCCTTTTCTCTAAGATCGGAGTTCAGGGATCTGCGTGAATAGTTTTGATGTCTAGCTGCCTAGACTCCTCCCGGAGTCCCTGCAACCTAAGACTGCCCCCACCCCCCAGCACCTTTTCTGACTGGGGTTTCAGACGCGAAGTCCCCATGTGATCTCTGTTCAAATTCTGATGAACAGCAGCAGCACCCCACAGCAGTTCTCTAGCCAGCCTGCAGGTGCTCCATGACAACATGGCCATCTCTCTCTGGACAGGTGAGCAAAATGGAGCAGCAACCCCAGGCCAGGGCCCGGGGTGACCTCAGCACGAGGCAAGAGCCCCACATGATCATTCGAAACAATGCCTCCTGAGGAAGACCCGCACGACACCGGCGAAGGCTCCCGAACAGGAGAAAGGCACCTGTAAGAGAACATCCGAGGACGTGCCCCGGGAGGCAGTGGGAACCCTCCTGGGCCTCCGCCTCATCGTCACAGTCCTCGCCATCTCCCGACGTGTCCCCTCGCCTGCCTTCGCCGTCCATCCCTCCAGCAGCATGACCGAGGCCAGGGTTCCACTGCTCTGAACACCTTGGACTCTGGGCTTACCAGCGCGTCCTCTCGGGAAGTAAGTCCCATATTCCAACGGCCACAGAAGTTCACTTCTGTCCTCCGGATTCCATGTATCAAAAGTATAAAATGTGATGTGATGTACAGTGATTACTAAATTATGCCAGTAGTGCTCACTGAGGTGGCTGAAATTCTTGCGGCCCAAAGTCCTCTCTGTGCATACACTCTGCTGCCCTGATGGCACTGTAATCTCCCCCAAAGGCAGGGTATGCCACCGCTTTTTTGACCACAGTTTCAGCTGGCGGTACAGGGTGAAGCGCTGGAAATGGAGAGCAAACACATGGCAGCATGCAAACATTCCCTGGCCCTCACAGGCATGGTTAATGCACACCCCACCCACTGACCAGCAGCATTAGGAGCAAGCCCTGCCAGCAGAGCACAGGCAGCAGGGGGGAGCAAAGGGAGCTGAGCTCCCAGTCGGACGGCCTCCGTGCCTCTGACACACGCAGATCCCACCACCAGCAGGTGCTTCCGCCCACACAGAAGGCTGCGGCGCTCGGGGACAGTGAGGCAGCCTGGCTCCGCCTTTCTTTTTTGCTCCCACAAGTTCTTGAGAGACGATTAACAGGACGTAAATTATTACATTATGATTCCTGGTGTCATGTCACTGCCAATCAGTCTAAAATCTCTGACACGGCAGAAGGGAACAAAGAACAGATCTGCGATTTGTGAACCCCACACTGTCACTCAGTTTCTGTAGCTGCCTCTCACGGATCCAGCAGTGAGGTCAACCTCCGTGCCCACCCAAACAACAAGGACGGGGAGAGGAAAGGTAGGCGCACGTGAAAATGAGGAGAAGCATATGGTTTTCCAAACTCAAAAGCAGAAATGGCCCTAGACCGCTGTTTCTTGGGCTCATAAAGCGAGGGACTGGCTGAGTAATTCTTCAGGTCCCCCTCAGTTCTAAAAGGCTTGGGGATTATAAATGTATTCCCTCGCATTATCTACTACTTTGCACCCCCCAAACAGACTTCCCTCTTGTTAATGTCATAACCCGGATTTGACAATACGGCAGGACACCGGTTGGATTTCAAGAGGCGTGTAACCAGGCCACTGGGTGTGCAGGTGATGTGCTTTCTCTGAAGAACGCCTCTAGCCACTCAGTGGGACCTCAGATATTCCATAACAATGTCGATGATGACAAATGGTAATTTCAAAGCCCTCTCCTGTTTACTGTCTGAAGGTCTCTCAATACCCCTGTGTGAGTCTATATTCATATATCCTGTGTACACCCTCCACCATAGCAAAGACCTAATTTAGACAGAGGCAAATTAGCTCTGTGGGGTGAAATGCATTAACCAAGTCTCCCAAACAGCACAAATCTAATTAACTGAAAATCAAAATTGCAAAGCTGCTGAAAAAGATTTCCACGGAAGAAGTCTCCTAAGGATTGAAGGAAAGTTGTGAGCCATGTGACCCGCCTAATCCAAGTCTCTCCGCTAAACTGGGATAAACACTGTTTGGGTGTTTGGGCTTGTTTGCTTTTTTCACTGATGTTTGTTTTCTCTAGATCACCTTTATCACCAGCGGGCTTTAGAGAGCTTATCTGGTGCAGGCAACAGCCATGAAAAGCATCCTTTCCGAACAGTGGGCCTGGCGTCAAGAACCTTTGGTGCTACGGGAAATAAAAATACCATTTCCAGAAAGCCTGGTTGGCAACTTCTCTCTGACTCCTTCTGCCCCACCTCCCCCAGTGAGAGGCTGGTCTCCAACTGCCATCACCCAGAAATGCTGGCAGCAGTGGCGTCCAATGTCCCACTCGGGGTCCGTGAGCTGACCAAGCCGCATCTGCTGGGCAGGTGAGTGGGGACTGGTGGTGAGCATCATTCTCCTGCCCTGCCCCAGCCGAGGCAGTTGCTCCGGTAGGACAGGGCTCGTTACGGCTCCACAGTCTGTAAGCACGTGCTTTGGGGAAAGAAGGCAAAACACAGCTCTCTTTGCCTGCTACCCCACACTGTACCCCATTTTAAATCAGCACTTCTCAAATTTGAATGCGCATAGGAGGTCCTTGGAGATCTTGTAAAAGCACAGAAGCTAAATGAGCAGGTCTGCATTGGGGCCTGAGATTCTGCATCTCACTTGGGCTCCAGGCTGACACTGCTGATTGAGGCCACCCTGAACTGTGAGGCCCTAGAATCAAAATTCAGACTCTCTGGCTTGGTACTCCAGGCACACATGATCCAGTCCCTCTACTTTCTGTCTTCTGCCACTGCCCAGCTCAGATAACCGCACAAAACACACTGTTCTGACACAAACGGTGCTACTTCTCTCCTTGGTGACTGTGTCCTTGCTACTCAATCCCTTTGGCAAGGAAATTCTTCCCATGTCTACTCCATGCACCTGGAAAACTCCTATATCTGTTACAGGCTAAAGTGTGTCCCCCAAGAAAATCCATAGCTTGAAGTCCTCACCTTTAAGCCCCTCAAAATCTAACTGGATGGAGATGGTCTCTGAAGAGGTAATTCAGAGGAAATGGAGTCTTGAGGGTGAGCCTTGGTCCAGTAAGGGGTGCTCACAAGAGGAAATCTGGACACAGAACATGTGTCCAAGCACAAAGGGAAGACAGCACAAGCCGCGGAGAAGGCGGCTGCACCGAGGCGCGGGGTGGCAACAGATCCTTCCTTTTCCACAGCTTGGAAGGGGCCAACCTCACTTGTCTTAACCTTCGGGCCCCCAGAATAACGAGACTACAGAAACCAGCAGTATCTGGTACTTTGTTGCAGTGGCCCTAGCACACCGCTCCGCCATCTTTCAAGACCCTGTCCAGAGCTAGTCTCCTCAGGGGATCTGCCTTGACTAGCCCCAGCAGGCCCATCCTCTGTGCTCCCAGGGTCCCCGGGCGCTTACCTGCTCTCTGACTCCAACTACATGAGAGCCCTTCCGGGGCAGAGGCCTCATCTCACTCACATCTGGGCACCAGCACCACACACCGTGTGTGGCACAGGGGAGGCCTCGACACGGCCAGCCAGACTGAACTGAAGACAAGCAGACCCGCTTCTCCAGTGACCACGTGCCACGTTCCCCTGCTTGCCTGTGCCAGGGCCCTCTGCAGCCTCCCCAACTCTGCTTTCCCTCTAGGCCGCCAAGAATGATCACAGTTTTGAGCTGGGTTTTGTTTTTATTGTGTGTGTGTGTTTTAAAACCACCATATTGAAATGCAAACTGCCAGGTGTTAAAAATACTGCCCCCAGCTATTAGGGGCAGCTGGTTTCTACAGCCTAGCATTTATCACATTCGCAATAAATACACAAAGGTCCTCAGTTCAAAACCAAGAAGAGAAAGTAATTCTTTTGTCAAAAGGCATGGCAAGGAAAGGCTGGGCAGGCAGTGAGGGCAGATCTGGCCGTGGCTGCCCTGGCCCCTCCGGGTGTGGATGTGTTTTCTGCTGGGAGAGGCAACCAGAGAAAGCCAGACAACACGTTTGGAACGTGTGCTGTGTGACCAAGCGCTCCGGCAAGCCCGCTGTGCTGAGACTCGGCTGCCGTCCGGAAGAACGGCTGAGATGTCAGAAAAGGAATGCCCACCTCTGCAAAAGGAAATCTTAACCCCTCTTTTGAACTATGGTGCCCTGGCAACCTGTGCTCTCGAGAAACAGGATCCAAGATGGGCCTATTAATTCATACAAATATGTTCAAAGAACAGAGAAAAGAGAGTCAAGTTAAAAGTTACTGTGCCCTTCTAGCCTGTGAAGAACAGCCCAGGCATCTTCGTAAATTTTTTTTTGCCTTTCCACACAGAACCTGAAATATGAAAGGGTCACTTTCTATTTGGGGTCGATTTATACTCCGAAGACTGCAGGGTTTGCTCTTTTGAAGGTTACGCGGCTGGCCAACCTTGAAACTCCAGCACTGCATTTTATCTCTGCCTCCTCGGGCACCTCCCTGGGGGAGCCTTCCCACCCACCCCATGGGGCGCCTGTGGCTTGCATCCAGAGGTCAGTGGCCGCCCTTAGCTGCTTCTCCACCACCACACCAGGTTTCCTGCACTTGGCTTTTGAAAAAGAAAACTGGGAAGAGGGTGGAACAGGCAGGCAGGAATTCTTACACAACCCAATAGTCTGGACTGCATTGTTGCAAAGGTGCCTTTAGGCACCAAGGAAATCTAGGACTATAACTCAGGCAGCAGAGACAGGCGCACGTGCACACACACCCACCATGGCAGCCCTGCCCACTCTGAGGGTGCAGCTGCCACCTCTGTGACCCCTCCCACTTTTTGATCTCAAAAGTCGCTTCCAGACGTAAGCCTGGTGGCATCACTCTCGACACAGCGGGAACGAAAGAGACTAACGAGGCTGGAAGTCTTCCCTACAGCCTTTCCACCTCTCTTGAGCCAACCACCAATCCTCAATATTTTGGGCTGTGGCGGGGCCTCCTAGAATATTCTAAAATATTTTTGTTACTGATGCGGAGCTCCTCTGATTTTCCTCTTATCTTTTTTTTTTTTTAAAGATTTATTTGTGCATACAGAACTGAGGTACAGGCCAGAGGTGCAGGGGCAGTGAGAGGCTTCACCAGAGACAGAGTGGGGAGCAGAACAGGCAGATGGATGAAGTACACTGCTGAGGGGAGCAGCGAGCGGGTCAGGAGAGGTCTGCCTCGCCATGTGGTCACCTCCGGGGCAGGCGGGAATCGAACTCATGCGGAAGTGGCTTTAGCTTCTCAGTGCAGTGTTTTAACCCGCTGCGCCACCAGCGGGTTTTAACCCTTGGCAAAATGGAATTTCAAAATTCAGGGAATCCTGAATCTGAACCCTGCAAAGAACAACCTTTTTCTCCAGGTTTTTCAAGGACCCAGCACCCCTTTATCACATGCTCAGAGGCCACCGCAGACATGACACTGTAAAAACACCACAACCGGTCTCAAGCCCATATCACACTAACAGCACCAAGGGCCACCACCTGTCTCCAGTGTTCTAGGCACTGCATGAATCTGACCTACGTTACGGTCACACTCATCATCCCATCAAATCTTCACAACGCTGAATCGCCATGCCACCCAAACAGTGTGATATTCCTTCTACACTGGCAGAAAATATGCTCATATGGTGCAAAATTGCCTTTAGGCAACAAGGAAATCTAAGACCATCATTCAGGCAGCAAAGACAGGCCACTGAACCCCACACCCTGGCAGCACTGCCATCCTGGCTGAGGGTGCAGCTGCCACCTCCGCCCAGGGTCCCTAGAGACTAAGAAGCAGGAAAGGTTCAAGCTCAAGTCGGTCTGATCCATGGCTCTTTTCAGAGGTGCCGTGTCACCTACAGAGGCTTTGGGGACTCTCCTTATCTAGCCTCTATCTGCACAGGGGACTCAAAACCCCCACTGCACTGGTGGATAAACTGAGGCCTAATGAAGAAGCATAGTGTCACCAGGCCTTCATCTGGAGGCAGTGGCGAGGGAGTGGTGACCGGACAGGACCTTCCCCAGATGGAGGAGGTGGGTTGGAATGTAACAGGACAGGTCCTTCCTGTGCCCACATTTCCAATATAAAAAAAGGAAGAGGTTTCAGGGGCCCCTCCTCTCCACTGAGCTCTGCGGTCCAGTCGGGGCAGCAGCTGTCCCCAGGCTCTCTGCTCCAGCTCCATTCTGAAAGACAAGCTTATCCACACCAACACGCAAATTGCTAGTTTGTTTACCCCCTAAAGCCAACCCTCACCCTCCCCAGCCTCCAGCCCATCACCACCCTCAGCCCGGAGAGAGGCTGAAGCCCAGTGGACAGAGACCGACTGCCCACATCTCTCGGCAGGCCAGGCTGCCTCTGAGTCTATTGATTACTAATAGCACTTAACTCTGGCCTCAAGAACCCTTCTGCCTCCGAGTCGTGACTTCCCCTCTGCTCAGCTCTAGCTGTCATCAAGCAACACTCCCCAAGCAGGGCTCACCCCGCCTCCCCTTCCCCAACTGTTCCTTCCCAAGCTGGGATCGCAGGCAACTGACACGTGACCATCTGGAGCCGACACCTGCTTTGCTGAGAAGGAATTCCCCTCAAGGACGATGAAGGCACAGAGACTAAATCCACATTTATTTGTGCAAACATTTCCTAATATTTATAGCATGCAACCTTTCTCACAGCGCCGTACACATACACACCCGTCAGTATGCACCGCATGTACAAAATCCCCCGCATACACTCCTGTTTGACTGCACGCTTTTCTCTATGGTAGGGATCTATAGCCAGTGGCAGGTAGAGGCTTCGTGCCACTTATCCTGCAAGTTCATCCTGGAAACTGGTGGCAGAGGGGAATAAAAGCTGTCAGAAGACCCTAAGTCACTTCAGAATAAGTGGGACATGTTCCAAGTAAAGGGTGAGCACTGGCGGTCTGCTCTATGAGCTGTTCCTATGCCAGAGAGAAGCACAAGTTCCTTAGCCCCAAATTTAAGGCTGAAATTCCCTGTGATGATTAAGCCCCAAAGAACAGATGATCTGTAGACCTGCTTATGTTCAAAGACTCTCTGTGCAGTACATTTTAACTTAATAAAAGGCATTAACAATTCTTTTCAAAGGCTTTTCTCCAGTCCACAGAAAACCTGGGTTGACATTTCTCAGAACTCAGCCCCAGCCTGGGGGATCACACAGGCAAACAGCTGAGGATGAGGGCGCCACAGCGTGATAGCAGTGCAGGCAGCCCTCCAGGTGGGAAACCTGCCACGTGACTGCAGGTGACCTTGGACAGGTCACTCAGCTCAGCTCTACCCTTCAGTTTCCTCAGTGGTACCAGGGATCAAAGCAGCAGCCCTACCGGAGCCCAGCCTCGGTCATCACTGACATTTCCTCCTGCTGAAGTCTTCAATATAACCAATGAACACTATAACCCACACCCCAAAAGGGTGTCCTCACAGACAAAATGGAGGTGGGAGTGGGCACGTTCTACCTCCTGAGATTTCGAGACGAATCCCCAGGGTGGAGGGGTGTTAGAGGGTGTCTGTACTAGAGGAGGGCTGACCGGGCTGAATCCCAGGGTGGGGAGTCCATACCAACAAGGCAAAGGCGTGCCAGCAGCTCGGCCGTGGTTAAGACCCAGGGGTCGCTTGACCTGGAGGCCCAGTTCACGCCACCTGACAGTATGCAGTAGACTGGGTGGGGAAGATTCTTCCTCCCGCTGCCTTTTCCCCCCACCCTCCCACCCCCACCCCCACTGAGAAACACCAGAGCTGCTTAATTCCCACTTCAAGCCAAAGGTTCCAGAAGAACCCAGGTTCAAGGAGGCCATCTTCTCTCTGCCTTTAGGGGCTGCCATAGAACCAAAGCATTTTCCTCGTGGGAAACTTCATCCCCACCCCCAACAAACAATTTCTATAAAAGACCTTTTGGAAAGAAAACAACCCGTTTTTCAGGCTGGAGATGACTGAAGTCACACAAACCCACAGGGCTGCGGAGAAGTGCATACCTAGCCACACCAAGAGGAAGTTATGACAATAAAATGACAGGGTAAGAAGGAAACCCATCAAAAATTACACAGAGCTCCCAAAGCAATATGCGAAAGAGCAAAGAGGACAGATGTGGGAGTCGGTTCCAAGTGGGTCTGAATTCCAAACATTACCTAGCTACACAGTAAAAAGTTGCCTACTGAATTCTGGGTCAGTCCCTTAACTGAGATTCCGTTTTCTCATCATAAACATGGGCCAATTAAAACTTCATCACAGGTCTTAAACAGAAATTACATTTAATGAAAATATGCATATGAAAGAACCTAGTACTTAGAAGGGAACCGCACTGATGGCCCTCTATTATGTGCTAGAAACATTATGTTCATTATCTCACAAAGCATTGAAATAACTTGGGGAAGGATGAGAGGGCAGTGGTGCTAACAGTCAGAGCTAGTCCTGTCTGGTTTACAAAACGACATGGACACACATACACCCTTATTGAGCCTTACAACTTCGGTGGGGGCACAGATGTTATTATGTTCCCTCTGTTACCAAAGGGGAACGCACATCCACAGCTAATAATGGTGGAAGCAGGACTGCAACTCAGGTCTGCCTGAGCCCAGGAGCCAAACTCTACTCTTCTCAAAGAAGACAGATGCCTGCATTCAGGCTTCACATAGAGAACCACCCAGCGTGTGTCAGGCTCTAGGGAAGGTGCTTGGAACAGAGCAAAGTTGCTGCCCCTACGCTACTGTAGTGGAGGATCCAGCAGGGAGAAGATGACAATCAACAAGTCATCTGTGTGACAGACTAACTGAGGTTCCCTAGAGAACAGAACCGATGAGGAAGGCAGAGTGTAGTTGGTGTGGGGTGGGGTGCGATGTGGAAGAAATTAAACAGCCACTTCAAGGAAGTGGCTCACAATGTTGGGAACAGGTCAGCAAAGGAAACTTGCAGAGGGTTTCTATGTTGTACTTCTAAAATGGAACTGCTTCCTTCTCCAGAAATCTCACTGACTCTTATACCCTTCAACTGACTGGATGAGGCTCACCCATATTGTCAAGGTAATCTGTTTTTCTCAAGCCTGTTGGTTGTAAATATTAACGACATCTATGAATCCTTCACAGCAGTATCTAGACTAGGGGTCAACCAAGTAGCTGGACTCTTCTTCCCAGCCAAGTAGACACACAAACCATCATGGGATATACACAGTGTCAATAAGAAAACAGAGAGAAGAAATCTGAGGATTTAGAAAACACTGGAAGACCTAGGGAATAAGCAGGAATCAGAAGTTCAAAAGTTCCTCCAAAACTGTGAAAAAGTATTTATCAAAGCCCAAGTCCTCATATAAATGTACTGGAAACTCCCTAGTTAAAGAAGTTCCGCTGAATCTTTTTGAGAACCAAAATAACTCAGTTTGGATAAACTTGCTTTTTAATATGATATGGGAGTATCCTTACAACTATTTTCATTAAATGAGTCACCCCCAAAAAAGGTATAGGTAGGTATAGGTAACTATCATTACATGCCCCAATTCCTAGGAGTGGGAGGTGGAGAAACAAAATTTCCTTCCATCTAAGACTAAGGGCAGTGACCTCCTGAATTCTCCACCTCTGTCCTCATCGGAGACAGTCATAGAACCTAGCCCAGAAACCCTGAATCCACAGCTCAGGAGTGGGAGAACAGTGGGAGAACAGCAGGGCAGAGGAAGGTACCCCCAAAGGAGACAGAGAGAGGTGGACAGGACTCCATTTTATTACTCAATCACAGTAAGGTCATCTGTCTGGTGCAACTGCAGACGAGTCTAACTTTTTAACAAGTATCTCAGTGGGAATCACTCTCTCTCTCATTAGCAGGCAGGAAAGCTGCTTCTCTATAGGCAGCAGTGAACTCCAAGCCCCAGAAGGCCTGCGGGTGGTCAGGGACAGGCAGAGTGGAACACAAGAGGCAGCCAGATAAGCTCTTCCTCACCAGGCAGATGAACAGGGGGCCTCATCCTGCCTCCCAGAGGCCACTGCTGCTTCCCCAGCCATCACCCCCACCACCTCCAAGGGAGGCAGGAGCCAGGCCTTCTCCACCCTATGTGGGGGCTAGAAGGAGCCCCACCAGGTTGGGATCCCCCTGGCTTTTACTCACATTTAATAACTGTCTGAGGTTATTTATTACAAATATTTGAGGATGACAGGTCTCCAGCCCTGTCTACAGGCTCGGCATCCCATCCTCCTTAAATACACAAGGAGCTGATGTTTTGAAGTGCTCTTGCAGTTGAAGTCACAGTTCACAGACAGCCGTTTGCATGACCGTGTGAGCCTTGCTGCCTATTATAAAGAGCTGAAAGAAAATGATTAAGGGGACACCATCGAAATGGGAAGAAAGAGAATGCACACCCCTGGCCTTGGCTAACACAAGCTCTGACTAACACAAGTGTCAGAGTCCTCATGTGTAAAACAATCATCCCCTCAAAGGGTTGAGTGGGGGGGCCAGCTTCGCCCAGCCTCACCTGCTTCTCCCCTTCCTGGACAACAAGCAAGAGAACCCGGTCAGCAACAACACACAATGACCAGTGTGTTTTGACCACATTAGCCAAGTTTGGCCCGGGCTGCTGAAGGCCTTGCTGTCTGGCGCTGCCAGTTTCTTTTCCCAGAAGATTAATTTATTAACTCTTCCTGAAAGCTGTTTGTTTGGAGGAAGAATGCACCACTGGCTCCAGGTGAGTGTGTGTTGCTAAGGAGAAAGGGCCCAGAAAACAGCACTGTTCTTGCCCTTATGCTCAATCCTTGAAGCACCCAGACACCCACTTTCCCTCTGACCCTGGCTGAAGGGGAGCCCTGGCCCCACAGTGAGCAATGAGCAGGTTCACTGAATGCCTCTAAGGTGCTTCGGAGTTCTCCTGTGGGGATCACTACTACACCACCCCCACATTTTCCAGCCATGAAATAGCTTGGGGATACTTCCTGGAGACAGAAACAGGGGGGCGCTGTCTTCCCAAGCCTACCCCCAGCGACACTCTCACCCCTGTAACTGCATCCTCAGGGTTGCCTGCCCCAACCTCCCTGCTGGCAGAGACGTGACTGGCTTATTTCTGCTGTATCCCCAACACCTAAAAAACACCTGGCACATAGTAGGAGCTCAATACATGAGTGTAACTCTGAAGTGGGATCCCCCAGGCTGGGCCACAAGATGGTCTTGACAGTGTTTGCAGAGGCCTGTGTGGAAGGTTGTAGAAGCACCTGTAGGTAACCATTTTTCTTAGGGAGTCCAGAGGTTGCGTGATATGCTCAAAGAGGACCTCATTAATATAGCCTAGGACTGTTGACAAAGGGTGAGTGCTCTGGCAGGCACTATGGGGCCCCTTATGCTAATAACCAATATGTCCTTAATGCCTTCTCCCACCCCTAGTTATATTTCTGGTCCCCTCCTCCGACCCCCGCCTTCCCTCTTCCCTGTCTTTGTTCTGATCCCCCCAGCTGCTTCCTCTAATAGGTCCTCTCAAAAGCCCCAAAGGGAGCAGCGCTCCTGCCCACTTGATTTGGGAACAACCCCTGACCGTCCTTCCCCATGATGCCTATGACGCTAGTCAACTACCCACACATCTTGGGTATCTGCACCCAGTTCTCCATAACAGCTTCTTGAAGACAGGAACTCAGGGTGTTCTGCCTCTGAGTGCCCGTCCTATTAGGAAGCCACTCAATAAATATACTGACAGGCATTCAGGGCAGTGTAGTAAAATACCAGGTTACAGGGGCCAGGCTCATTTTTAATGAAGATTTTTGTTGTACAATGATACAAGAATTTTTTAAATGATCCCACACCACAAACAAAATCAACAAGTACACTGTCCCCATTCCCTCCCTGATCCTGTCTAAACCTCAGGTGAGATTTGTGGAACTGTATTCATAATAACAATGTCTGTCTCTGATATTTCCCCCTTAACAACACATTTCTAAGCATGCTTCCACTTGAGTCCAAAAGCTTATATATTCTGCCCTGCAGTTCTCAGGGAATTACTCAAGCAGCCAATCCCACTCAGGTCCAGCTGTGCACGTCTATTCTTTGATAAGACCAGAGCTCTAACCACTGAGCCACGGAGCCCACTTGTTACCTAAGTCCATTCTTTTATAACAGAACTTTTTTGTCTCCACAGGCAGCTTCTCTTACCCAGTTGTTGAAGCAGCTTTTCCTGTTTTCTAGAATATTTAAAGGTCTGTTTTCATATCAAAGCATTCAACTGAACATGTAGCAAATACGGTTTCCCTCCTCCAGAAGCTTCAACCACCCACAGCAGGGTCTTCCTCCCTGGTCAACAGGTCTCTCCTAAAGACTGGGAAACCACCCTGTGAATTCCCAGTGTGGACCCCTGTATTCCAGTTACCCAACCCAACCCTTCTGAGCACCCCCGGGGAGCCTGGTCCCCTCACTCTTCTCTCTACCACAACTGCATTATTTCTACCTCTCCCCTCTTACTCCCCAGAGAACCAGCCAGTCACTACCTCCTGCTGATGTTTGCCTGGGACTGTCCCCAGAGCCTCCCCAAAGCCACTCCCCTGCTCAGGACCTGCTGCCACCAAAGGGGGTGAGGGGAGGAGATTCTATACTCCACAGAGAACGTTTGCTCTCCACACTTTTCATAAAATAAAGCCTTCTCTGAACACAGCAAGGAAGTGTTGCAAGCTAACAGATAATAAATGAAAATATGCATCTGACTCAGTCTCAAGGCAAGAAAGTAGCAAGAGGGGAGAGGAGTCCCACCAACGGGATGGTTTGGAGGTCACTGAACATGAAGTTATGTCTCAAAGTCCCAATTCCTTTCCTAAAAGACAAGCGGGACGTTCCCCCCACAAAGATGGGCAAAGATTAAAAAGCCTGGTAATACCAAGTGTTGGTGAGAACACAGAACAATGTAAACACTTCTGCTCCCACCATGGTTGGGCAGCTGCCAGGACACTTAGGTCACCCAGTGACTCTACTCCCAGATGGATGTGCTGAGGACTCTCAGACAAGACACCAGAAGATGCCATCAAGAAGATTCAAGGCAGCACCGTGTGAGAGCCAGGAAAATAAAGCCAGCAACTTGAAAGTCCATTAAAAGGACAAAAGACAAATGGTGGCCCGTTCCTATGGCAACGCAACGTCACACATAAAGCAAGCCACTAGAGCTATAGCAGGCAACCACGTTTACACGGGCGTGGGCTGGGCATCAAACCAGGACGAAGCACGCGGGGGTGTAATGGTTCGCCTCATGTTCCACTGCTCAGTCCCCTGGCCAGGATGTGGGTGTGTTCACTGGTACTCCTATTTACACATGCATCTCAGATGTTTCTGAACATAGGCCATATTTTATAGGGGGGAGGGTAAAGTCCTTACAATTAAACACCTTTCCTCTCCATGTGACCACTCTCTCACCAAAGGAATTTACCTGTTGAGGATGTTCTATACTTCCCGTGATCATTCTCCCTTGAATCGAAACAAGGAAATGCAAAACCAAAAAGGAATGGAATCTATTCATATCACTAAGCAGGACTTACTCTAGAAAAACCTCTTCGCCCACAACACACTGCCCACCAGGGTGCTCCTAATGGAGGCTTGTGCTCCTGATGTGGTTCGATGGGTTCACACACTACCCTTGATGCCCCTTGCACCTCAAGCCATCTCCTTCGGTTCCCAAGAACCAGACCCCGCACAGCCATCCCTGCTTCCACCAAGCCAAGCAAGGGATTCAGTGGCCACGATGGCCTCTCCCAACTCACTGTCCTGACACACGTCACCACGCTATCCTGAAATCCCAATGCTGGTCTGTCAAGCAAGCTGATGCCAGCAATTCAGAAACTAAAGGTGTTCCCCTCCCACCAAAACTAAAGCTCAGTGGTGGACACTCCTCATCTCCTCTCCTCATTGGGCACACATTCACTATGTGACCTTAGTCAAGTCATCCCCCTTTAACATGACAGTATTATAGTAATGTACCACTACAACAATAACAATAATGCACACCTGCTGCAGTTTACAGTACACCTAGCACTGTGTTTGTCAGTATGTGGGTACACAGCAAAATGACACGTACAGCGAGCCCTCATATCTATAAATCACAACATATATTTGTAGTACAACACATACTATGGAAGAATATATTCTAATGCGTTACCGGTGGGAGACGGGGGGCAGCCTGTGGGGAACTTCTACTTTGGTTATTGTAAACTCTCTAATGCTTAATTTTTATTCAGGGTATGCACTGTTAATAGAGTAGAGAGGTTGGGCCCTCCCTTGTAGTGCATTGGGTTAAAGCACAGCACTATGAAGCTGTCCGCAGCCAGTGTAGTATGAGTTCAATCCCCAGCCAGGGAGGTGACCCACGTGGCACGGCAGACCACTTCTGACCCACCTGCTGCTCTCCGCAGCAGTGAATTTCACTCAATCTGCCTATTCTGTTCCCCATTTGTCTCTGGTGAATTCTCGCACCTCTGGTCTGTACTCCAGTTCTTGTATACATAAATAAATAAATAAATCTTTTTAGAATATATACAGTAGAGAGGTTTTTAAAAATGAATTTTAAAAGCAGGAGAGCAAGACACAATTCCAACTCTTAGGAAGTTTCCAACTGGGTCACTAAGATACAAGTGAACACGCGAAATGTGAGTGAAGGGGACCACATAAAAAATCTAATTACTGGCTCCTTCCAGGGGAAGATGCCAGTTGTTCATCTCTGGCAATGATGCCAATGGACTTCAGAGTGATCAGCTGGCCCTCAGTTTTCAGAAGGGTGTGCAGGCATGGCAGGATCTTCTGTGACAGTGGATGGGAAGGACAGGATGAACAGCATGAAAAGGGGGACAAGCCAGAAATGAGGGGCTTCCTGGACACCCCCAGCCCTTAGTTCCTCAGTTTCCAAAACTGCAATGGAATAATCTTCCCTCTCTCTAGGTAGGTCATCTTGAATGCACAGAAATCAAATATAATTTCCACCAAACCAAAAGTAATGCTCCAAATATTTTTTAAAAGCAAAACCTTTTATTTTGAAATAATTTGAGACACAAAAAAATGCAGATAGTTTGAATTGTTCCCCTACAGACTTCCCCCAACTTCCTAAAGTGAATAATATCTTACATAACCAAACAAAGAAATTAACATTGGTCCAATATCATTAACGACTCTACACCTTTTGGGATTTTTCCACAGATATCCTGGATTATTCCGGG
This sequence comes from Condylura cristata, assembly GCF_000260355.1. Taxonomy (NCBI): domain Eukaryota; kingdom Metazoa; phylum Chordata; class Mammalia; order Eulipotyphla; family Talpidae; genus Condylura; species Condylura cristata. Next base: position 12,304,004 of record NW_004567118.1, on the reverse strand, counting down.
ACTCAAATGGCATTCCAGGATTCAAATAGGATATCCCATCGCATTGACTATCACTTGTTTTTAAACCAGCCCAGCGTTTTATGATTAGTTGTTCCCTCTTTATAGGAAAATGTCGGGGCACTCAGGACTTCTCCTTGCCATCAAAGAAAGCAATCTTTGACACGATCTGCCAGCCTCCAAAGGGAACAGAATTTGATCTACAGTGAGATAAAGACCCAGACAATGACCAAACCTCTTAACCCTCTATGCGCAGCCACAACCCTGGCCTCTCTCCACAGCAACTAACTGGTATTTAAAAGTAATTTATGTTAATTGCAATCGGGCATATATGAACATTACAAAGCAAGGCTGACTTCAAACAAAAAGGCTCAAGAGAGGAGCCTAACAAAAAAATTAATTTTGTAAAAGACCTATTTCTTATTCCAACTTGTTTTTAAATATATGTTCTGAGTCACACACCATTAACCGCCTCAATTTATTAATAATCTCAGGGCAACCAGCTATCTCAGATCATGCAACTATGAAATCTGGCCTAACAAAGAAAATGAGTATCTACACACAAACATTAAGCAGGTAGTCGGCTGTGATGACCACAGAGGATTTTTTTAAACCAGAATTTGTGGCCAAGCAAAAAGAGAAGGTGCATGAACTGATAACTCAAATTCTGCCTAAGGAAAACATTTCTCCTCTGAACATGAGGTTATTTTAGAAACAACTGGTTCAAAGAAAGTTCTTTGGAATTCCCTCCCCTCGCCCCATAACAAAGGCTCGTGATGGGAGGAGAAGGCCCCAATATTCTCAAAGACCCGTCTTTTAGCTAAGGAAATGACGGTGCTGTTTTGGCATTTTAAAGCAAGAACAAATACTTTAGCTATAAAATCCACTTTGTAGATTGAATCAGCAAGACAGCTGTTTATACAGAAACCCTTTCCTCTCTCCCTCCAAGCTCCTCAGTGATTCATATCAGTAATAAAACACTGGCAAGAACAAAGGAAAACAGAGTTTGAAAAAGAGCAAAAGCACACCCCACCATCTCAATACCAACTTAGCCCTTTTCCCTGAACGAAGATTCTCAACCTCCCCTTCTTGTCAAAGATCCCCTAAACAGACCTACTTTTTGTTGCTGAGCCAGAAACTGGGTTCTTATTTGTGTAAACTGCCCAGTGGGTGTGACCAAATTCATCTTTGATATGCCCTAGGCTTTGAAGTCCGCTTTCTCTTAGCCACAGGGAGCCTGGAAGGCTCACCAGCCACCAGCACCCTCTCCTCTCTGCTCCTCTCTCCTAACAGGCAGGCGGCCCCTAAGCAGGCAGGCAGGACCTCCGGCTCCATTCCCAACTCCCCAGAGCGACAAAGGCTTGGGGGAAGGCAGGGACACAGGGCCATCCACCCTGGGCACCACTTCCACTGCCTAAAACTGTCTGCCTGGAGGGCGGGCACGTCCCCACCCCTGTTCTCACTCTCCAGGACCCACATCACTTCTACTGTGAAGCGTCCCCCCGTTCTCCCAACACTCACTCCAGACCGACTATCCCCCTTCAAGGTCTGTTACACCTTTGGCATCCTTTACCTGTTGACTCAGCACCTAAGCCTTTGACTGAGTGCCTTCCCAAACAGACTGCATGCTCAAGGGCAAAAGAAGCCCTTTCCTCCTCTCTGTAACCCTAGTGCCGTGCCCTGTACCCAGCCCCGAGCAAAGGATCAACAAATGTTTGTTCAATGAACGAGGATAACTCAACTCCCCCCCCCCCCAGAAACCACATTACTAAATGCTAATTACCACTGGCTGCATGAATAATGAATGAAGAAATGAACTAACAAGTGTCTCCTTGTTAGCCACTTTGCCAAGTCTTCTGGGAGCACAAAGAGGAGATCGGCAGACTTGGGGCAGTGCTAGGACACTTCAAAGACAAGATGGCTAGTCCTGAAGGGGTGTGAGAGGCAGGGAAGGAGGAACAGAGCCACACCCATGGACCTGAGTCTCTTCCAATCAAGTTGACTTCTTCACCTTCCCAGCAGTAACAAGCCCCCTGGAGCTGGTCTCTGGTGGCTCAGGAATGTCAGCAAGAGAGCTGGGCTGCCCAAGGACAAATCAACTGCACCTTCTCCCACAGCACCCGCCAAGCGCCGCCCCCACCCCCACCCCACCCCCCCTCGCTCACTCATCTGCTATCTGCTCACTTCCCGAGAAGCCTGGTCCCTGCACCTGCCAGCACTTCTGTTTCAAAGCCAGATGCTCAAACAGCACCCAACTGGAGTGCTGAACCAGAGCAAATGACCAGGCAAGATTTATGATCGAAAAGGCACCGAATCTCTTCCCTCACGCTGGAATAAAAAGGTCACACAGATGAATATTCGATTTGGTTCTGTTTGGGTCTGGATGCTCCCAAATCTAAGATTCATTCTCTCTGCAGAAGAGAGAATGCCTCCCTTAGGGTCACCTGCAGGGCTGGCTTCCCCTCCCAAGCCCACACTTCTGGGGACAGGCAGAAAGAACCACAGAGACATAAACATGCTTGAGAGGTCTCAGGAACTTCTTCCATTTCTCTGAACAAACCTCAGAAGGAGTCAACGCGCATTGCCGACACCATCTAAGACACCTAATATTCTGAGTCCCTTAAAATAAGAAAGAGAAATAATAGTAAATGGAACAGAAACACTGATTATAACTTGGAGAATGGTCTCTATATCCAAAGGTAAAAATGAGATCAGATACTTGAGCCTTTTCTAATCTACAACAATCAGGTAATGGCACTGCCACAGCGTGGGAGGTGGCGGAGCAGGACGGGCAGTGGGGCTCACAGCAGGCGCAGCTCAACAGCCCCTGGGGCCTGAGCTGCCCCCTCCCTGCTGGAACTCCGCTGCACATACCCCTGGCAGTGGTGCCCAGCAGGCATGAAGCAGAACATATCCTCTGGGGGCCTCCGACAGCAGGGCCCTGGGTCTCTGGCCTCAGCCCACCAGCAGCTCCCGGCTCAAAGCCAACACCACTCCTGCCTCACCCAGGGAGGCTCTGAGAACCAAAGGCCCTCCATCCACTGACCGAGCTGGGAGCATAAGTAGTCAATTGTTCAACTGTGCTCAGCTTTGCAATAGAGGCCCTCTACAAAGAAAACAAAATCTTATTTTTTGGTTGAAAAGATAAGCTCATTACTTTAAAAGGTCTTATTCTGCAAACTTTGGTACTGGGAATCATTTTCTCTCTTTACCATAACTGGTTCCAGATTTCCCACCCTGCTACTCCAAAGGACAGTGAGCCTCTGAAACCTTTTGTGAGTCAAAATGGAGTAAAGCAAAAAAGCTGAATGCTATTTTCCCTTTTTGTCATAAAAGTGAAAAACCTCTTCAGATTTCTTTCAGTTATCAAAAACAGGTACTAAAGTAGGTCTTTCGCAAAAGGGAAATGTCAGTGTAGGAACTTCAGGAAAGCAGGATATCATGTGTGAATCACACGTATGGGGGGGTCCATTTCTCAGAGTGTGGGGGCACATCTATATTTCTTTCTGTGCCCCCCCCAGTCTTAAACCCCAAAGGCAACTCACAGACAAGCTGCAGTAACGCTTCATCCTTCCCAATAGAGCCAACATTCTCCAAGCAGCAACCCCCTTGCTCCCAAAGGGTCCTTAGAGCTGCCACTCAGGTGAGACCGCAGTGCGCAGAGAGCAAAGGGACGGGGGCGGGAGGGGGATATCCCAGTCATCAGGGCCCCCAGGCAGCTGAAGACCCCAGACTGGGGGCCCACCCCCTCCCACTTCCGCCTCTGACAAGCATCCCTGGGGGTGCCTCAAAACTCAGTATAGATTCTCTCTCTCCTCAGGTAACCCCCCACCCCACAACACCTCCGGAAGTCACCTAGATCTACAGCATAGGGGGCATTTTCATTCTCCCCAACTGCCTTTTCATACTCACGCTGCTCCTGCTCTTTTCCAGGCCCTGTTCTCTTAGCTAGCTGGTCTCCCTCAATTTTCTTTCTAAAATATGAATCTGGTTCTTCTGTTGCTCACGAGCCACGATTCCAGAATGCCTTCAGATACAGGCACTATGCAAAATCTTCCTTGTTCTTGCCCCCAAACCACCTGTCCAGCCTCCTGCCCCATCCAAACCCTGCCCACCCTTCCGCCCCTGCCCCCACCCCAGGCCGCTGTCCTGCTGCCCTCTACTTCCCAGCCATCAGCCTGCTCTTCAGGAATGTTCCTTCTCCCTGAACTCTCCCCTCCATTCTTCTGCCTCTGCCTCAAGGGCAGCATGCTCCACTGTCTCTCCGCCACTCTATGAGTTCCCTTGAGGGTGAGGGCTACTATTTCCCCATGGCCAGCACAACACTCAGTCCATGCGTGTGACCCAGGGGCTGGGATGGGGAGTGGGGGTGCATGCAATCAGTGAATTACTCCTCAAATAAATCCATTCCCTCCACCCTGGTCGTTAGGACAGGGTGCTAATGAGGTGGGGATCATGAATTCATAGACCTCCCCCCCAACGCTCTCCCTTGTCCTTCTCTCAGAATAAGGCTGTTCAGTGACCAGTCACCTGATTGCTGGCCACAGGACAGGGGGCCAGGGTGCATGGACAGCGCCATACAATCCAGGCCTGGTGCCCGGGAAACGGGTCAGCGCGTGCCCTGCTGAGAGACTCAGGTGTGTCACTTGGGCACAGGAGAGAAGGCGAAGTCTCTCCAACCGTCAGTATCCCCTAATGGCACTAAGCAGCATGTTTAGCTGTTATTTCAATAAGCCTTATTAAGACCCAATTTTCTTGGGTCTTCTTTCAGATTCTGCAGCATTAAAAGCCTCGCTGCTTAATTACATTAGGAGCACCTGTATATATTATGTGCAATAAATCAACTTTAATTTACCACCACACAAGGCTATTCATCTTCTCCAGGTTATTTATTGCTCAGTATTATTGGTGCTGAATTGTATCCTCTCCACTGAGAAAGAACAGTTGGGGTAAGAAAACCCAAAGCAGCATTTCAGAACACTCCGGGATGCTGATCACACATGTACACAGCAAAAAGGAAAGAAAAAGAAACATATAAGCCAATCTTGGCAATCTGCTCCTTGCTATTTTCCTAAAACACTCCCCAAACATTTTGATGTTTTCTCTTGCACGCGTGCACACACATACCAGTTCCCCACTGAAATGACACAACCTGCAAAACAATCCCATAGCTCATGCCGTCCAAGAGCGAGCCGGGCTCGGGCGGAAACAAGGCTCTGGGATGATGCCTCACAGGCCGAGCTTCCACTTCCCTCTGCCCCTGCTGGGGGGGCGCGGCCGGCTCGGCAGGCAGGGCAGGTGGGGTTGACTCGGGGCAGATGTGAGGAGCTGGCACACTGCTTCAGCAGCCACCCCGGCCCACACCCAGCAACCCAGAACAGGCAGAACTGCTTCCAGACCATGTGAGATGCAGAAGGCACTGGCGTGATATGGGGGACCCTATTCCTCAAAAACTGGATAAATACTGCCGTTAATCCCCTACATTAGCACCATCTGGACTGTTAAATGCTGTTTTCTACACCCCCAGACTGACACCCCAGTCTCAGTCCAGGAAAGGACCCACATTGACTTTTCTGAATGGATGAGGCGTAAGAACCACGGTCATAAAATTTTGTGAGCAAGGCTAACCACCCACTCCAAAAGAATAGGGCTACTAATAGAAGTACGTGCAATTTCCTTCCTCCCTACCAGGCTCAAGGGCCCAGCCCTTTGTGTCTATTAACTCTGCACAACCACCCACAGGTTAGGTACTATGATCTCACCCCCATTTTACAGATGGAGAAACTAAACCACCGAGTGATTAAATAACTCGCCCTGAGTTCCATCATAACCGGCGAAGCAACCTGGTCCCCGTCATGTTCTCAACCACTCGGCTCTACTCCTCTCCGCACCGGTCTCCCCTTCACGCTCCAACAGGACAACGAGAAGCACTCGCCCTAAGTGATGGGAAGCAGTCACTGACAGCACAGGCCCCACTTCCGGCCCATGGTCATCTGGCTTCCCCAAGTTCAACAGCTAAAGCCACTGCTTGGCAATTTGCTGGCAGCACCCATGTCCTGTCTCTGAGCCATCCATGCATCCAAGCCTCTCACTTGCTCGCTGACCCAGCGTTCAAAAACAAGACCACGGCCCACTGTGTGGAGCAGCTTGGAAGCCAGGCCTGGGGACACTCAGCCACCATCGCCGACCACCTCAGGCTCTTGTCCTGGCTGCGGGGCAGGGAAGGACTTTACAGCATATAACTGACTTTTATTAGCACAGCCACCATATTCAACTTCCACTGGATAACTGGCCTTTACGCAGCACCTAGGAAAATCCCTGGCCTGCCAAACTCATCAGACGGTCCTTCAGGGAAAGAAAGAGGAAGGAAGGAAGACAAAGTTCTAGCAAAAGAAACTTTTTTAATGAATTCATCTCAAACACAAATCCACTGTGTGCATGCAGACAGCATACTCCTTGGAGGGGTGAATCTGTGTGTGCACAGCACGAGAGGGTAGTTCGAACTTGTAGCCAAAGCCCCAGGGACCTGAAGTGGGGGCTGCTGAGAGCCCCGACTTCAGTTACTTTTGAAACAACAGTTCCCGGGAGTAAAGCTGCACAGAGAGGGTGGGGGGGCAAGCACCCTCTCCTTACACACTCATTTAATCAAGAGAGAAGGCTGCTGGGGGCCAGGGCTGTCACCCAGCCCAGGCTTCTCTGTTCCTAAAGCTCATGAGTATTTCTTTTTCTAAAGAGTTTTATTTATTTATGCATGTAAAAACTGGGGTCCAAGTTAGAGGTGCGGGGGTGGGGGAGGATTCATCAAGACAGAGTGGGGAGCAGAACGGCTGATCTACTGAAGTACATTGCTGAGGGGAGCAGCGGGCGAGACAGTAAAGGTCTGCTGCGCCATGTGGGTCAAATCTTTGGCCATAATCGAACTCCTGCTGCAGTGACTGGGAGCAGCTTCATGGTGCTGCACTTTAACCCCCTGTGCCACCGGAGAGGGCCCTCATGAGTATTTTATTACCAGGGTTCCAATGCATACAGGGCAGAACCTCAGAACCCACACAAACCTTTCCCCTCTTCAATGCCCTCTACGGGGTTAAACCAGTGATTCTCAACCAGGTGTGACTATGCCCCCAGGAGACTTTTAGCAATGTCTGGAGACACCTGTCACAGCTGGGGAGAGGATGCTACTGGCATCTGGTAGGTAGAGAGGCTAAGGACGCTGTCGGGCATCTCACAATATGTGAAACGCACCTCCCAACTCTTCACTCCAGCTACAGAGAATTTTCCACCTCAAAATGCCAACAGTGCCAGGGCTGAGAAAGCCTGGGCTAGAGTACTGAAAATTAAACATTAACATTCAGATCTTCCCAGAGAGCCTCCGTTCCTTCTCACCACCCTCTCCCATTCCCTTAAATCAAGTAAGAATCGGAAAACAACCCGGCCATCTCTTATTTAGGCGCTGAGTTCACCCAAAGTTAAGGGACCACAATGCTTCACATCCATCTCTCTGGGTCTGTGGTATCAGTTGCTCTCAGGACCAGGGAAAAGGGGGGTGAGCCAGGACACGCTGAGACTCTTGTCTCCAACTGACCCAAGATTCTACAGAGAGGACACAACCCTCTCAGAGCCTGGAAACCTTAACAGCACAATAGGGCCCCTCAGTGCCAAGTGGCAGAATTAGGGGTAAACGCACAACCCCCTGACTGCCCCGACAGCAGCTGGCCCCAGCTGATTTCGAGCCTACTGGATGACAGGCACTATGCTCGGTACTCGAGCCCCCAGCCACGAGGCAAGTTCTAACAGCCCCCTGTGACAGATGGCGCACATGAGGCTCAGAGAGGTCACCTAGCTCGGCCAGGTCACACAGCCCAGATTCAGTCCCAGGCCTGTCTCCAAGAACAGGCCCCACACAATCTCCGTTCTGCCATCCCTAAATCTCACCCCAGAGGGGTAGAGAAATTAAAAAGAAGGAAGCCCAAGTCCACCTTGGGGGCCTTCCGCTGATTCCAGCACTGCCCTGCTCACTCTCCCACACCTCGCCTACTGCTGTTCGCAGACGGGAACCATGTGACCACATCTGGCACCGACAGAGTGGCTCGGGGAGAGGGCTCAGCTCCGCCCCAGGCTGCTCTCACAGCAGGTGCCCGGGGTGCTTCCTGGGCCGCTGCAGAGCAGGGTGAGCACCAGAAGCCGACTCCACTCACAACCCACAGAAACCCACATCCTGCACCGGCCCTGGTCAGGGCCGGTGGATGGGCTCGCTCTGACGGCTCACAACTCATGGAGGGAGGCTAAGGTGCTGAGCTGGCCGCGCGTGCAGCCGGGAATACTGAAACACAGCAGAGAAGGCTTTCCAGCGCACCGGTGACAGCGCGGAGGCAGAGAAGCACCCCATGCCTTCACCTGAGCTACATCCTGGGGCCCTGCCTATCTGGAACATCAAACACCAAACACAAACCAACAACTACGGAAACGACGCGAGTCCCAGGAGAACCCACACAAGCCGCGGGACTGAGGAAGCATGCGCGGGCCGGACTCACACGCCGGGACCCTCCATCCTCACCCATCCCTGCCCCCAAAGCTAGCAGAGAAGGATTGGTGGAGGGAGAGCAGGGAGAAATCACTGGTGCCCACCGCAGGGAGAGCCTTCACCAGCGCTAAGATGCCCTGCGTGACCGCAGGGCCGGGCGCTCACTGAGGGACACACTCTGGGCCTCCCTTTCTCTGGGCTGGGCTGATTCCCACACTCACAGTGCAAGGAGGCATTCTCAGCTCCTCAAGAGGCCCTTGGGAAGGGTCTTTTATGAAGGCTTAGTGAAAAAAAGAAATAAAAAGGGGGAAGAGAGAAAAGAGCTTTCGTAAGACTACTTGTGTGCAGAGTACTAGAGTCCACGAATGTGCGGTTGTCGTGGGGCTGGGGCTGGTGCTGCTGCTGCTGCTGTTTTAATTCCCAACACCAAGAGAAATGCTGCTTTAAAAGCCTCTGTCCTGTTTGTCTCCAGGCCCTCTCTTGACCTCTGTTCTGCTCCTGGGCCTGCTCTGTTCTCTGCAGGACCCTGGGCCTCCTGGTAGGCCTAGCCCTAGCTCGGCATTTTAATGACAGGCTACTGCTCCCAACCTTGCTTGCTCTCTGCTTGCCAGAACACACCTTTCCTAGTTCTGTTTGTTCACTTAAAAAAAAAAAAAAAGGCAGGTTTACAGGGAGGTCATTTTGCCCTAGGAAAGGAACAAATTAAGTTGAGGCCCGCAGTGGGCTGGGGACTACACTCTTCAGCAGACACGCAACCTTGGGAGAGGTCACTGGTGTGGCAGCCTGTTGTTTATGGAGCCCGGATACCAACGACGTGGTCACCCCTGAGAAGCACAACTAGCAGCAGGGGCATGCAAACTCTTTTATTGGGTACCTCTTAAACACTCCAGAAACCCGTCCAATTCCTTGCAGAATAGGGGAAAACAAAAGTGCCCTCAGCAGGAGGGGGAAGCCAGGACTCGATTATGAGCAATTAGTGAATCAATGATTCTCCAAGACACTGATTTAGACCAGCAGTTCTTATTAGCGAACCTCGAGGAAAATCTAAGGACACACAGCTTCAAGGAGAAGGGGGACAAATCGTCACTAAGCACCTTCAGAGTTTCCCCCCTCAAACACTTTAAAAACTGCTCAACCTTAAAAAAAAAATCTATGCTAAAGTTGTTCCCTTGATGCTAAAAAACAAGTGTAGCTACAGATACCAGTTTTGTTGGTCCACATGAAATTACGTTACCTGTACCCTGGAAACTGAACAAGGAGTTAAATACCAGTTGAGAGAGAGAGGGCAGGAGAGTGAAGAGAGAAGGAATGAAGAAGGGAGGTGAAGAAAGCTGGCTGTGTGACCTTTTTTCTTGCTTGCTCTCATCAGGAGGGTAGGGATAGAAAACAGATTCAGTCCCCACCCCCACCCCCCACTGCATCCAGGTAGGATGAAAAGATGTTGATTTATAGGACAAAAACTATTCTTCGTTACTTTTAAAAAAATATGTAACTACCTCTCATTCTTCCAAACACCTGTTCAAAAAATGAGAACTACATGACAGAAAGTACTAGGAGGCTTTGCTAACTGATGGAAACGGGAAAAGAAAACATTTCGAAAAATATAATGACGCTTGCTGGGAAAACAGAGTTCCATGTACACAGAATTTCTCAGGAATACCTCTTTGGGGAGATGTTCCTGTAACTGTTTTTACATGTTCAGTTCCATACCACAGAACTCAAAACAGCTAGTGGGAACACAAAAGCTTCCCAGCACAATTGTGGGTGCCCAGGTCTTCCACAGATAACTTTATAGAAGGTCGCTAACAGCACCCTGGCCTCAGTCCTGCAGGGTTATACCCTCCAGCATCTGGTTTGCTGCTGTTGTTTCTCTGATTTGTGAGTAATAGGACAAGCCCTGTAAGAATGTGGTTCAACATGAAAAAGCAAACCAGAGCTCTACACAGAGTCTTTTGCCTATGCCCATCGAAAACTTATTTTGTTTGTTGGTTTGGTTTTTGCTAGTTTGCCAATCTATTAACTAAGCAGTTGTGGAAAAGATCAAAAAACAAAGTCTTTCTTTCAAGGAGGGGCAAAAACTGGCCTCCGTAAGACAGCTCCTGACAATCGCCACCACGGGAAGTTTCTGCTCTCTAATCTTGAAAACAGAGCAGGTTCCTGGCCCTCCAGCAGCCCAGAGCCGTCTCTGACAGCCAGCCTGAAGAATGAGGGCACGTCCCAGCTAAAGGATGCACACCATTTTGTAAAAGTTGCAAAGAAGAAAACTCTGGAGAAACTGAAGCTAATCTATGCACAGAAAACTTGCCTCCCCGCCACCACCCCCCCACACCAGATATCCAAAAAGGGTTCAAAAAACAAAAGGGGTTCAAAAAAAAAAAAAGAAATCCCAAAACTGACCACTGTTCAGTTCCTAGCTTGAATAAGTTGTTACCAATTTGTCTCCCCAAGGCAAAAAAAAAAGAAGAAAGAGCTCTCACAACACCCAACACCTCCCCTCCACGTTCCTATGTGCTACGGAACTTGAATCTACGGAACTTGAATCGGGCTTTCCAGGAGGGGGAAGGTGGCATCTTTAACCCCACACTTCTCATCCCTATGGAGACACAGGAATCCCAGCCGTACAAACTTTTATCTAAGTCACTGTCTCTTACGATAATTTAATTAAATGCTTTCTTTAAAAATTCGGGTGTTCACCCCATGTTTATTGCTGCTTTATTTACAATTGGAAAGACATGGAAACAGCCCAAATGCCCAAAAGTGGTTGACCGGATTAAAAAGATGTGGTAGATATACACAATGGAATATTATTCAGCAACCAAAAAAAAGAAATACATGCCTTTTGCAGCAACATGGATGGAGTTGTAGAAGGTCATGCTTAGTGAGATAAGCCAGAAAGAAAAGGAAAAATACCGGATGGTTTCACTCATAGCAGTAGCATAACGGACCAGGCAAGAAAATAATAATGATAATGAACACCTATAGACCAGAGACATTTTATGGGGCTGGAGTGGGGAACGGGATCAAGAACAGTGGGGGGAGGGGAATGCGCTGTACTTTGATGGTACATGGGTGATTGGGTGATGGAAAGTCCACAGGGATGACAACTGAGATGAAAAAATGCACAAAATGATATAAAAATAAACTATAATATAAAATATATGTATATATATAAAACAAAAAAAATTGGGTGTTCAAACCACATTTTCTCATCTCCTGTTTTAGCCTTATCCCCAGTCACTTAAGATTATATATATTTTTCCAGATTTCAAAGCCAGCTGTGGCTGTACAGCTATAGGCAACAAATCTGTCAAGACAAAATACACACACACACACACACCTCTGAAATACATAGAACACACAGCTAATGTTTTGTTTGGAGGGCATGTCACAGGTCAGCAACAGCACTGCAAATGTCGAGGGAGTGGGGGGTACACCCGAGGCTTGAGGACAGCTGACATGCGGGCCACCTCAGAACCTCTGCTGCCTGGCTGGGCCACGCAAGCACTTTCATTAAAGAAGAGGGGAAAATTCCACAAGGAAGAAAAGAAACCAACCCTTGAACACTGCCCAGCTCTGTGGGCCCCTTTTAGAATTAACAAGGAAAATAAACCGCGGGCGGAGCTGATCCAGGACATCAGAGCAGTGGGCTTCCCTGTTGCGAGCCTCCCCGAACACACTTCCATCGCCTGAAGTTAGCTGTTTTTGTTGGCGTCGTGTCCCCTTAGAGGTTGTTTACAAATATAAAGCAATCGATATTTCCTAACTCTGGGTATCCTGAATAGAAACAAGCCCTGCTGGGCACCACGTGAGCGCTCCCCGGGCACCCCAAATCCACCACCTCGGCCTGGAGCCCAGGACACATGTGGCCCCTGAACTCTGAGAAAACACCACCCCCAACCAAGAACCCTGATGCCGGTGGCCACGTGTGTCCTCTGCCCTTTCCAAAGCCTTCACAGAGCACCGATTTTGCTGATTCTGGAGCCAAACTCTCCTCCTGTGCCGTTTCAGGGCACAGATCAAGATTTTCTTGTTGCTCTGTGTTGTCCTGGGATCTGTCCTTTTTTTGGTGGGTGATGAGGGATGTTTAGGGGCTTTGGAGGAAGTTGTTTCTTTTTCTTTCTTCTCTTTCGTATCTAAATATATGTTCAAATGCTTTTTAAGTGGCTTAAGGCTTGGCATCCATCTCAAACACATCTATAATGGATCAGGAGCCTAAATCTGTTTCTGATTATCACAGACATATCAAGGCCCCCTGAAGTCGGGGGGGTGGGAGTAGGAGAAAAAGATATAGGCACTTTACAGGGTAAGGGACACAAACCAGTTTCTGAGATCTGCCCACAGAGGAAACACTTCAGCCCCAGGGGCTGACATTACTGACTGACCCCATTCGTCCTCTGCTTATAAACTCGCCAGACACTCACTTTGGAGAGTTTATGGGTGGGGATTCCACGCCTAGTAGAATGGTGCTTTCTAGAAACCCTGATCAGTTCGCAAAGAAGGGGAGTGGGGAGGGCACACAGTTCTCTCTAGCCCCCCAAAAAAAGTCAATCCCCCCTCCACACATACAGAGAACACAGCTGCAGGAAGATGAAAAACATTTTATTGTTTAAACAGTAACAGAGGGCTGCTGGACACGGGCAATTGAAAATTAAACACAATCCCGTCACAGCCGTTTGCAGTTAAAGGTGAACATGTTATTTTAAAAGCAAAATCATCCCTGCCAGAGGGTTGCCTTCCACTGAGGGGCCAGATGCCTCCTCAATTATTAAACCTTTAATAGCTGGCCACCCAAATGCCCTGCATGGCAAGCCTCTGTCACAGATATTTTCTGACAAAGGGGAGAAAAAAGCCTTAGCCTCTCCCTCCCTCTACAGAGCATAAAGTAAACGCTTTAGAGAATCTCGTGGCTGAGATAAAAAACTCAATTATGAAACTTTCAAAAGGATTCTCAAGGAACAGCTACCTGCTGTGACAGTGACTCATGTACAACCAAGAGACACACTAAATTATGTCCCATCTACCTCTCCTTACCCCAACACATGAGAGGTCAGATGGCAGCAGGGAAGGAAGAGGAAGAGGCTGTCATTAAAAAGAAAAAAAGTTGATTTTGAGAACTGGACACTCCTCTGATGAAAAGTGGCAGTCTACAGCCCTGAAAGACAGGCGGCCGCACACACGCTTCCTTATGACCTCAGCAAGAATTAAGGCCCAGGAGGCTGGCACGAACTTTGGTGTCAGGTTTATGCTGCTGCAGGAGCAGGAACTACAGGTCTGCTCCTTGTCTCTGTGCTGAACTCGGAGCCTTCAGGACGGCTCCTCAGAAGGGGAGCAACAGGTTACTGACTAGGTTTCTGACATCCCGGCATCCTCGGGAAAGATGAGGCTGGCCCTCGGGGCGGCTTTTAGTCCTCAAAGCCCTTTCTGGAGGTTTCTGTCTACTAGCGCCCTCTGAACACAAGACTGCAGCCCATCTCTCACTGCGTTTGAAACAAACCCGATCCCAGGCGGACAACACCGCAAGGTCACAAAGCAAGACACAGCCTGAACAGGAGCCCGAACGGCAACTCCTAGGCCCCTGCTTTGACCTCAAAAGAAACCAGAAGTCAACACGCAGACGCCTTTTCAACATCCAGGTCCTCTGTTGGCCACTTCAACCTGGCTCCATGGAAGGTCCTAAATGAAGACATGTTTTTAGGCAGTTTATCTCAACCAAGCTTCTTCACCTCCATCTGCTGGGCCTGCTTTTGTCTGCTCTTGGCCCTGGTTTCTCTCTGAATTATCTTAGGGAACAGTCTGTCACTGTGTAGCTTTGGCAGCTGTCAGTCAACCCGAAAGCTCAACCCCAGAAGGTCCTTTCTACAACCAAAGGCCTCACTAAGGGAGAACAAGCGAATTCACCTTTGATTTGATCACCTCCCACATGTGAAAACATGGTTCTGAGGCCTCTATTGGACCAGGATGCACTTGGGAAAGACTGAAATGCAGTCTGTCAGGAAACAAGCCTTTTTCTGGAGGGCAAGATCCTAGCTTGGGTTCTGCTTGCAGAAGAGCTAAATGGAGTGGGCTGGAAGGGAATTAGCCTCTCAGAACCCAGGGATTGAGAGTCTCAATACCAATTTGCTGGAAGGCACCAGGAGAGAAAACTCAAAGGGCCATTTAGATTTGCAGATACAAACAACTCACTCTGTACACTCAGAGGTTAGGGAAGTATTATTGTCAGCCCACCAGATAAAAGAGGAGGAAAGGCCCAGATGGGCTCAGGGTTGGCTGTCCGTGGCCCTGCAGGTAGCAAAAGTATGAGCACCAGCATGTACAGTGCTCCTGCAGGGCTCCCTCAGAGAGCCACCTCGTCATAGACAAGGGGACTTCAGGCCCTGAACCAAGCAGGAGAGGCATCCACTGGAGGAGAATGAGCTTCACCATATTCTAGTGGGGTGTGCATACCCACTAGCGAACACCAAGCCCCAAGATCCCTCACATACCTCCCGCCATGCTGCCAAGACACCCCTGGGGGATACTGCTCTGTAGCCTCATGCCCCCAGCTGCCAGCCAACACGTGGTGACAAAACCAGGTGTGGGCCCCTGACCTGCACAAAACTCAGGGTGCTTCACCCCCATCCATCTGGCTAAGCCATCCCGCTCTCAGAATCAGCACAATCATCATTCTTGACTCCCTAAGCTCTAAAGCTATGATCCCCAAAGGAGGGCTTGGACGTAGAAGACTAGAACATTGACATGTATTTAGATTTTTTTTCTCATCCTGTTTCTTTTTTGAAGATTTATTTATTTGTGCATACAGAACTGGGGTACAGGTCAGAGGCTCAGGGGCGGTGAGAGGCTTCACCAGAGACAGAGTGGGGAGCAGAACAGGCAGATCAACGAAGTACACTGCTGAGGGGAGCAGCAGGAGAGACAGGAGAGGTCTGCCGTGCCGTGTGGGTCAGCTCGGGGGCCGGGGCCTGAGCCCACACTGAAGCGTCTGCGGCTGGCATGCAGTGCTGTGCTTTTCCCTGCTGTGCCACCGGGAAGGGCCCCCTTTTTTATTTGTAGTGATTAGTCCCTGACTTAGGAAGTGCATGGTGTTTCAGTACAGTAGTACATGCATGTCATTTATATCAAGAAAGAATATAATTGCACACCTTAAGAATGTTTAACAGGGTTAGTTCACCAAGTGTATACACCTTTCCAGTCAGGAGTTCATTACATTCAAACCCCGAGTCAGGTCCAAACTGTCAGTGGACACAAACACACCCTGTGGGGCTGGGGACTCCGCCCACACAAACGTCCCACTTGTGACTGACTCCCTCTAGGACCTCCCAACCCTCATAGCTCATCAAATCACTAAGCTGCTGCTCCAATTTGCACGCACCCCCTCAAACACATTCACCGGCCTCCACCTCCACCTCCAAGAACTCCGTCGGCCACCATCTTGTCTTCGTTTGTTGCTCACCATTTACGGACCTCCCCACGTCTGTCCCCAGGCTAGCACACAGCCTTGTTTATACACCCGACTCCTGCTGCCTGGGAGCGGCTGCAGGCAGATTCAGTGTCTATCTCTGCCAGGTCTGACAGTACCCGAGCAACCTGGTCAGAAACGAGGCCCAAACTGGTTCACGTGCACACCCTCCTGCACCTTCTTGCCAGACGCTTCCCACCAGACTCCCCCTTCAAGGGACAGCAACATCAGTTCAGAGCACGCTGCCTCATTTCCCCACCTGCAACTCCTAATTAGGCCTGTCCCCCAAAAGAAGCGAAGCTGATGGGTGCTGGCCGGCCACAGTGCTGGTGTCCACAGGGCAGTGCTGGCGGCAGGGAAAGAGCTGTGGACCTACCTCCACTTCAGACATTCCTGCTGCACACACAAGGCTTGAGAAGCAGGTGCAGTGCCACTTTGGAACCATCTCTCCAGGTCGGGGGAGCGGAAATGTGGGGAGGACAATGGGAGAGGAAACCGGAAGACAGAACTCTGTCTACCAAACAGACTTAAGAACCTTCTGAGGGCCCTCCCTGGTGGCGCAGCAGGTTAAAGCACAGCTCTAATTAGTTAAAGCCACTTCAGCATGAGTTTGATCCCCGCCTGCCCTGGAGGTGACCACAGGGCACAGCAGACCTCTCCTGGGACCCGCCCACTGCTCCCCTCAGCCCACTACTCCCCTCAGCGGTGTACTTCATCACTCAGCCTGTTCTGCTCCCCACTCTGTCTCTGGTGAATCCTCTCACCGCCCCTGCACCTCTGGCCTGTACCCCAGTTCTTGTATGCACAAATAAATAAATCTTAAAAAAAAAAAAAAAGACCCTTCTGAAATCAGCCCTGCCTCAGTCAAGCAAAGCATCTGAACTTCAGACAGTGCAAGGCGTGGGCGTCTAACAACAAATACGGGTTTCGGTGTCACTTTCCCTGCCGCCTCTCCTGCAGTGCAGTGGCCACAGTGTCGCAAAGGGATGTCCCAGCACCCTTCCCCCAAAAGCTGTCTGATGACAGGGCAACCGGAGCCTCCAACCCAGGATTACAGGCAGGCCCCTCCCGACCTCCCTCTGTCAGGGCAGAGCGCTGAGACCCTGTCTGTGCAGAGGACCTGTGGCGCCCAAGGCATTTCACAGCTAAGCTCCAGACCCAGCCTCTCAGCCTCACCTCCTGCACTGCGTACCTCCCTCTGTGGAAAGTTATCCCCCAAATCAAAAAGCCACTCTTGGTATGGCCCCTTCTGCTTCATGCCTTGGCAAAGGGCTCAGGTCTAGTCACAGACCACTAGAACACCACTAGCAGTAAAAGCAGCCACCCTGCAAGTACTGATTGGGGACGGTCCCACTTTACAGACTGGAAGTTAAGCAGCACAGGTAAGACAACTTTGAATCATGCCCTAAGGCCGCCCAACTCCGCCGCCCCGCCCCCCCCCTCCTCCGCGCAGCTGCCTCCCCGACCCTTGCTCAGTCTACAGGTAAGGTGGCTGAGGTAAGGCGCTGCAGGGCGACTGGCCCAAAGCCACTTGGGCTCCCCAGCGCCGAGCTGAGAGGGGGAAGCCAGGTCTCTCCTGCCGTGCCAGCCTCCTCGTGCCCAGCCACCCACCCCAAACCCAAGGCCGGCAAGGTAAGATCCCTAACGTGGCTGTCTACCGAGAGCAGGTCTCTTTTCCCCACGTGTGCAGTGGAATGCGTCGGTCTTCCCTGGCCTGGCCTTTCTGGCCACCCTCCCCTCAAAGACCAAATGAGCACCAGTGAAGTTTCAAAGCAAGAATCTTGCGTCTCAGTGCAAAATTAAGCGCCTCCCTGTGAGCTGGCACTAACAGGGGACTTGCCTGAGAGAAAGTCAAGTTCGCCCCATTTTGGAACTAAGGCAATGGGGCCAGGTCTCTTTCAGGAAGAAATGACCTTCCTTACAAAGAAGGAAACTGAGGCAAAGAGTAGCAGCAGCAAACCAAGCCCCCGGCAGCTGGCAGGGGTGGGACCCGGGGCAGGACTCCCTCAGCCCCCAGACGCCTGCTCGAGCTCCTCTCCGAAGCGCCGGGGCAGCTGTTGCATGTCTTTGGGACTCGGCGCCTCAGTCTCTCTCGCTCTCTTTATCCCTTTGGCTTCCAAAACCAGAAAACCACAGAAAGGCACAAGCAGGAAAGGAGCCGCGTCTGTCACAACCGCTGAAGCTCCCTCATCAAGCAAGCGAGGCCTAAACTGGCTCCTAATTAATATTAACCCTCCAAATCAGAGTCATGCTCAGAAAACCTTGGATGAAGAGACACAGGGCGGGAGGGGAGTCTCCAATTTTCTTTTTACTTCATCTGGAAAATTAAGAGCACCGCTGATTTGAACAAGAAATCATCAAGGAAAGCAATCACAACTCCACACGGCCCGAACTCGATGGACTTGGACGTGCAACCTGCCACTTTCATGTGCTGGAATTAAAATGATTGTGGCAAGAATAGCAATGACGGCAGGGGCTGGGCCCTCTCCTCCTCCTCCTTTAGAAAACGGGAAAATCCCCGAAAGAAGATTCTGAAGGAGAGGGGGCCAGTGCTGCTCCGTAGTTGTCGAAATGTCCCAGAAAGCTGGCCCACAGACGCCAGCTCAGCACTTGAGACGAGAATGCTCCCCCAGGACGCTGTCCCTCAAGGGACAGCGAAGGGCATGAACGCGGAGCACGAGGGGGAGGGGTGCCTGGAGACCCTCCACTCCAAATCCAACACTTATTTGCCGTTTCTGCATTAATTACAATAAACTGCTTCATAGCCTAGTGATCACTTAATGGAGCAGCAAATATGGCTTCTTCCCTATAATTAGTCAATGTACTCTCCTGCTTCCCTCCTCCCGGCCACCCCTGCATACGCTATACACAAGCGTGCACGCACGCCCCACCCCTGCCCCAGGTCCACAGTGGGCGCCATCGTGCTCCCCGCTCCCAGCACACCTGGTACATTCCTCTCAACAGACACAAGTAGAGAAGACTGACTTGGAAGTGAGCACGGAGAGCGGCGCCTCGGACGCCTGAGGTGCCTGAGGCTTCTTCCCATCCAGACAGGGGGTGCTGGGGCAGGGCTGAGAACTGCTGTCATTTCCCAGCGCTCAGCCACCTTAATCTCACGCACACCGTGGGGCCCATGGGCCTGTACATATCCTGTGCCCCTGACTAACAGGTTCTGTGAAGGCAAAGGGCACCTCCATCTCCGCCTTCCCCCTTCCTCCCCACTGTCCTCCTCATGCCTAGGAAGCTTTCATTTCCCTAAAGCTACTCCATCCTCCAGAACGCCCCAAACCTCTTCTGCCATCCAGCCCGGTGCTTTCGGTCACCACTCAGTGTCAAAGGGACAGACCCACCCTTTGTGGATGATGGCTACGGTTCCTGACTAAACAAAAAGATTTTCCTCACCTTGGGCACTTGGGGTTTGTGAAATGAGACCCTGGAGGCAGTCCCTCATGTGTAGATTAAGGACAAGACCACTTTCTGTGGTCCTCTAAGGCCTAGAGCCAATTCCAGGTATTCTTACCTCCAGCAAGAGTGGACTCCATGTATCGCTCTCATTGTCAGGAGGGGTTAAAAAAATATAACAACAACTCCTCCCTGGCTACGATGGGAGGACTGGATGTTCTGAATGTGAACGACACACGAGGTGTCTCACCTCGTACACACAACCATTGTGCCCATTTTACAGGTGTGGAATTGAATCTCAGAAAGGCTGAGACACCTTCCTCAGGTCACAGTCAGTGGCAGCACCAAGGCTCAAACCAGGCCCTACTCCAAGTCACGCCTACCGCACGTCCGCCCTTCTCGTTGGTAACTTTGCATGTACACACCCACACGAGCATACACCCCTTCTCAAACATTACGTAAGGAAAAAAATACCTGCGGCTGTAGCCTGCTGTGCACACAACCTCCAACCAGCTAGGGAGGCAGTCAGCATTTTGCCACGCTTGCCAGAGAACGTCACTTTCTCTGACGAGACCACAGCTCACACATCCACAGTGCTCACCATGGGCTGACAGTTGTTGAAGCATTTGATGGGCAAACTCCTCTAATCCTCACAGCAAACCAGTGAAGCAGCTACGATTATTATCTCATTTCACAGATGACAAAACTAAGGCACAGACAATTGAGGTAACTTCTCAAGTAAGGGGCAGAGCAAGGGTTCAAACTCAGCTTGGTTCAAAAGTCTATGCCTTTACACATAAAGCTACACCACTTCCACAGAAAAACGAAAGTAATCAAGTCAGTGATTGATACAGGTTGGGGCGGGGGGTAGGATCAGACTGACATTTGGGGCTCTCTTTTCCCATACTTCCAGGCCCCAACTTGAATGACACAAGTCATTCACAAGCTGGTTTCGTGATTTCTCCATCAAGAACAATTGTTCTATTCAAGCTCTCCCATCAATATCTGAGACAAGGGCAGAAAGGACCGGAGGAACTGGTCTCTAGGCAGCTTTCAAAGCCCCAGCACAGGGGGGAATGTCCGAGGATGCTTGCGGCCAAGCCCACAGAGCACTTCCCCCAGTTGGAGGTTTTGTCTAGCTAGCCCTGGGTCGCTCCCAATGAACATAATGGGGTCCTTTGGTGAGATGCTCAGAGGGGCCGATCGCCCTTGCTCCGTTACCTCTTTACTGCTTGGGGAAGAACTTGGGTGACTGTGTCCACGGTATGTTCCACTCTCCTCCAGCAGGGTCATGCTGACGAGGGGCAGCCAGGAGCGCCAACACTGAGAATGCACAGGCTTTGTGCAAACAGGATGATGTGGCGATACAGGCAATCGCAACATGCTAGCGTGGCCTCGAGCCAAACAGGCTGCCCAGGCAGGGCCGGTGCTCAAAAGAACTTTAATTGAATTCTTTCAGCAAGTGCAGCAGAAAAACTCCTAACGAGGCTCCCCCACCTCCCATCACATCAGTGCTACAGTTGTGTGGATCCAGTGAAAATCATTTTTAACTAGGATATGGGACATTTGTGGATGCTAACCTGAACATCATGTGCTGCGGGGGAAAACAATGATCAAACCCATGGATTTTTATTTTCAGGGCGACTTAAACAAGGCATTCTGCTATAATCAGCTTTACTACCCCTATTAGTACAGGAAAACAAGTTCTGAACCCAGTTCCCCTGTGAAAAATGCAAAATTTGTATAATTAAAATTATACTTGTGAAATTCAAACACACTTTAATTTCCTCTGGGCCCCCTAATCAAGTCAGAAGTTCTAACTAAAACCAATTATCTGCTTTGAAAACAGGAGAGGAAGCACATCCACATAGGGGTCTTGCGGAGACTCACAGCCCAATTTCTTCCTAGGTTCAAGCATTCTAATTTGATCCTTTTCCCTAGGTGGGAAAGATGGTGAACCCACCAGTTGATTTTTTATTAAGTGTTATGTGTGTAAATTTAAAAACCTTTGTTTGCTGTTAAATACAAAAAATGACATGTTTGAGAGATGTTCCAGAGGGAATTAAGTTGAAATGGATATTAAAAAAGAAAATAAAAGCCCAGACATGCTCAATAAATACAGAGTGTAGCTCCCCCGACCCCACTCCCCAGGCCCCACCTAGCTTTTTTTAAAGATCTTGCAGCAGATTGGACTCGCCCATTAAGGTTCAGAATACTCACTCTAACACCCTGGTGAGGGAAGATCAGGAAGACGCCAGCCTCGTTTCTGAGGCAGGCTGACAAGAGAGCCAGGGAGTCCTGAGATCCTGTCCAGCAAGGCAGCTGGATCCAGGTTTTCTCACCTCCTTGCCAGGTAATCTAGCTGAAACATAACAGCTTTTCTCGAGTAACTGAATTCTTGCACTAGAGCAATACAGCAATACGGAATACTCTCCAAGGCACGAAAATATCAAAGAAGCAGTGGTCGCAACATACTTTTTATACCACCAATATGAAATCTTACCACGTTAGGACCTTTAAGGGTGGGTGAGGGTTGGGGGTGGCAGGAAAAGCCTTCCACTAACAGTTTTTCTCTCCCCATTTCAAAGATGAGCATATTGACTTCTGACACACTTGCCTTTGAGGTTCCAACAGTGCCCTGTGGTGCCAGCCTTGCACTAGGAAGTACCTAGAAGGTTAACCAAAACACCAATTTCTTAAAACTTTACTTTTCTTCAATAGGCAGGAACGGAGAATTCCCCACACGTGGCCTCCCTAGGCTGCAGAAGGTTGCAGCCAAACTAAGCAGGGTTTGGTGTTAAAACGTCCATGGAGAGACCTAGGAAAGCCAGCGCGTGCGTGCACGAACACAGACGCCCACATACATGCACGCAGGAGGAGACCCGGCGAGCTGAGAGGAGTCATGGGAACCGCTACTTCCCTGGTTCCTTGCCTCCCTCCCACCAGAGCGGTCACCTCATCAATGTCACTCTGCATCACGTTTTGTTGCACAAGGTCTTTCTGCACTCTGCTCCCGCAGGCAGCTGAGAGCCAGCTTCCATTGTAAACTTCTGTTCTTTGGGAAACTATCAAAAGCTTTGACTGGAGAAAAGAAAAACTTTATTGGGCCTCTCTGCTCATGCTTTCCCCTCCTCCAGTTTCTTCTCTTTGGTGCTTTATTCAAAATCACTACACATACAAACCCTGCTTGAAAGTCGTTTACAACATGCCAGTCTTAAAAAAAAAAGAAAGAAAGAAAGAAAGAAAGAAAGAGAGCTAGTGATTGCACTGCCCCGTCTATTTGCAATTGCCCAAAGAGAATAATTCATTTCAGTGGAGGATATGGATGAAGCCCTGAATACATTTCAACACCGTTTTCTGCCCTTCAAAACAATAAAAATGTAAAAACCCAGCGAAAGAAGGCCTGAGGTGGCAGGAACGAGAATCTCTTGACCCCCGAGGAATTTATTCTCCTGGAGCACTCTCCCTGTAGAATGCATCATCAAGACCATTTTATTAGATTTTTCTAAACCCTTGAAATTGTCACATAATTGAAACAGAAACAGCAATTTAGAGCCCTGAATGGATTTCTTAAAACGAAGACTCTGGGCTGGTCCAACATCCCTCTTTGCCTGCTCTCCCCCCGCCCCCCACCCCAACCTAAACTTAAGGCCCTTGCACACAAAACCCCATTTATCTTTTAAGTCCTTTCCCCCCTACATCCACGCCCCTTCCCATCATAAAAGTTACACATTCCCTAATGCCTTAGATTTTCAGGACATTTGGGAGAAACTCATTGCAGACAACAGGCTAAAAAAAGAATCCATTAGCATTAACTTGCCTGTCACAGCCAGTGACAAATAAATGAATGTGATGCTTTCAGATCAGTCATTGGTGGAGCTACCCCCAGGCAGATAAAGACCAGGGCTAGGAGAGCGCACAGGGAGCTTCTCACACAGCAGTGCCTCAGCTGTCCCCTCCCGGGACAGCACTCACAGGCAGCAGGAACAGAGGCAGCAGATACAGAGGGGGGATGAGTGCCTAGTACCCGAGAACTCCCCCAAGATAAAGGAGGCACGCTATCTCCCCTTCCAGTCAGGACCCTGGAGCAGACCAAGACAGTGAAAGATTTTTCCAACTCTCCACATTGCAGAGAAGACAGGGGCCATCACCCTGCCAGGCACAGGTCACCTGTAGCCTGAGAGCGCCATCACTGACGACAGTCACGGATAAGAGATGCACACAGTGGCCCCACTACGTGCAGGCTGCACCCTAAGCCCTTCATACACATGAGCTCTCCAATCCCCTTAGCAATTCTATGGTGTAGGTAGTGTTAAAAGTGCATTTTACAGATGACAGGTGGAGGTGCAAAACCATTCTTGCGTCCAAAATTCCATGGCTAGTGATGTCATCAATGAGGCTAAACAGTCTTAGAAAACAGGCAGCAGAAATCAACCTTAAGTTTCCTTACCAGACTACAACAAATTCTGTTCCTCCGCCTGCTTACTTTATAGTCATCAGGCAAAGTACTAGGATTTAAAATCTACCCATCCATGCTAAATGCAATAGGGCTTAGCAGTTAAGAGAACAGGAAATTGCAATTCAGGCAGACTTTGGTTCAAAGGCCAACCTTGACCCTTTACAAGTTCTCTGGTCTCAGGGAAGTTGGCCTAGCCTCAGTTTACCCATCAGCCCAATGAAGACAACACCAACTACTGTAAAGCAGTATTGTAAGGATTAAATTAAAGGAAACTAAATAAATGAAGACTTAGTATGATGTCTGGAAGACACTGACTCACAGTGAGTGACAGCCATTATTTTGAATTCATTTTTCTATTTGATTTTTCAAGGCCTCAAAACTAAAATAGTATATAGCCAGGAACCCACCCTGAGAACCATTCCAGGAGGCTGATGGATAGATGTGCTCTACCCTGGAATGGGAGGGAGGCCCAAGACATCTCACTGTGCTCAAGGCCCAGTGGGATTCCTGCCTCTGCCGGACACACACACAGTGTGGAGAAGCTACAATGTCCTGGGGCTGCTTGGTCCCAAGAAGGCGCTTGCTCACAGACCTCACACCACACAGAAGGCACAGGTCAAGATTCCAGAACCTCATGTCCTTCACGCCAGGCAGGCCCTCAGCCCAAGGTGACCCTAAGCAGACACAACCTATGAAGTCACAGGTCAGGCTGTTCTGAGCCACGGGGCACGAGCATTGGTGTCACACCAGCAACTTCTGACTTCCACAGCAAGAAAGGACATCTCACTGTCTGCACACAGTTAAGATCACAGCTTGGACAGAACTGTGTAGTGTGGGCTCTGTGATGCTTCCTTATAGTAAGGAAGCACCGAGGTGTGAACAGTAGAAACGGGAGAGTGACAGAGCTCTGCACACAGGTCAGGATGCACCCAGAACACCCCTCCCAAAGAACAGATAGTCAAAGCAGACACAGGAAGAATTGGGCAGAAGGTTCTAATCTAGGACGGAAAGTTCTCCACAAAACCCCATTAGTCGGGGTCCTATCAGTAAAACCAGAAAGGGCTCAGATCATCATCAGGGCATCCTCGTGATGGGCACACGTACAACAGGTTTTGCAGCACTGGCCAATACAGCACCAACCCTCTGGCTTCGCCTGGCATTCAAGGCCTTCTGCAGCCCGGCCCCCGACTCTGCAGCCTCTCCCCAGACCACTCTGCAGCAACACCCTCAGCTACAGCAACACCCTCAGCTACAGCCCCACGCTGTTATGTCTCCTAGTCCCAGGAGGAAGAGCACAATCCTGCCATTCTTCCTTCCTACCTGCTTTTCAGAATCTGGGGCAAAAACCACTTCCTCCTCCAAGAAGTAATCTCAGCTCTTCCTTCCTCCACATGTGCTCATCACAACCACCCCTGTATCACCAAAAACAGTCCTCCCCAGCCGGAGCTAGGGCCCCCAAAGACATACTGTGCCTCTTTTGTCATTCTACGTTCATTCTATCCAAGTGGAGGTCGATGGTGTGCAAAAGAACAGCAATAAAGAGCTACGGTTTTTTTAAATTAGAAAAATATGCTTGTGCCCTTGAGTTTACTGTCCAGTGAAGGTAGTAAGACGTGAGCCTAATAAGCATAGAACTCAGAACAGAGTGCCTAACGCTGCTCCTGGTGCTGAGCGGAGACTTGGTAAATTCTCCCTGAGTCTGGGAAGTGGCAACTGACCAGTCAGAGACACCCACCCACCGGCCTCTTCCCCGCGTGGCTTTTGCCCCACCCACGTGTCCACACCTGTCCACTGTTATTTGCCCATCGGAGAGCAAGCGCCACGTGGCAGGAGCTGGGTCTCACTGTTCACAGAGAACCTGGGGCAGTTGCTGCGGGCACGCTGCAGGTGCCTAACAAGGTGTGTGATAAATGAGCGAGGGTGCCTCGCAGGACACGCCACGGTGTGTCAGCGTCACTGCAGGCAGGTCCACAGTCCCATGACAGGCCAGTGTAGAGGAAATCCAGAGAAAAGCTGCTACATCCAAGAGGAAGCAAGGACAACTTCAGGAAATAGGTACCAGGGGGCTTGGACAGACAGGAGCAAGAAGGCAGGGAATTGCGGGGCGGCGGTGCACACAAGGAGCAGCTGTCTGGAGAAAGATGAACACTCAGTTTCGAGGCAGCCAATGTGAGTTGAGTCAGGAAATACCCCTCTGCACAGATCTGTGGTCATTCAGAAGCCACCGGGGGTTTCCTAAATTCCACCCAAAATGGGTGCACACAGAGCACTAACGAGTTCTTGCTAAGTGAACAACTACATCTTCCGGTGTATTCTCGGGGCTTTTGGCCAGAGAGCGCTTGCGTTTAAAAAATAAGACAAAAACAAAAAACAGATGCACTCTAGAAGGGCACCAGGGCGTTTGGCTGGCTCCTCAGAGAGCCTCCTTTCTCCTCCCCTCCCAGGGACAGAGGGGTCTCACCTGTAGGCCAAAAACACATGACGCAGGACGCAGCTGCTCCGTCGTCTCGGCAGACTGACCTTAACAGCCAAACATGAGTCTGGGAGGAAAGGACATTTGTAGGACAAGGTGCCCTTCTTCCACAGCAGACACCTGCTGCTGACTGGAAGGGGGGACGGAGCTCTGATCCCCCACAGAAAAGACACTATGTCACTAATCCCCAGGGTCCTCACTGCTGTGGACAAGAGCTCAGATGCCACATCCCTGCTGGGAATGAGAACCCCACCGGCAGGTCGGTTAACTGTGGCTGCCCGGATGACAGCTGCAGATCATTCAAGATGGCAAGACGTTAGAATGACCCGACCCACAGCAGCAGGGGAAGGCCAGATGCCGAAAACTCATCCCCTCGCCCTTGAGAAGCTGCCAAAAAACTGCTCCCCCGGAACAGGAGGTGTGCGTGTAAAACGTTCGTGCTGCACTGCACCCATCTGGATGCACGTTTCACAGAGAACCTTCCAGGCCCTAGGGCCTCATCAGCAACAGGAACAGGAAAACCAGGCATCTAGTGAACCTTGCCACAACTTAGCTGTGGGCCCAGGGCATAACTTCCCCGGTGTCAGCTGCCTCCAAGGTGAAAAAGGCCAGCTGGGTGCAACTCACTGGTGACCACCTACCACCCACAGCTCCCTGCCATCAGAGGGCTTACATTCCTATTAGGATTTCTCTTAGATTGTTTTCACCATTAAAATTTTTTTCATTCCATAAAAAGAATTCTCTAATAACAACAGCAGACATTACCAAGGATGTCCCTTGGTGCCAGGCAAAGTGAAGTATTTTGCATTCATCTTTAAAATCACCCCCTGTTGGGCACTCTACTCCCCTTGTTTTAAAGAGGAGGAGCTGGAAGGGCAGGGCGTTCGATGACCCGGCGACAGTCATGCAGCTGCGACTGAAAGCAAGTGGAAAGAGGTCAAAGAAATGAGATCTCCGTGATTGGCACATAATGTTTTAGCCTCTAAAATCTAAGACTTTATTATCCACGAGGATAGTCAGCACAGATGGTGGCAACTCACCATCTTGCCACCAGATACCAGGCAGGCTCTTAGTTCGTCCACACAAGAAAAAGAACTCAGGAGTTTTAGCAAAATGTGCAAGCAGCTCACACTTCTGCCCAAAAGGACCCAAGAAAGGATATGACAAGATTGATCTCAATCCCCGTTTCTCCAATAGTTTCGAATTAAGCCATCTTCTTAAGAGTAGCAAGACCATTTTAAATTTTTAAAAAGATTGGGGGGGGGGACCTTTTACATATTTTACAATAATGAAATAATCATCTGGAGAAAGAGGAAGATAAAGAACAGACCTATCTGCTTCTGATCACACCGAACTTCACTCATTAACGGCCACTAATCTCCCAAGAGTCACCCCTCAACTGGTTAATAAAGCCCCATTATACTTCACTTAAGACGTCACATTTACATCAGGAAGGGTGGGATAAATAAAACACAGGATTCAAAACCTTCCCTTTGGTCGCTCATTAAAATTCTGTTCAAAACAGGTTTTTATTTATATGATACATGAAAGAATATTATGACAGTACTAGCATGAAATCTGTTCTTCACTTGCCATGGATTTTTTTCGTATTAAGTTACAATTTCTTTCCACTAGTCTTGTTTTAACACCTCCACGGAATATTTCTCTGGTGAGTGTTAGCAAGGAGGGACCGCCAGAAAGCAGAGAGACGAATTTTCACTACAACACACGTGACATATCATTTTCAAGCTCCTCATCCAGTCCACGAGGAAAGGCGCAGTTCACTCACTCAGCCACTGAGACCCTCATGCACACACAGAAGTTTTATTGAAGGGAGGTACACAGCAAAAAAATCAGGGTGGACTTAAAGTTCTATACTCCTGCCAGCTGGCTTGTGGCCGCCAACACTAACTTCAGTCTGAAGTCCCTGTGGTCAGGCTCAAATTCTGTGGGAAAATAGCTGAGGATAAGGAAGGGGCTTTGTCCCCATTCTGCAGCAACTCCCAGCCACCACACCCCTCGCCAATTGCCCGGCTGGCTCACTGAGGCTGAGCAACCCCAGACCCATCTGGGAGGGTGCCAGAAGGGTGAGATGCAGAGACACGACCAGGCGGTGACTCCTGTGTACAAGGGGGATGACATCATCGGAGCTGAGCCAGTCGCCTGGTCCCACGAAGTGAACGTGGAAGTTCTGAGCACCGCCTGAGGATCTTCCCTTCACAGCCTGATGACTCTGAGCTGCCTCCCTTCCTGTCACACAGAGGCCACCCCCTGGGAGACGCCCCACAGTAGGGCACACTGGGAGAGAGCACTTTCTGGAGCCCGGTTGCTTGGGTGTGTCTCTTATACCACCTCTCAACCCACCTATGCTTGGCTCCGATCCTCGTCCCCATGTGATAGGGCAGAGATGAAGACTGTACGACTGGTAGGCATAACATCCCTACTACAGTGCCTGCTGGAAATCCAGCCGCTGTCATTGTTATTGCTAGACCTCTCGTAGGACTGGTGTGAGGGCTTGATACAAATAACAGAAGTGACAAGTAACGCATACGGTCTTGCCACGTGCCAGATTGGCTTCTTTTAAGCACTTTACTTGTAACAGTTAGTTAAATCTGCTTAAAACTCTATGAGATGGGGAAACTGAGGTCAAGCTCAATGCGTTTCCCAAATTCACACAGCTAATGCATGGGACGGCCGAGATCTGAACCCAAGTTGCCCATCTTGAAACTAACAGTAACAATGATAGCCAAACCAATAATGAGGAGGAGAGGGCATCACGGGCTCACCTGCTGTTTTTCTTCACAACCACCTAAGGGAGTTACTGACCCATTTTACAGATGAGGAAACCAAGTCTGAGAGAAGGCAATCTACTCAGAGGCCTGGGAGCAGGAATTCAGGCGGAGAAAATGAACAGGAAAATGTGCAATACATCATAAAAAGTAAGATACTGTCATTAAATCCCCAGAAATCAAAGGAATGCTGTCCTCTCCCAAAGGGTTCCATGTTAGCTCCCATCTAAAAGTCTGACAACTCGTGAGAAAAATCCAAGACCCTGGGTTGAAGGAGGGGTGGGAGGATGGACACACTTTAACAGTCTTTAAGAAACTGATGTTCAAGTTAAATGCATTGCTGAAAAACCAAATGCCAGAGTACTTTTCAGTAAAACATTGCCTTCCTTCTTTAAAAAAAGCAAGGGGAAGGAGAAAAGAGGTCAGACCCCAGGTTTGACAAAGTCAGGGATTTTTCCAGTTTCCCTCTCGGGTAATCTGATGCCAGTTCTGGGTGATCAAATGACTAACCTGGAAATCTGAAGATTCACACTTATGGAAGAAATAGCAATTCTTCCAAACCCAGGAAATACTGTTAATGCTGGAAAGCCTTCTTAAATGTCAAGGATTACACACAGTTTGGAAAGCAATCCTTAAGCAGATAAGACAGCCCCTAAGTTTATGCTGAGGAAAGAAATAATATAACCTCTTAGGTTCATTAATTCCCATTACTTGCTTAAGTGTTAGGAAAAAATGTATTAAGAAAATGTTTTTGCTATATTTATATAAGAGGTTCATGCTTCCTTTGCAAGAGAAAAGAGTGGCGAGATGAGGAAAGAAAAGAAATTACACGCAAGATAGAGAATCGTGTAACAGGCTCCAAAACTAAAATTCTCAAGCTCTCATCCACAACAGCCAACTTCTTCATTAACAGACAAAACCACACAATTAAATGGTTCCATTTCTAGGAAGTGATGCTTAGTAGATTAACTGAACTCGCTAAAGCCACCGTTCTTTTCCCATATGACCTACAGTCAGAGGCAGCACCTTTTCCTACCAATGCCAAGACCACAGGATACAAAGAAAGTGTTTCTTCCAACATTACTCAGGGAAGAAAAGAGTATAATTAAAAACTGCAAATTTAACATCTAAGCCACCATCCTTTAAATTTCATCTTTAGCATCATGCAGCTGTGTTCACAGAGTCACACCTGGCAAGCCCTGTGAAAGCTGTGTCAGCTCCATACTCGTGAGGAGGGGAAGGCGTGTCTTCATCCACGAAGCAAGCCTTACAGCACCACTCCGACGCGGTTACCACCCTGCAGCGCTTCTCTGCCCGGCACAGTACGTGCACAAAGCAGCCACAGCACTGTCCACTGCAAGTGACCTAACCGATCCAGCCAACCTGAAACCAGGAAAGCCACTGCTGCTCCACCAGATACGGGGCCCTACGGGTCTGTAAGTTATTTTCCCAAGAAAGGTGAAGTTATTTAAACATAAAGTCCTCTCCTCGCCATAAACTCCAAGTTGCAAGACCTCAAAAGAGAGCCCTGCAAAAGAAAGTCACAGGGGAATGTCCAGCTTCTCCCAGTATGACCCCAGCAATGCTTAAGCACCGAGTGCTTGCACACATGCTGCAAGAAACAGAGCGCTGTGTTGCCCCCGATGGCCCAGGCTCGTCGCTGGTGTGTACCGGCCTGAACAGGCCGCTCAGTACCCACCTTAAGTCGGCTAACTTGGGGGAGGCCCGGTTATCCCACAGAGCTCCTCGCCTGGACTCTCAGCCGGTACCCTGAAGGAACGGCGCACCCAGGTCTCAACGCTTCGTTGCTAGTGCTCTGTTTGAAACCTGAAATCCTTGGCAACCATCTCTGAGGGTTAAAATCCTATAACTGATTCTCCCACTTACCTTGGGCTGCGCTCGACGAGGAAATGCAACTTTGGGGTCAATCTGGGGGGAAAAAAATTGGAAAAGCAGGGGTCAATTTGAGATTCTTTGAGGAAAGGAAACAAATTATGATTAATCACTCATTTCTCAGGCTTCTCACCACACTTTTAGTAACTTCTCAAGCAACTTAAAGTTCCTAAAACTTCAATCTAAACTTTCCTTATACCTCCCAAGATAAAACAGGTAGAACTAACCTTTCTGAAATGCCCCACCATGCACTTTAGTGTGTAATGCTCTCAGTAAGCCAGGTCGCGTGTGTATTTACTTAGGCAATGAGATACTGCATATTAAATGGTACCTGCATCTAATCTGTGTTGCAAGGCTGGAAGAAAAGATGGGTATATCATCACTGAAAAAAATCATAACCTGAAAATTAAGACTCCTCTAGCAGCAGGTAATGATATTCCCCACCCTCCAGGACAACTAAACAACACAGGTGGGGAAGGGGATTCCAAAAAATGTTTAAATCAATATCCAAAAGCTCCCCAGATATATCTAATGCTAGACTCCACTTGAATTAATTCACTTATTTTAGCAAAAGCAATGTGTAATCAAAAAGAGATGGCTCATTCTGTAGTTATACCTCAAGAAAAAGCAGGTGTCAAAAACTTGGAAGCTGACAGGTTCTTAAAAAATAATAATAAATAAGTGGAAACACACAAGCTAAATCTACCTGGATTTAGCTTGAAAATCAGAGGTTAAAAAAAAACAGGATCAACCTAAAAACCCAAATTAGAAAAGTATAAGAATACCATTAAGGAAAAGGTTTTAAAAAAAAAAAGTATTGCCAAAAAGAAGTGGGATTCCAGTTTAACAACTAGGCATTCCTCCTTCTCCAACTCCAAGAGGAAAGGGAAAACATCCGTTGCCCCAGACAGACACCAGCGGAACATAGGATTCTCCACCAGGAACTGCCTTTAAACACAAAAACAATTCCCACAGAAGCATCCGAATCTAATAGGCTAATTTGGGGCAGGGGGCAGTGGAATGGAGTTGTCAGATAGAAAATATGGAGAGGGAAGAATAAAAAAATATTCCCGTAGTTGGTTTCCATTAGATTTCTAAATGTCACAAATCTCTGGGTAAAATTCAACACAGAGAGTGGCATGAACACTGCTACAAGTTATTTATTGATAGGCTTGGGCTTTCATATTAAAATTTTCCCCTTTTAAAATGTAAATCTGAACCTTGTTTTCAGTTGTGCCAAGGGAAAGGGGGGGGAAAAGAGGACCACTTGGGGAAAAAACACAGAGGGAGGAAAGGCACACCACAGATCATTCTCCTGTCCCCAGACTTCCATCCCTAGGGCCTTGGCCGCTCTCTATACAAAGATTTACCACCTTTATCGGGGTAATTTAAAGACCTAATAGAAGTCTGAAGCCTGTTTACTACTTCTAAACACACCTGAGAAATGAGAGATTATTTTTCAAAAACTAAAACAGACAAAAATCTCTGATCTAGGAAACTAGCCTTGCATGAAGATTAACATTACCACATCTACAGGTGTATTCAGCACTGACTAGAACTGCCTACAAGAGAGATACAACAGGTGTGGATTTTCCATTCTGTTGCCCTGATCTTTTCATAAACACTCCCCTGAGGTATTTTTTTAGCTGACCAGCACACAATTGCAATTGGAAGTCACCTTGTTTGTGAGGTGTAAGGTGAGGGACATGTGGCAGAGAGGCCGGGAGTTGGAGAGGGTGGAAGCCGTGAAGAAAACAGAGCACGGAAAAATATACATATCGGAAAGGACAAAACTCTGAACCAATTCCGAATGCCTATACTGTGTGTTGCTTAGCAGAAGTCCTCCAGTGTGTGCACACACCCAGGGTGTGTTCACACGCGGGGCTCTCAGAGGAGAGGCAGGTCAGCAAGTATGGCAAATCCCAACCTTTTGCACATCCCTGTCAACTATTTTTTTTAAAACGAACAAAAAAGAAAACTACCAAAAATTAAAACATTAGTTAGTTAGGTACAGCTCTACTTACTGGAGCTACAATCTGCTAGGAAAAGACTAGGGTACTATTTTGGACGTGAATGGCCGTTACCTAAACAAAGCTTTTAAGGTAACGGTAAACAAGATCCTCGTTTCCATGTCAATAAACCAACCGCTTCTGCCTCCTGCACTGAACGTTGAAACAAAGTCAAAAGCTACAGTTATACTAAATAATAGCCACCAAAACATGTCCACAAACAATTAGGGAGAGAAACAGCAGGCTTTGTGCCTAAAACCAGGGGTATGACCCACCAACCACCACCAAAACCAAATATGATACTCTGTCTCGGGCCCAGGGTACAGACAGGTGGTGAGAATAAATGCCCAAATGTACGCTAGAATACTTAGGAATGTTTTTCTTCTTCAATTTTTGCCTTTTTTTAAAAATGTCTAGTTGAAAATTCATGGCCAAAAAAAAAAAATCTTCAGACATCCATTATCACCCTACTAATGAGTATCCCTGAAATGAAATGATCTAAAAGTACAAAAGAGCTGGGCCACAATCTATGACAAATCCAGCACAACTAATAAAGCAACTTAAGAGTGGCTGAGGTGGGGGGTTGTGTCTTTTTTCCAGGAGGTGGTTAGAGATCTAGCCAGGCAGACCTCTGATGGCTAGAGAGGGTGAATTTGCAAAATCAAAGGTGTTTCTTTCTTCTCTTCCTTTCAATGTATAAGTCAAAGGGAACTTGAAAGAAGATCACCTCTTCACTCCTTTATTTTACCAAAGAGGAAACTCAGGCCTGGAGGGAGGTAACTCACCCAAGTTCCTCCGGGGCAGTAGGACTAAGCACCCACTGCCCACCACAGAAAGGGAAGACCCAGGCAGCCCTGCACGCCATCCCGGTAGCACCTCAGGGCCCTGCTTCCCTGAATGCACAAACACTGTGGGCAAATTCTAATCCACAGGAGGGAAGAGAGGAAAAGAGTCACAAAGCCAACACAGGGGCCAAATAAAACACTGTGAACTGCCCTCCCACTCGCTCCCCATTCAACTTATTATTATACACTGATACTCTTTCCTCCCTTTCTCTCCTCCCTCAAAGCCCAATTTTGAACCCTTTCAATACTCCCAAGTGTCCATACTCAAGAATCTGAGGTTGAAGGGGGTGGGGGTAGAAGGCCAGGAATCACTGTGAAACCCAAGGCCTTCTCAGCCTCAGATTTCACCCCGTCTGGAGTCACCCACTGCATGCCCAGCCTGGCCCGGAGGTCTCCCTCCCTTCTCAAACACACTGCAAATGCCAAGTGCCCCTGAAGAAACCTGTTGCCTGGATCTGTGATGAGTGCCCCTTCCGCTCCCCCTCAGCTGTGAAGCAGGTCATGTCTCCCAAAGGCCAATTCCCACAGCCAGTTAGTAACGAGGGCTGTGCTGGGTTGACAAAGAAAAGTTGCATTTGCTATGTGGTGGAGTTTCTTTGCATGGTCCCTTGGCCAAAAAAAGAGCCTCTCCCCAAGACCACCCCTCCCCCCAGTCATCTGCTTGGCAGTACCTGCAGCTGCAGCAGGACAGGCTCTAAAAGAAACCCCCAAATCCAACCATCCCAGGGAACTTTCCAGCCAACTTGCAAGGTCTGCTTAAAAGTACTCAGTTCTCAGCAAAGCAGCTAAAGAAGACACTGTCCCTTTAAATAGGGCTGTCAGTGCCCAAGATCTTTCCTGAAAAGGGGTGAAGAATAACAGGGAAAAGCAACCTACCGTCTTGGAGTCTAACTCGTGGTGGGGCTGACCTAATACTTTATCTACACTTGCTGGGTCTGCAAACGTGACGAAACCGAAGCCTCTGAAATGAGACAAAGGGAGAAAAAGCAAACAAGAAAATGGGACTCCACTGAAAGCAACGAGGAGTCCTAAGGCAAAATAGAGCAAAAGTTGTCCCCCACGAGTTCCCCCTCTCCACCATCCTCCCCCAACTCGCCTCCTGTCTACAACCCTTCACTTCCCAAGAAAAAAAACATCAAGGTTAATGGGGAAAGTGGAACCGGGCAGGGCGGGTGAAGGTAACTTGGAAAATGCTGGTGTCTCCACTCTTTCGCCACCTCAGTTTCCTCTCCTCCTCCTCCCCTGCTCCTTAACGCTTTGTTTTATTCCGTAGAAAACCGGCACTTAGAAAAGATTCACCCAGCTTCCTAAGAGGGGCTTATTACGAGTCTGGAGTGCTGGGAGTATGCGGAAAGCAGACACCAGAAAACCAAAACAAAACTGTGTGAAGTGAATGAAGCTGAATGTCATTTTAAACAGAAGAGAAAGAAGCGACGGGGGAAATGACCTGACGCGGAGAGATGGGCATCTCTGCATCCAGAGTTCAGCCCCCATTAACAATAACCTTTGGGGCTTGGGGAGGAGGGGGGAAGTGGGCTGAGCGACGTTCGAAACCAGCCACCCGCCTAAGCCCCATTCTAAATCCGCTCAGCTACTTCTGAAGACACCTCCAAAAATAACACTTAAACTTTGTTCTAAAATAAAGACAAAATCCAGAAGGGAATGGTTTACCTGGAGCGTTTCGTAGTGGGGTCTCTCATGACCATACATTCTCTAATTTCTCCAAATTTGCTAAAATAGTCTCTAAGGCTATCTGTAGAGAGAGAACGAGAGATGGGGGGGGGGGGAGAGAAGGTGTTGGGGGAAAAAAGCAATGCAAATTTTGATCAAGGACAAAAACCAAAAGTAGTTTTCTGTTGTTATTCTGTTTTGTTTTTGCATTTTTTGAACACGAGGGGGAAATTCGGCAACAGAGGTCGCGTAGAGGGCTCGGAAAGGATTTGCTATTTAAAAAAATAACCTTGCACAGGAGAAGTGGGGAGCCAATGGCGCGGGGGGGGGGGGCTCCTATACCGGGATAACAAAGAGCAATAAAGAAGCCAAGAAGGGGGGGACCCAGTCGTCCCCCCCTCCCTCCCTTACCTGGTGAGGTCTGCCAGCTCAGTCCACCGATAAACATTTTACTAGCGGGAGAAAACATAACAGAAGTGAGCACCGATGTCAGATCGGCCATTTTGACGTGTAACTTACAAAAGCTAAAAGGAAAGCGGGGGGGAGCGAGCGAGCGAGAGCCCGGAGGTGGGGTGGGGGAGAAGGTGACGGCGAAATGCAATCCAAAGGTGTGTAACTTCCACGGGGGTGGGGGGAGCCGCGCGGGAGGGGCGGGGGGGGCGCGGGAGATGCCCGGCTCCGCGCACCGCCGTCCCCGCCGCTGCAAGGAGAGCGAGCCGAGGCGGCGCGGTGGGCAGCGGCTGGAAACTTACCCGGGGTCGTGCTGGGAGTCGTTGGCGCTGCCCGAGGTGCCTTGGCTCCCATTTGCCTCCATATCTGAGCCCCCCCGCCCCCCCACCCCCAAAAAACCGAGCCCCACAGCGATCGGAGCGGAGCGGCGGCCGGCTCCGAGCCCCGAGATCTCCCGCTCCCTCCTCCCCCTCCTCCTCCCCCCCGCCCGGGCTCCTCCGAATCTCCCTGCGAGCGGCGGAGCCGGGGCAGCGGCGAGAGCCGTCACACGTGGGCTCGGCTTAGCTCAGCCCCGCTGCTCGCACACCCCCCGTCCCCGCCCC
>NW_004567118.1:12263589-12267077 GCF_000260355.1 Condylura cristata | reverse complement strand
GGGGGGGCGCGGGGAGCTGGCCGCCGCTCCTCGCTAGGGCTAGGGAGGAGACGCCCCCCTCCCCCTCTAGTTCGGCCTCTCCATTCAAGTTCGCCGGCCCGGCCGCAGGGATCCGGGGATGGCACCAGCCGTCCGCCCGGCTCTGCGCCCTTTTTCCAGCCGCCGGGCAGAAATTTAGGTCAAGGACGTCGGGATCAAACCCAAACCCCGGCGCTCCTTCGGCCGGCCGCCGAGACCACCCCCCCGCCCAAGGATCTGGGGGCTTCAGGATTGTGGAGACCCTCCCGCACAAACACCAGCCACAAGTTTTATTTCCCTTTCGCGCTGTAAGTTCTCTGGCTCTCGCTCAACACCGGCACGTCTTGCGCCGCTCCCCGCCCTTCCCCGGCAGAGGTACGAATCCGTGCCCAGGAAAGGTTATTTTGGAACTTTGCGCGTTTTCAGGGTGAGAAAGTACCCACGGAAGGGTTTCCGCGTTAATCAGACAGCGTTTAAAAAAATAAAATAGGTTTATAGGGGTCAAGGTCAAATGATTGGAGTTCAAAGCAGTTTTTTGAAGCCGTTTCGGAGTGTCTCTAGAATGACTAGGGAAAGTGGTTATTTAAAGAAAGCCCTTTCTAGCCTGTTCGCTATTTATTATTATTATTATTATTATTATTATTTCTGTGGCGACAATAAAATGCATGGAATTGAAATAGGGCAAGAAGCCCCACCTTCTGTGGTGGGGTAGCTGAGAGTAGCAGAAACTTTAGACAAGACTCAACCCAGGACCACTGTGGTGCCACGCTAGTCCTGACACCATAGGTGCTCAGTGGTGGCTGGTTTCATCCCCTCCCACAATGAAAGCTACAGACATCAATGTCTGTAGCTTCCCAAAGGCATTGCAAACTTCTCCAGGGGATTCCAAACTGACCAGATTCAGGCTGGATCCAATTTATGGGGTATTTAAAACAATAAGGATACAATTATCCTTATTGTTTTAAATTACTACAATAAATTAAGTTAATACGGCATCAGGGGCAATGTAAAGTTGTGGTTCATCAAATACTCAGATTAAAGTTAAACATGAACTGATGTTCAACTCACACTTTTCCTTTAATTTCATAAGATTAGAACACAGTGAATACACTCAACACCAAAACTACCAAATCCACTGTGGGTCTTGGGAAAGTGTAATACTTGGAAAGTCCCAACACCAGCCAAAGCCCTGGGTGACCAGTTTCTTAATCTCCTTTTCTCCAAAACTGGGATAACTCCTCCCAGACAGGAGTGGTGGGGTGAGCAGAGGGACTGAAATAAACAAGTGTAAAAGTCCCGTTTTCATTGCAAACAGATATGGATTATCTTATTATGAGTCATTACTTTGATTTTTAGAAGGCACTTTAATGCTTTAAGCCACAAGTCCAAGCACATCAAGCAGCTTCCCCGGTCATCTGGGTCTCATGTATCTAAGAGCCAGTGGTTATTATGGTAATTGTTTATTATGGTTATTCTTAATAACAAAATGCAGACAACAAAGCTAACTGGATTGTGCTTCGGAGTTTTACACCAGAACTGCAGATCCTCAGAGGTGACAAGGCCTTTCCTGATTCATTCCCGGTATTCACATGAGCGTACCAGAGGACCCACGCTCCCTAGCCCCACCGGTCAGTGCCTACAGGGTCTCTGGCTAGGGTCCTATGCCCTCTTGGTCCGCCGCTTGCATTATTTATTCTGTCCTCCACACAGCAAGAAAGAGAGGTGCCCTTGCCCCCTTTTGTAGACCTTCACAGCAAACGAAAGAGGGGCTAGTGCTGTGACCGCAAAGTCAGTGACCAAGAAAGAATTAGATCTTAAATTTCCATCACTACATCATTTTTACTTATTTTTAATTTGTGAGCAGTAACATTTACTCTTGTTGGTCTGTAGTTGACAGATTCATAGAATCTGAGTAAACACCACCATAACCAAGAGGCAGAAGGGACTCATTGCCCTCCCTCCCCAATCCCTCTAGTTCCTTTGCACTACATGTATTTGTAATGTAATATGCATTCTTCTCTGGTTCCTCTAATATAGCCCCTGGGTCAGGACCATTCCAGCAACTCTGGCAGCCCCCTACCTTCTTAACATCTCAGCTCATGAAGCGGTTGGACACTTCTTGTACACTCTCCCTTGGAGCCTTTGATGACCATTCTCCTGGGTTTCCAGCCATCCTTCGTGCTCTGCCCCATTCTCCTCTGCCTTTCCTCTAAATATTGGTGTTTGTTCTCTCCCCCCACTATATAGCCTCGCCCCGGGTGAGCTTTTCTGCAGGGTGGGTTCAAATACCACCACAGAGTTCCAGAGTCTAGTTAATTTCCTTTTCTACCTCCCCACTTAGCCTTCCTAAAGGGCACCCAGATCTCAACGCATTCAAAATCACAGGCACATTTTCACCCCTAAATCTGAATCTCTTCCATCTTGAGTGTTGAGTTTTGCTTCCTAAATATCTTCTAAATTCATTGTTGCATTACTGCATTCCAGATCTCCCACTTGAACCCCTGCAATCGCCTCTTAAACAACTTTCCCACATCTATTCTTTTTTTTTTTTAAGATGTATTTATTTGCATACAGACCTGGGGTACAGGCCAGAGGTGCAGGGGCAGTGAGAGGATTCACCAGGCACAGAGTGGGAAGCAGAAGAGGCAGATCGACAAAGTACACTGCTGAGGGCAGCAGAGGGCGAAACAGGAGAGGTCTGCCTCACCATGTGGGTCAGCTCCCAAGTGGGGATCAAACTGGTGCTGAACTGGCAGTGGCTAGCTTAGTAGTGCTGTGCTGTAACCCGCTGGCACCACCAGGGGAGGCCCCCCACATCTATTCTTACTCCGGTTGTGCATCTGGAAGGCTTTTCCTGCTGCCTCTGAGGGGGTCAGATCCCCCTTATAAGTATGCACTCTAATCTCTGCCAGCATGTCCACTATGTACCTTCCCTGTGTGATCCTGTGTTTTATTGCTGATCTCCACCAAGCCACAGCCCTGTCCATTTCTGCACTGCATGTATTAGCACACTGCCTATGGGTGTATGATTGACATGGATATTTGTTGAACCGATTGAAGGATGAAGGAATGAACAAAAGTAAACATCTAATTTCACTGTGGGATTTTTTGGTATCTGTATCCCTAAGTTTAATTGGCTACATTGTTCTCTTTTATTGCCTTTGTCTGGTTTACTGGCCCTATAAAATGACCTGGTAAATACTCTTTTCTCTTTCTATTTTCTGGAACAGTATGTGTATAATTGGAATTACATGTTCCTTGACTGTTATGGTAGAACTTGTTGGATAAAATGTCTGAGTCTGGGATGGACATTACCTGGGTTGATTTTTTTTTTAACTGACTCCATTTCCTTTAATGGTTACAGATCTCTTTAGGATTTTTTATTCTTCTTGAGTCAATTTTTATCCATTTTTTAGGAAGCTATCCACCCTATGGAGGCTTTCAAATTTTTTTTTTTTTAGTTTTTTTTT
>NW_004567118.1:12243562-12263149 GCF_000260355.1 Condylura cristata | reverse complement strand
GGGCTTTCAAATTTTTACCAAGGCTATTTGTAGTTTTCTCTTAGTATATTTTAACCTCTGCTGCATCTGTCCATAATGTCCATTTTTTCCTTTCAAATGTTATGTATCCCCTCTTTTCTAGATCAGTTGTGCCAGAGAAATCCTTTTCCTTTTTAAATATTTATTTATGCATACAAGAACTGGGGTACAGGCCAGAGATGCGGAAAGTGAGACGGTTCACCAGAGGCAGAGTGGGGAGCAGAACAGATAAATGGACTGAGCTACCCTGATGAGGGGAGCAGTGGGAGGGTCAGGAGAGGTCTGTTGTGCCATGTGGGTCACCTCCTTGGCCAGGGATCAAACTTGTGCTGAAGTGACTTCAATAGCTTCATAGGGCTCTAGAGGCCTTAACCCCCTGTGCCACCACCAGGGAGGACCCAAGAAATCCTTTTCTAATTATTATTACTTTCCACTAGTGTTTTCAAAGAATTAGCTTTAGTTTGATAAATATT
Source organism: Condylura cristata (assembly GCF_000260355.1). NCBI lineage: Eukaryota > Metazoa > Chordata > Mammalia > Eulipotyphla > Talpidae > Condylura > Condylura cristata. Next base: position 12,262,658 of record NW_004567118.1, on the reverse strand, counting down.
ATTACTCAATTTTCATTATTTTTTCCTTGTACATTTTACATATCACTCTAACTTGTACTTGATATATGAGTGTACATATATTGTTATAAGATATAACAAATTATTTCCTTCCCTTTCCTTGGGTTTATTCTCTTGACTTTTTAATGATTTCTTAGGTTCATAGCTTAAGTAATTCCCAAACTTATATCTCTAATTTTAACATTTAAAGCTAAGTATTTAATTCTATATACCATTCAGATTGCTTTCCACTAGATAGATAGGATTTCTCTTACCATTCCAGAAAAAAGAATATTTAGATTTTAAATATGACCTATATAGGATTTTTTTTGGTTTGATTTTTTTTCTTTTTTTTATTATTATTAAAAAGTTTATTTTTACATCATTTTGCACATTTTTTTTTCATCTCAATTGTAATCCCCACGGGTTTCCCATCACCAAATCACCCCTGTGCCACCACCATTTGTTTTGATTTTTAGTAATTTATGTCCAATTTAACTGAATTAGGGTCACAGAAGATGATCTGTATGAAGCAGATTATTATATATTGAGACTTGCCTTGGTAAATTGTCAAGTTTCATAAATATAACATGTGATTTTGTAAAGAATGTAAATGCCTTAATGTTAAGTGAAGAAATCTATGTGAGTGTATTAAAATCAGACTTATATGTTATTCAGATTTTCTATACACTTACTGATATTTTGGCTATTTTATAATTTTTTGTAGTGGTACATGAAAATTTTCTTATGTGATTGAATTTGCTAATTTCACCCATAAATCTCTCAATTTTTACTCTCTGTAAATATAAGTGATAAGATATATTTAAAAAAAAAAACTGTTAAGGGCCCTCCCTAGTGGCGCAGCGGGTTAAAGCACAGCACTGAGAAGCTAAAGCCACTTCCGCATAAGTTCGATCTCTGCCTGCCCTGGAGGAGACCACATGGCACAGAAGACCTCTCCTGACCCGCCCGCTGCTCCCCTCAGCAGTGTACTTCGTCGATCTGCCTGTTCTGCTCCCCACTCTGTCTCTGGTGAAGCCTCTCACCGCCCCTGCACCTCTGACCTGTACCCCAGTTCTGTATGCATAAATAAATAAATCTTAAAAAAAAAATCTTACTCTGCTATGCATTTTTTTTAAGCATTTAATTTCCCTTTTTGCTGTATGTACTTTAAGGCTATGTTATTAGGTGCATACAAACTTAGATAAACTGTATTTTTCTAGTCAATTTTTTAAAAAAGATTTATTTATTTATTCATATAGAACTGGGGTACAGGCCAGAGATGCGAAGGGTGAGAGGATTCACCAGGGACAGAGTGGGGAGCAGAACAGGGAGATCGACGAAGTACACGGCTGAGGGGAGCAGCAGGCGGGTCAGGAGAGGTCTGCCACGCCATGTGGATCTCCTCAGGGGCAGGCGGGGATCAAACTCATGCTGAACTGGCTTAAGCTTCTTAGTGCTGTGCTTTAACCCGCTGTGCCACAAGGGAGGGCCTCTAGTCAATTTTTAATACACACATAGGTTATCTTTAACCACAGTGCAGTTTCCTTCAAAGTCTAGTTGCCAGCAATAAATATAATTACTCCAATTTCCAGTTAGCATTTGCCTGATGTATCTTTTTCCACCCTTTTTATTTTCAGCTATGTCTTTAAGTTCCACATGAGTCTCTTATAAATAGCATACAGCGGGATCTTGGTCATTTATTTATTTAGTTGACTAGCAAGTTTAGTCCATTTACATTTAATGTAATTGTTGATATTTTTAATGAAACTTAAGGTCACAAAATACACTAATCATGTTCTCTGCTATAAACATACTATAACCACTGAGTATATTCATGGTCTTATTTTATTTTTTGATATAATGAGCACCTGTAAAGCACCTAGAAAAAGTAAAGCAATGACTGTAACTTACAGCTACTCATCTGTCTCTCCCCATCTGAAGTCACCACCAATCTCAATCTTGTATGTATTATTCTTTTGCTTTTTAAAATGTTTTATCAAAATCAATCTCAATCCTGTGTGTATTGTATTTTTAAATACATCAAATCTTTATCACATAGTTGTTTTAAAATTTTATTAAAATTTTTGAGACTTACTTTACATTTTATACAACATCTGTAATAGGCCTTTGAGTTGTTGCAATTTTTTGCTATTATAAGCAGTGCTGGTAATATTTTTGTCTTCTGGTGTATACGGCAAGAAGTTATCTTTGGAGTGATTATGGGGTCATGTGATGTGTGAATGTAAAACTTACAATTTTCTAAAGTGCTATTCCAATCTGTACTCCCACTAGCAATGTATTTGGGTTTATGTCTTTAGGCTCATTTTACACCTTTAATTCTACTTCCTCAAAGATTTTCTTTATTTCATTTCTTCTATTAAATTGATGGAAAATTCTTTTTTCCCTTTTCCTTTTCTACAACTACTAGAGGTTTTTCTTTATGATTACAAGTTTTAACATGTACACTGATTCAAAACCCCTAAACTATTCAATAAGATAAGAGTCAACAACTTCAATTATATTCTCTTTTACCTGTATTGGTACTTGCTATTTTAGTCCCACCTCAATTTAATCTCTTATTTTCATTTTAGTTTTATACAGTACAGTCATTGTTTAGATTTGCCCATTTCTACCAATCTATTTACCTTTGTTTCTTTCTTCAGGTTAAACATTCATTTCCTTAAAGCATATCCTTTATTAGTTTTTTCAGGAAGGTTATGTGACTGAAGTTATTATTGTCTTTATTCTCTTATTCTCTTCATTAATGTAAAGTTGTCTTACTTCACTCTTTGAATTATTATTTCTCTGGGTGTAAAATTATAAATTGGAAGTGATTTTATCCTCAACACATTTTTTTAATGTGTCCTAACTTCTTATTTCTCTGTTTATTGCTGTTACATTTGCTGCCAGTCTAAATGTCAGCATACCTCTGTAAATAAGGTCTTATATTTCTGGTTTTAAGATTTTTCTCTTGGCTACCTTCAATCTCATTATACAGTGTTCAGGTATGAATTTCTTTTTATTTATCCATCTCAAGATTCATTATATATCCAGATTCTCAGGATTCATGAGGGTTGTTTTTTGTTTTTGTTTTTGTTTTCAAATCTAGAAAACTTTCAGCCATCATCTGTCAATATATGAATCCTGTCTCCTTCCCATTCTGTTCTTTCTTCTGATACTCATATTGGGCATAGAATGTATCTTGTATCCTACATACTCAGAAGCTTTCTTTCAGATTTTTCCTTCATTTCTCCTCTGTGTGCTGTTTTCTGAGCAATTTCTTCATATTCACTGTGAGTTTTTCAGCTCTGTCATATGTAAGTCATTCACTAGAACTTTTCATCTCAATGACTAGAAATGACATCTGTAATTCTCATTCAGATGTATCCCTTTTTAATAATATGTTATTTTCTCATAGTTCCATATGTTCCTTTATGTCTTTAATTGTTTTTATGACTTACAAAGTTTGTCTGATGGTCCTGTCATTGGAGGTTCTTGGGACTTTTGAACCTACTACAGCTTGCTTTTGGTTGAATACATGATTGTATTCATGTATGTTTTGTAGTGTTTTTATAATTTTAGCTTCTTCATCATTCAACTTTAGGGTTCCTGGACCATACAGGTAGCATGAGCCCAAATTTACATGAAGTCTGGGTTATAATCCTGAGTTTTCAATGAAGACTTTTTATGTCCATTTTCAACTCATGCCAAGACAAATTTTCTTGTCTCCTTGTACGATTGGGAGATTTTTAACCAGTGACTTACTTGTATAGTCATCCATCCTTCTGATGGATTCAGCTTTATGTAAGGATCTCAGTTACATCTTCCCTTTTTTAAAGTGCCCAAACCACAGTTCCTCCCCACTTTGATGCTCCAACTTCAGAGTCTGGAGGCCAACAAATCTACCTAAGAACAACTCCATCTGCTTACTGGCTCACAATGTTGTCATCTCATTCCTGGCCTTTGTTTACTGTCCATGAGTCTGTGGATGCCCCTTGCATTTTGACCAGTACCTCTAGGTGGTTTATAGTGAAAGGATTTTTAAGTTACTTAGTCTGCCATATTGCCATAAATGGAACTCCCTTCCATTTAACTTTTAGTGCTTCTATTTCAAATTTTTAATTTTCCAGTTTATATTAAAAATTAGTTTTTTCCTAGAGTACTGTGAATTTTAAGATGTCCATTTATCTGCTGATAATATTTTATGGGTGAGACAATATTGGAACTGTGTCAAATGAGGCAAACATAGGACAACCCAGTACATGTCATATCACCTGCGTACTTTAAAAAATTACTGATGTTTAGCTCTACCCATGAAATTCTGATGTAACTGTTCTGGGGAACAGTCTGGGCTGTGGCCTTTTTTTTCCTTTTTAAACTTCCCACATGACTCTAATGTGCAGTCAAGGTTAAAAACAAGTATTTTGGAAAAAAAAAAAAAAAAACTGATGAAACAAACATAATGATCCCTGTGCCCACCCCAGAATGTCTGATTGCTTTGGCCTGGGGAGAACCCTGCCGTAAATTTTTTTTTTCCTTTTTATCCCCTGGATGAATGTAGTGAGGGGTCAAGAACCAGTGTTTTTCTTGGGCACACCCAGTCAAAAGAAAGGATTTCAAATAATGTTACCCGTGGAAGCATAAAGCAACAATCCAGGCCAGTGGATCCTTCTGTGTGCATAAAGATCTGTCAGACTCCCAGGGAGCTGCTTCAATATCCAGATTCCTGAAAATTGTGCTCTGGTAGATTATGAGTACTATTAGTAAGTCTTGCATTCCTCAGAGGATCATGAGGGGCAGCCAAGTTTGGAAACCACTCAGCTAGCTCATCTTGTATTGCAAAGGGAGAAACCTTCCTGAGAGGTGTTGTGCGTTTTTTTTTTTTCCTCAATGTCATGGAGCTGATTAAGAGGAAAGCTGATTCCTCCCCCCAGTTTAATGTCCACTTCATCCAGCTGCAAACACAAAGCCTTCTGCCACCTTTAGAAAGTCTTGACCATTTCAAAGAGGCAGCCTTTGGATGCATACCATGACTTTAGCAATGTGGTGTTTGCTGTCTTGCTTCGGATGTGGAGGCACAGTAGAGATGAGATAAATTCCTTGAACACGGGGTCTCACTGGTAGCCCTGTAACTTTGAGCCGGTAAATATAGTCAATCCCTCCTGCCCACACTTGTAAATAGGGAATTGTGATGATTTTAAAATATTCCAGATCTTTTAATTCTCTTCCAAGAGGTGGAACCTATTTCTCTTCCTGCCAAGTGTTTTCTTAGTAACTGCCATTTTAGAAAAGATTTATTTATGCGTACAAGAACTGGGGTACAGGCAGGGGTGGGTGGGGGACAGTGAGGATTCACAAGAGAATGAATAGTAAACAGGACAGGCAACCAGGGCCAGAGAAGAGGTCTGCTGTGCCACAAGGGTCAGCTCCCTGGCTGGGGATCAAACACTCACTGCAGTTGCTGCAGACAGCTTCATAGTGCTTTGCTTTAACCCATTTGCCACCAGGGAGGGCCCTTAGTAATTGCCTTCTAATGAACAGAATGGTGTGGGAATGATGCCTGGTGAATTCTGAGGCAAGGTCACAAAAGGCATTGTGATGTCTGTGTTGCTTTTCCCACTCTCTCTCTCATCTCTTGCTCTAGGGAATGACACCTGCCATGTTGTGACAATACTCAAGGAGCCCCTATGGAGAGGTGCATGTGGAAGTAAGGTTTGCTGTCAACACCCTGAACTTGCCAGGATGGCAAGGTAGGTACCTTAAAAGAGAAACTGCCAGCCCCAGTTTAGCCTTCAGATGATAGCCACCCTAGCCTTCAGATGATATACACCCTCTTCATGAGAGACCAGAACCTCCCAACTAAGCCATGTTTCTGGCCCCCAGATACGATGTGAGAGAATAAATATTTGTTTGAAGCTACTAAGTTTGGGGAAATTTGTTACACAGAATAGATATCTAATACAGAGATGCTTCCAAACGTACATCAGAGTTGCTTGCTTTATAGGTTTGCCATAGGATTCATATATTAGCAGAATGCTCTGGCTAGACCCTGACCAAATGAACTGCACGTTAGATAAAAAGTAGTGATTGCCTATTATTAATGTTATCAGATTGCAACACATTTCATGTTCAATTACCTAAACTGCTCTTTCTGGAGCATCGCTTTGCGCCTCTTCTTATCCCCACTGCACACTTATGAAAGGTCACTGTCAAAATATAAAAGTGTATATATGATTTAAATGTCTTCACTCAGTTACTAACAACGGTGAGCACATCGTCAATTTGGAAAGGCAAGATTCACTTAAACTGGCTCTTTTTCACACAGTGCTCTTTGTTTACCTTTTAGTATTGCATTTCACTACCATTCTGAGCAATTCTGATGTAAGAGTCTATTCGCTTTAGTTGTCCCCATAGTTTCACAAGCCTTACTCTTCAGAGCAGGCATGGACCCTCTCTGGTGGTGCAGTGGGTTAGAGTGCAGCACTGCAAGCGAGCAGCAGCCGCTTCAGTGGGAGTTTGATCCCCACCCTGGAGGTGACCCACATGGCATATCAGATTTCTCCTGATCTGCCTGCTGCTCCCCTCAGCAGTGTACTTCGTCGATCTGCCTGTTCTGCTCCCCACTCTGTCTCTGGTGAATCCTCTCACAGCCCCTGCAGCACTGGCCTATACCCCAGTTCTATGTGCACAAATAAATAAATCTTTAAAAAAGATACCTTCACATGTAATTTATTCACTCCTAACAGTGTTTGATATATTGAAAGATATAAAGATTTGTTTCATTTAAATGATGGAGATTTGTCTTGATTTTATTTCTTTTCCAAACAGGAGGGGAATGTAGAAAGCTCCCTCTTGGAGGGAGAAAACTGGTTATAACTTTCTCCTTCATTTTCCCACTTTCAGGAAACCGTTGAAGAGTTTTGCTCCCTTTCATCCCTTCCTCTTCCTCATTCCTCACCTTTAACTCAAAATTATCACCCCCAACCTTGTAGCTAGCCTACAAGTCAAGCTGAATGAGAACAGGTCAGACTCAAAATTCATCAATATCATGTACTAAATGACCTCAGGCAAGGCTCCTTCAAGGTAGCCATATGAGGGACACTGATGGGAACACTTTCATCCTCAGGAACTGCAGAAAGATCCACAGTAGCTCGGGGAGTAGCTTGGGGTTAGAAGCAAAGCTGGTCCCAGACTCCCTGGTGGGCAGATTGTTGAGGGAACACCCTGTGCTTCCTGGCGGCCCCCCACCACCACCAAAGCGCTCTTACTTAAGTGTATGTATTGTAACAAGCCTCAGCAATGAAACAAAGCTCCCGTGCTCCTTCTCAGGACTGCTCTTGAGTACCTCAAGCTATTTAATTATTGTTTGTCACTGTGTCATCAGTTTTACAAATAGTATTATTTTATTAACTGTCTTCACCCTTGGCATCTATGGAACTAGGACCCCCTAGACCTGGCTGTGGCCCCATGCTTCCTGGAGGTTGGGAGAGCAGTAGGCTACTTGACCACTAGACGTTCTTAACAGAGCAGCATAAGAGCTGTCATTTTGCCAGTCTTTTCTACCTGGAACCCTTTTTGTCTGGTTCCTCAAGCTTAATCTTCCATTTCTTTTTAATCATTTACCAACTTAATCCTCATAAAAGGTCCTAGGCCCCTAGAGAAAATGGCCATGCTTTTGATTGCATCTGGAAGCGGCATGGTCACCTTCCCTTAATCGCTACACCCACTTGGTGCCCCATCCCCACTGTGGCCTGCCTGCAGACAGAAATCTAAATGTCACAGCTGGAAACAGGCAGAGCCCTGCACTCAGGCCTCCTCACAGTCTCCACCGTTAAGTCTGTCACCACCAAACACTCGTCACAGTCATTTCCACCCCTGAGCTATAAAGCCCCATCAGCTCACCAGCAACAGCTCAGAGATCAGAGTCACAAATCTACCCACTGGTTTGGCTCAGCGTTGGATCTGCTTCAAAATACTTTGCCTATCACCATGTACACAGTATTGTACGTGACCGAAGCAGTAGTAAGTAGCACGGCTGTATTGTTATCTCACCATATCGCTGCATCTTCAGGAGGTCAACCCGACAATATGTTTGAGTGAGAAACATGGAGACTCAAGGGTATGACGCCCTCTTCTGGTAACTGGAGGGAACTCCTTCTTGCGCCCATGCACATCAGCTCCCTCTACTGGCAGAGGGAAGAGTTGCTGTTTCTCATCTCCTGTCCCCAGGATGAGGGAGTTCAGGGCCCTGTTTTCAAATTCTGAGACTCAAGCCCCACACATCCGGAGCTTTCTTGAAGTTAAAGCCAGGAACCATGGTAATAGCCCACACCGCAATTTCTACAATTATCAATCAGCTAATTCCAAGTGTTTGAAAAAAACTCAAAAAAGGAAAGGGACAAGAGGGCAAAAGCACTGTAATCTTTGCAGGAGGACTCAAATAGAAAGATATCAAATTTATTTAACTGAACATGATAGTGACACGTAGACAGAGGAAAGAAAAGGGAAAAAAAGATGAAATGTGAAGACAATAGAGAACACACTGGAGAGTAAATTGCTGAGTAAGACACTCATGCTAAAAATAATACTGCTTGGAGAGGGCATAAGAAGTAAGTGTGGTTGTGCCCACGGGTGGGAGGAACAAGAAACTGTGGATATAAACACCCAGAATTAGAACAAGATGAAGAAAGGACCGCAATCCCAGAGAAGGGATGAACATAAAAATCATCTGAAGTCAATCAGAAAATTAATTTTGTCACCAAACTCTTGTTTTTGTGGATTCAGTGATGCTGGAGGGACTGGCCACACCTCTGGATTTTAAACAGGCCCCAGAACCCTGTCACCAATTCAGCATAGGCCATGCAAGAAAGAAGGGCAAGACCCAGGTTTGTCTTTTATAGTTTGGGTCATAGATAATAATGAACATTCAAAAAATCAATTGCCCGAGTGGTTGATGGGTAGGCCCGGCTTGGCAGAAGGAGTTTGCGGGGAAGACCCCGGGGGCTTAGCTGATCACAAGTCTGATGTGAACCTACAGCACAAGGAGGCTGTTGAGAACCCTAATGCAATCTTCAGCTCTATTAATAGAACGGCAGAGTGGGGAAGGAGGGAGGCAATAATCCCAGCGCGTTCTAGCGGGTCAGGCCACATGCAGTTTTATGCTCAGTCCGCCAGCTATATTTTAAGAGAGGCACTGGCAAATTCAAGCCTGTTCAGAAGGGCATGAAAAAGATTGGACGCCAGTATTTAGAAAGCATCAAGATTAAGATGACAGTCCTTTTACAACTGGCATTATTACACAGAATGATTTTTGCACTGAAGACACAGAATCTCAGTAGCTGGCATCAGAATCCTCAATGTTTATTTAACATCTCTGAGTTTGGGAGTGTCCTCTCCATTCAATGAGACAACAGTCTATCTCCCTGCAAGCCCAATCTGAAGGACAGAATCTGCTCTGAGTGCCTAGCTCTGAGCCAGGCACCAGGCACCAAGAGTAGGTGGTGTCTGGTTGGATTAACAGCCCCACAATCTTGGCATATAGTGACAGATGTCGGCAAACACATGTGCTGATTTGAAATGAGTTGCAAGTGATTTCTTATAGGGAAGGAGTAACAGGAGAGAAAAAAGAGATTTTCATGAGACAGATATTTGCAAGTGTGGAAGGATAAAGGAGAATCATTGATAATCAGGGAAGAGAAGTCATGAGTAAGGAAAGATGAGAACAGGAAAGTTCAGCAAGACAAAACTAAAGGGTCTCAGTAGCATCAGATGCTACCAAGAAGTGCAGAAGAAAAGGAAAGCCGAAACGTGTCCAGACCATTGCCTGATGTGTATGTTAGATCTTCATCCAAAAAAAAAAAAAAAAGAACGTCATCCTTGGTGGTCTAGAAACACATTTAACACATTTCAGGAAAACAGTGGCAGTAGAGACAGCTTCAGTAGGACATTTGAGGAATGGTGCATTTATTGGACACGTCCTACACACCGAGCACAGTGTTACACGCCACTGACATTCAGAAAGCATCAGACTTTGTTGGCGCCCACTTCCATATCAGTTGCCGAGTTTAAGCCTAATATCTCCTACAGGGGCCTCTCTGGTAGTGCAGGGGTTAAAGTCTCTTCACTACAAAGCTATCAGCAGCCACTGCAGCACAAGTTTGATCCCCAGCAGAGGGCTGACCCACATGGCGCAGCAGACCTCTCCTGTCCTGCCCGCTGCTCCCCACAGCAGTGTATTTCGGTAGATCCACCTGTTCCCTCCACTGTCTCTAGTGAATCGTCTCACCCCAACACTTCTGGCCTACACCTCAGCTCCTGTATGCATTGATAAACAATATATATATATTTTAATTTTTAAAGACTAATGCCTACATATTCACTAGGGAAGAGTGGAAGAGTGGGCAAAACAGATGGCCTGTTCCCCACCCAGGATGAATGTCCCCTACGCATAAGAGAGTATGTTCCTTGGACATATGAACACCTTTGCGCACTCCGAATATGGCCAGCCTGCTTCTAGTATTCGCTTTCCCTTGTTTCGTGGGATGTTTTCCTTTCCTATAATTGTTTGGAAATACAATTCTTATCTTAACATCCCTCATGTTTGCTCGCACTTTGTTATTTACCAGTGAAATTAATATCACTCTTTACCCTGCTCACATTCCAGATCCAACATGTGTTTTTTCATCAGTGGGCTTGTGTTTGGTTGATTAGTTGTTCATGTGTAATGTAAGATGACAGGAGCTGTAATACAGAGAAATGATGGCGGAGTATGCAGGCATACGAGCTCTGGGATAGGTTTCTTGTTTTGCGGGGTGGGGATAGGCAAGAAGACAGGTTAGAGAGACATTGGATTACTTGCAGATGGGTGACCTTCTCCTCTTCCAAACTGGTGACTGAAGCAAAGTAGGGGAAATTAAAATAAATGGTCTTTGCCAGGAGATGCCACTCCCTTGCATCTCCTGGGTCTGCCTCAGGAGACCCTCATGGATTTCTGGATCTGTCCTGGACAATTGCCCAAGTCACTTGACTTGAATTTCCCCATCCGTATCATGTCCAAAGAGCCTGTTGTATGTCGGCTTCTCCTACAGGTAGTTTTTCTTGCTCTAACTTGCATCTACAATCCCCAGGCCATGATCCCCTCACTGTAGCCAGAAGGTCTTCGCGGGACTCAGCTCAGGTTCCTTCGGTGGTTTCCTACCGTACTCAGCCCCTTTGGTGCGGCCGACAGGACCTCCACACTCAGGTCCTGGCCTCCTTTCCCCTCCTACATCACTCCCCACTGCCTACCATTTCTCAGCTGCAATGAATGCTCTCGCCCTCGGCCTCTCCTCACAGGCTGTCCCTTCTCCACTCTGTGTGGTGACCTTGTTACTTTCCAACTCGTAGTTCTAATGCCACCCCTCTGAAATGGCTTTTCTGATCAACTTCTCTGGAGTCACCTCTCACCCCTAGCTTCTTAATTCATCGCCTTATTTATGTCCTGCTAAGGCTCAGCTGAAGGCCTCAGTTACCCTCAGGTGGGTCTTTCCATGTAGCAGGATGGACTTCGTAACAGCAAGGAGCTGGATTCTAAGAGGGAGGAAGCAGAAACGCCAAAATCTGAAATATTCTTCACCTATCCCCAGATCATTTTCCAGCATACTGTCCCATCTTCTTAGCCCTTCTTGCTCTCTGAAATTACCGTATTAATGTATGTTTCCTTGGCAGTAGCCTGCTCCCTCCCCTCATGAGGATATAAAATCCGTGAGTAGAAGGCTTGCCGCTATCTTCCACTGCACATGCCCAGCACAAATCAATCCCCAGGAATGTCTGCTGTATAAGTGGTTGTTAAATGCTTAGAAATAAAAATAATTAAGATGAACATGAAATGCAATGAAATACACAAGCACTCACACTCCCAAAAAATCAGTGTGCAGAGAACTTTTCAAGAAAAGCGCTGAGAGCTGAGGACTGGGGAGCCTGCCATGCAGGCAGCTGGGGGACTCGAGTCCTGTTGGCCACCCCCTCCTGCCTGCTATAGAGATCATCACAGAGCAGACAAGGGAGTGGTGACTCAGGCACAGGGCCCCAGGACACAGAGGACCCTGAGGTGACTAGGGTCAGAGCGCAAGGCTGGCCCATAAGGAGAAGCAGTCTGTGGCCAGAAGCTGCAGGTCTGCCCCTGTGGTGCCAGGGGCAATCCCTCAGGTCCCGGGCCTCTGCATTGAGTTTAAGCCTGCAGTAGAAGAGGAGGTTGGTTTAGCCCAATTCCACTCATCACTTACTGCGTGAACACGGTGCTGGATAGAGGGGTGGGGTGGGGGTTAAGAGAGAAGTGAGAGGTATGGGGCTTGTGCCCAAGCTGAGAACAGCTGACAGGTGGGCCATGCAGGTGCAAAGATGCCTCTTGAACAGGGTGGAGGGGTTAGAGGCAGGGGAGGAGCCAGCAGCCCCAAGTTACAGACAGGGGAACAGCAGGAAGTTTCCCAAATGGGCAAGTACTAAAGGTGACTGGCAAGAAAAGCATTCCAGAAACAGGAAGCAGTGATGTTTGGGGACCCCCAAGAGCTCTGACAGACTGGAGAGGGCACAGTCTGCAGGTGAGTTAAAACAAGAAGTTTATTACCAAAAAGTCCCTCAAAACCAATCCCTGGAGCCAGTAGCCACTGGAGCCAGGAACTGAAACAAAGCAGCGGTGATTCTCCAAGTAGAAGGCCCAAAAGAAGTTTTGCAGATTTACCAGAAGGAGGGGGATGGAAATGGGCAGGCAGAGCCACGGGTGGCTCTGCAGTGATGGGAGTGACTCCAGACAGGTAGCCGAGACATGCTGGGACTGAACCAAATCCTGAGTGGCCACTGTGAGATGTGTCTGGGGGCGTGGGAGCACAGGGTGAGTATGAAGGCAATGGAGGGGTATTTTGTTTGGAGTGGATGAACCGATTCTGAAATTAATGTGCACTACATCCTAGTCCATGGCAGTATTACTCACAACCGGAGTGTGGTAACAACCCAACATCCATAAACTGGACGTGACGGGTCTCTACAATGAGGGGGTGTTCAGCTACACAGAAAGCAGAAGCGCCACGTGGCACAATGGATGCACCTGGGGGCTGTACACGGGTGCAGCCAGGCAAACGCTGTGTGACTCCACGGCACATCCTCACTTACCACCGTCAAAGGGCTCTTACAGACAGCACTTTTAAGTGAAAGGATGTATAACAAGGCCAACTTTGTCCTGGGCTCATTGATATAAAGAAGACTTAAGTTCTTACGGCCTCTTTCTAGTTACAGAAACAACACTGAATTCCTAAATCAAAAACCGACACTTCTGGGCCCTCCCTGGTGGCACAGCGGGTTACAGCACAGCACTAGAAGCCAAAGCCACTTCAGCACGAGTTCGATCCCCGCCCAGGAAGTGACCCACATGGCGCGGCAGACCTCTCCTGACCCGCCCGCTGCTCCCCTCAGCAGTGTGCTTCGTCAGTCGGCCTGTTCTGCTCCCCACTCTGTCTCTGGTGAATCCTCTCACCGCCCCTGCGCCTCTGGCCTGTACCCCAGTTCTGTATGCATAAAGAAATAAACCTTTTTAAAAAAAAAAAAACTTCTAATATTAAACCACAATTTGTATTTACTCCTCCATTCATCTTCCGATTCACTTGTTCCAGTTCAAAATCTCAGTGGCAGAGCCTCTGCCAGCAGCTCAGAGTGCAAGGCAGGACCCGTCCACACAGGCACCCTCCCAGCACACCCGGCACACCCACACTCACGCACACGGAACCGCAGAGACACAGCCAGGAACCAAGCATGCACATCTTTGGGCTGCAGGAGGAAACTAGAATCCCCGGAGACAACCACAGATGCCTCTGGGAGAACCTGCACAGTCCACAGTGGCCCAGATCTTTGTTCTCTCATCAACATTATAATGAAGCAACTTTATTCCAGGGTCTGCTGTACTTAGAATAATCAAGTTCAGAGAGGCAGGAAGTTGAATGGAGGTCACCAGGGGCTGGAGTGAGGGGGAAAAACAAGAGTTATTTTTGCACGAGTGCAGAGCTTTGGTTTGGGATGATACAAAAGTTCTGGAAATGTGCGGTGGCAACGGCAGCACAATCCCCCGAATGCATGTCAGCGCACTGAATGGAGGGAGCACTTCAAAAGAGTGAAATAGTAGGATCTGTGGAGTGCGTATTTTACCACAACAAAAAAACATAATGTGGAAAAATAAACAAGCCAAGAATTTTCAGGATAGCTCTGAGAAAAACAAGCAATGAGGACATGAAACCCTGCCAGTTATTAACACAAATTATAAAATCTCAAGAGCTAAAGCAGTGTGGTGCTGGCCCCTGATGGCACAGGCAGACAATGGAACCGATAGAAAGTCCAGAAATAGGCTCCAATCAATCAGGACTTTCACGTGCAGGGAAGGAGCCTCTGGGCACAGCAGAGAAACAGTGCTGGGGACAACTGGAGCCATGAGAGTGAAAAGTGAAGGAGCCTTTTCTCACACTTATCTAGCAGGAAGAACAGCACACAGAGAAAAGATTCAAGTGTGAAACACGATGCCCTGCAAGTACTAGAAATAAACAGGAGCATTCTCGGTCCCCTCAGACAGGTGAGCAGCCCCAGCAGGGCCTCTGGGTCAGTCCTTTAACAACCTCTCTGTGCCCACGTCATTGGTGGATGCGAGCCCCAGGGGAGTTGACACGCGCAAGGTGCCTGCAACGGTCCCACACGCACAGCAAGTGACCCAGGCCAGCGCTACCCCACGGTTGTCACCATCACTAATCAAGTCTACTGTGAGGTGGAACAAGGTGGCACAGAGCCGCGCGCATAGTGGTCGGAAAAAGAGGGCACTGGGAGAAACAGACACACCTACATACCTGCAGTAAATGGTAAGTGTATTTTATACTCACGCTACGTGAGGCACATCTCTGGCTGGGCCAGTGCACCACGAACTCCAGGGGGCACAATTCATTGTATTCGGCAGCAGTGGTATCCCAGGGGCTCACTCTATATGGAGTGTGCCCCACGGTGGTCCTGCTAGCGTGGCTGACATGGTAACGTTTCTGTGGGAGAACACAAGGAGCCGCGTAACACAGGCTGCCAGTGGAGAAGAGACACGGGTGGCATGGAACAGAGGTGGGAAGGAGATTTTTGTTATATAGCCTTTGTGCCTTTTCAATTGGGCACCCTGTGCGTGGGTGACAGAAGACTCCTCCCACCATTAAACACATAAAAGGCATTGTAAAAATTTTTTTAAATGTACACATATGAAATTCACACATAAAAGTAACAATGCACCTTAGGCAATTTAGGAAATACAGACAAGGATGAAGAGAATTATAAATTAAGCATGTCTCTGGTTGTGTCTGAGTGTCTGTCTGGAGGGCTTTGGAAGATGGGGGGTAAAGGGCAGAGGTGGGTTTTAACTGGCCCACCGCTTGTTTAAGAAGTTTTACTAGAACACAGTAACACACACTGGCCATGCGTCATCTAAGGCTGCCTTCCTGCATCACTGCGTCGTTGGGATAGAGTCCATACGGTCCTCAAAGCCAAAAATTGTATTACTGGTCTCCTACCAAAGAAGTCTGCTGATACCTTTTATGGGGGACAGTATGGGCTTTGGAGTCAGCCGTGTGTGGGGTTCAGGTTTCTACTCCCTTGCTGACCAGTCAAAAAAGCAGGAGGAGAGAAGTTATAATGTGTATGAAACATCACCCCCAAGGTTTGGTCCATGCTGAGTGCTTCAAAACTTGCATCATACAATCTAAAAATAACGTTAAGAACATGCTGTCTATCACTACAAACCATATATAGAGTTCTGATTCCTTTTCTTTTCACCTAAACATTGTACCACAAGTATTTTCCTACATTACAATTATTCATGAATATTATTTTCTTGCTTGCTTTTTTTTTTTTAACTTTTTATTAGGGATACTTTCAATCATGCAAAAAAGTAGGGAAACTAAGATATTAAACATATACGCCTATCTTAAAGACTTCGTCTATAGTTTTGTTAAAGTATTTTTAAGTAAAGTGCAGACATCATGACATTTTAGTTTTAAGCATTTGTACCTACAGTCCAAAAAAAAAAAATGTTCTACATAACTTCAGAATTTAAAATGTCTCAGCATCACCATATATCCAGTCCACATACAAATTTCCCAATTGTGTGCAACATTTCTCTCTCAGTTTTTATTCAGGCCAGGATCCAATCAAGAACCAGGCCTTGGACTATCTTACATGTCTCTTTTGAACTAAACATCATCTGCCTCCCTGTTTTTTTAAATGACTGACTTGTTAAGGAGGCCAGGTTAGATAAATGGTGCATCAAATAGCTGGAAGGAAGCAGAACTTGTGCACTCATTTTCTTATTATTGTTGGATGTTTCTGTGGATTCCAATGCTTCCCTAGCACAAACAATGCTGCAGAGAACATCTTTTAAAGCCTCAGTTTGCCCTGAAAGAAAAACACAAAATTCTTTGCCACCTGGTGTTACCATCTCTCTGCTTACTCATCCTTCCTCTGATGTGTAGTGAGTGACTTGTGCTATCACCCTGGAGCTTTCTTCTTTTGCCTGGAATCATCCTGCTCTGAGGGACTGGAAAAGTAACAAGCCGCCTACCTGCTTCTCCTTGGGCCTAGGCTTGAGCGACACGAGTCCTGCCAGTTCTCTGCTCCTCAGCAGTCCTCACCAACCCACCCTTCTCACTGCTCGCCATTCCAATGCCACCTCTTCCGTGCAACCATTCTTCCTGGCCTCCCAGTAGAAGTGGCTCCTTGCTCTGCGCTGTGACAGTGCTGCTGGGTTGGACTTAACCCTGAGCTGCTTTGTCTCTTTTCACCCCTCCTGGTTAGTGGGGACTGGCAGGGATACATGTCTGATTCTATACAGCACAGCAGCCCGCAATGGCTGCGCTTACACACTTTCGGACAAGGTAAATGGACATGTGGAAGTGAGTTGTGTAAGGAGAGGGGGCAAGGCCTGTAATCAAGCCTGACTGGAAAGCCTCGTACTCTCTGGTAAGCCACTACACCTTTCCAAGCCTCTAGCCCCTGCCCTGTCAAAAAGGGAAAAACGTATCTACCTGATAAGAGTTTTTAGGAGACTAACAGGAAAGGGAGAGCTTGGTTTTTCACCCGATCCAACCTATCAGACCTAACTGCTTAACAAATATTTTTGTAGTGACTTCTTTTACTATACTAATAGGAAATTCCATAGTCAATATATCTAAAGACATAATTCCTCAAAAAAAAATCAAAGTGCTGTCTAAGGCTGAGTGTAAAAGACAGATAAATATAAACAAATTTGTAATTCCATCTGCAAATGCCCTCACATGATTCCAGCAGAAGCACAGTGAAGGGGGACGAGGACAGCAACTAGTCACAACACACTCATTAGTTTGGATTTCGAATTTATGAAAACAGAGGTACCAGTGTTCACCATGATGAGATGAATATTAAGATAAATGATAACAAACTATGTGTATGCATATGATAAGAAACAGGGCTATTATCTTAATTGAAGTAGGAATGACGAGCCAAAACAAAGATTATCCAGTTGGAGAAAATGACAAGTTATTCTCACAAATGAATCAGGGCTTATGAGGGAGCACAGTCTTACAACAATTTCCTAAATTAAAAATACACCTCCTGTCTTGATTTCTCACCAGACACTTACTTTAAGTGTGCACAGGTACATTCTAAAGTCACACACGACGCAGGCCAACTACCCTTTGGGCAAGACGGTCCTGTGTATCGGAGAGGTCTAGCATCCTTGGCTCCCCCCTAAATGCCAATAATGAGGCCATTCATAATGACAACCAAAACAACTTAAAAGTTTCAAAATTCCCCCGAAGTGCAGTACCACCTCCATAGAGAACCACAGATACATGTGAAAGCAATTTGAAAAGCTGAAAGCACTTTTAAATACACAGTATAATTAACCTGTAAGAACTGCAGCGGACTCTTGGTGGCTATTATGTATCTATTCTATTTAAATGAAGACTTGAATGATAAAACAGCGTTTTATAAAACTAATTTTCATTTCTGGGAATATGACAAGTAAATCAATATAGTTACTGGAACTCAAAACTCTTAATTAAAAATAATTTGGGGGAGCAGAAAAAGTAAGAATTCTAGTGCAAGGATTGAGCATGCAAAAGCCTAGAGACAGAAGTAGAGCACAGCATTTGGTGAGTTTGGTAACTTGCACTTTGGAGCCCATGACTTCATAAGGCTTGTGAAAAAGAAGGCAAGGCTCTAAGACTACCCAAGATGAGGAGTCCCCCAATATCACCAAAGGTTATACTCACAGTGTAGGGATTAATTTAGAAACACCGCCAATACCCTCTTGGACACTTCAAGGAAAAGCTGCTTCAAATTTGCACTGAAGATCAGGATAAGATGTGTGTGCATGCATATGCACATGCCAAGAGCCACCACAAAGCATTCAAACCATAAGCTGACCATAGTTTATAGCAAAAAAAACCTCTATCTGGGTGGTCTGACTACCCCAAGTGGATAATGGAACTAGAGTCATCCCAAGAAACAGTCATGCCTGTAGCACCTGGTTGAAGCAAAAATGAATCTTTTATAGATAAGTCAAATTTTTCCAGACCTCAAAATATGTCCATATATAAAATATCAAGGAAAGTTACCAGACTAATGGGGGGAGGGCAATAACTAAAGAAAAAGAAAAACTCAGTAACTATGAAATAAGGCACTCAGAACTTAACACAGAAGTGGCAGGTATCCAGAACAAGGCTTCAAGAACTTCAGATCTTGGAACAATAAGGTGAAGACTAAAAAATACTTATGTTTAATATGTCAAATAAAACCCATGCATAAAAATATGTATAAAAACAAGATTTGGTGAAAAAATCAAGCAATTTAGGAAAAGAATAAAAAAAAAGTATGTTTAGAAGAAAAAGAACTCAATGGACAGATTTACTAGAATAATGAAGAGTATGAAGAAATTGGAAGACTGACCTCAAAAACATAATGCAGCATAGAGGCAAAATGAAAGGTGAAAAAGACATGAGGCCTCCCTGGTGGTGCAGTGAGTTAAAGCACAGCACTGAGAAGCTAAAGCCACTTCAGTATGAGTTCGATCCCC
>NW_004567118.1:12232897-12242822 GCF_000260355.1 Condylura cristata | reverse complement strand
AGTAGTGAGAGAAGGAAGATCAACTATTATTAAAGGAGTGACACAACTTATAATTCAATGCCAGTAACAAGATATCTTAAGTGAGCTTAGAAAAAATATGATATTCATTTTTAATTCTATCCTCATAATGAAAGGGGAAAAGTCATTTTTAGACAAATAAAAATTGAGACTTAGGTACTAACATACCACTACTCTGACAGAAGGAAAATTAGTCCTGAGGGGTGATGTAAGGAGCAAGAAGGAGTAAAGTACACAAAAAGCGAAAAACAGGTGAAACGCTGAGCATAGAAAGAAATAATCATAGACCTCTGGAGTTTTGAAAGAAAAATTGATAGAACTAAAATACACCATGGTAATGGTATATAAATCAGGCACATATAAATAGAAGTTGTAAGGTTTTTATACTTTTCAAAAGAGTAAAGTTATTAACTTTGATGTTGCTAAGTTACTTGCTGCTGTTCCTAGAGAAACTATTTACAGAATAGAAGGAGAGTTCTGAAACCAGTAGAAGAAAAAATGGAAATGAAAGAAAATAAATAAATCTAAAAGAAGGTAAAAAGGAATAGAAAGGTAAATGGAATTTACATGTGTGTAGGGGGTAAGAATAAACAAAACATGTAATAGTTATAAACCCAAGCATGTTAAAATTTGTGACAAGTATAAAAGGAAATTCATACTCCACCTAAAATACAAAGGTTGTCATAATTTAAAAAAAAAAAATCTAACCATACACTGCTCAAACATCTTAACTAAGAGTACAGAGAGTAATTGAAAATATAAGGGTAGAAAAAAACATACTAAGAAAAGGTATGTTGGTTATAACTTAATGTTAAGCAAACTGGACTTAAAATGAAAAACCATCACCAAAGACAGAGTATGACTTGAAAATGTTAAGCACTTTAATTGAACAGGTAGGCATGCTGATTTTAAATTTATACACTTAATAACTTTGCAAATATATTTAGCAAAAATTATCAAGAGAAACAATTATAATGGGACACAATCTTTTTTCTTAGACAGGAAAAAAAAGTCTTCAGTATGAATAGGGATAAATTTGAACAAGGCATTTAATACAATTGACTTAATGGACATTATGTCAATTCAGGAAGTAAATGCCAAGATGGGGTTAGATGTGCCAATGGTTTATTAAGAAAGTTGCCTGTCATGTCTTAAAACAACTAGCAGCAACAAATGTTGGCGAGGATATGGAGAAAAAAGAACTCTCCTGCACTGCTGGTGAGAATGCAAACTAGTACAACCACTATGGAAAACTGTTTGGAGGTTTCTCAAACTGCTAAATATAGAGCTTCCCTACGACCCAGCAATCCCACTCCTAAGTATCTACCCAAAAGACACAAAAACATTGATTCAAAAAGATACCTACATCCCCATGTTTATTGCTGCCTTATTTACAATAGTAGCACCCAAATGCCCAAAAGTGGATGACTGGATTAAAAAGATGTGGTACATATACACAATGGAATATTACTCAGCAACCAAAATAAATAAATAAACACATGCCTTTTGCAGCAACATGGGTGGAGCTGGAAAAGATCATGCTTAGTGAAATAAGCCAGAAAGAAAGGGAAAAATACCAGATGGTTTCTCTCATAACAGGAGTATAAAGGACCAGGCGAGAAAATAATAATAATGAACAGCTATATACCAGAGACATTTTATGGGGGTGGAGTGGGGAATAGGATCAAAACAATGGGAAGAGAGAAATACACTCGACTATGGTGATGGCACATGGGTGATGGGAAGCCCAAGGGGATTACAACTGAGACGGAAAAATGCACAAAATGATGTAAAAATAAACTATTATATTATTCAAAAAAAGAAAGAAAGAAAGTTGTCTGTGAAGGACAAAGAAAAGGGAGCAGGAATATGTAGAGAGAGCCTTCTGACCACAATTCAGGTGTGAAAAGAATGGGAGAAGGAAGAACTGGGTAGGAAGTCTCAGATTACAGTGTGGGTCCATAAATGGTTAGGCCAGACAACTTGAGATAGCACTGAGTCAAAGTTGCCTGTTAGAGGACTTTCACATCCCACAGGAATGGATTGGCACTAATATCCCCAATCTGCTTAGCTGTCGACTGAGGGCAGCCCAGGAGAAGAGGGGTCTCACACAAATGTACTGGTGGCTCCAGAGAAATAGCAGTGAAGGTGTCCAATTCACTGTGCTCCCCACAGGAAGAGCTGAGAGCTGAGTTGCACATGTTCATGACCACCACACACGTGTTTAGCAGAAGAGCTGAGTGCAATGTTTTCACTGTGACCAAAGATATATTTAGAACTCCATACCTAAAAAACTGCGAAACACGTTCTTCTCGTGTATATACATTTACAAAAATTGACTACATACTGTATCATAAAGCAAACCTCAGTACATATCTTAAGAATTGAAATCATACAGACTACATGCTCTGAACTTAAACTAGAAATAAGCAACAGAAAGCAAGTAGAATCTACCACCCTGGAGTGAAAACATCACAGAAATTAGAAAATAGTAAGAACTGAACTTCAATGAAAATCCAAAGCAGAAAGTTGGGTATAGAACTAAATAATGCTGAAAAATTGCCCTAAAATATTATCTTATATAAAAGAAAAAACTGAATGTTAGTGGCTTAGGTCCACTTTATGATGTTAGAAACAAATCAGCGAAGCAAAACCAAGAAATGTAGGAAAAGGAAATAAGGTAAGAATGGGAATTAGTAAAACAGAAAATAAGCACAATAGAGAAGATTAACAAACCCAAAAGTTGACCCTCTGACTAGACTATTAACGGTAACAAACCTCTGGTAAGACTGACCAACAAGTAGTCAGTGCATAAATAAATACTAACAGGAATGAAACTATGATGTAACACAAGAGAGGATAGACAGTCAAACAAAATAATAAGAGGACACTGTTGAAAAATTTTTTGTCATTAAATGTGAAATCTTCTGTGAGGCAGACACAGTCTCAGAAAATCCATCTCATTTAAGAAATAGAAATCCTGAAAAATCCTTTAACCATGAAAGAAATTGAATGTGTAAATTAAAACCTTCCTACATATTAAAATCCACACCCTGATAACATCAATAGCAAGTTCCAGGCATTCAAGGAATAACTAATTATAATCTTATATAAGCTATTTCAGATAATTTAAAAGAGCTCCCATTCCCTCAACTTATTTTATGAATCTAGCATTAACTTGGTACCCAAAGTGACAGTAAAAGAAAGTAATATTTCAGGCAAAGTTCTCTCATGGTTGTAGATTTAAAAATCACAAATAGAATATATGGAAAGGATAATAATGAACAAAGCAACATAATAAAGAAGTAAAACCATAATTTACAAAGCAGAAGTATTTGATAAAATTCAACATCCACTGATTTTAAAAACACTAAGAAAACATGGGTTGGAAGGAAATTTTCTTAACCTGATAAAGGTTATCTACCAAAAGCCCTGTAGAGGAGGACCTGTCTAATGCAATAAAGTAATAAAAAGAAATTAATGATAGAAAAATTAGAAAGGAATGGGCCCTCTCTGGTGGTGCAATGGGTCAAAGCACAGTACTGTGAATCTATTCGAAGCCACTACAGCACAAGTTCCATCTCCAGCCAAGAAGCTGACCCACATGGTGTAGCAGACTTCTGATCCTCCCATTGCTCCCTTCAGCAATGTATTTCAGCCTGTTCTGCTCTCTACTCTGTTGCTGATGAATCCTCTCATCCACCACACCTCTGGCCTGTACCCCATGGGATTCTTGTATGAATAAATAAATAAATAAATAAGTAAGCAAGTAAATAAATAAATAAATAAATAAATCTAAAAAAGAAAGGAAGGAAGGAAGGGCCTCCCTGGTGGCGCAGGGGTTAAACACACAGTGCTATCAAGCTATCACCAGGGACTGTGGCATAAGTTTTATCCCCAGCTAGGGAGCTGACCCACATGACGCAGATGAATTCTCCTCTCTTGCTCACTGCTCCCCTCTGCAGTGTATTTCAGTATATCTGCCTGTTGTGTTCTCCACTCTGTTGCTGATGAATCCTTTTACCCTCTCCACCATACCTCTAACCCAGTTCTTGTATGCATAAACAAATAAATCTTAAAACAAAAAAGAAGAAAGATTAGAAAGGAAGAAAATGCCAATATTTGTAGCAATGTGGTTGTAAACACAGAAAACTGAAAGAAATTTGCACAACTTATCACACTATTAAGAGTTAATAAGTCAATTTAGTACAATTGTTGCATACAAAGTAATTATCACAAAACCACCTGAATTTCTACCATCTAGATGAAAGGAAATTTTAAAGGTATTTACAATGGTATCAAAAAAAATCATCAAAAATCTAGGGAAAAAAATCTTCATTAAGTGGGCAGAGTTCTACACAGAAACTATAAAATATTATTGCTAAATATCAAATCAGATCTACAATACATCTGGAGGGTTATACTGTGATCATGTGCTAGAAAACTCAAGATAGTGAAGCTGTCCATTCTCTTCAAATTGACCTACAGAATTAGTTTTAATAAAAATCCCATCATATTTTAAAGTTCCAAGGTCCTATTATTGTTGCTAAATATGTACAAATTGATTTTTATATACTGAATGTATAGTTCATGACATTACTAAGCTAATTTAGTAGTTTTTACACAGATCCCTTAAGACATTCTATGTAATTATGTTATTAGAAAATAAAGTCAGTTTTATTTCTTCCTTTCCAATCTATATGCCTTTTATTTTTCTTGTTTTATTCTCTTGTCTCCATTAAAATTTTACATAGAGGTGGTAAGAACACACCTATGGGCCACACTCCTTATTCTAGGAAGAAGGCATTAAACATCTCACAACTAAGCATGTTAGCTACAGAGTCTTTTGAAGACAACCTTTCATCAGGTTAAAGGATTCTTTTTATTCCAAAGTTTTTATCATGATCTGACTTTTCTTTTATAATGTGTTAATATGATTTACACTGATTGATTTTTCAAAGGCTAAGCTAACCTTAAATTCTGAGGACAAATGCCAGTGATCATGATGTATTATCCTTTTTACATATTGCTGGGTTCAAATTGCTACATCTTTGTTAAAGATTTTCTTCATTAGAGATGCAAACATCCTAGGAGAATCTAGCAAACTGAATTCAGCAATGCATTGAGAATCATAAATAACAACTAGATGGGGTTCATTCTAGGGATGCAAGGATAGTTCAATACATGCAAATCAATCAGTATCACTTATCACATCATCCAAAAGAAAGATAAAAATCAATCATTTCAATGGACACTGAAAAGAATTTGAAAAGATTCAACCTATTTATGTGGGAAAAATCAATAAATTGGGAGTAAGGGGACATATCTCAACATAATAAAGGCTATATGTGACAAACCTACAGCTTATATCATACTCAAAGATGAAAAAATGAAAACTTCCCCCTAAGATCAGAAAAAAAAAGGATGTCCATTCTTACCACTACTGTTTAATGTAGTATTAGAAATCCTAGCAAGAGCAATTAGACAAGAAAAAGACATTAAAGAAAGCCCAATTGGAAAAGAAAAAGTAAAGCAATCACTTTTTGCAGGTGACATGATAATGTACATAGGAAATGATAAATATTCTGCACACACACACACACAAACCCTACTAGAAATAAGAGATGAACACATAAAAGAAGCAAGATACAAAATAAATATATAGGATACTTCCTGGTGACCCAACAGGTTAAAGTGCAGCACTATGAAGGTATCTGCAGCCACTGTAGCACAAGTTCAATCCTCCACCAGGGAGATGACCCATATAGCATGGCAGACCTGTCCTGACCCACCCTCTGCACCCCCCAGCAATATATTTCAGTAATCTGTCTGTTTTGCTCCTCACTCTATCTCTAGTAAATCCTCTCACCACCACCACCCCGGCCTGTACCCCAGTTCTTATATGCATAAATAAATATTTTAAAAATCAATATAAAATTCAATTGCATTTCTTTATATAACAGTGAACTTGAGGAAAAAGAAATTAAGAAAATAATCCTGTTTAAAATGACACCCAAAAGGGTGAAATACTTGGGAGTAAGCTTTAAACAGGCAGGTAAGGATCAATATAATGAAATCTTTAATGTTTCTTCTTTCAGTTCACGAAACTTTCTATTTCTTTGTGTTTTATTTCTTTTAACACAAAGAAGCAGAAAGGTTCATGAATTGAAAGAATAAACATTGTTGAAATGGCCATATTACCTAAAGTAATTTACTAATTCAATGCAATACCTATCAAAATCCCAGTGAAATTCTTCAAGGAACTAGAACACATGTAGGCAAGGTTGTGGAGAAAAAGGAACTCTCTTACACTGCTGGTGGGAATGCGAACTGGTTCAACCACTACAGAAAGCTGTGCAGAGCAGTCTCAAACTACTAAAAGTGGAGCTACCATATGACCCAGTAATTCCACTGCTAGGAATCTATCCAAAGGACAAAAAAACATTAATTCAAAAGAATACCTGCACTATGTTTACTGCAGCACTATTTACAATAAGTAAGATGTAGAAACAACCCAAATGCTCAAAATTGCTAACTGGATCAAGAAAATGTGGTATATGTACACAACAGAAGATTATCCAGAAATCAAAAAAGATAACACGATTCACATCAACATGGATGGAGATGGAAGGCATTACACTCAGTGAAATAAGCCAGAAAGAAAAAGAAAAGTATCAGATGGTTTCACTTAGAGGAGGAATGTAGGGGAACCAAATAAGGGACCAGGGGGGGAAATAATAACAAAGAAATTGGCAGGCAACTATAAATCAGAGATATTATGCAGGAGATGAGAAGGGAGAAGGATCAGAATAGGAGAGGAAAGAGCACAGGGGGCTATGGGATGGTGCACAGGTAAACTGATGGTGGGATTTCTATGAGGACTACACTTGAGAGGAGAAAACAAATACTAAACAAAAATGAACAATGACGTAAATATATATATATAAATTATATAAAAAAAGAAAATAGAGGGCCCTCCCTGGTGGCACAGGGGGTTAAAACACAGCCCTGAGAAGCTAAAGCCACTTCAGCATGAGTTCGATCCCTGCCCCAGAGGTGACCCACATGGCACAGCAGACCTCTCCTGACTCGCCCACTGCTCCCCTCAGCAATGTACTTTGTCACTCGGCCTGTTCTGCTCCCCACTCTGTCTCTGGTGAATCCTCTCACTGCCCCTGCACCTCTGGCCTGTACCCCAGTTCTGTATGCAAAAAATAAAGGAAAAAGAAAACAGACTAGTTTGTGTCATAATGTGGTTGTTACTAAGCTGGAGCTTATCAGATCCATGGATTTAGAGAGATTTCTTCATATTTGAAGGAAAAATTTAACATCTATTCAAATATTTCCTCCTATTTGTGCTCTCCTTCAGGGATTCCAATTGCATGTATGTTAGATATCTTGACTTTGTGCTATGGCTTGATACTTTTCCAATTTTTTATTTTACAGATTTCATTTTGAACACTTTCTACTGTGTCTTCAAGTTTAGAGACCTTTTCTATCTTTAATCTACTATAAATTCATTGTATTTTTCATTTCAGATAAACATTCTTAAAATTTTGATTTTGTTGCTTCTTATATTTGCTATTCATCTTTTTCTGTATATCTCTGAATACACACACACACATATATAATTCATGTTTCAATGTCTTTGTCTGCTACTTCCATCACTTCTATTATTTATAGGTATGTTTGTGTTCATTGATTAATTTTTCTCTCCTGGTAGTGGGCCCTATTTCCCTGCATCTTTTATGCCTGGTGATTCTTTATTGGATGTCAGACATTGTAAAATTTATATTAGCTAATGCTACATTTTTTATGCTCCTTTAAAAAGTGTTAATTTTTCTGGCATGCAGTTAATTGGAATCACTGAATCCTTTTGAAGCTTGATTTTAATCTTTGTTAAATTACATCAAGAACGGTCTTCAGTATAAGGTTGATTTATGCCCACTAGTGAGGCCATCAGTTTCTGACGACTTCAGGTATGTATTAGTCAGGGTTTTCTAAAGAAACAGTTACTGTATTTGCTGAGTGATAACAGTCAAAATAAGTATAGATATTTAGGATATACTTAGATACACAATGGGTACATACAGGTAAGATGTTTTTTCTTCCCTTTTATGTCCTAGGTCTGAAGCCAAATATCACTGGGAAATGGACTAACACTAAGAGAGAAAGAGTCACAGGTTATCTAATGCTAACACAGACCAAACCAATCATCCTTCACTGGTGGGGGGAATGTCTAGTGGAGTGTAGCTGCACCCAATGTTATGAATGATCACAGGAGACCTTATCTTGGGGGTGATAATCATAACAGCAAAAGTTAATTTAGTCTCAGAGATCCATTTCATCACAGGTTTTTGGAGCCCTTGACAGAAAAATTAAATCTGACATCAGTCCTCAGGCCAACATTGTTACTGCCTCCCAGCAGGGTGATCTCAGACACCTGAGGACCCTCTCTCCCTGAGGGCTGAAGTCACCTTCTTCAACTCAGTTAAAGGGACCTGAGCCTCTAGAAGACCCTCATCATGGAGGACTAACACAGCCCTTGGAAAGTATGGAGTAACTTACATAAGATCTCTATCAAGTCAGAGGCTCAAATCCATCCTTGCTTTAATTCCTTGACCCCATTGCCATCTTGTCTTTACCCCCTCCCTATACAGGTTCACAAAGAACTTCACATCCTCATCTTTTACATTAAGGTCAGACTTCAGAATTGGCATGTAGCTGATTAGACCACTAACATTCTTTTGAACAGCTGACATGAGATCATACAAGAAAACCTGAATTTTCTCTCTAATGGCAATGATGAGTCATCATTTTCATGCCGCAGAAGCAAGCATAAACTTATTATTCATGATAGATGTAAGAAGGATGTAAATAGCACAATGTTTAGCACCCTGGCCCACGGTCAGTTCACCCATAATTAAAGGTGACCGTTACACTCAGTATTTGTACCACAGAACAAGATGAGTTCATACCTCCCCTGTAGACGAGACAGGAGAGAGGAAGAAAATGAAGACAAAGGGAAATAAACGTTTCTTCTCCTTGATGAGTTTGAAGCTATAATAAAACAGGATTTAGGTCTTTGGTGAATAATTTATGTTTATCTAAAAGAAAAATAAAGGCTTCCATCATATTTCATCTCCTTGTTATTGAATTCTAGAAACTGATATTCTAGACTGGAGCTTCCAGAAATCTCCAGCAAGTTTGCCTGCTGGAGAGTGCGTCCTCTATCTACCTCGTTGGTTCCCTTTGGCTCCTCTAGGATAATAGAAAGAAAGGACGAAAGGTAAAGGGCTAAAAAATCTGATCTGACAGTGGTGTCACTAGAGAGAGAATTGTCTCATGGGTCTCCCCAGGGACCTTGAGGTTCCCCTTTGATTCTCTACAACTGAATTTTTTGATTGAGGCAGAAGTCTCTTAGGCTAACTGCTTATGACTTCCCACAATCAGACACCAGGCACTCTTCCCTCCATGTCCTTCTTCTGAGGTCTCTTTGTTCCCTGAAGGAAGTTGGGTGGGCAGTGTCTTTTGAAAACAGCTTCAACCTTCCTAAAGTTATTTGGAGTGATATGCTTCTGACTTTTATAGTCGTGCACTGATTCTTCAACACTGATTCCTCTGCTGCCACCGCAGCGTCCATCAGCCCTGCAACTTCTCTTTCAAGCAACAGGACCAAGTTCCAGCCCCAGTGTCCTTCCAACAAAGCATGGCACATAGCAAAATCTTAGGTGGGTGGTTTATTGAGAGTTTCTACACTAGACCTGAGGTACAAGGAAATGTACCCTAATTTCCCCCAAGTGGAGATAAAGAGCAACATCACAACACAACTTCTCAATAGATTGTAACATCTGACTTTTAGATCTTCAACCCCACAATACTCAAGTTTTTCTTTTCTTTTTTTTTT
>NW_004567118.1:12215318-12232317 GCF_000260355.1 Condylura cristata | reverse complement strand
AATTGACATATACTTAATAGCAAAATTTACCTTTCAGTATAGAGTTTTGAGTTTTGACAAGTGCGTACAGTAACAAGTGCATACTACCATCACCACTATCAAGATAAGGAATTTCATTATCCCCCAACTTCCTTTTACTGTAATCAGTTCCTCCCCTCACCTCTAGCACCTGAGAGCCTCTTATTTGTTATCTGTCATCAATGTCTTGCCTTCTACAGAATGTTGTAAGGATGGATTCACTCAATATGAAATTTTGAATTTGGTTTCTTTCACTTAACATAATGTTTTGGAGATTCATTCATATTGTCCTGAGGATTTAGTAAACTATTTTAATTTTTATTGCTAAATAGGATTTCATTGTATGGATATACCATAGTTTATCTGTCACAAATTGAAGGGCTTCTGGGGTTTTCTAGATCTGGGCAAATATAAATATAACCACTATGGACATTCATGTATAGATTTTTGTGAGAACATTTATTTTTATTTCACTTGGGTAAAGTTTAAGAGTGTGACTGTGGGATCTTGGGTTAAAACTTTCAAACTTTTTTTACAGCAATTGTGCCATTTTGCATTGCCACTGACACTGTAAGAAAGTTCCAGCTGTCCTTATCTTTTTCAGCACTTGGTATTGTCAATTTCAAAAAGGTTATCCATCTAACAGACATGCAGTGGTGTCTTTTAGTTTTAACTTGCATTTTCATAATAACTAAGATATTGAACATCTTTTTATGTACTTATTTGTAACATATCATCATTGATGAGATATGAATTCTTTATTTTTATTAATTGGGTTGTTTTTCTAACATGGAGTTTTTAGTTTTTAGCTAGTCTCAAACTAGGTATGTATTTAGCAAATCTTTCCCAAGTCTGTGGCTTGTTTTTCCTTCCTTTAATGTCTTTTTCCAAAGAAAAGAAACCTTTAAATGTGATGTCTAATGAACTGTTTTAATGAATCATGCTTTTAGATTTATTTATTTATTTATGCATACAAGAGCTAAGGTATAGGCCAGAGGTACAGGAGGGTGAGAGGATTCACCAAAAACAAAGTGGGAAGCAGAACAGGTGGATCCACTGAAATACACTGCCAAGGGGAGCAGTAAGTAAGACAGGAGAAGTCTGCTGTACCATGTGGGCCAGCTCCCTGGCCAAGGATCAAATGCCTGCTGCAATGTCTGAGGATGCTTCATAGTGCTAAGACTTAACCCCTTTTGCCACCAGGGAGGCCCTCGATCTCACATATCATTAGACTCCTAAATATTTCATGTTTTGGATGCTATTATAAATAGTACTTAATTTTTAAAATGTTTTTATTGTTAACCATTAGGATATAGAAAAAGAAATACATTTTATTTCTGTATGTGTGGCTTTGGATCTTATGATCTTACTAAATTTTCTTTTTCTTTTTTGATCTTACTACATTTTCTTATTTGCCTTAGAGGGTTGGGTTTTTGCAGATTCTTTGAGATTTTTCTATGTAGACGTGGCATACTTTGAATATAGTTTTGTTTCTTTTATAACCCATGTCCTTTATTTCTTTTTCTTGCTTTATTGCATTAGCTAGGACCTCCAGTAAAATGTTAAATAAGAATGGTGGGAGCATACATTTTTGCCTTATACCCAATTTAAGAGTTACAGGTTTTCTGGAAGACCTCTCACTAATTTGTAGTCGGAGAACAATATTCCTAACCTCTCCCAAAGGAAGAGTACAACTTCTACTCAGTGACAACTCTGTCCCCCCAAATTTCAACTTAACTATGACTATTACAACTTTACAAAACCACTTGCAAGATGCTGCCTTTTAAGTCCTGCATATGTATTCAGCACCTCTTTCTGGAATTAAAGCAGAACTTGCTTGTTTATTTTCCAGCATTTGTTTTCAGTCAAAGCTAAGTCATTCTCACAGACAATATTACTATTTAAAAAAAAAAAAAAAAAAAGGAAAGTTAGGTTCAATTCTCCTAAAACTAACTTGCCCAAGGTCATATAGGTATGAAATGGCATGATTCAAACTCAAGTTCTGTTAGGTCCAAAGAAGGTATTTTTTTCCACTGGGTCACATCAGTATAGATAAAAAAGATCAAGCCGTATTTATCTCTCCTCAAATACATATATAAAACTAAAATAGCTAAGGTATTTCTAAATTTAATTTAGTCAGTCCAGAATGCCATGTGATGGCTAATAGGAGAAATAATGTATTTGTCCTCCAAATGACCATGAAATAGTAATCATCCTGTATCCTGAAGCAGGTGCTGAGGTCAAAAGCTGGCAATCCTAATTATCAACACTGGTCCCCTCAGATCTCCCTTCAATAATCTAGACAGAAAATCAGGACTGACAATATGGATTCTGTTTTAGTCAAGAAATTTGACCATATGTCTCTAAATCAAGTAGTCTAAGCCAACTCACCCCTGTGGCTACTTCAGAAAACTCAGGCTCCACCTGGACATCACTTCATGTTAATGAGAGGGAGGCAGGTATTAAGTATAAGTTTAGGGTTGAAACTGTTCCCACTGAAATCACGAACTGAAAGGAACATAACTACTGTCATTCATAATCTTAGGCAGGTGAAGAAATCTTTTCAATGTTTTCTCCCAAAAGACATTTCCTAGGAGTTATACATGTTAAGTTAAAAGGAGGTGTCTCCATAGTTCCACTGGTACACATTCAAACAACTGAAAAAAGAAGCTTTAAAAAAAAGTAAAACCTGTACATCAGTGTTCATGGCAGCATCATTCACAATAGCCAGCAAAGTAGAAACAACCTAAATATGGATGAAGAGATGAATGGGTACAACTCTGGTACATCCATATAGTGGAATATTATTCAATCATAAAAAGGAACCAAGTACTGACTCATGCCAAGGCATGGCTAGACCTTGGATATATTATGCTAAGTGAAAAAAAAAAAAAAAACACAGAAGCCCACACATTATCAGGTTCCACTTATACAAAATATCTAGAATGAATACATCCATGGACACAGAAAGCAGATTAGTGATTTCCAGGTGATATGAAATGAAAGAATAAGAAGTGACTGCTAGTAGATATAGAGCTTCTTTTTGAGGTGATGAAAATTCTGGAACAAGAACGATGAAACTTTCAGAACAAGGTAGTGGTAACAGTTGTAAAACTCTATGAAGGTACTAAATGCTAGTGAAGTATATGTGTAAAATAGCTAACACAGTAAATTTTTGTGGGTATTTTACCACCACTCCCCAAAAATGTATATATTACCACACACAAACAAGAGGGTTCCCTGCCATAGAATCAGGATATAGTTGTCTAGCCACATCATTTCCTGAAAAAGCTCTTTTGCCTAATTTAGTCCCTTGTCATAGCCCACCAGGATTATCATAGTAACAGCCTCCTACCTGGTCCCTGGCCCCAGCTGACTTTACTTCTACTCCATCGTCCACAAACTTTTCACAGTGTCAAAAATGAGTATATCATTTCCTTGTTTAAAATCTTTCAACAATTCCTAATGTCCCCCTGCAGAAAGATCACACCCCTTCACACAGCATCCAAAGGCACCTCATGACATGGTATCGATTGTCTCCGTGTGGGCCTCCAAGGTGTGTGTACCCTGATACCCTGCCATCTCTGGTGCACTGCTGGTGCCAAGTAAATATTTGTGGTATGAAGCAACAAGAGTGTAGCCTATCTATCTAATGCCAGCTCCTGCTAGCCCCCCAAATACCCTGCATTCTAGCCAAGCCTCCAGCAAGTCATGCTAAACTGTGCATCTGAACCCTGGTACACACTGGTCTCTCCATTTGGAACATTTTGAACCCATCTGTCAATCTGGGCAAATGCGGATCCATCCTTGAAGACTCAGTTCAAGTGTGCATTCTTCTGTGACTGTCAGTCACTTCCATCTCCCCGTTCCCACAGCGCCCCGCTCAGCCCTTTGTGGCAACACTTAGCATTCGTCGTGGGATCATTTATTTACTTCTCTGTCTCTCTAACTGGACCGTGGGGACTGAGGAGCTCTTCCTCACCACTGCCTACCCCGCCCCCCAACCATGTAATGCTCAAGGAATAAACAAAAAGTAAGTAATTTGTCTTACAGGCGTGACCTGGGGAATTATTGACTTATTTGTTTATTTTTGCACAGGAGGAAATGTGTGCATTAAGCCAGAGATGGAGGGCAGCTGTCGCTAAATCTCTCTAAGCCATTTTATTTACTTGGCTAAGATGGAGAAGTGTCAGACACTGAAGCAAGTGGAAGGGGTGAGAACTGGAACAACTAAGAAACATTTCCCCTTCATCAAGCACCTCTTTCTGAAGGACCCTACCATGCACTCGCTGAGCAGATCAGAAAGTGGGCCTTACCCGTCTCCCTGAGAAACATACCTCCCACTGAGCCTGTCTCTGAGGACCCACCTTGAAAATGAAACTCTTTTCCTTCACATCCTTGTTCCTTTATCACTTCGTGTTCTTTCGCCCACTATGTCTAGAGGAATAATCCACTGTGACTCTTCTTAATCATGTTGTCTTTCCAGTTTGGTCGGAATGTGTTGCCTGTTCTGTGCCCTATCAGTTTCTCATGCTCGGTTGTCTTGGTTGGCACTTTCTGTTCTGCAGCACACAGGAGGTGGTGTGCCCACACACCACCTACCTGTGGCAGGTAGGACTCAAAGAGGGCCTCCCCTTCCTGACTGTCAGTCTGTGAGGCACTTGAACTCCAGACTTCAATCGTCAATAGGGCAAGACAAAAAAAGGGAAGAGAGACAGGAGAAGTCTGCTTCAACATGTGGGTTAGCTCCCTGGCTGGGATCAAACTCATATCGTGGGCTGAGTGGCACTTGGGGTGTGTTGGCCACAACAATTCTAGGCCTTGGTCAGTCCGGGCTACTAAATGGTCAGTGTATGTGATGGTATAGCAGGGTTAAGACGCAGAAAAGTGGAACTAATAATAGTAGCAAAGAAAGAAAATATGTTTATGGTAGAAAATAGACCCCTAAAGTTTGACATGGTGCCTCTGTCAAGTCCAGAGGGAGGTACAGGTCTCTTGCCTGAGGTGAAGACCACTTCTGTGGGCCACAGGAGCACCACCTGCTCGTGCCAGTATGTGTGCTGGACTTCACTCTCCTTTATGCTGCTTATGTATAGGATAAGAAGTCAAACCAAATGAAAGAAAGTTAACAGGCCAGAGGATTATCAAGCCGTGAACCTGGACTAACCTCTGTTTTTGGCCTAGCATACATGACAGTGTTATCCTGCCATAAGAGTCTCCGGGTGATTTCCAAAGTGAAATGCCTACTCCCCCCTGGCCTCAGGCAGAAGTTCCCTCTGCAGGGCCTTGGAGAGAACTGCACTTGGCCCTTGTCCCCCCTCTCCTGTCTTGTGCTGCCTTGTTTTCTCACTCGCCTATTTGTAGCCTCTGGGAGCACTTCTTTAAGTATATAACTTGCACAGTAATCCTCATTTAAAGATCTTCTTCCTGGGACTATCACCTAAGACATTGAGCTTAAGGAGACAGGCTGAGAAGGCTGTGACTGCACTTGGTGATCATCAGGACCGCACAGTGGCTCTTGCAGCAGCACCAGATTTAGCATAGAAATCTGAATTTCAGATAAACAGGATGCCCAGTTAATTTGAATTTCAGATGACAACAATCTTTTAGAGTAAGTAGGCCCTGTGCAGTACTTAAGCAATATATATACATTATGTGTACACATAAACACACACACACATATACACACATACACGATATGTATGCAAAAATTATTGTTTATTTAAAATTCACTTTTTTGCAAGAAGAACTAGTGTGTAGGCCAGAGGTGCAGGGTTGAGAGGATTCACCAGAGACAGAGTGGGGAGTAGAACAGGCGGATCTACTGAAATGCACTGATGAAAAGAGCAGTGGGCAAGACAGGAGAGGTCTGCTGTACCATGTGGGTCAACTCCCTGGCCAGGGATCGAACTCAGGCGGTAGCTGTGATTATGCTGAGACTCAATCCCCAGGCCACCAGGGAGGGAGGCCCAATCTAAAATTCATTTTTAACTGAGCATTCTGTATTTTATTTGGCAAACCTGAGTACGGGCCCTAGCTCAGGCTTAATGGGTCCCTTCATTTAAGAACCTCTGGAAAAAAATGTATTTTAAATATAATTTCATAAGTAATAAAAATGAATAAAGTTCAGTATAAATTTATTATCATCTATTCATTATTATTATTATATTCTTTTTTTCTTCTACTTTAAAGGAAATGAAACCATGTTCCATGGCCTGAGGCACCATGCCTCCTGTGCCTGACCGATGTGTCTGCCTGTGGCCAGCTTATGACAGCTTTGAATGCCATGATCAGACCCGTGCGGACTTTCTTTAGCAACCATTGTTCAACTAAGAGTTTGGTCTTTTAGGAAGTTGGACCTCGTGAGAGTGTGGAGAGGAAACCAAAAAATGGAAAATCCGGCACAGGAGACGATGGTCGCCCTAACTGAGGGGAACAGCAGTGGGGTCCAACAGGGCAGCTGGCCAGAGCATCGCCCTGACGCCCACACGCTCCACAGCTCCAGATCTGTCTCGGACAGGTGCGGCGTGCGCACAGAGGGAGGGGCAATGGGCTCCCTAGAGGTAAGAACCACTGCTGGGCTCACCAGCTCCTCCCGTGAGCAGGCAGGGCACCCTCACTCCGCAACTACAGCCTGGGTCCCCACCAGGTGGAGCGCTGAGAGGCACCCCAAGCTGAGGATAGGGTTCACTGCCTGTTCTATCAGACAAAGGCTAACTGAGCACAAATGTGCCTGTTAGGCTCCATGCTACTTATTGCTGCTTTTATGCAGAGTTGATTATTTATAACAAGGACCAAATGTTTCACAATGTCTGAACTATTTACTATCTGACCCTTTACAGACAAAGTTTGTTAGCCTGCTCCGGGCTACGGAGGAGAGCTGTAGACTGGAAGTCTGGCAGCAACTGGTGTTTGTGAACTGGGGAGACCTGGCAGCCCGCCGCCCTGTCTGTTCGCTGCACACCGCAGGCTCCGTCTCCCCCACACCCACCAGGGGAAGCAAAACCCAATAAATGCTGTCCACGCAGGCGGAGATGGCTTATTTGAGGGCTACTGTGGCAAAGTGGCAGAAAAACCTGCCCAGACGTTGTGAATAAAAGTGAGAAACCAGCCAGCGAAGATCAGGGTGGTGCTCTGGTGGAAGCCGCACGGTTGGGGGCGGGGGCTGAGGAGAGGCTGGCAGTGAGGCAGAAACCCTGCCTGCCCATTCACCGTCGTTTCAGTAGTCCAAGGCACTCAATGGGTACTTTTCCTGACCTAATTAAAAACTGGATTGCTATTTTGACAGAGAAAAATTGTACTTTCAGCTGTTGTAGAAAGAAGAAAAGAATAAACATTATCAAGACCGTCTCTTAGATTAGGACAAAAAAATCCAGGAAGAGAAGCTTCAAAGCTGTTTTTGTTTTCTCTGCTTTGAAATAAAGACAGTCCTGATAATTTTATCTTCCTCGAAATATAGCAAATAAAGTCTGTTTACTAATCCTGGGCAATTCCATACGTAAATTAAAACACACACTCACACACTGAGCACTTTAAACAAATCCTCCTGCCGACTCAAATCCATCATTTCACTTCCTGTGGTGAGGGCTTTATGACATAGATCAATGCAATACGGAAGTTTTGGGGGTGATTCTGTTTTTCATACCTTGCTATTTGATGAGTCTTCAGATGGCCATCTAAAGAACAGCTTCCATGCGGTCTCGCATGGATCTCAGGGAGGCTTCAAATGGGCTGACATGTTGAGATAGGGTGAGTAGAGAGATAAACATGTTTTTGTCTAGTTTCTTTAAGTCAGCTTTTAAAGTGAGTTGGAATACACTATTTAGTGAATTCATGAAAAATCAATTTTTCTTAACCCTGAGAATATTTCTACTTCTCGTCTTCACATGTAGTTAGGAAGAGCAGCTTTAGGAAATATCATCCTTCCCACAAAAAAGGCTTTCAAGGGCCTCCCTGGCAGCACAAGGGGTTAAGTGGCAGCACTATCAACCTATACCAGCAACTGTGACACGAGTTCCATCCCGGCCAGGCAGTGGACCCATGTGGTGCGGCAGACCTCTCCTGTCTCCCTGGCTGCTCCCCTCAGCAGTGTATTTCAGTAGATCTGGCTGCTCTGCTCCCCACTCTGTGTCTGGTGAATCCTTTCATTCCCACCTCTGGCCTATATACTAGCTCTTGTATATATAAATACAATTTTTTTAAAAGGCTTTCCAGGGACGAACTGTGCCATAAAAAGCACATAAAGATGACTAGCTGCAAATCCCCTTGGAGTATATTTTTGATGTATTAGTTTCAAAAGCAAGATAAGATAATCTAATATCCCTAATTAGAATTATTTCAGTCAATCAAAGAGAAAGTCATTCTGTGCCATTAAGTGATCTACTTTTGGTAGGACATGTATTTTAAAATAATTTTGTATACAATATAGCCTATCTACTTGCCTACCTATGTACCTACCTACCTACCTGCCTACTGATCAGTTACTTCTATGAACCAGACCTTACTCCAATTTTAGCAATACAGATTATTGTAATTGAGTTGTTCACAGTCTAGCAGGGAATATGGACACAGAAAAAGAAAATTACAATACAAATGTGACCATACACCCTCTCCCTAGAGTTACCTCTTGGTACCAATGGCGAGTATCAAGGAGATTGATTAGTTGTCTGGCTGACTGATGGATACCCATGCCTCATTCCTAAAAGGGACATTATCAAAATGGCTAATCAAATGGTATAGCAAAAGAGCAAATAACAGATTACGTAGAAGTTGGCTAAATCGCTCACTTTTGCCAAAGAAGATAAATTCTATCTCAACTGGTCCATGAAGAGCAGATACAGAACACTGATAGAGCTGCGATAGCTCCCTTTCCCATGCCAGAGAGAGATATTAGTTTGCCTTTAGCCTGCCCCCGCCACTTTTTATTTTCAGCACCTCAGAGAGATATTGTAGCCCCAAGCCCTGTAAGTAAAATATCCATATACATAGTTCAGATACAACCATGATCCCTAACTGCATCAAAATGCTTTTGGCTTCAAGCAACTGAATATCCAATTAATGTGACTTACCCAACAGGGCTTATTTTCATTACATAACAATAAATTCAGAACCAATAAGTTGGTTCCAAGACAGGAACGAGGGTGAGATTCAAAACACTTAACCATCAATGTGGCACAGAGACTGACAAATCAGAACCAATGCCTGATGAATCAGAACAAACCTCAGCTATAAAAAATTGCTGCTGCATCAGCATATCTGGCTGAATTCTACCGCTGGTTCCACGTTAGCTCCGCAGCTCAATGATGTCAGAGATTGGGTTTGGCTTAAGAGAGCTCTTGGCCTTCCCTTTGCAATACACTGACTACCCTTTCTCCAAATACCACTTCCTTATCTAATAATGAAATCTAAAAGCAAGAAGGAAGGAGTACAGGTTTCTCTTAGTGCAGCTCCCTTTTCAGCAGGGGGAAATCTCTCCCAAAAACCCTCAGCAGATTTTCTCTTATTACTGACCAGAAGCTGGTTCACACATCCTCCAACCAAACACTAGCACAGGACTAGCACAAGTTAACGGTTAACTTGAGCCAATCTTTGTTCATTCTCTGGGGCCAAGGAAGGTTCTATTTTATCAAAACCCATTGCTAGCTGTACTGGACTCAAATTAGGGTTCCACATGCACAGAAGAAGCAGAATGTGGGACAGTAAGGAGGCTTTCAGGTGGCAACCAGCAACATCTGCCATAGGGATTTTCTGATGAGAAGCAGCTTTTCATTTTTCCATAGGATCACCACGGGGTGGGGGTTGGGGAGCCAGGACATCTGGTTGCCCTAATGCTGCTCCCTTTCTCTCAGAGACGGAGGTGTCATTAGTCAATGCAGGTGGCCTTGAGGTATCTCTTCAAGGTCATGACTCAAGACCAACTCGCACATCCAAGTGGAGAGCATGAGAGCCCTCCCTTGGCTCACTACTCTCCTTGGGAGCACTCTTGTGCCCTAGATTTGTGAAGTTTGATTTATAGCCCTTAAAGCACAAAGCCCAGGCTACTCCTCCCACCTCCTCTATGTGCAGTGCCTTGGGGAGTCAGCATGGTCATACGGCAAGTTAGAGAGTGGAATACTAAGATTAGGTGTTTTAAAAAATAGTTCAAACATGTTTCTCAAAACACACGGATATATATATATATATATATATATATATATATATATATGGGGGAAAAAAGAAGTCCTGACTTTATGGTTTCCTTTCTGTAAAGTGCAGAATGCACTCTCGAAAGTGTTGAGAGAAGAAGTCCCAGGCAATATTCTAAGTGCAGGAGACCCTTCTGTTCTGTTCTTCCAGGGGCTTGTTCAGGGACACCCACTCACTGAGGTCAGGACTGTGTGTCTGATTCCTTTATGCATCTAACCACTTCCCCCAGAAATGGCTTGGGTGCCAGGTCACACATCACACTCACTGTCCGGCCAGCCCCATCACAGTCACAGTCACAGTCTGCATGTGCAGGCCCATTACAAATAGGCCCTGACTCTGCCTGCACCGTCCCCATTGACAGTGTGACTCCCATCAAGAGATGAAGCCAGTACTCCAGCCCTGGAATCCAGGCTGGCTCTGCAACTTGTTTTGGCTTGATTAATGTAGTAAAACTGAGCCAGTTCTCAGCCTAGAGTTCCAGGTTCATACTTCTGCACATTCTCTAGGAACCTTGCCGCCACCAAACTGGATCCAAATCCAACTTTCTTCATGAGCGATTCATGAATTACCACCCCCACTGCTGCAGCCAAAGCCAGTCACTGGCCTAATAGAGAGCAGAGCCACCCTAGAATATGACCAGTCTCCATTCAACACAACAGCCTACAAGAGGCCTGAACAAACCAGGCCACGATCTGCCTCAGACCAGAAGAATCACAGTTTTTCCACAGATTTGTCAGGAATAAGTAGTCATTGTAAATTGCTAGGTTTGAGCACAGTTACACAACAGTTAATTATTATCCTGTCAGTGACAGAGGTGATGGTGACGTGAGCCTCTTCCCAACCCATCTTTCCTTTGAGAGAAAAGCCTTGGACACCAAGGAGCTGGGGACATTACCTTTTGTGTTTCAGGACAGCACGTGATGATGAGTCTCACTAGAAATCTCATGGGTGGAATTCAAGTTTCTTATGCTTTTATGAAGCCCACGTTTCTAAAGAAACCCATGCCACTAACCTGGATTAACTTCTTAGTGCCAGTGACCCCCATTCTGTAAATCTGTTTGATTCTACTTAATTA
Organism: Condylura cristata; assembly: GCF_000260355.1. Lineage (NCBI taxonomy): Eukaryota > Metazoa > Chordata > Mammalia > Eulipotyphla > Talpidae > Condylura > Condylura cristata. The sequence goes on along the minus strand of NW_004567118.1, from coordinate 12,221,039 downwards.
GGGTCAAAGGCTGAACGTGAAGAGATGAATGCTTGCATTCAGGGGAGATGCTATTCAGAATAAACCTGCTCTCTTCTCAGGTTCTGTGATCCAGCTTCGAGGGCGGACTCCAGGCACCTGGCAGCACCTGACTTTCCAGGCCATTGCAGGTGTCTTGATCCAAGTCCAAATGGAGACAATGCCCCACCCAGGCTATGGTGCCCACCTCTCCAAGTCTAGAGATCCAGAAATCCACTTACACAAAAGTTTATTTAGGGAAACTGCTACCCCACCATCAACTGACACTTCCAATTTTCTTGCTCGTGTCCAGAATCAAGTTCAAGAAATTCTCTTCTTCTCTCTTCTGCATATTTCCCATCTTTTGCATCCCCACCCCCAAGTCCTGTGTAAAAATCAGTGAGAGGCCCTGAACAGTCAGGCTTATGCTGGTGAGAGGATTTTGGATTTTTTTCCCCGTCATGAAAGGTGCCCTTGAAAAGTTTCTGTCTCCCAGGGAGACGTCTGGGGACTGGCTGCGTTTCCTGGAGGAGGTGGCCTTCCTGCTAAACTCAGCAGTGTGAAGCAGGAAGCCGGTGTCCCAGGCTTCCAGATAATGGGGACCCTGTTCTGCTAACTACACGCCCCTGAAATCTGAATCTAGCAAGAAACCTAGAATTACTACATGAAGGTAAGACTGAGGATAACCTCCCCTTGAATGGCTTATTCAGGCCTCTAGTTCAGAGTCTGGAGGGCTTAACCCAAGCAGTACTTTTTATGCCCAGGTTTGGTTCTTTTATATTTTTTTCGTTTAAGTGAGGGAGGTTTGGGGGCTGGAGAATTTGAAGATACTAGTAAGTCAGACCCAAGGGTGACAGTCAGAAAGCCAGGGCCATGTGCTGGTCTAGCTGAAAGTGGACTAGAATGAGAAAACCCCACACAGGAGCATAATCCCATGTGCACTTTGGTTGTGACGCCAGGGAGGCTGCTACTGTCTTGTGTGTAAAATGAGCTTCTTGAAGTAAAATGAGCAAGGAATTTAGTCGTGAGTTTGAAATTTGACCCTGCCCCCCCCCCTTACTGACTCTAAGGTTCTGGGAGGTGATCTAGTCTCTCTACGTCCCCATCAACCCCTGGGAAAACATGGTGAATGCCTAGTCCCACGTGGCAATTGAATATTAGGTGGTACGATGCATTATTACCTAAAATTGATTTTAGGAACAAACACCAGCAGCAAGGACTATGTTTGACAATTCTATCAGTCTGAATAGACTGGGTTACATGTATTAACAAGCAACTGCAGACCTCAGGGGCCTGCAAGATTAAGTCCTTGCTCACACTGCTAGTTCACTGTCAAGTGTCTACAGCTCTGCTCCGTGTCCTCGTCCCTGGGCTGTCATGTCTTACCCTGGGCATTTCTGGAAGACGCAGAGGAATAAAGAATATAGTGGGACCACATGGTGATTCTCAAAGCTTCTGTTTAGAAGTGGCACAGGACACTGCTGCTTTCATTGACCATGTTGTCATGTAGCCACGTCTGTCCTTAATAAAGGGGACTATGTAAACCTTCCACAGACAGGAGATGTTTGCACAATATAATTTGGCATTGCTGCACATAACAGAAAATCCAAAATACCAGAAGCAGATATGGGAGCTGTTCCTCCTTCCTGTAGCATAAGCTCCAATTGGCATCCTTGGGTAAACCAAGAAGCTTCTAGGTCATCGGAGACCTATGCTCTATTTCTGTTCTGTCACCCTCATTTGGCTTGTTATTTTCAAATTATATTATAGAAATTCCTTTTAGGAATGGAAGGAAGTGGAGGGTCCCTCATATTTACTTGCATTTCCTAACGTGCACTTAGGAAAGTGCAAACACCTTAGCCGAGCAGGCAAGAAATGAGAAAGTGAAGAGGGACCTGATCCAACCAATCAAAGTTAGGGAGCCAAAAAAGAGGAGACACCAATGTGAAAAAAGCAAGACAGAAAAATGGAAGCAATTAAAGGCCCCCTGTGCGCACTGTACTGGGGGTGCCGCAGTGAAGAGAAGAGGGACAGAGCTCACACCTTAGGTGCCTGAGCCAGCAAGACTTGGGCCTCACATCATGTTCCCACTTCCCGAGGTCCCACTGGATTCACTTGTTGTTTTATCAAAGTCTTTTTCAAGTATTTTTTACCTTTTTCCAGACAGGGATGCGAGTAACACACTGAGTTTGGGGCTATCTGATGCCGAACTCCCACCTCTTACCCATCTCTTCCAGAGCCCAGAATGTCATCCACAGTGTATTCCCCCACCGCCCCGAAGGAAATCCTGGCACAGGTATGGAGGTAGACAGAAGTGGGCAGAGGCGGGGCTAACAGTCTACATCTCTGCAGGAGGCATTTCTGAACATGAGTTTTGTCCTTCAATTGCACGCAGAAGCAGGGGCAAAGTACCCGCAGAAGTGGTGCTACAAAAAGATGGATCAGTACAGTCCTCTCTTCTGAGGCAACCTGCTGAGCAGCCTGACTGCTCCCCAAGGCTGAGCGCACAACAACCTGGACACCAGCTACAAGTATTCACTGCCAAACTCAGGCCATGGATGTGCCTCCTTTTTGGGAAAGTATATTAGCAAAGGGGACCCAGGAGCCCACCAGGAGGAGTCTGGGTCTGCCAGTTCAGCTAGGAGGGCAGACCCACGCCAGCCAGGTATTTGCATGGCCCTGTCACAACTAGTGAAGGAGTCCATTGTTCTGGGTCATCTGGACAGAAACTGGAACCCCTTTTTAAATGGCCTTCCACAACAGCCTTTGTGAGACCAGGTCTGCATACATCTGACTGGACACACAGACATGTCAAACAAGGAAGAGGAACCTTCCTGTTTTATTAGTCCCCACACATCAGGTTATGGTTTGGGAGAAGAATTATGCAGGCAGCCCTGTCCTGTGTATTGACTTTTCCATGTCCTGCTCAGTGAAGTAGAGAAACCGAATGTATCTAAGAGATGCGGTGCCGTCCAAGGACATCTGGCCTCGTGGGGCAGACATTAAATCCCAGCACTGAAAGTCAAGGTGAAATGTGCCCTAGAAGTCCAGACTAACTCCGACAAACACCACAGTTACATAAGTACAGATCTCAAAACACGCCCCTCCCTACCATCCAGTATCATGAGGGCACGTGTCATGCGAATGCCAGTCCTCTCCTGCTGTGCTTCAATCCTAACGCGGTCTCCACTTGCCTAGAAATGTCGCGGGGCAGGAGGACCTCACGTGCTGCTAACTGATTTTTTTTTTTTTTTTTTCAGATAAAGAATGGATAGTACCTGGCTCCTCTGCATGTCCTCTCCTGTCAGAAAGGAGTCCAGCATTCTCTTGCCCTGGCCCTTTTCCAAGAAATCAGGCTACAATTCCCAGGGAATTGCAGAACTTTGCAGAAGGTTCCAAACACAGGGACCTGCAGCAAGGGTGGATGGCTTGAAGGTGAAGTTCATGGGCCGTGTGAGTTTTCTATACTGTGCAGCAAATCATCACAAACTTAGTGGCTTGTGACAACAAATATTTTTTTTAGTCCCATGATGCCCTGGGGCTCAAAAGTTAGGCTTTCCTAGGTATGTTCTCAGGGTCTCAGGAGACTGAGGTCAACATCATCCTCATTCTCATGTGGAGGTTCAACTAGGAAATCGCTGGTTCCCCAAACCGTGCAGTTAGTGGCAGAAATCATTTATTTGTGGTGATATGAATGAGGACCCCAATTTCCTCTTGGCCTTTGGCTAGAGGTAGCCCTCAGATCTTAAGATATCCACTCCGTTCCCAGCCATGTGGCACAACAGAGTGCATCCTCCTGAAAGGTTGTCAGGAAAATCTCTCCTGCTCCAACTGTCCAAAACAGCATCCTGCAGCCATCGCCTGCATTTTCAGCGAATTAGAAGCAAGTCATGGGCTGTGCTCACACTCAAAGGGACAGGATTTTGCAACGACATGACTCACTGGAGGTCACGTTAGGGTGTGTCCACTGATGAGTGAAATGACCTTGAGCAAGCCTTAGCCCTCAGACCCAAGTTCCTTATTTGTAAATTGGGGGTTAATCCATAGGCTTCTTGGGAAGATCAAATAAAATATTCCATCTTGTGTTTGTTACAGAGTGTCTGGCACATAATAAACACTCAAATGTTAGCTATGATGATGGTGGTGGTGATTAATATTAATATTATTGGCACTGTGAGACTCCCAGGTCTGTCTCGGATGATAAGAAGCAGAAATGTAACTCAGACTACAGGTACCTCTAGCCCTGGTTACACAACCCTCTGTGAAGGCCAGACACACACTCTTGGCCACTCCAGAAATCTTGAGAGATCAGCTTCAACCTTGACTAGGCGCTGTGACATCCTGGGATATCAGGAACCAATGCCAGCTTCCCCCGGCCCTGCAACCCCACACCACCACTGGAAATCTGTCAGGTGATGAGTCATACTCAAAAGATGCGAAGGAGTTTCAGCAGGAGATTCTGCTCATCTCTTGTGAACGTGGAGGCAGCTGATCTCAAGGGATGGTGGAAAAGGGTGAGCTGAATACCTCAACTTGGGCTGGCTATGATTCCTGCCTCACCTAAAGGAAGCCCTGGTCTATCCAAATCATCCCTGCACCTGTAGCTCTCTTACCTGTTCACACAAATATCAAGAGCCATTATTTATTCTGCTATTACCAGTAGCCAAAAAATTTCATGAGAATTCAAAAATAGCATGTAAAATCCACACCCCACTTTGCCATCATGGCAACAACCCAAACACACAAACCAAACAGAACAGTAGCTACAAGTACGTACATGAATAGCAATAACCCACATGAGTACTTCAAGTTCAGTTCTAGTATTCTGGCCTGGATATGGGTTCACAGGGACTCTCCTGGCTGGACCCCTTTCTGAGAAATGCATCACGGAGCTCGCTTGTTCTGTTGCTACATTCACGCCCATGTGTGCAAGGCCATCCTAAAGGGCATCTGGAGGTCTCACTCAACATCAGCTCTCGATCCCATGGTGTTCCTATGCCAGGAACATGTACTGGACGCTTGGTACATCTTATTTCTTTTGGAGATTTTGGAAATTTCGAGTTATTTACATATCAAGGAGGAAATTTTTCTAATTATTTCCATTTTTTGAAGGAACAGCTATATCCTCACTAGAACTTGAGAGGGTGGCTGTTTTGAAGTTCATAGACTTGAAAAAGCCCATCTTGTTTTATTCCAAAGAAGGCAATGATCCTTCAATAATATCCAAGAGAACTGAATGAGTGAGAGTCATCAGTTCTTTTGGTGTCTGCAGGCAGTTCTGTTGTGTAAGGGGAAAGGGTCTACAGTCTACTTAGCTTTCCATTTGGGGAAGTTTCCTCTAGAGGATTTTCTTAAACTCCTTACTGCTCTGTGTTTATGAGGCGTGGCATTCTATACCAAGTAAGCCAGGACACACAGTTGAGGGCTGAAGCTTGGGTTTCTGGCTGGAGAGCCATGTCTCTCTTCACCCTCCCAGCCCACACATGTTCTGGGCACTTCCCGTGTTTCAGCTCTAGTGCTAGCTCTGGGGACAGAACCACAGAGCCACAGTGGAAAGAGACATGACAGGCATGTCCTACCAATTTACCATCTGAGAGGACAGAAAGTAATTCCCAGTAAGGAACAAGGAATAAACCAGGGGTCATACAGAGCATAAGACAAGCACAGAGAAGGGAGGGATGCCCAACCCAGCCAGGAAAAGGGATGGAGGAAGGCTCCCTCGTC
>NW_004567118.1:12203793-12213678 GCF_000260355.1 Condylura cristata | reverse complement strand
GAGGGCCATCTGCATATATTCTTATTTCCTCCTGAAAGCAACATGAAAAAGCTATGATCACCTCTTAAAGAGGAAAACAAAAGTAGTGAGGTTTTATATCATGGATTTTCCAGTTCCAGATGTGATTTGCTCCCTGGTATCAGCTTTATTTGTTTATTTATTTAGGTATGTCAAGAACTTTTAAAATTTTTTAAATTTTTAAAATATTCATTACGGCATCCTTCATTTTTGTACAATATATGATTCCCCTGTGAAATTCCCACCACCAATTCACCCATGCACCATCACCATAGTCCCTGTGCTCTTCCCACAGTAACTATAATAAAGTCAAAATCAAAATCTTCAGGCAACTGTAGATCAGAGACATTCTGCGAGGGAGGAGGAGGGGGAAGGACCTGGCATCAGCCTGAACTGTAACAGCAAACAGAAGATAAGCAACGGATACCAGATACTGGGCCAGGGCTGAGCCGCTCCCAGAGAGAGGGTGCAAGGAGGGAAACTGTATTTGCTCCGGTTTCCTTGTAAAGAAAGACACCTCCAGGCTTTGGAGAGGAGTGGAGGCCAAGCATAAAGCCGTAGTGGCAGGTGTGGAACTTTAAAAGAACCACACAAGTGGAAAGATATGTGACCCCACGCTCATTTTTGGAATATTCAATATTGTTAAGCTGTTGTTTCTCCTGTAAATTGATCTATAGATTCCAACTAAAAACTCAGCAGAATTTTCGGGGTAGTCAACACACTTATTCTAAAATATAGATGTAAGTGCAAATGACTCAGCATAATCAAAACAGGTACTGGACCTGATGCAGGAGCAAGCAAGACTGGGCATCTTATTCTACTGCTTTCAAGACTTAGTATGGTACTGACCTAAGGATCACTGGAAGCAGGACAGTCTCGAGAGAGACCAGTGCACAGGTAATTTAAATAGAATTTTGACAAAATTTCACAGGTAATGTAATTCTTTTCAACATACAGTGCTAAAACAATAATGAACCTCTATCTTACATCATACACACAAATTAACTAAATGAACTGGAGTTGAAAGCTAAAACTACAAAGCTTCTAGACTAAAATGGGAGTATCTCATAATCTTGAGGTAAGCAATGATTTCTTAGGACATAAAAGACAATAATCATTAAAGAAACAAAGTGTACATCATCAAAATTAAAAACTTCTGTTCTTCAGATTAGGTGATTAATAATATGAATAGACAAACTACAGAGTAGGAAAATAGTTACATGTGCCTGATTAAAACATTCATAGTCAGAATATTAAATGCCTATTAAAAAAGAAAAAGCAGGCCCTCCCTGGTGGCGCAGCGGGTTAAAGCACAGCACTGAGAATCTAAAGCCACTTCCGCATGAGTTCGATTCCCGCTTGCCCCGGAGGAGACCACATGGCGTGGCAGACCTCTCCTGACCCGCCCGCTGCTCCCCTTTGTTGATCTGCCTGTTCTGTTCCCCACTCTGTCTCTGGTGAAGCCTCTCACCGCCCCTGAGCCTCTGGCCTGTACCCCAGTTCTGTATGCACAAATAAATAAATCTTTAAAAAAAAATTGTTTTAAAAAAAAAAAAAAGAAAAAGCAATAGTAATAGTAATAAAAGGAAAAGGGTTAAGAAAGCATTTCAAAAAGAAGATAACTGAATACCAGTGATGATGTGGGAAGGTGTTTTGTATCATCTGTGATCAGGGACATACAAATTAAAACCACAATGACCTAAACCATTATCACACACGTAAGTGGCTAAAATTAAGGAGTGTGAACATACCCAGAGCCTGCAAGAATACAGAGCCACTGGTCCTACCACCTTGGAAAACAGACATTTTTTAATAAAATTAAACACACATTTATCATATGACACAGAAATTCAATTCCTTGGTATACACCCAAGAGAAATTAAACATAAACAAAGACTTGTATGAGAATGGTCATATGACTTTACATATAATGGCAAAAAAAAAATCCTGAATCAACCCAAACCTCAACTCATCAGAGAATAAACAAAACCTGGTATCCAAACAAGCAAAGGAACACAACTAAGCAAGTCTGCTCAGACTGCCAGAACAAAATAGCAGGCTGGGTGACTTAAACAACAGAAGTTGACTTCTCCTATCTCTAGAGGCTGGGAAGCCTAAGGCCAAGATGCTAGCAAAGCTGGTTCTGTTCTGGGCGTCTTCTCTTGGCTTGGAGGCAGCAGCCATATTGTGTTCTTGCACAGTGTTCTCTTGCAGGGGCAGGGACAGGGGCAGGGAGGTGGCACTCTGATGTCTTTTTTAAGGACACTGATCCTATAGGATTGGAGTCTTACCCTTATGATCTCATTTAACCTTAATTATTTTCCTAACAGCTCTACCTACAAATATAGGGAATTAAAGCTTCAATATAATACTGAGAATTAAAGCTTTAACATAAGGACTGAGTGAGAGTGAGGGGGGAAGGAGAATGACAGCACATATCAACAAAAAGGAAACCACAAGAGTGAATTTTTTTACAAATAAAATAAAAGCCTTATGAAGAGACAAAGTGGACACATGGGGTTAGAAATCAGAATAGTGGTTGCCTTAGTGGTTGGGAGAGAGTTGATGAAAAAATGACATGGGTAAATTTTTATAGGATAAATGTCTTTTATCTTCATCAGAGTCATGGTGATAAATAAATACATTTGCCAAAATGTGCAGAGCTGTATACTCAGAACTGGTGCATTTATTACATGTCAGTATGACTAAATAGAGTATATTTTCTATGTATTAGCACATATTGATTTACTTATACCTTTTTAACAACCATATAGGTTTCCATGGTATGAATGTATCATAATTTATTACACTATTTCTCTTTGGATAGATATTTGCATTTCTTTCCAACTTTTTGCTGTCATAAGCAATGTTGTGGTGAACATACTTGAAGGACAGACTACTAAATAGGATTGGCAGAAGTGAACAGTCTGAAACCCAGAAAGGAAAAGAAACTTCTCCAATGCCTATTATAATTTTGCACTATGAGTTATAGTGTCAGAACCTGGAATGAAAGAGATTTGTGTTATTACCCAGAAATACCAAAGCAGGGCAATGCTGAGCTTCCAAACATAATGTGAACCATCTAATCTAATTCCTCTTCTTTCTTTCACTCCTATTTATTCTGCAAGTATCAGTGTCATTGAGCTTCCATCATTTAATTTTATGCTTTTAATTCCTGGAATCTCATAGTACCAGACGCTAAATAACTGTGCCAACCAATGTGTGAACACTTTCATGCATTATCTCATTTAACCCTCCCAACTCCATAAGGTATTGCTGTTGTTAATTCCATACCCATTTTATAGGTAGGAAAACTGAGATTTAAACAGCTTAAGTTACTTGCCCAGGGTCACATAGCTAAGTGGTACAAACAGGTTTCAAACTCAGCTCCCTAGTACAAAGGGTTTTACTCTTCACAGTTTCAAATACTTCCACTCAAGCACAGTGCTTCACGAGATGTTGTGAAGGTTACACGGAATGGCTGCGGTGTGGTTACTAGCCTCTCAACAACTTGAGGGCAGTTACTGCATCTTTCTCTCTGTCTTCCTAACATCTGGCAAGGAGCGGAGTTCAAAGGACTTAACACTGTGCCTGACACATAGTAAGCACTCAATGGGCACTAATTATTATCATTATTGGAAGTCAATAGGCGTTTGTTGAACAAGTAAACATGTGCACCAACGACTCATTATCTAAAGTATTCTTTTAGCTCATAAACAGTGAACAGAGGGACAAAAGGTTGCAGCCCCCTCTGCTGCCAAGCATCTCACCGGGGGCAGCTGAACCGTGAAGGAACTGCCAGCCCTCTCTGCTCACAAGTCTGCTTCCATGGGGCCTGGCACAGGAAGGGCATGCGGGCCGGCAGACTCCACAGGCTTGTGAATGAAGGGGAGCATGAGCTGGGATGGCCGTGTGCCTGGTGGTGTGCTGCCTTTTACTGCCCTCATCCTGGACTGCCGTGGGCGGGGCAGAGAGGACGCTTCGTCCAAGAATGAACACAGACATGACGGTCAGGCAGGCAGTGAGTCAAAGGACATCAGAAGGCCCTTGAGCGTCTGTGTCTTTCTACTCTGTGCTTCATCTTCATTGAAGGCAGCCCTGAGTGGTGCTTACATGTTTGCGAGGGAATGGGCCCTCTCGGCCCACCGGCCCAGCCAGTGCTGCTTCTCCTGGCCCCAGTGCTGGGGCCTGTGCGGCATTCCGAGGTCAATCTACCAGGTTTGACTTTTCATTTGTCTGCCTGGCTCCTGCCTCCCCTGCCTAGTGCCTCGACTGCTTCTGTCCTTGGCAGGAAGACCCTCTGCCCTTCTCACCACGGCTCCTGGTTCAGGGAAGAGCCCATCACAGAGCTGCATTTGCCCCTTGGGGCTCCTCAGCCTGACCGGCTGACTCTCCCCACTCCTTGGCAGGGGTGGAGAGCAGGGGACGAAATGCCTAAGAGTTTGATGACCTAAAGCTGTGTCTCAAGCACTCACTAAGAGCACAGTTTTCTTTTTCCTACCTGGCTCCTGCCTCAGCTAGTTATACTGCAATCTTCACCTCATACGTCTAAAAGCCCTTACTCTGACCTTATAGTTACGTTTTTAGGGCCTTGGCCATTTACAGCAGTTTTGATTTACGTTTTGTGGTAATTCTTAAACTCTTATGTGAAACTTGTTTGAAATGTCTGTCACTCCAGTTACAGAAACAACACATTCACTATATTTAAACAAAAATACATTTTCATTTAAGACTGTTGAAAAGACAAACTGTTCTCAAGTTTAAATACACTTGCATGATTTGAAGATACCAGGACAAGGAGAGAGGGGAAATAAACAAATGGATAAGGGAGAAACAGGATCAAATCAGGGTCCAACCAATAGAAGCTGCCAAGGTAAAAGGGGGCCAGAAAAAGACAGAGAGAGAAGAAACTACCAAAGAAATTATACAGGACAGTTTCTCAGTGGTGACGGGGATGAGCAGAACAATGAATGAAATAAGGCCCATACCTGGGAGCAACACTGAACCAGCAGGTCAGTAAGAACAAGAGCGCTGTGCAATTTCCAGTGAAGGTCAGTGTCCTTATAAAGGGGTAGGAATGAGAATGGATTGGGGATTTCAATAGGAAAATCAACATAGAGGGCAAGAAGTCAGTGTTTCAGAGCTTTAAAGGAATTTGATTTAGAACCTCAGATTCAATGCCCAGTCCAATTATCAATCAAGTACAAAGGCAGAATAAATTCCCAAACACAAGAGATTCAGAAATTTCACCCACCACACACCTCAGCATAGGATATTTCTGAGTGGCATATTGTGGTAAAATAGGATGAAAAATCAAGAATGGCATCCCAAATCTCACACACTGTGGCTAGAGCCCAGGAAATCAGTGAAAGGAAGTTCCAGAATGATTGCTGCTCAGGGAAAAGCAGGAGGACAGAAAGCTCTAGAAGGTAAATCATAAGGAGAGGAAAAACTCAATGGGATGAAAAGTTTGGGGGGAAATTGAGAATATAATGAAGTCCAAAGTGCAAGAAAAAAAGAAAGGTCACGGGAGACCCCAGATCAAAGAAAACAAACACAAGATCACAAAACATCAAACTGTAGCAGGTATGTCACTGGCTGGGAAAAAACACCATGTAGGTGTGTGTAGAAGTTTCAATAATGTAAATACTGCTTATTGATTTTCAAGTCAATCTTTCAGCAAAGCGTGAAGACTTAATTTCGGTTAGGAAACAGAATGAGGATGCTATCATTGAGACTGTGTTAACGTGAATGCACTTATGACAGAAACCTGGAGGGAGTGCCAGGGAGCAGGGCAGAGGGGCGGCCTCCTGCTGGCTATGACTTCATGCCCTAGTGTTCAACAAAGTTAGTGGCTGTAAGGACAGAATTCAAATGTAGGCTGCCCCCCATGCCGCCAACACTGATTTTTAAATCATATTCTTACTGTAACAACAACTTCAAAGGACTATGTTTCAGTCACCCACAACCCTCCCCATAATCATTTTTTCCCGTGATTCCTTTTAGTCTGTCTACATTATACATAATCCTGCACAGTTCTGGTCCTCGTCTACATATAATTTTGTAAGCATTCTACCTCTCATAAATGGTGTTGCTTGTTCCTACATAGTCTGCATAATTATCCATTTTAATGGCTGCATATTATGCAGGATCACTTTTAATTAGCAGCAGCACCCGGGTTAACAGTTCATCATTATGACAAGTATTTATTTTTTAATCTCCATTCTACTTTTGTATTAGGCTGTTCCATTTACAGAATGCTCTCTTATCATCCTCATGACTTGACAGCATGTAGCAGAGGCAGGTGTTATCAACCCTTGCTTTACAGGCTAGGGAATTGCCTTCCAGAGGTCCCAAGGGTCTTGCTCAAGGTCATACCAACATCAAGCATGGGTTAGTGGAAACCTTCCCTTGGGTAGTTTCTCTCCAAGTCCAGGACTCTGATGTTGGGCATGCATGGCACATTCTTTTGTTCAGCCAGGTGTCTGCACAGGAAGGATATTTTCAACACTTCATTTGCAGGTGCGGAAGCTGAGGGAAGGTAACTTGCCCAAGGTCCCATGGCAAAGCCTGGTAGCAAAACCAGGCAGTCTGGCTCCAAGGCCAGATCTCTCTCCAGCAATGGATCCTGCCTGCCCAGTCCCTAAATTCTCAGAGAGAATCTCTTGAACCATCCCCCACCCCCGCCCTAGACCAAGGTGTCCACATTCTTATCCTGTCCCACCTATTTGATCTTGTGTCTTGGCAAGGGGGGCCCAGTTGCTCACACATTTTTTTTTTTTTAAGAACTTTGGTTAGAGCCCAGGCAGCCAGCCATAGAGGAGGCATACTTCTTGACAAGAATCAGTAGATGAGATTTTGGGGACTTTCCCCCATTTTTTTTTATTTGGCTGTGCTTTGTTTTCCCTGTGATACAGTATAAATAACACAAGAGTTACCATTCGGGCTACATTTTAATTGAGATATAAGCAACATATTGTATTAGTTTCGGGTGTATAACATAATGATCCGGTATTTGTATGTATTGAGGAATCACCACAATGACATAACAGTTAACATGAAGCCCCCTACATAGTTGCAATTATTTTTCTTACAATGTGAACATTTAAGATCTACTCTCTTAGCAACTTGTGAATATGTAACACAACATTATTGACTATAGTCATCATTAACTATAGTCAGCTATTAACTGTAATGTACAGGAACCGTAAATAATTTATTTGTTTGATAAATTTATCTATTTACCCACTTCCCACCCTCCATCCTCCCCACATGAAGGGCACTGTGTTCCTTCCATTTTCTTGAAGGCTCTGACCTCTTTGCCACCACCATGTCTTTCTATGTGCTGTTCCTTATGCTTTACACGGAAACTCTGCTTCCTCTAACCTTCTTCCCTGCTCCAAGATTTCTTCTTATGTTGGAAGCAAAACTCACGTGTCACATCCTCAAAGAGATATCTTTCTGATCATCGGATCCAATTAATTTTCCCCATAGTGTTCATTAGCAATTTGCTCCAGGTACTTCACAAATCAAGGGTCTTTATTTGTAATTATTTATTTCATTTTCGGTTTCTTCCCCTACTAGACTTCAACCTTCATGAAGGCAGAGATCATGTCCGCCTTCATTGTTTGCTTTGTATCCCAGTCCCCAGCACAGCCCTCAACAAAGCAGATACTTAATGTAGCCCTCAACACAGCAGATACTTAATAACTATCTACTGAATAAAGGAATATAGGATTAAATGCAAAGGAATAAATGAATGAATGACCTTCCCTCTGTTCAATGACAAAAGACAAAGGAGGAAAGGAAGCATAAATCTGCTCTCTTCACAAAACCAGGGAGCTCCATCCTCAGAGAGGGTGACAGTTGTCAGCTGGTGCCAGCAAGAGGAATGTGACCTAGAGAAGGCTCCTTCTAGGTTATTCTTAGGTGCACAGCTTTTGAACCACTGCTTGACTTTTTCTGATGAGGATTTGCTTCCACAACTCATTTTGCTAAGATGCCTACTCAGAGGAATTCCCGTCCTCTGCATTCTCACAAGCTGGTGACCAGGTGGTGACCAGATGTGTGCCAGGTGGCTTGGGATCAAAATTATGTCACCAATAACTTCCAAGGGGATAGCTGACCAGGCAAGCATAGGGGAAATAGAGATACACAGAGATCTGGAGCACGAACCACAGCTTGTATGGCAGCATTGTTCTAACCTGCTGTAGGTATCCACTTCCATCCCCAATTATTTGTTTTCATGCATGGAAATCTTCCTCAGCCCTCTCCCCAGTCTTCCAGGCTTGTCCTTTATTGCCCCCACAAACCACTGAAACAAGGAGAAGACCCAGTCTTTAGGGCCTGATCCTTTGGAAACATCTGTACCTGTTTACAGAAACTCAGTGTAGCCTGTCAGCCTAGATAATCAAGCACAACTTTGAGAAAGTAAGTCAAATTTCAGAGTTCTATTTCTTTCTGCCCCTTATCAGCTGGGTAATGCAGACAATTTAACCTCCATTTCACTTGACACCCGGGCAAGGTCAGACTTTACTGAGTAGTGATGAGGACTGGTTGAGACAAGGTAACATTAAAATGTGGCCTTCCCTGGTGGCGCAACAGATTAAGGTGCAGCACTATGAAGCCATCAGCAGCCACTGAAACCCAAGTTTGATCCCCAGCCAGGGAGCTGACCCACATGGCACAGCAGAACTCTCCTGACCAGCCTGCTGCTCCCCTCAGCAGTGCATTTCAGTACATCTGCCTGTTCTGCTCTCCACTCCAGTTCTTGTATGCATAAATAAATAAATCTTTGTTTTAAAAAAAAAACTTCTTCAATTATGAAATACAATTCAAATATGAGTGGTATTACTTACCTTCAATGAACTAGGGCTGTATGGTGGTGCATTAAGGGTTAAAGATTCAGGAACCAAAAACTCCCTCTACAACAAAAGAAAAGAGAAAAATAATGCCCACTTCCGGATGCACTTGAAGGACAGATTACTTAGGATGGGATTGCAATCGGGTCTCCAAGTGGGAGAAATGATTGCCGTCCTCATCAATATTACTGCCGGCTGAGTCTACATGGGACTCGATCAGGTAATTGAGGTCCCAAATTTAGTTTTTACCCAGACACCAAGATTAATAGGAATGACTTCTGGGAATTAACTCTTTCTAGTTTTCTAAATGTACAGTGCACTTAGGATTTGACATTAACATTTAGACCTGAACATTTGGAAGGCAAAGATCTATTGTCTGGTTTATCTAGCCCAAATGTTTAGGAGGTCAAGGTCACAGGATTGCTGTAGAGTTGTCGGTTCTAGTTTGATCTGAGGAAGTTCAACTACCTGCACACTGAGGCAGCCCCTTCTAAGAGGTTGTTGGTGCAAATAGACCCCTGGGAGAGAGAACAGTGACAACGGGGGGGGAGGGGGGGGCGGACAGCCTGTGAGGCTACAGAAATGACACCGACAATACAACCGGCAGCTAAAACAGGCACCGACACCACGCTGCTGCTGCTGTGGCAGAGGCACTGATATCACTGTCTCAATAAATACTCAATTTGTATCACGTTCTGAGAGCTATTGCAATAGGAAAAGGGAGGAGGGAGCCCTACAGGTATTTCACCATTGAGTTCATTACACCAATTGTAAAAAGTCCAACATTCTTTCATGATAAAAACACAACCAAATTGAAGAGGAGTTGAAGGGAACCTTTTCAAGAGTATTTATTAAAAAATTTATTAAGAGTATTTATTAAAAAATTTCCTCTGCTGGGCCCTCCCTGGTGGCGCAGCGGGTTAAAACACAGCACTGAGAAGCTAAAGCCACTTCCGCATGAGTTCAATTCCTGCCTGCCCAGGAGGTGACCACATGGCGCGGCAGA
>NW_004567118.1:12145800-12203617 GCF_000260355.1 Condylura cristata | reverse complement strand
ATAATAATAAAAATAAATAAAAAATTTCCTCTGCTAACATTGTACTTAAGACTGATGCTTGCTCCCTCAGCTCAGAAAGTAGTCACCGAAGTCGACTTTTGCTATTCCTAGTCAACACTATACTATTAGTTCTAGTGTAGGAAATCAGGCAAGAGAGAGGAAAAGGCATCTAAATTGGAAGGAAAGAAGTAACACTATCTCGATGACATGACCTTACATCAGAAAACCCTAAAGAATCCACATGTCCCTCCCCTAAAACATTAGAACTAATAAATAAATTCAGCAAAGCTGCAGGATCATTATACAAAAATCACCTGGAATTCTATGTTAACAATGAACGATCCAAAAAGAAAACTAAGTGAAACAGTTCCATCCACAATGGCATCCAAAAGAATAAGAAAGTTAACCAAGGAAGCATGGGACTTTTTTTTGTTAAAGATTTATTCATTTATGGATACAAGAACTGGGGCACAGGACAGAGGTGGGGGGGTTGAGGGGGCACTGAGAGGATTCACCAGAGATAGAACTGGGAGCAGAACAGGCACATTTATTGGAATACACTGCTGAGGGAGCAGTGGGCGAGACAAGAGAGGTCTGCCACGCCATGTGGGTCACCTTCCTGGCCAGGGATCAAACTTGTGAGTCAGTGGCTTCGGGTAGCTTCATAGTGCTACACTTTACCCCACTGAGCCACCAGGGAGGGTCCAGGAAGCATGAGCCTTCTACATTGAAAATGATAAAATGTTGCTGAAAGAAATTAAAGAAAATTTACATAAGCCACTTTGTGTTCATGTATTGGAATACTTAGTATTGTTAAGTGGTAGTGTTCTCCAAATTGATTTATAGCTTCAATTCAATCTCTATCAAAATTCCAACTGTTATCTTTGCAGAAATGGACAAGCTTACCCTAAAGAGTCATACAAAATTGCAAGGGACAGTGAAAAGTCTAAACAACCTCAAGAAAAGAAAAAAAAAGTTGAAAGTCTCACACTCTAATTTCAAAACTTATGATAAACATTGATATTGTGCTGAATAAGAATAGCTATATAGATGGATAATACAAAATTAGGAATCCAGCAATAAATCCAGACATGGATGTATATAGTCAGCTGACTTTTGACAAAGATGCCAATACTGCCCTTGTAGAGAAATAGTCTTTTCAACAAATGCTGCTGGGACAATTGTAAATTTGAAATGCAAAAGAATGAAGTTGGATCCTTTCCTCATATTATAAACAAAAATTAATTCAAAATGGGTCCAAGATATAAATGCAAGAACCAAAACTATTAAACTCTTAGAAGAAAACATAGATGTAAACCTCTGTGATCTTGGATTAGATGACAGTTACTTAAATATAACATCAAAGTATAAGGAACAAAAGAAAACACAGGTAAGTTAAGGTCTCTTAAAATTAACATTTTATGGCCCCCCCTGGTGGTGCAGCAGGTTAAAACACAGCACTAAGAAGCTATAGTCATTTCAGCATGAGTTCTATCTCTGCCCTGGAGGTGACCCACTTGGCACAGCAGCCCTCTCCTGACCCACCCCACTGCTCCCCTCAGCAGTGTACTCTGTCAGTCAGTCCATTCTGCACCTCACTCTGTCTCTGGTGAATCTTCTCATTGTCCTTGCACCTCTGACCTATACCCCAGTTCTGTATGCATAAGTAAATAAATCTTTTTTAAAAACTAACATTTATGTACCAAGAAGGGAAGAGACAACACAAAGAATGGGAGAAAACATTTGTCTAATAAGGATCTAGTATCCAGAATATATAAAGAGCTACTACAACTCAACAACAAAAAAATATAATCCAATTAAAAATAACAAAGGGCTTGAATAGACATTTCTATAAATATATATACTTGGTCAACAGGCACATAAAAAGCTGCCCAATAGCATTAGTCATTAGGGATGTGAAAGACAAAACCACAAGATACCATCCATATACACAAGATTTCTACAATTTTGCCAACAATAGAAAAGGCCAATAATAGCAAGTGTTGGTGAAGATGTGGGGGAATCAGAATCTTCACACACTGCTGCTTTGAATGTAGAATGGTTTAGAGACTACAGACAATAATTTGGAAATTCTAAAAAAGTTTAACATTGGAAAAACATGGAAGCAGCCCAAATGCCCAAAAGTAGATGACTGGATAAAAAAGATGTGGTACATATATACAGTGGAATATTACTCAGCAACCAAAAAAGAGAAGCACATGTCTTTTGCAGCAACTTGGATGGAGCTGGAAAAGATCATGCTTAGTGAGATAAGCCAGAAAGAGAAAGAAAAATACCGGATGGTTTCACTCATAGCAGGAGTATAATGGACCAGGCGAGAAAATAACAAAAATAATGAACAACCATATACCAGAGACATGTTGTGGGGGTGGAGTGGGGAATGGGATCAAAAACGGGGGGGAGGGGAAAGGAGGGAAATGCACGGGACTATGGTGATGGCACACGGGTGATTTGGTGATGGGAAACCCGCAGGGATTACAATCAAGATGGAAAAAAAAATGTACAAAATGATGTAAAAATAAACTTTGTAATAATTTAAAAAAAAAAGTTTAACATTGACTTAGAATTGCCATACATCCTTGATATATCCTCCAAAGAATTAAAACAACTGTGGGCCCTCCCTGGTGGCACAACAAGCTAAAGTGCAGCACTGTGGAGCTATCTGCAGCCACTACAGCACAAGTTCAATCCCTGGCCAAGGAGGTGACCCACATTGTGCAGCAGACCTCTCCTGTCTCGCTTGCTGCTCCCCTCAGCAGTGTGTTTCAGTAGATCCACTGCTTCCACTCCCCACTCTATCTCTGGTGAATCCTCTCACCTCCTACACCTCTGCCCCAGTTCTTACATACATTTATAAATATTTTAAGAGAATTAAAACAAGTGTTCAACCAAAAATGGGTACACAAATGTTCATAGTTGCACTGTTCACAATAGCCAAAAGGTAAGAACAACATCTTTGTCCATCAATTGATAAATGAGTATTCAAAAGGTGATGTAACTATGGGATGGAATATTATTCAGTCATAAAAAGCAATGATGTACTGATATATACTATGATATGAATGAAACTTGAAAACAGCTAATTGAAAGAAGTCAGGCACAAAAGGCCACATACTGTATGTTCCATTTATATGAAAAGTTCAGAATAAGTAAATCCATAGAGACAGAAAGCTGTGTTTGCCAGGGGTTGGGGAAAGGGGACATGGGGGTGACTGTTTAATAAATATTTCTTTTGGGGGTAATGAATATGTGCTGGTGAGGGTAACACAATCTTAACACTAAAAATCATTGACTTGTACACTTAAAAGTGATTTAATAGTGAATTTTATGTTGTGTGAATTTAATCTCAAATTTCTCTGTGCAATTTCAAAGAAAGATTAATCGGCATGTCAAGATGTTTGCTAGTGAAATCAGTTTTGCCAGCAATAAAAGGAACTGATCTCTCACTTCCTACCAGGGGTATCCAGAGGCCCCATTTTTTAACCCCATCATGGCTTTG
This sequence comes from Condylura cristata, assembly GCF_000260355.1. NCBI lineage: Eukaryota > Metazoa > Chordata > Mammalia > Eulipotyphla > Talpidae > Condylura > Condylura cristata. Next base: position 12,200,097 of record NW_004567118.1, on the reverse strand, counting down.
ATCAAACACAGCCCTCTTCACCAAACTCTTGAGCCTCATCAGAGTAGGGATGGAGCTGGATCCCAGACATCTATCCAGGTGCCAAGAAAATAATGAAAAATAAGTAAGCCAGTGGCTCAGAAACACTTGGAGAAGCCACAGAGACCAGTCAACAAATGACCCAGAGAGGAAATGGGACCACCTTTATTCCTGTCCATATACGGCTGTCCCTCTTAGAGTAACAATGTGAGCAGGAGAAAAAGACCTCCCCCCAACACAGGGTAGCACAGAAAAACAGCCTGTTTCCTCTTCTTCTCCTTTCTTACAAAATTCAAAGGCATCGAAACTGAAATAAGAAAGCATCTCTAGTCAGGTGCAATGAAAGCCAAGGTTACCAAAGGGAAATCACGTTGATTATTGAAATGTGAAGATCCATCCACTCAAAACCCTGGGAGCTGTTAAAAGCAGAATGAGCCATTTCCACGGAGGAATCAGGCAGCTTTTCAGAGGTTATGATGACAGAGCTTGGAATGCTCATTTCAGAGCAAGTAGAGAAAAAAATAAAAGCCCAAACTATACTTTACCACCTAACACTTACCCTTTGGCGAAGTCCCGCGCTCAGTTTCCCAAACAGTTAACTCGTCCTTTTCCTGAACCACAGTGAGGTTTCATCTTGGGATGAGGGACAATAGTTTGAGCCATTGGAAAATCGTTTTGCTTGTCCAGCCTAGGTCCTACAGTCTTACAATGCCTCGCAGTTCTCCAACTCTTCACATGTCTGGGGGTTTGCTGAAGTTGTGCCTCGTCCAGCCTCTCGCTGAAACTATGCCCCTGCCAAGACCCAGCTGAGAATTCCCCTCCAGAAGCAGGCCTTCCTGATCTGGACTGGATGAGGCCACCCTTTCTCCATCCCTTCTCCACCCCCACTGCCTCCTGGGGATACTCCAGCTAACCCCACACCAGACCCCTCCTTTTCCCTCATCGCTAGTGTGATCATCTTGAAGGCCAAGAGCTCTGAGCTGACTGCCTTTATTTAAATCAATAACTGAGTAAAGTCTCTAGGGCATGTTTCCACCTCTGTAAAAAAAATGGGGTTGGCCAGACCACGGTGTGGTCAGCCTCCAGCCCACAGGCCCACTTGGCCCACACATTTACTATAGTTAAGCAAGCATTTTTAAATTGTGAATGTTTAGATTAAAATCTTGTTTTCTGATGTTTCCTGAAGACTCAAGTGATTTCCCTTCCTCCTCCATCAGGTCAACATCTTCAATGAATTGAGACCTTCGACTTTCTTTTTTGTTTGTTTTAACTTTCATTGTATTTTAAGGCAGTAGCCACCAGCCTACCAGTTACTTCCTTATCACCAGATAAGACTGAATCATCCTTAGCAGCAATGCCAGCCCCTAAAAAGCACAATCACTTTTAGGTTACACAGAGCAGCCTCCTCTTTCTCAGCACTGAACTGGGAACAGCAAATTCCAATTTCAAAAGCACATTTCAAAGGTAATCCAGCTGAATACAGACCTCTTAAAAGTACATCAAATGCTTGAGCAAACCCTACCTATATATAACCATTTAAGTAATTTCAACTACATTTCCGTTGCATAATTATGCAAGGACTCTGGTCATAAAACATGCTGGGCAAACTTAAGTGAGATCACCACAAATTATTATTTGTAAGAAAAATGCCCGGTCACAAGGAGGTGACCTGTCATCAGCTTCTCAGTGGATTTCCATCTTGTCATTTCCCACCAACCGACTAGCCCCAATCAGTCCGCACTCAGGTTGCTGCAAAAGCGACACAGAATAAGCACCCAGCCCAAAGAGGAAACCCAACTAGCACCTAGCTGGGCCTGAGCAGATTGGCTCATAATGCAGGAGATTGAAAAGAAGTTGAAAGCACAAGTCATTATGTTTCTGTGTATTAGTGAAAAGGGACCATTATTTTCCTCCAGAAACCTGCTATTCCTCCCTACTCCCTATTGACAGAGTTTAGAGCAGTGGTTCTCATCCCTGGCTGCACATTAGAAACACCCAGGGGGCTTTTTTTAAAGAATGCCCAAGCCCACTGCAGAACAATTCAGCCAGGCTTTCAGACAGAGGAGCCAATTGGCTTCAGAATGAAGTGCTCCGATGATTCCAAAGCAGAGCCAGGGCTGAGAACCACTGAGTCATGGGATGTAGTGGTCCCCAAAGTGTGGTCCCTTGAGGCATTGGCACCACTCAGGAACTTTTAGAAATGCAGGTTCTCACCCCTCCCCCACTCACCTCTTGGAGCAGGGAACAGCAATCTATACTTTAATAAAAAATCCAGGGCTCTCCCTGGTGGTTCAACAAGTTAAAGCGCAACAGCACTATGAAGTGATCTGCAACCGCTGCAGCGTGAGTTCAATCCCCAGCCAGGAAGCTGACCCACATGGTGCAGCAGCTCTCTCCTGGCTCATCTGCTGCTCCCCTCAGCAGTGTATTTCAGCACATCTGCGTGTTCTGCTCCCCACTCTGTCACTGGTGAAACCTCTCACCCACTGCACCTCTGGTCTGTACCCCAGCTCTTGTATGCATAAATAAGTTAAAAGTAATAGCAAACAACCCAGGAGATTCTGATGTATGCTAAGGTATCAGGGAACCACTGGTGTCAGGGATTCTGTCAGACTTGGCTCTCCATCCCAAACCCACCAATAAACTCTGTGACCTGAGGCAAGTGCTTTTCTAATTGCAGCTGTTTTTACATCTATAAAATGGAGACAATGAGGAAATAAATGCGCTAAGTACACAGTGTATGTAGTACACTACCTGAGACAGAACTGGTGCTCAGTTAAATACCAGCAAGTATTTATTCTCCAGGTGCCACCCCCGAAGTTGTCCTCTATGGCCCTTCACCACCTTGCCCCCAGCAATCCTAAACCAAGTCTATCCACCCTATACCTTATTATTTCTTGCCTGCTTCTCCCTCCCTCCTACCACTGCTTTGCAGCCTCCATTCTCATCATCCCCCACTTGAGAGAGGTGTAGATTCTGCGCCTGGGCTGAGACTAGGAATGACATGGCAGAGGAGATGGAAAACAGGGAGCTCAGGGGGCTCCCCAGGACGTGAGTGCACAAGGTCACAAGTTCACCAGCACAGAGGCATTTCTGAAGATGGTAAGCCACTGTGAGTTGAGTGCCAAGACTTCTCCTGACATTTCATGTGGGGTGGCAAGTCTGGCCCTAAAAATTTGAGAAAACTGCCTGTTGTTCTGAGGCAAAGTGAATCCTGGAGCTTCCCATGTTGAGTCCTGGAGACCTAATGACAATGTCTCCTGATCTGTCTTCAGAGCTCCTCCCCAGAAGTGAGGGTCAAAGACCCTGGCCCAGGAGACCCCATCTGTGTCCACAAAGCAGCCCCTTTCTGGAAGGCATGACTGCCCATAGAGAGAAGCTCCTCATTAGTCATTCTTGAGTGACTCTTCCCAGGCTGTCTCCCCAGGCAACAGCCCCGTGACTGGCATAAGGAAGCAAGGGAACTGGGACCCAGAGGCTTAGGGATACTTGTTCCAGCTCCAGTGGCCTCTGTACTGTTCCCAGGCTCTTGGTGTCCTACGATATGTCACCTCTGCTGAGGTGGCTGTCCCTCCCTAAGATAGCTCTGGAAAAGGCCAGGAACCTTCCCAAAGCTGTTAGTAAGAACTGGCTTCCTGTTATGTGTTCTCTGCAGACACACGGTGACCCCATCAAAGGGGTCTCACCACTGACTAACCCTCTGCTGTCATTATCATGAAATTCTTAACAATTATTGAAGAAGGGATCTCATATTTTCATTTTCCCCCATAAACCTGATGGTGGGCCCTGGAAATACTAGAGATGGGTGTGGGTTATTATCCTAGCTCTGCCGCAGCTGGCTGGGCACCCCAATCAACCAGTTCTACCGTATCTGCAAAGTGGGAGCAATAGCAGCACCCATTCAGAAAGTGTTAGAAGAATTTGATCTGTGCCTCCCTGGTGGCACAAGGGGTTAAGTTGCAGCATTATGAAGCTATTCTCAGCCACTACAGCACAACCAACTAACCAGGGAGCTACCTGCACAGCGCTGCAGACCTCTCCTGAGCTGCCTGCTGCTCCCCATGGATCTGCCTGTTCTGCTCCCCACTCTTTCTGGTGAATCCTCTCATACCCTGCACCTCTGGCCTGCACCCCGGTTCTTTATGCACAAATAACCATTTAAAAAAAAGAATTTAATCAGCCTTACAAGTGCCCAATAAAGTTTCATGATTAGCGTTAAAATGATTGAGGGTGAATTTCTGAGACATCAGTCTTGCGTGGTCTGTCTCAGAAATGCCTTTTCTACAGGCAGGAGCCAAAGAAAGAAATGTCAGGATTAACTTTTCCAAAATAGCAAATGTTCTCTCTTCAGCAGTAGGTCTAACACCAGCTGCATTATTACACCTCAGGAGAAATGTGTCCTCATCAAGTCACAAAAGCCTGGTTTCAACCCACAAAGAGAACCAAAAAAATAGTCTGAAGTCCTGAAAAAGCCAATAGTATCACGTTATCCAGGGCACCTTTGATTTGGGGTTCACTGAAGCATGGTTGCACTGGGTTATCTTGGGTCCTGTATGTCACCTTTGTAAATAGACTTCCGTTTAAAAAAAGTTGACTGACGTGGAAAAACTGAAAGAAACATGAAGAGCAGCAAGAATACTTTTTTTCTATATCCCTTCCCTCAACTTTGACATGTCTGAGGATCCCAAGGGTCACAGCTATTCACACATTAGCTCCCCTCTTGAAGTCTGCTCCTGGACTTGTATGAGGCAGGACACAGCAGCCGCCAGGCACGTGGATGCTGCAGTAAGACGCCAGGGGGAGGGTTAACACCACCACTACCCAGTGCAGAGCCTGGGACCAGTCACCGGCCTTCTCTACTTCTGCTTCCTCATCCATGGAGATAATAGTGGAAGCCACCTCCTAGGGCTCTAGGTACTCAATGTCAGCTACAGATCATGAGCATGAAGCACCAGCCACCATCACACAGAGTAACGAGAGTAGATAGTAGCTGTAGCTATTGCTACCTAGCCTGCCCCAGCAGCCTCCTGAGGAAGCTTCCAGACAGTCAGAGACCCATGAGGTCAAGGGCTCAAGGTTAGGTAACCTCAACCTAACTAACGGTTCAACCTCCACTCCCTAATAGCAGCAACCATAGAATTCAGAGTAATTCTAATGTCAGGGCAGAGACAACTGAATTTGCAGGTGAGCCCGTCCACATTTCTCACTTATAAACGAGGAACTGAGGCTCAGAGAAGGCACATGACCTGCCCAAGGTCACATAGCAAAACAGCAGTAGAACTGGAAAAGTCAGGTCAGGATTCATGACTTGCCACAGTCCTGTGCTGCTTGTTCTCGCCTATGGCTCATTCTGCCAGAGCTTCTGGCTCCTCACACATGCTCCTCACCTCACCGTCTCCCTGGTGGGCTTTCTATCAGGCTATGGGTTCATCTAATTCTTGGCCACATACTGCTGGAGACCCATTTTTCTTACTGAATCAGGCCGCCATTAGGTCCTGAAAGCCCCATAAGTCTTCTATGGATGAGCAGATCCCTTAATCTATTATTCCAGAGTCCTATTTATATATATTTATCCATATGGCTATATAAATAGGGCTTTGAGACATATATGTGGCAGGTTATTGCTGTAGTATAGTTGTTCTCCCCAAGAGGAAAACAAAAATGATGTATGACTGAGGCACTTTTCCACGCAGAAAGCTCCCGTCTGATTTATTAAGAGTTAGGTTGCAGCCACATGCTCTGAAGGTAGAGAATCTATTGCAAACTTATCTAAGGGCAGGACACTCTGCTCCAGAGCCAAAAAGCAAGTCCAGGGCACGGGAGGCGCTCAAAGAATCTGAAAGCAGTTGTTCAGAGGCACTTGCCTATTTACTGGGACTCCTTGGGTGGAAAGTTGTTTTGTTTTTTTTGTTTTTTTTTTTAAGATTTATTTATTTGTGCATACAGAACTGGGGTACAGGCCAGAGGCTCAGGGGCGGTGAGAGGCTTCACCAGAGACAGAGTGGGGAGCAGAACAGGCAGATCGACGAAGTACGCTGCTGAGGGGAGCAGCGGGCGGGTCAGGAGAGGTCTGCCATGCCATGTGGATCTCCTCCCAGGCAGGTGGGAATCAAACTCAGACAGAAGCGGCTTTAGAGTCTCAGTGCTGTGCTTTAACCCACTGTGCCACCAAGGAGGGCCCCCTTGGGTGGAAAGTTTAAGCAAAGAAGTGGATGGAGTTTGTTGTAACAATAGTGGGTATCTCTGGGAACTCAAGGAGAGGAATGTGGCCGGGTCTCAGGAATAACTGAGTCTGGAGGGATGAATACCAACAGTCAGTTGGTATTTTTTTTTCCCCCTCACACCACTGCTTCACACCCTCTGGGTCTTGGTATCACTCTTCTACCTCCAGAGTGAGTCTCCATTTGGCCAAAAACATAGAAGCCAATGGCTCCGAGTTTTTCTCTGAATGGCTTCCACTGGCAAACTTGGCACTTCCTCTAGTCAAAGTATAAAATCCATGGAATGGACCTGTGCTCCCTGCATGGCTCTGGGGTCACATGCAGGGTCACGAGACCAAAGCAGCTGCCACAGACATGTATGCACACACGCACTGGGGGTGGGAAGGAGGGGTTCCCAGATGAAGAAGGGAGGATTTTCTGTCAAGTGCCAAAAGCCAAAGTAACCAGATTGCTTATGATGCCCTATTTTTTCCCTCTGTTCACTGTGTGGACTCAGAAATGGTACTTAACTTCTTTATGTTTCCATAAGAGTAAAATCAGGATGTATATGTGTGTTCCATAAAGACAGAAATCTGTAACTGTTTTGTTCCTTGATATATGCTCAGTGTCTAATTAATGCCTGGAAATTGGTCATGTTCAATAATTATCTACTGAATAATAATAAAAAAAAATGCCTAGCTCCCTTGCAGGACTACTGGGAGGCTTAACTGAGATAACAGTAAGAGAGAACATTTCAAGAGCACTTGCGAGCCAGGAACTGTTCTCAGCACATAGAGCTGGTATGTGAGGTTTAGTATAGTGCCTTCTGCATGTGCCCACACCTAGGAAAAATCTAAGGCCCAGGAAGTTAAGCAATTTGCCCAAGGTCACACAGCTGGTAAATGGCAAACCCAGACTTCAAACCCAAAGCTCCCTGAAGCCACACTGCTATCCTCCTCCTTCATTAATATCCTCTCACTCATTAGTTTCCCATAGTAGAGAGAAAGGGAAGTATGAGTAAACTTGAATGTGTCCACATATCCAGAAAGCACTAGGGGCTAGCTGAGTAAGGATGCTGATCCCAGATCAATGAGTGGCCATTTCCATATACTGCATTACATTGTTCAAGGAAATACAAATTCATTGCAAATCATTACTGATCTCATCGTAGCCTAGGAGTTTTATCATCTCAACCACAGAATACTAAACGTACCTCTGTTTTATGGGGGAAGCTTATGAAATTTTGAGTAAAAACGCTCAGATTAGGAACCCCTGTGCTAGACCTCCTCCTTATGTCACAAATGGAGTCAGGCTGTGGGTGGGGGTGGGGAGGCAAGGCCGTTGGGTGCCTTAGGACGTTCACAGCTCACCCAGGCCAAGGTCTCACATCAGAGCTATGGGGCACTGCTTCCTTCCATTCAATAATACCAACTCCTGGTGGCTCTGGGGAGCATGGGGGTCCTGCTTTGCTGCTTGGAGAACAACCTGGCATTTTCTAGAGAAGCTGAAGACATGCATTCTCTGAGTTCCCACAACTGCACCGTTAGGATCATGCCCTAGAGAAGCTCAAGATGTGTGTGAATCAGGAGACATATTCAAGAGCATTCATCAGAGCTTTCAAAATGGAAATACATAAATGACCATAAGAGAACAGACAGGCTGACGCATTCAATGACCTTCTGTCCAGCAGTCAGGAGAATGATCCAGTACAGTCTCCCACAGCACTGAATTGTGTGGCTGGAAGCATGATGACCCAGGCTTGTCCTGGACCCCTTCCCCTCTCCAGGCCTCAGTTTCTTCCTCGTGACACAAGAACCTGTGATTAGACCAGTGGTTTTCAAGCAGGGCTTGACCAAGTGCTTCACAGTTCTGCAAATGATTGATTCCAATGTCCCCTTTTAAAAACATTTAAATTATTTTAAAACTGTGGGGAACAACAAGCACACTCCAGCGAGCATTGTACAGACCGGCAGCCCAACTGCAGACTGGCATTGCACTAACACACAATGGCTACGTCACTCATATTCAGAATGGGCTTCTCCCCCCCCCCCCCCCAGTTTAATTGGAGCATATCCCGAGACCGCAAGGCAAGCAGCTGTTAAAATCTGTTGCCATTTTCAACTGCTTAGCTGAGAGTCAAGATTTTTTTCAATATTGTGTAACTAAAGCAAAACATAGCAATAATTTATATGTTGTGGAAGATGATAATTATCCACAATTTCAAATTTGTATCTTTGGCTTATTTGTTAAATTTTATGTACTAATGCAATAACAAATTTTAAACAAACTTTCTTCTGGTGATTTTATATTCACAGAAATGTGAAGTCAGTCCTGTTGCTGAATATCCTTCGCTTGGCTTCATTTTCTCCTAATATTTGCTGTCATACATTACCATGGTACATTTGTCAAAATGAAAAAACCAATATGGGTATATTACTACTAAGTAAACTCCAGATTTTATTCAGATTTCATCATTGTTTTTTTTCTCCCCCACTAAAGCTCTTTCTGTTTCAGGATTCAATCCAGGATACAACATTGCATTTAGTCAAATTTGTATTTTCATCCATCTCAATGTCCTCACTTAATAAGTAAAGGTTCTAAGTGTAAACATGTAGTTTTGTACTAACAAAATATCGACTTTATCTACCTTGCACAATGAAATTCCAGGAAGATTTCTTTGGAGAAAAAAGAGGAAATCCACTCTTTTTTAAAATGTTGGCATATGAGTGGAGGAGATGGCTGTTCCTTAGGGCCCATGCCAGCCTGAGGAGGGGCTCCAGCATGAATGAGGCCGCCAGGACAGCAAAGGGCATGCCACACTTCCCAGGTGCTGGTGAGGAGCTTCAGCACCTTTTCAGGTTCAAATTGCCTCCAGCTATTGGTCCTGGAGGCCTTGGGAGGCTCCTCTCCCACAGAACGAATGCGATCCAGGGGCTCCTTCACTCTTCTGACACCCGTTTAAGCACCTGCAAGGTGCCAGGCAATCTAAGAGCTGGAGCTACCGATGAACCCAGGACAATTACTACCCTCATGGAACTTACATTCTGATGGGGAAAGACAATGACAAACTAAAGAGAGAGGTAAACTACAAGGTGTTTTGGTGATAAAGAAAAAGTAGAAGTGGGAAGGAGGAAATGACATGCTGGTGTGGAGGGGGGTTGAGATTTTAGATCATGAAGGAGTGGTCATCCAGTGAAAGCGCAGCTAGGCAGAGGGAAGAGCAAATGCAAAGGCCCTGAGGTGGAAATGCAACCTGTGTACTCGAGGAAAGGCGAGGGAGCCAATGTGGCTGAGTGTGAGAGACAGGCCAGTTAGTAGCTGCCCAGGAGGAAACCCAAAGCCCTCCAGAAATATCTGGAGACCCAGCAGGGCAGCTTTGAGGATCCTGTCAGCTGAGCATCCAGCCCCGTGAGCATGATCACATGTACATGGTGTGGAGCAAACTGGACAAGTGGCGTTGGCCTGGGCACTGTGCTTGGAGACCACCAGGGCCAACTCTATGTGAGTCATAGACACAAGGAAGTTGCGTAAGCAAGGCAGGTCCTGAACTTAGGGACCCACAGAGAAAATGAACAAGAGCTCTGGGGCTCTTGAAAAGTAAGAGAAAACCTTGCAATTCATGGTATTGGGGAGTAGGGGGGTTTATTTGAATATTACACTCAACTGGGGCCTCACTGGTAATACAAGGGGTTAAGTCTCAGCACTATGAAGCTGTCTGTAGCCACTGCAGCACTTCCATCCCAGGCCAGAGATGGACCCACACGGCACAGCAGACTTCTCTTGTCTTGCCCACTGCTCCCCTCAGCAGTGTATTTCAGTCAAACTGCCTGTTCTGCTCCCTGCTCTGTCTCTGGTTAATCCTCTCAATGCCCACCCCCCGACCTCTGGCCTGCACCCCAGCTCTTGCATGTGCAAATAAAAAGATCTTTAAAAAAAAGTTTTAAACTCAGCTATCAGATAAAGTATGGAACAGTCGTTCAATGGAACACAGAAAAATAAAGCTTAGGCTGCCAAAGGTGGAGAGGGGCAGGAGGGGTTGCAAAGAGGGAGACTTTTAGGGTGATGAATGTGTTCACTATTTTGCTTGTGGTACTGGGTTCACAGTCATGTCATCTGCCACAACTGGCCACATAGTATATACTCTAAGTATATACACGTAGCCATTGCTGTGTACCACCATTTACACGCCACTGGTTGAAAAATAGAGTCAGCATTCCAAATAACTTAGGAGTCTATCAAATAGGAAAACTGAAAGATGTGACTTCATGTTGTCTCTCAAGATTTTTTAATATATATGCATATATATATATTTAAAGCCTACTTACATATTCTATATTTTATACATATAATATACATGATTATATGTGATGTGTATTTCCATATATTCTATTTGTTTCATGTAAATCTGTTTGATTTTTGTATTTTTTGTACATTTACAAATATATTTATGCACACCATATATAATTTATACATGCAGCATGTTATGATTTTACACTACACCTGTTATACATTTGGGGTATATATTCTTGTGTGTTTACAGAGAGAGTTCCAGATGTCAGCTGGGATGTCTTGGCTCCACAAAGGTTAATCCTGATTCAACCACCTCAACTCACAGATCAATTAACACTCTCCCCAAGATTTGTCTAAATCCCCAGCAGTTTTGAAATCCGAGACTTCCCGGCTCCCCCAAACCTTCTCTCAGCCCTGTGTCTACTGGCTGTGGCTCTATCTCCACCCTGCCATTAGTTCACAAATGCATCTTCTCCATCTCCCCAGCCCTTCTGCCCTCTAAGCAACTCAAATACAAAGCTGATGCCTAAGAAAAATAAATTTTCTGTGAATACAGAGCAGACCTCAAAGCAAAACGATGAAAACGGCCTGGTATCCCTGGGCCACTGTGGGTGGGGGTTTCTCCAGCTACACCGACCCAGAGTCCTTGCTCTCGGCCTCCTGTCCCCTGCTGTCCACCTCCTCCCTCCTGAATCAACTTCTCCACCCCAAATTCTCTCTTCAGAGCAGGGCAATTCTGCCCACGGAGCACCTCTCTCTAACTCCCAAAATGCTCAGCAGAACAAAAGGTTGACACATCCTTGGGGGCACGAGAGCTTTTTTTCCTGCCCCCTAAATATACAAATCTACAGGCACTGTAAGAAACTACAGGAGGACACTCACCCAAAAAGCAGCGCCAGAGAGCTGGCAAGCCTGCTCCGGGTTTCTTCCCCACCACACGCCCACATCCCCAGGGCTCCTCAGAACTCCTGCCTCGCCCCCTCTCCCTCTGAAGTGTCTTTCCTTCCTGTCCTAAACTGTTGCTGGCCTCCCCACTCTCTCCCTCTGAGGGCTGCATTTCTTAAGTAGCGAGCCAGCCAGTACAAAGGCTGAATAAACAGTCGGTAGAAATTAACTTGAATGTTCAGGGAAAAGAACAAAGACTTTCGCTGTGAGCTGGGAAAGGAATCATAATTGCCAGGGAGAGAGGAGCGGCCCTGCACCGGCTGCGGGAGACGCAAGAAGCAGGGATGTTGACAGTGGCAGAGACAGGCAGGTGCGATACTGATTTGATAAGTGGAAGGGTGAGAATTCTAATGTAATGAAGATGCTGATGGAAAGGGGAATTGGGACTGAGAGGAGAGAGGCAGCTGAGGGTTCCGGAAGGCAGTCAGCTGAGGACCCTCAGCTGGGCTGGGGAGGGGTGGGGGAGGCCCCGTCTTGCCGCCCCACCCCACACCAGTCTAGCTCAGTAATAAAGGGCATCTGGGAGCAGGGGCCTGGGCAGCAGGTGTTTTGACAGTGGCATCACATCGGAGTCACAATACGGCCAAGAAAGCATTCCATGGTGACTCCAGAGAGCTGACTGGAGAGAAGGCCTTCAGTGTGAAGGAAATGAAGGCCCCCACTGGACCCCAAGACAGTGGGTAGCCTTCCCTGCCCAAGAATCCACAGAAACAGATAAAGATGGTCTGTTTGAGAGAGTCCTACAGAAAATCATCTAGCGGATCTTGTTGTTTCATGTCTGACCCATGCAGCAGCAGAAGGGCATAAATAATAAGCAAAATATTTACCAAATACATTCTGGCATCAAGGTGGCGCTATGGTTCTTGACCCTACCTTACAGAGGAGCAGCAGAGGTGAACTCCGCTGAGCTTACTCAGCTCTCACAGGGATGCCAACAGGGAGGTGTCCACTGCCTCTGCACACGGAGAGGTTTCAGTCTTAGAAGAACACACTAGGGCTGGATAGATCATGTTCAAGGGTCACAAACCCACCAGGAAAGGGCCTTTTCCTCACACAGCCTCACCCCTGTCCTGCCAGACCTCACCTAGAGCCTCCAGAGGACCCTGCCCTACCTATTCCAAGTCTCCCTGCCACTGGCTGAGGACCTGACAAGCACTCTGCAAGCATATTTTTTATTTAACCTCCTCCAACTCTGTCTGAATGCAACTCAATGCGGCTTAACGGGGATCTGAGAAAGGGCCTTCCTAACCCAGAGTTGTGAGAGGCTAGAATACAAAAGCCCAGGAAATAGTCGTGGAATTCCAATTTGGGCATTTCATCCTCTGTTAACTGAGTTTCTGTGTCTGCTTGAGGGCAAATACAATAGTCCATTCCATCAAATCTCTCTGAGGACCTGTGATGTTCTGGGTCCTATTTTATATACTAGAGTTAAAGAAATAACAGGCATATCCTTGCCCTCAAGGGACTCGCAATACTAGGAGGTGATTCCGCAGCTCTGGGAATGAGCTCCCATCTCACATCTGTAGATAAGGGTTCAGAAATACATCCTGACAATCCTCAGTGAGTCAGAGGAAGGAGGGAGCAGCCAGTCCAGAAGGCTGCCCAAGTAGATGCGTGGAGGTGAGAATAAGAACTTTCCAGAATTAGGACTGCCTGGAGTTGAAGTCGGAGGTGAGTCAGGTCACAGCGAGTTAGGATGCATTTCTGGATCCCTGAAAGCTGAGAGAGGGCGGGCTGGCACCCTTATCCAGCATGGATATTGGGAGATAAAAGAAACCTTCCAGAAGTGTTTCTTTCCCTAAAAGAAATGGACGCCAGGACCTTGGGCTTGATCTACTAGGGCTAATCAGCGAGGATGTGAAACACGGCACCCTCGTCTTCAGAAGGGAAACTCCACAGGCCACCTCCCAAACCCCAGGAAAGGACAGGAGGGATGCTCTGGGCCCCTGTTGCTAAGTCACTGTGTTCTGTATGCTCTCAGGCCCACAGGCATGTCATAAATATTCATGGTTGGGAAAACAAGGTGAGGTCCCTTGTACACCAGCAGAAACCACCCAGAGCACCTGGCTTTTGTCCTCAGGTAACTTTGCCTCCTGTTTTTATGCTAGGTCAAAGCCAGAGGAAGAAATACACCTTCTAAAACCTGGCTTCCTTAATTTGTTTAACAAAAGACATCTCCATGCTCTGTGGCCTCTTAATTTCTGTAGATGTTAAAGTGCAGAGAATTAAAGAATCAATGGGCAATTAAGGAGGCACTGGCAGGTTCTGGCCAAGAGCATATTATTTATTTATTCAGCCAGCCATGCTCATTTTTAAAACACTAACTTTCCATTTTGTTTCTGACATCAAAAATAAATCAAACTAAGCTGTTACACGTCATAGCTGAAAAAAATATTTGCATGATACATTGCCCCTTTGAAGGCTGAGTAGCCACCCGAAGAAGGAATTATCTGTGTCAAAAAAAGAAAAGCTCAGAATTCATTCTGACATTGGCCTCCCCTTAGGTTGTAGTTAGGATTGAAAAGATTGAAGTAAAACTTCTAGTCATTTTTCCAACGGGTCCCGAGCTTCTTTTTTACTTTGGAACAACCATTTTCCTGGCTCATCTTGGGAGGGTTGCAAAATTTTAGTCCATTAGCCTGGTGCTGCTCTGGGGAAATTTCAGAGCAGGCAGAGATAAACAGCCATCATGGGGAGCGTAAGTATGCAGCCAGTTTGTCTCTCTATTCTGCTCAAGGCCTTTTACCTAAAGTTGGGGTCCCCTGTAATCCTTTTTCCTCCATCCAGCTGACACCATTTGACATGTCTCACCTAAAGAGAAAAATGCTAAATCACTACCCAGTTTCCTGTTCCTGAATTGCTCCCCGACTTGGAGAAGCCCTGTATAAATGTGACGATTCAGAATTGTTTGTGCACCAGTGACCTTCACTGTCCCTCTGCCCCAGTCTTCCTCCACCAGGTCCCAGCCCACACTCATTTCCAACAAGCCCTCTATCCCACGACTTTCTACTCAAGTCTACCAAGCTACCACAGAATACACTCTAGAGCAGTGATTCTCAACTTAAGTGTGCATCAAGTCTATAGTGTCTGATTCAGAAGGTCTGAAGTAAGGCCTGAGAATATGCATTTCAAATGAATTCTGAGTATAAGACCAAAGGTGGAGAACCACTGTTCTAAAACAACTGGTGTCTGGAAATTCCAGAAACTTGTGCTGTGGCGCCATCTAGTGGGGCACAATCATAGTGGCAGCAATCAATACAGGGTGAATGGTGTGACCCTGCCTGAGCAATCAAACCTCCCCAACAGCAAGAATGTCAAAGCAGGCATTGAGAGCATTCACAGGTCCTCACTACTTTGGTCAGGTAACCTGTAAAGTTCCATCCTCTGAACGACCAGACGGCCAAACTGCCACCTGAGGCCAGAAACAATATAGTGCAAACAGACCTTGATATTTGTTCTCCAGATAACAGTGCAGACAGCAAAACAGCCATCCCAGTTACACAATAAGCCTTAATTCACCCCAAAACAATTCTGAACCCTTCCTGATGGTCAAATCAATATAGAAAATAAGTATCTGGTATTTCTACAACATAAAGCAAGGAAGCATATCCATTTAAGAGAAAATTTAATTCAAATTGTCCAACTTCTAGGGGCAGTGGATCTAAAATTAAGAGGAAAAAAAGTTTAACTTGAGACAAAGAGGCACTGAAAACGCCGGTTCCCAGTCCCACTCCTAAGCGTTTCTAGGTAGGGCTCAACACTAATGGTTAGTTAGCAAACACTCCAGGCAGACTCTGAAGCAAAGGGCTGTAGTCCCTCATTTGAGGACGCCATCTGAAAGGTGAGACCATGTCGCCTACCACGGTGCCCACCCAGCCCAACCAGCAGAAACTAACAGCAGGAGCGGCCTGCTGCTAGATATCCTTTAAGGAGCAGAGACAGGTGGGACAGCATTTTATTTGATAGTATGTTAATCTGTAATTGTTCTTTTTGTCAGAAGTATGTATTTCACATTTACAACACACTCACTTTGGACAAGTCGCATTGCAAGGGCTCACTGGTGGCAAGCAACAGAAACAGAGGAGGGGTCTGTTAGGCGAGGACTGGAGAAACGAACAGACGAGTGGTTGAAAGAGCTCAGCGACAGGTCTCAGAGGGGCAGCTTGGCAGTTTAGAGCTGTCTCTTGGACCAAGGTCCTTGGTCCCAGAGATTCATTAGTCACCTGCTAAGTTTTTTTTAAGTCCCAATACACAAATAACTATTTAGTAAAGCAAAGGCTATGCCTACCCTATGACCCAGCAACCCAATTTCCAGAGGCTTGCTCAAAAGAAATTACATGCATCCACCAAAAACACAAGAATGAACCATAATAGCCTTATGCATTACAACTCAAAACTAGAAATCTTAATGAACATCACCAAAGAACTGCAAATAAATTCTAGTATAATTCACACAGAAGTACATACAAGAGAACTATGATAGATACCCTCAGAGATGATGTGGTACAAGTAGTAAGATGCAAGAGAAATTACTGAATTATTCCATTTACATGATGTTCTAACACAGGCAAAACTAATCTTATGATAATAAAACAGTAATGATGACCTGGGGAGAGGCACTGTCAAGAACAGGGCATGAGGGAAAATTCCCAGGGTCCTGGACATGCTCCCGTGTCTTCATTGGATAGTGGTTACCACGTATCTATGTAAAAATGCATGTTCGAGTTTTGTGCAGTTTAGCGCACATATCCATGATACTCCAAAAGTTGGGCTTTAAGAACAGAGCCCAGTCATTGGCGGCTGTAGAAATGATTTCAAAATGCAGCCAGGTTTGACACTCTGCCCTTCTCAAACCTGGCCGTGAACATAAATCACCTGGGCATCTTAAAAAAAGATATGGGATTCAGGAAGGGGGTCCTGAGAGTCTGTTCCCAGGTGTCAGCAGCCCACTCTGGTTTGTCGGCCGCTTTGTAACCCAAAAGGGGGTCTTCCTGCCCTCACCTGGATTCTCTCTATGGGTAGAGGGTGCTGACCAGAAGAAGGTTCCTACCAGGAGGGTGTCTACAAGACACAGCTGCCCACTACAGAGAATTCTCCAGACACCTGAAGATTCCTAATTTCAGGCTAAAGGATTCATGGTTGGGAAAGACTAGAAATATTAAAGCTGCATTTAAGTTTGATTAAACGAGGATGTGGTGGGGGGAGAGCTCAGTACGGGGGTGGTCAGCAATCACCTCCTATAGAGGACGAGAAATCAGAAGCCTTGCCGAGCGTAGCCTCTCACACAGGTACTTTGGCTGTAGCACAAGCACGACCACAGAGAGTAAGCCAATGGCCCTGGCTGGGCGCCAATAAAACTTTATTTACAAGCACAAGCCTGATTTGTGGTCTGTGGTTTACATTATGCTATCATTTGTGTGTGATGGCAAAGGAGGGATAAGATCCTCTAATAGGAAGCACCAGAAAAGTTTCCCCTGGAGAGGAAAGGTGGGTGTCTGAGGAGATGAAGATGTCCTTATATATCCGGGGAATCATATATTGTATATGAGCATCACTGATTAAAAACTGAAAACCAAAGAGGATTTTCACACATGATGTATTTGCCAAGAGCCTCCTGGACAGGCATGTCAGTCCTCACTTTCGCTGTCTCTTCTACAAGTGTCTGTGGGCCAGACCTATGCGACTGCTCCACCCGGCGGGACAGCCTGTGGCTTCTCCCTCACCCCATTCTCACTGGTCTCCTCAGCCTTCCTTTCCTTCAAGTAGTGAAGGGAGTCCTGCAGGAACTCCCCTACCCCCAGGAGCACAAAAGTATTGCCCGCTCATCTTTCCTGCCCACAAGCTCCTTTGGCATGCGGATGGCCACAGAGAGCGGCAGTGCCACAGGCAGGGAGAAGCACAGCCTGCACTCTGGAAGGCCCAGGTTCCAGTCTCTACTCTGCTGACTGAGTCTTAGCTTCCCACTTCCCAGAGGTTGCCTGGATCCTCTCAGGAAATGAGGCAAGGCAGCTGCACGGAAAAGGCCATTTTCACAGATTAGTCAGTCCACCTCCCCGATATGCTTCCTGAAGGAGCAGCATGCATTTCACCCCTGCAGCCGCTGGCGGGCACTTGACATACAGCAGACAGCCAATAGGAAGCGATCCATGGGAGCAGTCAGAACTCCTGCCTGTGATCAAGCCAGGACGGCCAGGCAAAGACAAGAAAGTCATCTCAGGTGGCAGCAGGAGGTGCCTGCTGCCCTGCAGTGCCTTCTGGGGCTTCTCAAATGCCATCCATCCTCACCAGATGTCAGCTGGACCTATTTCTAGCAAATGACAGTCAAGATCACTCCGAGATCATTTGCTTAGTAAAAAATCCAAACTAAAACAGCCTGGTTAAGAAGAACCTGCAGTAAGGTCCTATTTACAAGTCAGTCTGCAGTCAAACCTGGCAAGAACCTCAGTGTTCATTTAATTCACTCCTGTGGTTTACAGTTGGAGGGTGAGGGGAGCAACGAGGGAAGGAACCTGCCCCAAGCTGCAAGGCCAGAGTCCAGATGCTCAGTATGCCGCCAATCAGAGGGGGCAAGAGAGTCAATCTCTCGGTGA
Organism: Condylura cristata; assembly: GCF_000260355.1. Taxonomy (NCBI): domain Eukaryota; kingdom Metazoa; phylum Chordata; class Mammalia; order Eulipotyphla; family Talpidae; genus Condylura; species Condylura cristata. Next base: position 12,182,054 of record NW_004567118.1, on the reverse strand, counting down.
TAAAATATCTGGAGAGAAGGTGCAGAGGATAAAAGGGCAGGAGGGGGACTCCCGACACCCAGTAACCCCAGCGCTCTGGCGACTTCCACCAGATCTGCCCTGCACCCCACCAGCGTGTCTTCTCGCTGGCCCTGACATGCCAGCACAGCTCCCATCTGGAGGGCGGCCAGCTCTGGGCTGCAGGGGGAAGACAAGCGAGCCCCACACTGCCTCCTGAGGAAGGACCTGCCTGGGCCATGCGTTGCCTATCCCCTACCTCTACCTCGACCATCTCCCACTGCAGAAGTAGCACAAGGATGCGCAGTGCCATTGTGGGAAGGAAAGTGGAACTTTTGGCAAATTTTTGTTATCTGGCAGAGATGCTTAGGATTAACAACTGCTGCGTGAGGACAAAAAAGTGCCCATATATACAAGGTCTCTTAGAAGTCCTGAAAACAATAAAAATCGAATACTCCACACAAATTAAAAGCAAATCAAAATAAAGAACACAGAAACAGGTGTATAAGCATCAGGTAAGTCTCAGGTAAGTAACGTAGTGAGTAAAACAGCAAACTGGGCCAAAATTCTTTTTTTTTTTAATGCGACTGAAGTTTAATGTCACCATTAAAATTCTTGAGAGGCGTATGTGAGAAGAAGCTCGGAATCCTGAACCACATTCTAGGTAATTTCAACAAATTTAGGGGAGAGCGGACACTCAGGAAAGAGGTGCTGTTCAGGTCAAGCGCAGAAGTAAAAATTCAAGTATATTTAAAACTTCAAGGCTATCCACTAATAACAGAGCAACAAGATGTTGAATGCTAGATTTATTAGAAGGAAAATCCAATCAGGCAGATAATGAAGAAAGGAAAAAAAAAACACCAGAAAACACAATAGGAAAATGAATTGAACGACAAATAACATTATAATAAATGAGTTAAAGTCACCTATTAAGTGACTGTCCAGGTTTCACTTAAAAAATTCTTGCAGTATTTACAAGTCGTCCACCTAAAACGTGACGGAATAAAAGAATATATGAGTTAAAACAAAAAGCAAACAAGATACCAAAGATATTTACATTGATGAGGAAATACCATTCATCGGTTTTTCAAATGAAGCAACATAAACTGAAATTTATAAAAGAAGCTGTTGAGGAAAACATGACAATACCAGAATTATTCAATGTCATTTTCTCAGAAATAGGACAAAAAAAGTGGGCTGAGGGAGAGGAAAGTAAAACAATAGATTTGAAACATTTGCAAGCCTGGTCTAATAGTTTACATAGAACTCTACAGCAAACCATGAAAATGCATTATTTTTAAATGTCAACACATTTACCACATCCTGCTCCCAAAAAACATTATAAAGTTCATATGGAAAAATGTGCAAATGAACCTGGAACTTTTTGAGTGAGCCAAGGAAGATACAGGAAGACGGAGAGTGCGGGTGAGCGGGTGGCCTGGCCCCTGCTGTCTAATGGCAAACACAAGTCACTGTGACTGAGCACCAGGGCTGTGACTGCAGGCGTGAAACAGACACATGGATTCCACACTTACTACAAAATGTTTTCTGTATTTCTCATCTCATGTCTACTACATGTAGCTACGAGACAGTACGCTAAACAAACCACATGAAGTGAATTTTAATGTTTCTTTTCCCCTTTTGCTATGGCTTCTAAACATTTGAAATCACACATGGCACACTATATTTTAACCAGACAGTGACCACACTAGGGTTCCTATTTTCTGTTCCTATTCTTTAGCACACTTTGCAATGGAGACTTAGCTTTCCTTTTAGATCATGAGATTAAAAATGTTCGCCCTTTAGCCTTGCTGCTACAAGTTTCTTTTGGCTTTGTTTTTATTGCTTAAGATTTGATTTATTGCTTAAGCAAAAGGGTCGGTCTCTCCTCTCATAATATTTTTTGGATTGTAAGTGCCAAACATTTTCTATGGGCTGATGGCTGAACCACTGTGGCATTTGGTGAAATGGAATGACGCGCAGTGGCGCCTCCTGTTGCTTTCAAGAGGAGCAGTGGGTAAGAGAATCCAGCATGGAAACAGCCTGGCTTTGAATCTCAGTTCTGGTCCACTCCCACATCACGCATCTGTCTACCTCTTTGGGCTGTCGTAAGGACCAAGTAATTCCTGTCAATCAGCAGTCTTAAACAGTTAAGTGCACTACTTATCTCACTTTATTTTCCAGTCTGGGGTGCACAAAGTGTGCAGTGACACAAGAGCCCAGCTTCCATGCTGACACCTCACTTGGACCAGCCACTCCTTCCACACCCAGCAGGCCCACACAACATCCTGCATCCAGCCTTCCGCTGCCCTCTCCCACACCCCAGGCAGATTACCAAATCTCTCTCCAGGCCTGGCTCGCCCTGAATGGCCCACAGTTCATTCAGGCATGTCTGAGCAGACTTGCCAGAGGGCGCATGGCCAGAATGATGGTGCTGGACCTCTCTAAGCCCTCTCCTCCAAAAACCCAACAAAATTGCTGGTACAAAGGTTAAAAAATCAGTTTTTCAGAATTATGGAAATAATCCAAGGTGCACAACAATCTGAGGATTTAGTCAGTGTGTGTGTGCCCTTCACTAATTTCTAACTTCCTTTTCCTGCCATATACTAAATATTCTAATGACCCCCATCCCCAAAGGTGAAGGCCTGAAATACCAAGAACAGCCAATTTCTCCCACTGCTGCCTTCTCCACCAATCCTGGCATTTGTCCAAAGATCTTAACCCTATGACTTGCAACCTCTGAAGTCATCTGAAGATCTCTGCTTGCCCACCTTTTCCACCTGCCTTCCTGAACCAGAATCCTGTGATTACCTCTTTCAAACTCTTTGATGACTCCCAAAGGTAAGGACCAAGTCAGTGTATTAGGCTTTGAGAGGTCTCCCCAAACTAACTTGGGCTCCCTATACATCCTGCCCTGCTCTAGCAATGATGAGTTGTACAGGAAAAACAAAACAAAACAAAAAAGAAACAACCCTACAATTAGATGCAACAAGATTTGGCTAAGGCCATATTCAATTACCACTGGGACTGAGGGCCAAGGGCAACTAAGACTGCATGAGAGTTCACTGTGGCCAAGCTCTGTACACATAGGGAACATTTCTGCAGTTTCAGCTCATTGCCCTGAGGCTAGTATCATTTTCTAATCCCTTCCTAATCCTACAGATGAAGGGAATGGAGGCTTTAAATCACTCACTACCCACATACGTGAGACCTAAGGCCTGAGAGAAAGAAGTAACACTCTAACACAAATGCCAGCTCTACCTCTGGGCAGAGTTGGGTGATCAGGAAGGTTTAGAGGCCTGCTGAGTTGAAACTAGAAGCTCCAGAACTAGGACTCGCAGCCTGCTGGGCTGGCAGGGTAGGGTACTGGGCAGCTGAGTGTCCACAGCTTACCAGAGGATTCCTTCAGAGGAAAGGACCTCAGATTACTTCCACTCTGGAAACCCCTGAAGGCACCCTGGGATGCTCCCAAGCAAGGAGGTCGGAGACACAGGGTCTGAAAGGAGGGGCCACTGAGTCAAGAGACAGTACTTGCTCTCATCATGTGAATGTACGTATGATGTGTATCATCCTTGTCCTTCGGAGCAAGCAAAACCTCACGAGCTATTAAGAATGCACAAGCACCTATTTCTATGTCTGCTGGAGGAGTGTGATAATACAAATAAAATATATAGCACAACATTCCTAATAGGGGCTCACAAATCGAAAGCAATGAGACAACAGCTTCACCTTAACAGAAACAACAAAATTACTCAATTTTTTTGTTGGCAGGTTACGAGTCAGGCGTGTTGCTAAGCGCTCCATGGAGTACTGCACTTAATCCCCAGTGACAACCTCGGAGGCTGCATCTGCCCTCTTCCCCCCTTCGCGGGTGACCAAGCTAAGATGGGGGAGTGCTGACTTGTTCAAGGGCGCCAGCAAGTAGGTAACAGGCCGAGGCACAAACCCTGACAGCGTGAATCCAGGGCCTGCACCCTGTCCACGCTGCCTTTGGCCCCTCAAACACTCCACACTTTCATGCGGTGTACCGCCCCTCCTGCCCTCGGGCACTCCACAGACTAGCGGAGACAGACCACCTCTACCGGGCTCATGCTCACCTCCCACAGCTCGAAACTCCTCTCAAGCAGCCCAGATGCCCAGCCAGCAATTTACTTGGACTGTGCGCATGCGCGCAAAAACCACCAGGACTTCCGCTCCAGGGCACTTGCCAACGGAAGTGCTCCGGTGCACAGTCCGGGTGGGGCCCAGGCGCCTAGCACGGAAGGTCCCCCGCCGCAACGACCACGTGATAGCCCTGTGACACGTGCGACTGCTCGAAGAGCTGTCAGTTACACGTGCCTTGGTGTGAAATACACATAGGATGGCAAAGTATACAAAGAAGCCTGCCAGTCATTTTTATATCACACGCTGAAATAGTATGTGGGATACGTTAACTATATTGCTTAAAGTAAGATTTAACCACTTAACACTATCACTGAAATCTAACAAGGAATTCCCATTAGAGCTTATTTGTGAATAAAGAGGTTGGATTTAACATTCAAGACATGAAATTTAAGGGAAAAAAACTTAAAAGCGCAACCAAAGAATTCTTTAAACTAGTGCTTTAAATAAACTAAAGCCTGGCTATTTGAAACATTCAAATCGCTCCACGAGGGAAGCCAGAGGCAGTCCAGCTGCCAGCGTGGGGCTAAAAGGAGGGCAGAAACAGACAAGAGTTCTGTCTAAACTGTCCTCAATCATGGGTCTCCATTGAATAGGAACTTTCAACACCCACCACACCCATAATCACCCTCTTTGCTCCCCACCCCCAACCTTTGCACCTTGGAAAGAAAAAGGACTCAAAACTATAGTGTATACAATTCAAGATTTATATAAGTTACTTAAGTTACTTATTTTAAATTGCACAACGCTGAAGCCAGTCTAAAAAATGAATCAAACACACACCACTGCAAGGTAAATCAATGAGTTGCTTTTTTTTTTTTTAAACAAATTTGTACAGAAAAAAAAAAAAAATTCCCCAGATCACAACCTATACCATACAGTCACCCGGTCCAGTATGCAGGAAGCCATCGGGAACCATGGCAAGAGGAGCTGGGATGTATTCAGCAGAAAAAGCTTCTGCTCACAGATGACATGTTGTATGGAAAAAAGTCTTGAGTTTCCTTTGTTCTCCAGTGTATCTTGTACAAAATATTACATTTTTAAACATATTTACAGAATTTGCACAAATAGAAAATGATTACAAATTACAACCAGGCTTGGCAAGAGAACCGTTCCCCTCCCCCACTGACCAAGACCAGAGGTGTGATTAAAAAGTCTTCCTTCTTAGAGACCTAGATGAAGTTTATAAAAACTGCTTAAATATCATCAATTCATTTATGTAAGCTGTACAAATCATCAATACCCATTAGTGAAATTATGTCTTGCTCCCTGAAGATTTTGAAGTAAAAGAACACTCTGAAGCAAGCAACAAATCCCATGGCCTGTCAGCTACAGTTGGTTTGGTTTTGGTGGGGAGGAAGGGGGAAAAGGAAGAATGCATAGGGGTGGGGAGGAATGGAAAACCTGTCTACACAGTTTTCTTCCACTATTTCCTTTGTTTTTTTAACCCTCTTGGAAACCAGTTTAACCCATCACTTGTTAAACACCATCCTACAACTTTACAAAACTCACAGTTCCTTCCTCATCTCAGAGATACCTTTTCAACCGGACTACCATATGTATATAAAATCAGGAGTTTCTGGGGAGGACAATGTTTGTTATTCTGTTGTAAAGTCTTTGCCTTGTGTGCCAAGCCCAATTTCAACAGTGCAAAAAAAGACTCAAGAAGTGGCTGTGGGGAAGGGGGAGTGTCAAAGGCTTGCGTAGTAGCTGTCTACCCACTGAGCAAGTCCTCTCTCCACCAGCGACCGGTTTATCAACACCACCTAGAAAAGAAAGTTCCCTTGAGAGTTTTGCTCACAGGCACCATTTCTCAAGCCCACGTAGGTCCTCTCCCTCTTAATAGTCCCAGGGCCACTGCAGGCTGCTGCACAAGAATAAGGGGGTGGGGCATTTTGATAAATGTGTGTTGGCGTCAAGACAGATTTCTCAATAACCTGAAGACAGCTAAGCTTTAATACCATGAACAGAGGAGAGGAAACGCCAATAGACAGAAGGCCCAGGCAGTTCTGACCTGATAATTCTGTTGTGGGGGACTGTGCATTATAGGGTGCAGCATTGCTGGCATCTACCCATTAGTTGACACTGGCACCCCACTCCCCCAATGTAGCAACCAAAATGGTCTGCAGTCATTGCTAAATGTGTCCCCGGGGCACTAGTTATAGTTATATCCTCTGATTAGCTTAAGAGGAGACAATGAGAGCCAGCTCCCAATCAACCCTGCTGGCTAGTAACTTAGAAGACAAAGGTTAGCACTTACTTCATCTCCAACCACACTCCATAGCTGAATCAGAGGAAGGCCAGTTGGGCTGTAATTTGTCACCTGGAAAAAAAAAACCAAAAAACACCAATGACTGTTGGCTAAGCCAGATTTCAAGCCAGAGGAAAGAATTCAAAGATCACAATTCCAGGAAGCCCAGAATCGGGTGTGATCAGGAGCACAGCAGACAGTAGGCAGGAGGCTCCACAGATACCCAGTCCAGCCTGCCCCGTCTCCCCCCATCAGCCACACACCTGAGCCAGCAATGCTGTGTTGCCTGTCATCTCACTCATAGCTGCATCCGCTTCAGGTGAAAAGTGGTCGTCATCTTTAGAAAGGCAAGGGAAAGCAGCAATGAGACCAGCACTAAAGCAAGGCATGGCGGTCACATACACACCGCGGGGCGTCTGCATTCCAAGTAGATGCTGCTATGGCCTCCACATGACTCTAAGCAGATATACCCAGGGTCTCTACTACATGCTCGCTACCTATTGGGGCTCAGAAGAACAAAAGTACAGAATTCTGCCTTCAGTACAAACATCACCACCTAGTTGGGGGCTGACAGGGCTGAGCATACTTATGTTTTCTTCCACTGAATCAGCACACCCTAAGAGATGCAGCTGTTATCTCACCTTACGGGTAAGAGCAATGCAAGCTAACACACAGGGCACTATCAGTGTGGTTCTCACAGTGCTGAGGCTTAGCTGAGCAGTACTTCGGAACTCATTCTCCCTAGACCACAGGTGTGAAGGCTCTGTCTCAGTTACATTCTGGGAGGTGTCTGTGTTAGCCGTCTCTCAAAGTTGGGTAAAGTCCAGAGCAGTGGACTTGAAAGGGTGTCCCATGGATGAGCACTACCGGCATCACCTAAGACTTTATAGAGATGCCAGTTCTTCAGTCCAGACCTGTGTTTGCTGAAGTCCTCCAGGTGAGAACGACTCTCTCACTGAGCAAGAACTATCTGAACAACTGCCTCCCACCCCTTCAGCCAGAGGGAGTCATCATTACCTGACAGGGGCATCACGCTGTCCAGAAGGACTTCTGCTCCCTGGAATGGCAGGGTCACAAAATCAGACCTAGAAAGGCAAGAAAGGGCCAAGTTTAACATGGACTTGAAGGAGAAATCCACTGTAGGCCATTATTTACCTTCTGCTTAATCCCATGGCACTCAAAACACAGGCAGAAGTGAAAGAAGTTCATGTGAGTGGCACGGCTCCAGGCACAGCCGATGCAGGCATCCCGTCCTGCTGCGAGGCTGAGCTCAGAGGGGCTTCCTGTGCCACACGCCCAAAAGGAAGCCGCTTCACAGCGCTTGCCATATGATATTGGGGGTGTATTCCACAAAACAGAACTTTCTAGTTCAGCTTGGCTGAGGCTAGCAGTGGAGTTTGTTGATATAGACTCTTCTAAAACAGAGTAGGCAGCAGAAGGAAAAATTAACCCACATCCCAGCCTTGGTAGACTTGAGCCAGCTACATAGAAATCACAGTCCTCCAACATGGCACGCGCCTGTCGGGGCAAGTGGGCTCACCGGATTTGCCGGAGCACGTCGACTTTCACTCTCTTATATCCACCGTAGTCCACGTAGCGAATCTCCACTTCATTAGTCTCCTCATAGGAGGCTACCACTTGAGCTCTCCACCAGGCACCGTCCACGCCGGGAGCCGCACAGATGACAGTGACTACAGGGCAGGAGCAGGGGTTGTGCACATGCTGGCCCAGCCACCTCAGCCACCCCAAGTAACGCGACCCACCCCCACCGTGTCTGCTAGAAGCCTGTCCTCCACAGGGCAGGGGACAGCCAGGAGTCCCCAAAACCTCCCCTAGAGACCAAGAGCGGATCTGCGAAATTGAGCCTAGCACATCCAGATGTGTTCACTCTGAAACTGGCTGACACCTGAGATAGACAAAGACAACCTGGAACAAACTAACATCACAACTCAGGGGCTGGGGATTCATGGTCTCAGAGAAAGTTCTGGAAAGATGAGACCCTCCGAGTGTAGCCGATTTCAGGGGCTGGTATCCTGGGCCTGCTCCAACCCTAGCAACTCAGATCAAGGGCTTGCTAGAAGGGGCCTGCAGGTCTCCTGTAGCCTTCGCTCTAGGAAGGTACTGAGAGCACGTGTGCCCTGGCAGCCAACAAAGGGGAGAGCAGGTGCCCCAAAGGTCTCCAGCTGCACCTGGGGAGCAGCAGAGGCAGAGCTGGGAGAACTGTCAGTGGTGTCACCCAACAGCACTCCTGGGGTCTGCAACACATAGCTGCTACACTGCGTCCCGCTCTGACACAGGCGTCGGAGCCCAGATGCAGTTACCTCTTGGTCTCCAGATTAGTCTTTACTACTAGACTGAGGCAAGGTTAGGGGATCTGCAGAAAATAAGAGGAGCAGGAGATGGGTGGTATCACCAGGCACTCCATGCCCACTACGCAACAACGTTACTCATGACAGAGGACCCTCCCTAGGTTGTTCCAGCTCCTGCACAGGAGCAAGTCATCTGACTTGAGGCTCAGTTTTCTCAGCTGTTGAGTAGCCACTGCAGCCACAAGCGACCTTAGGGATCTTCAACAGGAACCAGTATTTCCATCAGGTACTTTACACAGGACAAAGTATCCAACCCTAATTCCTGGAAGGAGTGGGCAGCAACTCCATGTAACAGATAAGTGACAAAGCTGCCATCTAAATCCAGGTGTCAAAGCTCAGTTCCACAGCTCCACCAGCCAGCAGACACAGTAGCTTGGGCTAGCCAGGAAACTCAGCCCATAACAACTCCTCCACTATGGCAACAACACAAGGATTCTTTTCCCATGAAAACATTAAGAACAGCTTCCTCCTGGTTAAGATCACCAGCAGAACAGGCCACCTCACCCTTCTTCCCCCCCGCTGACCAGGGCCCAGAACACCCCTCGGACACCCTGAGGAACACTTACTTTCCACTGGGGTAGGCAAGGTGGGGATTCCTGGCTGAGAGTAGCAGAGGTACATCTGCTGGTCCAGGCTGCGCAGCGCATGGAAGGTAGGATGTGTGTGCTGCTGCACAAACAGGTGCCCGGCGTTGACCTGATTCACCACAATCACCTCCACAGTGATGCCATCGGGGAGCATGAGCTATGGAGGAAGGGGAAGGGCACAGGCACTGCAGCAACCCTCCTCATGTCTGGGAGAGCCCCGGGACCCAGGGCCAAGACTCTGAACTGGCACAGCTTTGAAAAGAACATGGCTACCCAAAGCAGTATGGTGCCCAGATGACAGAGGTTCGGAGAAAGCTACTTTAATGGTGCAAAGTGTTTGATGTCACTTGGCCTGTGTTGTGTAAGAGCGCCAGTAACCACTCGCATTGGCCTCACAGGCCTGGCAGGCCACGAGAAGCCAGGTGTGAAGGCAGTGCTGGGCCTCCAGCTTGCCTGGCAGTGATCCCCAGAGCTCCCCTCCTTCACACTTCTCTTGATGTATCTATAAGTCTCATCAAAGGCAAAGGGGAATGAGGCAGTCACTGAGAATGAGGTACCCAAGAAAAAGAGGCTCAGACCCCACAGCCAGCAACTTCGGGTCTGTAGGTGACCACAGGCACTGTAATATGATCTGAAACCTGCTTTCTTCCTCCGCCGCCCCCTACCAGCAAGCGCTGGCCAAGAGTGCTGGTCCCACTGTCAAAGTCGGCCAGTCTAAGTCATATTTTTGTTCTTCTCTATACTCCATAGAGATCCTCCCAACTTATTCCCACTCTGGGATTTGGAATGCAAGTCTGCGCAGTGCAACGGCAATATCCAGGTACTCTGAACACTACAGGGCATCTACCCAAACTTCCAGCCAGGTGCCCACAAGAGGAGAGACTGGCTATGAGTCCTGGCATCCACCAACCTGCTCCCATTGCTACTGGATGAGAAGCACCTGGGATCTCTTCACTCTCAATGAGCTACGCTCAGTGCGAGGGAAAGGAGCCGCAGCAACCACGCAGGAGCACTGCACTCACAGCTGGCTCCTGGAGTCCATGCCTAGCACTGGGGTGAGACCACCTCCATTGGCTACTGGTGTGATTGCAACAAAGGCCACAGTGGCATCAAACTTTGCACCATTCAAGTAGTTTTTCCTGAGCCCAATTAAAAATAAAGGTGAGGAGGCCCCTGGTGATGTAAGGGATTACATCGCAGCACTATGAAGCTATCAGTAGCCACTGCACCCCGTGCCAGGGAGCTGGCCCACATGGCACAGCAGATCTCTCCAGTCTTGCCTGCTGCTCCCCTCAGTGTATTTCAGTGGATCTTCTGTTCTGCTTCTCACCCTGTCTCTTGTGAATCCTCACACCACCACAATCACCCACCTCTGGCCTGTACCTCAGCTCTTGTATGCACAAAGAATAAATCTTTAAAAACAGATAAAGGGAGCCTGTGACTAAAACTCCAAGGGAAAAATTTCTGATTTAGAAATTAAGAATAGCGAGTGTTTCAGCCCATTCCCAAAGACCACAGGAAAGAGACAACATCCCTTCCCCGGAGACATAGAGGGATTTGGAAGAGGGAAGACACATCCGGGAAGTCTTAAAGCCAGGGAGGCAATTTGAAGCAGCACATTCAGCCCAGGTGAGAAACACTGCTGTTTCTAGGCTACAGAACCCTACATTTCTGCTCCTAGTGACAAGCAGCTCAAATGGGGCTGGAGGCACATGACAGGACAAGGGAGCTGGCCCTGGGGCAGAGGATCCACTCCAAGATGGCAGCAGAACCCTGGGCAGCCTCCACCTGGCTTTCTATGACTGGTGGTGGCAGAGGAGGAAGGGGGTTTTTCTTTACAATCTAGAAGAGAGGAGGAGGAAAAAAGCCCTTCACAAGGCCATCCCTGGGCCAAGCTGAGGGGGAAATAAGGAAAACACGAGTCCACCTAGACTTGTGCCAGGCTGGGACTCTAGACCAGGAACCAGCGTGCAGTGCCTAGCTAATATGGACACACCCAGTCTCCTGGGTACTACTAATTCTTTCTAGCAAATGGCTTAAAACACACAGTGCCCAGAAGACACACTTAGAGAAGAGTGGTCTGGTCCTTCTAAGTGCTTCCTTCCAGCAGACCAGCCCTCCAGGGGTACAGGCTAGAAGCAGAATGGAGCAGTGGAGATCAGATGTAAGAGCACACAGGTTTCAATGTGCTCTTGACTTCCTTAGCTGATGGTCCTAGGAATTTCTGGTTTGGGAGCTGGGTGGTAAAAAGTCCTGATCCCCTGGTGCATGCTCACCCAGGAAGTCATCGGAAGAGAAGGCAATGCCAGTGAAGGCAGTGGAGGGGCGTAGATATTGGTGAGGTTCAGTTCCTTGAACTTCTTCCCAATCAAGTTCAGCGCTTTGTCTACATGATGCTGAGAGCCTATATGGGGAGGTTCAGGAGAGATTGGAGAGAGCAGGACACAGTCATTGTGAGTAAGACAAATGCAGCACACAAACAGGCATACACCCCTGCAGGAATTCTACAGTCCATCAGTAAGGCACTAAAATTCTATGCTCTCTTGAGAAAGGCATTTAAAGACATTTGACTTTTCAAATGATACCTCTCTTCCACTGTTAACCGTGCTTTATATGCAAAAGGAAGATGGGAAAGACCTGGTCCTCAACTAGAAGGGAATCATACTTCTGTGAGGGAGCCCCTATCGTGTGTACTATAAACCCAGGGGCCTGGGCCCCTATCCCTCCACACCACACCCCCAATCTGAGTGCAGGGCCAGCGTTTCCTCCAAGCACCTCAAATGGATGATGAGGACTGAGAAGAAAACACTCAGTTCTCCTTTGGGATAAGCAGAGGGTTTTTTCTATTCCATACTGATTCCAAAAGGGTAACAACTAGGACTCCAATGCTTCAGTTTACTTACATTTCACATAAGAAAGCTAAACACAGCACAGCAGCTGCCACTGACCTTCTATGTGGCAGATCTGGATGTTCTGGGTATAAGGCAGGGTTGAGATGTAGATCTTGGCACCAGATGTTTGCTTCAGAAAACTCACATACCGCCCCTGTTTGCCAATGAGCCGACCAACTAGGTGCTAAGAGAGAGGGAGAGGACAGTTAGCTTAGTTAGTTAACAGAAAACCAATTCCCTACACTCCCAAAGCACAAACATTAAAGCTCTCATCCACCAGGCATTGTTCTGAGTATTGCATTTACTCACAGTACCTATGAATCAGATTACTTTATTACCATCTTACAGGTCAGTAAATAAACAAAGACACTAAGTAACTCGCCCAAGCATTACAGATACTAAGCAGTTACTCCTAGAAATTTCCATTTCATTCCATGTGGCCCATTTCATCATTTGGGCCACACTGTAGTCCAAATCCAGAAAGCTGCAAAAGCAAGGTCTTCTCCCTAATCCACAAGGGAGGTTTCAACAGCACAAGGATTGGTTTCCCACTCCTCCCATCCCTTCAGTTGGCATGGACAGAAAGGACTCCACCTGAAAACAAAAGCCTAAGAAAGAACCTGTGGAGTCTTGCTGCCAACGGACAGCCTTCAGACCACAAGGCTGGCGGAAGTGCAAGGTGGACAGAAGATGCCAAGCTTTGCCGCAATCTAGACAAACTCTGAAACAGATCCAGACGATCCTACCTCAGCAGCTACTAGGGACTCGGTCCCTTTGCACCCAGAGTTGCCCAGCCACTGCCCTTTGCAACCACTGGAGGAGGAGGCAGGACTGCTCTCAGGGTCACTGGGGGACAAAGCAGCTCAGGGAGCCAGCAACCTGGGGTCAGAGCAGCCCCCCTGACCCAGAGTTTAAAGCAAGCCAAGTCTCCGCCTCAGCAGGGAGCTTAGTGCCCCAAGAGAATGCAGTAGGCCAATTATTTCTGAGCCTCAGAGATAAACATCAAGATTAAGCTAATAAGTTGTAAGTTATCAGCAAGAAGTAAGAACCATTTAAGCACCCTGAAATTGGGGACTAAAGTGAAGTAAACTGACATCCACACAATGAATAATGCAGTTAAAATTACATTTTCAAAGAATAATACAGGAAAATTGTTAAATATTTAAAAGCATTAATTAAAGCAACATAATCTCAGTTTTGTTTAAAAACCACAGGGTGCAAGACAAGAAGGAAATAAAAGTCTTCTCAGTCATTCTCTGGGGTAGGGTTACAGCTGATTTTTATGTTCTTCATATATTTCTATTCTTCACAAGTCCTCTAAAATATGGATTTATGCTGTGCTCAATTACAAAATACACTCTGCATTGGAGGGCTTGTTCAGAGCCCAGTGGAGAAATTCCTGAGCGGCCCATGTCCTCACTTTGGCCTTTTGCTAGCACCCATAAAGAGATCTGAGCTCCAGTACACACAGGAAAAGCCCAGGGAGACAAGCAAGCCTGTGAACCTGCAGAGGACAGAACAGGACACTCCGAAAGGCAGTGGAGGAAGTCATTTTTCAGGAACCAATCTGAACAGTGGCGTTCCCTTTCCCTCCTGCCTCTGGCTCACTAACCTTTGGTTGACTCTCCCTCCCCTGGGTGCCCTCCCCCAAAACCCAAAGAGAGCTTCAAGCTTACAACTCTTACCTTCGGTACCTCAATCTCCCAGATGATGAGGTCAACCTTCTTAGGATTGGCACCTGCCTGGGCATTCTGGAAACTGTCAGTTTTCCTGGGGCCACAGCAGCCATCCACTGAATCCATGCTGTTCCCGTCTGAACCTACAGGGGAGGAAGCAGCATGCACAGATAGAGACACTGGCTTAGAACAGTTAATGGCACAGAACTAAACTTGTGTTCCCAGGAGGCCCCTGTCCCACGCCCCACCCCCACCCCCCCACCACCCTTTCGAGCTTGGCAGTTGAATGTCAACTTGCAGCCTAGAAAGCTCAGAACAACCCCAATGACGGGATGACTGGGGGTGTAGATACACCTAATTTTAGCCTGTCACTTACAGTCCCACTGACTTAATTGGCAGCCGCACCCAGCCACAGCTGCTAGAGCAGAGACAAGTGGTGAACTGGGAAGAAATAGAGGCTGGCCCGGGGAGAGAAGTCCACACAGGGAGGGTGAGGGGTGGGCCAGCAGGCCCACATGGCCCCAGGAGCTGGTTATTTTGTGTGGGCCTCTAAGAGACCAACCTGTTACAACTGATCCACAACCCCCCAACTACGCCAGAGCCTCAGATGAAGGGTCTCTAATTCCCAATGCCCTGGGTCTGGGATCACAGGCTGTAGGCAGGCTTCACTCAAGCTGAGCAAGAAAGAGCCCTCCCTCAGTGGCTTGTCTGAGGACTCCATTCTTATCCCTAAAGCAGGGCCCAGTGTAGTGGGAATGGAAGGAGGGTAGCCTCTTTTCACTCTGCTTGGGCCCAGCCTTTGCAGCTGAATGCATTTCTGAGGTCATGGCAGGTCTTTAACTGCCTCGTCTAAACTGAGCTAAAGTTCATTCCTAAGAGGACAAGCATGGACCTGAGTTAGCCACTCACAAATGTGAGTGGGTCAAGGACTCTATCAGAAAACAGGAGTCTAGACTAGCTGAAGGAAAGTAGTTCTGACTTAAATATGGACCAGTCATTGCCAGAAATAGGTCACTATGAGATTCTACTAATTAGCTTATATTTTCTACAAGCTTTCTCAAACTCCTGGGCATAATCCTTTGCAGAACAATTCATGTACTTTGTGGATACAGCAGTATGGCTTAACAGAGACCCTAGTCACAGCTAAGAAAAAGTCACTTTTAAAGTGACTCCTCGCAACACGAGGAGTCTTGAGCTCTGC
The DNA here is from genome assembly GCF_000260355.1 of Condylura cristata. Lineage (NCBI taxonomy): Eukaryota > Metazoa > Chordata > Mammalia > Eulipotyphla > Talpidae > Condylura > Condylura cristata. The sequence continues at coordinate 12,166,921 of NW_004567118.1, read as the reverse complement.
CCTGCAGTATGTGACTGGCCATCATCTGCCCCCCTGGATCAAAGCAAGCTGCACTCAAGGCCAGCTCCCTCACCAGTAGCTGCTGGCCCTCCTAGGCTCCAGCTTCCTCACACACAACAGGCTAACGTGCCAATGCTCACAGGACAGAGCCTGGGGCTCTCATGCCGAGCACGTGAGTGGTACCATCAGGCTTCCACCTGCTGCCCCTGCACTTTTCCCTGTCACTAGGACTGAGTCACAGCCCTCTCTGAGAAAGGCCTGACCCCTGAAGCCTTCAATGCATCTGAGTAGCTATTACAATCAATTTAGAGCTCCACGCTAAGGGGCAGTGGGCAGGGAAATTGCTTTAATCTTTAAAAAAAAATAAATCTACCCATTTTAAGAAGCCTTCGCCCCCTTTTTATTTAAGATTTTAACATCCCCAAAGTTAGGCTGCATCCTTCTGTCTCTAGCTTACCATAATCATCAAAGCAGCACTTTTTTTTTTTATCTGTTGGAGATACATAAAGAGGTAGACTCTTAACTGACAAAACACAGTAAGGTACACAGCAGGGTAGAGCTTGGGGCTCCTCACTGGCTGAAAGTAGTTAAACTCCCCAGACAGATTCCCAACCTTCCTGGAGCTGAAACCGAAGGGGCAAAGCGCCAGGACCCACAAGGGACCTTGTGGCATCTTGCCACAGGATAAATGAAAAGACCCCAGGGTAGCTGCAAAGGCAGCATCAGGAGCTGCTGACCTGTAAGTTAGCGGTCTGAACTGTCTACGCTGGGGTCAGCACTCGAAAAACCCAGTGGACACTTCGTTACAAAAGTGCCCCTCTTTCCCGGGGGTGGAACTGCAGCTGCACAGAAAGAAAACGGCTGAGGCTCTCTGCGAAGGAATAGGTGACAGCAAGCGCGCGGGAGAGCGCCAGCCGCCCGCAAGGTTCAAAGCTGTGGCCAATCCCTGGGCACTTACCCGGTAAGAGCTTCTGGAGAAGGAAAGCAGGTGAAGACATGGGAACAAGCACATGGTTAAAAGGAAATAAACCATTAAAAAGCTCACACTCATTCTTGGAACTCAAGGAAATTAAAGCTAAGGAGGCCTCTCCATTTAAAAGAAATTAATAAGAGGTTAGTACTTAAAGGAGAAAAAGAGGCACACCAGTTACCCAGTAAATCCAACTTTAAGCTGGTTCCTTCAGAAGGACTGGGGAGGGTCATCGGCTGCCGAACCAAGTTCCAGTTCCCATGGCTTTGGGGTTCGGGACAACCTAAGTCCTCGGTTACCCACCAGCTCTACGCTGTGGCCGGCTTCCTGCAGGCCAGCCGGAACACAGACTGAAGAGCACCGCCACGGCGGGGCAGCAGCCGCGGCCTTCCTACCAAATAAAGGGACACCACCCCTCCCCAGTCCTCTACAGGAGGAACAGCAAGGCCCTCCTACCTCCCGAATGATCTGCTTCCGCATCCAAGGTCCATCCATCCTCAGTCCCCAAGTCTGACAACTCCTCCTTCAGCACCCCATTGCTGAAGAGCACAGTACTTTCTGGAAGTGGTGGAGTGCTGGCCTTGTCCCTAGGGCTGGAGTTGGTCTCTGCACAAGAGTCTTCGAGCCCTGAAGTGCTGATGGAGTCTGAGCACTGCCCAGAGGAGGACACTGAAGGGGCAGCCTGGCTGCTGTTGGACATACAGGGAACACAGCCGGCATCTTCCACCAGGACACTGGCCTCAGTGAGCGACTCTCCGAGGGGAGTGGCTGGTGAAGAGCAGGCGGCCAGGGAGATGTGGCGCACAGAGTTCTTTGGCTTTCTGTCCTTCGTGGGGCTGGACAGAGGGCTGGTCAGGCAGCTCACGTAGGTCTTTGGTGGTGGCAGGTCCTCCGCAGGCAGGCCTACGGGGGGGAGGGGAGCATCTGATGGGCCCACGGTCGCTTCCACTGTGGCTGGAGTGGGCTCCGTGGCACCTTGCCCCACGGCAGTTTTCTGGCTGACTGGGGCACAGCTCTCCTCCTCTTGCCCTTGGAACCGACCTGCTGATACTTGACACATTCTACCTGCAATCTTCCCCATTGTGGTGGCCAGTACTTCCTCGGTTGCTTCCAAGATCACTTTAGAGATTATCTGCAAAGCAGCCTGCTCAATCTTCGCGTTTTTATCCCCGGTCTCTTCTTTGCCCACTTCTCCTGTGACATCTCCATCCCTGACTTCGTCCCCTGTGGCCTGGGAAGCCAAAGTTTTATCATCCTTCACCAGCTCTACATGAGCCAACTCGATGAAGCTGCTCAACTTCTCTACTCTGTGCTCTTCCATCTGGGGAGGGCTGCTTTTCTCTTTCTCTCCCTTTCCTCCCAAGGGAGCAGGGCTGGGTACCTTGCTGTTCTGCAATTCAGAGCCATGCTGCTGGGACAGTACACCTTCTTCCATCACATTTTCTCCTGGAACTGCGTCGCCAATACCTTCAGCCCCACCTGTCTCTCGTGCCTTCTCCCCAGGACCGTGCTTCTCTGTGGGGGTTGAAGACTGGCCTTGCTGGCCCTGGCCAGGCATCCTGTTCAATATGGACTCTCGTTTACATACCTCAACCGCTTCATGGGGGAACGGAACACCCTTTTGGGATGCAAGGGGACACTCTGGAGGAACAGACCTGGCTTCATCACCTGTCAGCGCTAGTTCCACCTTTGCACTGTCATCTTTACGTGCTCCTGGTCGAAATCTCGTGTCCATGCTGTTAGGAAGGCTGCCCGAGGATTCTGATCTGCGAAAGGTTGGCTGTGCCCGCAGCAAGACTGGGGGCTCCACAGAAGGCTTGCTCACAGTGGACAGCTCCTTTTCTGGTGGCTGCTTGATGCTGGCGGGCATGGACACTACTCCAGGACAGGTCTCTTCCATGGCATCTGGTTCCATGGTGGCAGGCTTGGCTCTGAGCTCCACAGTGCTGGCCTCCACTTGTTTGTCATGGCTGCTGACATGTTCTTTTTTACGAGAGAAAAACCACCACCAGCCAAGGAGTGCCAGCATTCCAGGCAATGCCAAGGGGAAAAGTGAACGGAATTGGATGGCCATCCTGGAGGCTTGAAGTAATTAAACCTGGGAAAGCAGAGAGAGAGAGATACTGTGAAAGCCGGGTAAGAGATCCTGATGCAGGCGATGGCAGAGATGTCTGCTCTCCCTTTCCCTGCCTGAAAGGGCACAGCCCCCACCCTCACTCTGGGTGATCCACTGGAGGTGGATGGGCATAAAGAGACACCTCTGCTTATCTGCTCCCCTAATCACACACACTCCTTTGAAACTAGCAGAGTCTTCTCTTGAATCCAAATCCCTTTATTTCAAATTCTCCCTACATTCACTCCCCACACCCACACCCCCACCAAGGGGATAGTCATGTTTTACATTTTGAGTACCTACTTACTCAGGTGGCAGTAGAGTATTTTTAAATGTCCTTGGATGCCACATGTACAATTCCCTTACACATAATCACAAAAATCATGAATCAACAAAACAGCAGTTATACACAAATAATAGCCCAAACAGCAGATTTCAAAAAGCATGAGGGTGAGAAACCAACAAAATAACCACAGTGGCATGAAGATACAGATCATACTTGGAGAATTCAGGTGTTTCAGTAGAGTCAATGTGTTCTACAGAGTCTGAAATTTATCCTACAGTCAACAGATAACCAGCATCAGTCTGCAAGGAACATGTGTACACACACACACACATACACACACAGACCTGTTTTCAGATGATTCTGGAACAGTATAAATAGTAAATTCAGTGAAAGAAACTTAACTTATGGAGACATAAGTTAGATCCAGGCAAGAAAAAAGATCTGGATGAGAAGTGAACAGACATGTAATCGAGATAGGAAACTCAATTTTCTTTATCCATAAAAATCAGAACACATCTCAAAGATGGTTGGTATAAGGGTTAGCTGCAATATATAGTAAATATTTTGCAAAGCAAGGTTAGCTCTCATTAGAGGTCTATTGTAGATATATTCTCAAATGCTTACCTTTCTCCCATGGAAGCAAATTTTATTGTCTGCAAAAATTAGAAGTCTTCTTAAAACTAAAGATCCTCCACTGACATGTTGGGGAAATACATCTTAATTTGGGTTTGCACACTGGGCAAAGATGAATATAAATATATTAACTCTGCCTGGTTTCATCTATTTTGTGCTCACTAGTAAAACCAGACCATATAGTTTCCCAGTGGTTCTAATGTTCAGCTTTAGTTGGGAGCCACCACCCCAGGGCTTGGCTTGTCAAAGTGCTGTCTATGGACCAGAAGCACTGAGCACTAAACACCTGGGAACCTGCTAGAAATGCAGCATCTCAGTCCTACTTCAGACCTACTGAGTAAGAGGAGGACTGACGAGCACATTAGCTTGTGAAGATGTGCTAGAAAAGTGTTTTGCCCCAACAAGATGAGAGTAGGGGAAGTGATAGTGAGTTCATCTCCAAAAAAGACCCTCCATCTTAAAGATAAATGCTAACACTACTATTTGAAGATGGAGTGATAGGTCAAGAAGGCACAACGCAGAGCTACACAGTGGCTGGGGTCCTCTCCAGGTGGACAGTGTCAATGGTGCACCCTGTAACTTCAGATTCAAACACGGAACCTGACCAGGTTTCTCCAACCACATGGAATGTATTTCCAGCTTAAAGGTCAAAATCACTTATGGTTGAGGAGCCAGAGGATTGGTACTCAAATTATATGCCACATTAACTCTAGAACCCACTAATTAGTGGGTCCATGAGGGAAAAGGTATTCTATGGCCCAACTTAAAGGAATTCAAATTGTTCTTAAAACTTTGAGACCATACCCACCCTATGACCCAGAAATGCTATCCTGGGAATCTTTTCTTAAAACAAACACAACTTCAACCAAAAAAAAGAAACACATGTCCTTTGCAGCAACATGGATGGAGCTGGAAAAAGATCATGCTTAGTGAGATAAGCCAGAAAGAAAAGGAAAAATACCAAATGGTTTCACTCATAGCAGGAGTATAACGGACCAGGCGAGAAAATAATAACAATGAACAGTTACATACCAGAGACAATTTATGGGGGTGGAGTTGGGAAAGGGATCAAAAACAGTGGGGGGAGGGAAACGCACTGGACATTGATGGTACATGGGTGATTTGGTGATGGGAAGCCCAAGGGGATTACAACTGTGATGAAAAAATGCACAAAATGATGTAAAAATAAACATTATTTAAAAAAAAAAAAGAATACAATAGATGGTGATGGCACATGGATGAATTGGTGGTGGGAAGTCCATGGGGATTACAACCAGGATGGAAAAATGAAGAATGATATACAAATATATATATATATATATAAATAATGCTAGGGTTTTCTAAGTTCAAGAACCCATTATATAGTAAATCCTCCTCCTGTAGGATTTTGGGTTTTGGAAGCCACCTCATGTAATGATACTCTGGATATTGTTGTTGCTTTAAAAAAAAAATTATCCTTTGTCTGTTTAAAAAAAAAAAAAAAAAAAACATAACTCCCCATAGAGGTTCATGTAAGAATGACCCCTGGGAAATAATTTGAAACAAAATTCAGAAAAATCACTACTAGGTATTCTGTAGAATCCATGGATACAACAGTGCTAGGAAGTTGATCTCGTGTACTGTGGGACAAAAATAAAAACTTTAGACATCATTTGTGTGATGTCTCTGTCCACATAATCCCATGAAAAGACTGGAGGGGGTACACAGGGAGTCTTCTGCTCACAGGAGACGAGAATTTCTGTATCAGGAGCCACCGTGTACCAGGCTCATGTGTCAGTTCTAGTAGTTTCTTAGTGAATTCTGTAGGATTTCTTACCTATGAACAAAGATAGTCTTACTTGTGTCGAAGAGAAATCTTTAATGTCTGTAACTGTGGTTCTCCAACTTAGCCGCACATTAGCATTTCACCGGGACAGATTTAAAGTCCCAAGGCCAAAGCAACACCCAGATAAGTTAAACCAGATTCTTCCAGGATGAGACCTGGATGGGGGTGGGAGTGGGGGGTATCTGTATACCAGGGTGGGAGGGGGGTAGGGATCTATGTGTGTTTTAAATTCAGGTGATTCCAATGTATAGTCAAGTTTAAAAAGCACTGTTCTGTAACAACCTGTAACAAAGATGGTAGCTTACAGGAGATTTGCCTTGTGTTCAATGTTTTTCACATAAAAATTAGTATATGAGAGAGAAAAGAGGCTACAGGGGAAGGGCATGCTCAGTATATCCCCAAGCTTTGTCAGATGAAGTCATACCCAACAGATTACATGCTGCAGAAAGTGGGGCTGGGATTTGAACACATTTTTCTTACTCTCAGTAAATTTAGACTGACTCATGCCAGGAAGGTCCTGACCAAAAAAAAAAAAAAGGTGCTTTATAATGGTACCCTGCAGCCGTCACCCAATCCATGGCATCCTGAATGCCCCACCAGGATCCTCAGTGCCCACCCCTCCCCACATAGTCTAGAGCCCAAAGACCCTATGCAGAAGAACCAGGAGCCCGGAAGCCAAGTGCCAACTGCTCTCCAGGAACAACCCTTACCTCCTGGACTACCTCCAGGGATGGGAAATGCCAGAATGAAGTATTCCAGGTGCTTGTGAAGAGATGAAATCCCCAGACAGGAGGGGAAGAAATACTTTATTTTTTCCCTTGCTGCTAGAAGACTGTGATTGAGAGGATCCATCTCCAAGAACAGAGTCAGGAGCATTTGGGGGTAGCAGCCACCCAAAGACAAAGTATGTTCTCAGAGCCTAGGGGGTTCACCAAGGTTGCCAGCTGCCTGCAGGCACCTCATGGGGAGCTTCCGGTGACTGGAGGCTGACCTTCCCACTAGTCAAGAAAATTCCCTCACTTCTTTGACCCTTCATTTCCAGGAGCCATATCAGGGTCAACCCCACCTCCCACAGGGTTGGAAAATCGGCATGGTACCAATTTCCCCAACTGACATGGACAGTTGGCTTAGGCAGCTGGTGCAGATCACACCGACCTTTCCTGAATTCTCAGGGCAACCTCTGTGCTTGCACACACACACTCCAGCATCCCAAGGCTTTCTGCACCTTCCTTCTCTAGGCATACCCTTTAAAAAATTTTTTTTTACTCATTCATACATACAAGACCTGGGGTACAGGCCAGTAGCAGGGGGTGAGAGAATTCCCCAAAGACAGAGTAGGGAACAGAACAGGCAGACCTACGAAAATACACTGCTGAAGGGAGCATTGGGCAGGTCAGGGGAGGTCTGCCACGCCATGTTGGTCAGCTCCCTGGCCAGGGATGCAGTGGCTGCAGAAAGCTACATAGTGCTGCCTTTAACCCCTTGCACCACAGGAAGGCCCTCTAGGCATAGGCTTTTGACTTGTTCTTTTTGCCCAGTGTGTGTGAGATTGTTTTTTAACCTAAACCTCTCATGATGAAAGTGGCATTTAACAAGCTCACAAAGCTAACTGAAGGCTGCTTCCTTGCCTCAGGCCCCAGACTTTCAGACAGGAGTGTCTTCCAATCAGGGAAAAGTCTCACAAAGGAATCCAGGGCCCAGCCTTAGGCTTGGTGGGTAAGAGATTTGGCTATTTTGAATCTGTTGGAATTAAATAGCTGCCTGCTTATTTTTAGCAGGTTCCCTTGCCTGGGAATAGATTCGTGCTGGCTGGTGGCCAACTGGTCACAGAGCTGCAGCACTCGCCACCGCCTGACCAGGTCTCAGCTTCACCTGCTCACTCCAGGTTCTAAAAAGATCCCTTCTTTCTCTCAGAGAAAGGCAGCTCTCAAAGCCCCTTACTTCTAGAGAAGTAATGACCTCACTCCCAACCTAATTGCTGGATTCTGGAGTATTCTGCTAAACAAGAAAACAAATTTCTGGGAATAGTAGTGTTGGCCCCAGTGACTAAGACAGTTTGGCTGCATGTTATTGTGGGAAAAGAGCTGCATGTAATTAATCAATGGAAAAGTGGATCAAGTTAGCTTTAAGAGCCAAGAGCCGTCCATCTGGGTTTGAGTCTGGCTAGCAAGGCCATATGCACTGTTTTACATACTCTCTAGGATGAAGATCTGAATATTCCTTTTATTATACCTGGGTTATTACATGTTGACATAGTCAAAGACCATCACTGGGTACAGTCACCAGCAAGAAGGATTTAAAACACTCCATTTCTAGAATATTTGTATGTAAAGTTCTCGCTGAGGGGCTCCTCCCTTGAAAGAGGTCTTCCTGAAAGGGTAGAGAACAGCTACATGATCCAGAATCTAAAGCCCAGGACCTGCATTCTGAGAACAGCAGGCTGTGGGTCAGTCCAAGGCCCTCTATCCCCCAACAGTTTGCTGAAGGAAGACCACACACACAAGACCCCAAAGATGCTGTTTGGTTAGTGTTAAATTCATTTACCTAACTCCCCACCAAGTTAAGGTTACACACGTACATTCAGATGTGCTTAAGCTGCTGTATGAAAAAACTACTGTCCACTAAAAACTCACAACCCAGATGGAAGGATCTGCCTCACACACATAAACAGAGAAGCCAGAAAGGCTGTCTTAATGACCAGAGTTTTTTAAGTTGCTATGGTGGCTTAATGACATAAATTAAGGTTCTAAACCCAAGATGCATGTGGATGGAAGGAAAATGAAAAGTCCCACAATAGATCAGCACAAGTCCTGAGAGTCAACACGGAAGAGCTGGTAAGGGTCGGACAAAAGCTTGACCTTTAGGGCCATGGCAACAGGAACTATAAAGAGTAGTGGCAGTTGCAATGAGGCCAAAGGAGAGCAGGGTCACAAGAGGCAAAGGCTTGGGTGAGCCCCAAGTGACAACCGCAGTCCAATACTGGCAGCCACCTAGTCACGGAGGAGACTGAGCACTTGAAATGTCATTAAGGAGTTTTTTTAATTTAATGTTAATTTAAATGTAAACAGTCACATACAACTGGAGGCTACTAGTGGATAGTACCATTCTACAGCGTGTTCCCATAAGACCCCAGGGAAGTACCAAAACCAGATAAAAGCTCCAACAGCCCAGCAACTGCCTACCTCGCTAGGCAGTGTCTGGTCCTGCTACCAAGAGCAGGGGATGAGTCGGTGGTAAGCAGGGCCACTCACCCTCAGCAGCATGGCTGGGGCGTGGGGCTCAGAGTGCTGGAGCCATGCCTCGGTGTGTCGGTCGCAGCCCAGCCCTGGTGTTCACAGGGTTGTCACCTTCATCCTTAAGGGCCCTGGGTGAGCTGTGACTCATGCTGGTCCCTTAAAGATTCCAAGTTAGATCACAGTGGGGTTATGAGGATTGTCCCCCACACCCTCCATTATGATGGCCCCAGAGATCAGCCATATGAGTTAGTGTGGCCAGACCAACCCCACTCTGTCATTCTGGGTAGGACATAAGTCATTGAACACTTCAAAAGTCACAGGATACTTTCTGGGCCTGCTCTCAAAAAGGTTTAACACACTAATATGGAAGGGGGTGGGGGGTGTGGTGAAAGGAGAAGGAAACACCTGTTCAGGGCAGCCTTCTCCAGCCAAAATGAAAACCCACAGCCCAGCACCAGGCGTTCCAGGTAAAAAGAGTCACAAGTGAAAAGATCCATCTCTGAACATGGTTTCAAATTAAGAACTCTCCCTCCAACCGGTTCAATTAAAAATTAAATTAATACCCAGTGGAAGAACTTAGTAAGAAAAAGAATGACAGAGGGTGAACTAGCTAGTCTCCCTCCTATGCTCACCAAATCCATGGCAGGTACAGCTTAATTAGGGTTTAAATAATAAAGGCTTTATCTGAGCAGTGTGGTTGCGATTATTTTTTCTTTTGTAGGAGAACTGGGTGGGGTGTAGACCAGATATGTGGGGACAGTGAAAGAATTCACCAGGGACAGAGTGAAGAGCAGAGCAGGCAGGTTTACTGAAATACGCTGCTGAGGGGAGCAGCTGGGGAAGACAGGAGAGGTCTGCTGCGCCATGTGGGTCAGCTCCCTGGACAGGATCGAACCCAGGCCAAGTGGTGACAGTGCGGAGACTTAATCTCTAATCCACCATGGAGGGCCCAGTTGTGATTTTAAAACACTAATGTCTGTCACATTCATCCCCACACGCCCCCCACCCCCCAGCTTTGTCTCCGGGCAACCATCTTGCTTTACAAATAAATTCTGACAAATTTCTGAGGCTGGTGACAAAGCAGGCACCAAGAAAATATTCCTGGGGGCAGAATTCCCTCCCATAACCATGGAGGGCTGCACAACACTACCCAAAAGGTATGAAATTGTGAACTGTCCACAGGCTAGAAAGCTAATAAGGATGGCACATGCCTTTTAAAGAAATCAAAAAAGAAGCTAGTATGAGGCAAGAGGCCCTTTCCACCACAACTACGGGGAAACAAAGTGATGAGGTATAAAACATTTTCCAAATGGCAAACAGTGAAATACAACTGGAAATCAGGTAAAGGCACAGGTAACTTCTGCTCAACAACTATTTATTGCATCTACAGGGGAGGAAGCACAGTGGATAAAGGACACAGAAATCAATGGAAGGTACTACTCTGAAGGTGCTTGTTTTTGGAGCAAAAATCCCAATGACCTCTTCTCCCAATGGACCTTGTTACTGCCACCCTCTTGCCACTGACCAACTGATGAATTTAGTCCAGGAGTCAGGCAAGTGTCCTGGCTGGGGTGGGGAGCCAACAGGAAATGGACTGCCAGTTTGCTCAGATTAGACAGCTGCAATGTCCTGGGGTGCGAGAGGAGAGGATGTCAGCCTGAAAGCCAGAGTAAGGAGAGGCAAGAGGGTTGGGTTGCCCACTTCGACATTAAGACTCATTCTCTATCCATTTCACATCATCTGGAAACAGATCTCCCCTTATTTAAAACTATTCCATAAAGAATACAGCCAGATCTTCTGCTGGTATGGCAGAAGGGTCTTTGTTGTCTTTGCCAACTTCCACCAATATTCCTGTCTTTAGCCACTACCCTACACACACACACACACACACACACACACACACACACACACACACACACACACACACACACACCATCAAAAGAACTCCTGTGCTGAGCCTTATCAGCTTGCTTTTTGTTGCCTAGTACATACTGTCAGCAAGATTCTGGAAGACAGTCCCACCAAGACAAGAGAGTAAGCCAAGAAAGCAAGGGGCAATTTTCAAGAGAGGAGGAAAAGAATTCCCCAGATAAAGAAAAGCAAAGCCAGAGGGCTGTGTGTTTCCCAAGAACAACATGGGCCCAAAGTACCAGGTGGGTCTAAGCACAAGAGCCACCGCACACCCATCACAGACGTGTGACAGCAATGGCTGTGGCTCAGGGGAAGCCAGAGAACCGGTGAGAGAGGCACAGAGAGCGAGAGCGACGCTAAAGAAATGAAGGAAACTAACTAGGAGCGGTGGGGAGAAAGAGAGAAGAAAGGAAATATGGAAAACAAAATAACTTTGCAGTCATAAGCAGTGTTTATATCATAATAGCATATAATCTAAACAGTAAGTGGGACCAAAAAACGACGCTTCCTCCTCCACACTAAGAGGAAGAAAAAAAAACAGCAATCAATTACCTTCAGAGTAGAAAAACAAATCAGTTATTTTCAAAAGGAAAGAGTGAAGGAGAGAAAGGAGCATTATCTATTTAGAAATATAGGTAAGAATTGGAGAACTCAGAGCAAATGGCTATCCTTCCTAACCTTGTGCACAATCAAGAGTCATATCTTTCTTGAAACAATGCTTTAATAGAAAATTAACACATTCTTACACTGTATGTATATACACAGCAATGTTCTATTACCACACAGCGTCATCTTTCTGGCTATAATTCTATAAATAAATATGAACATCAACTCATTTACTCACAAGTAATCCCTTATTTCCCCACAGTAACATGTCAATTTTGCTTCAATATTTTTATAATAAATACAAATATTAAAAAGAAAGTATAGATAACATCGGTAGAACATTTAAAGCCAAGTGGCCCCCTAACCCCACTGAAGGTTAGCCACATGAGGCAGCAGGACATCTCAGGACTAATGACCCCTGGTTAAGGGGTTAAGACTCAGTGCTATCACCATTGCAGCCTGAGTCTGAAACCCAAGGAGCTGACTCTGCACCACATCTGGCGCAGCAGACCACTCCTGTCTCGCCCACTGCTCCCCTCAGCAGTATATTTTCAGTAATTGTGCATGTTCTGCTCCCCGTCTCTGGTGAATCCTCTTTACCCCACACCTCTGGCCTAAACCCCAGTTCTACTATGTATAAATAAATATATCTTTAGAAAACAAATTTTATTAAACTCCATGAAGCTGGTTTCAGTGGAGAAGCAGGGAAAAGAGCCTTCAGGAAGCAAATGTGGAGGGAGGGAGATGGAGTCACATTTCAGATAAGATCGTACAAAAGATTCAGCAACCAGTCAAGAGAACTGAGCCCTAGGCATAAGCTCTTGTATGAACTGAATTATCTATATAAAAGATCCTCTACAATTGGAAAAAAAGATCCTCAAATAAAGTCACTTGTTTCATATCTGTGTAGATTTCCTCCAGGTACTCTGGCTCTTCCCCATACCCCAAGAGGTATACATCGGGTCATTGCTGTGTGTGAACTGTCCCAGCCTAAGTGGGGAGAGGGAGGGAGAAAGAGAAAACTGTGAGAGTATGTGTGTGTCTGAGATAAGCCCTGCGATGGGAGAACATCCTAGCCAGGGTTGGCCTTGTGCCTGCCCTGGGATGCTGGGATAGGCTGTGGCACCTGCCCCGTGAAAGGAATCACTGGGTTGAAAATGAAATGGGTACAAGTGATTGTGTAGTATTATAAGTGTTTGGGTCTCTATTTAAAAGTTAGGTGATATGTTTATGATCAGAAATATGCAATAGGAACAACTCTCTAGCCCATGGCAAAATATTTTATTATGTGTTATTTTGCCAAAAACCAGATTCAAAGAAACTATCTATGATGTTAAATGAGGATTTACTATATTGCTGGGCTTGTAGAATGGCACTAGTTGGGAGAGTGGAGAAAGTCAATCAACTTCTGTGTTTTGTGATTTAGATGAGGAACCCAGGTTGAGAAAGGTTGGACAAAATATGCTGGGTAAGGAGAAGCTTTAGACAAATTGGTCCAGGAATGCCTCTCTGGAGAGGTGTCAAAAGGGTTAGAGCAGTGAGGCACAGTGTGCCAAGATATGGGAAGACAGAAAAAAAGGGGGTTGGGGGAGGAGTAAGTTCCAGGCAGGGAATACATGTGCCAAAGTCCTAAGGCAGGAGCAAACTTAGCTGACTCAAAAGACAGAAGGAAGGGGAGGCGAAGATGAGGTCAGAAGGCTGCTGCCAGAGAAGTCACTGCCCAGCATCACTGGGCACTCTGCTGAAGGTCAAGGATATGAAGGAGTTCTTCCTCCACAGAGGGTCCATAAAGTCAAGAGTCTTTTTTTTTCATTTTTGCATAGATTTTCTTAGTACACAGAAGCTGATTCCAGAATCTATCCCAGAAATAGGATGCCTCTGGGGTTCGTAGTGAGGTCATTTTTGGAGTCCTTGGGTGCACAGGTGGGCAGGGCTGCTGCTGCCCTGCTCAGGGCAGAGACTGCACTGATACAGCCTTCTCTTTGGGAAGGGCTCTCTCCTCTGGGAGTGGATCCTTTGTTGCCACTTAGAATACACTATGTAGAATTTGAAAGGGGCCAGATTTCTACAAAAGTCCTCAATATCCATATCTTACCTTCAGGTCCAGCATCCTGACGCCCCCTACAGCAGTCTGATGACTGGGCCTGGTGCTTTGTGATCTAGGCATTGGTGCCTAAGGATCTTAGTTCCTATAGCTGGGTTAATGGAGAAGTTAAACCGGCTACCCTTACCTCCAGCTCTTGGCATTGCTTGAGCCAGGATTCTGGTTTTGTGGTGCCCCCTTTCTAGGTTCTCTTCTTAGCCCCCATCTTCTTGGCATGACAGGAGCTCCCTTTAAGCCCCAAGTCTCAGCAAAGCATTTGACAAAAAGCCCTGGGGTCACACCGCATAGCAGCCCTAGAAAATCCTAGAAATTCACTCTCAGCTGAGCACCCCTTCAAAGGAATCTGTTCCAAAGGACAATCCTGTCGGGGAGAAATAGTAACACAAACAAACACAAATACACACAAGCACGCAGGCTCTCAGTCCCACATAAGCTCTTGCCACTTCTTTGAATCAGACTTTGCGAAAACAACCTCACTCTCCAGCCAATATAAACCATAGGCAAAAGCGGGCCTTATATGGTACGAAGCACGCTTAATCAGAAACAGATAGATGGGCTGGAGTTGGCAGCTCCAAGTTAGAGGGACTAGGAGTGAAGGGGGAGGAATGGTAACTGAGAAGATCTGTGGGGAACAGAACTTCTGCTAAACTTGTTTTTCCTATCTCTTCAAACTCTGTTTCCCTATAAGAATCTCTATGGGGGGTGGGGGGAGGAGGGTTTACAGTTTGTATTAGTTTTTAGTGCCTATTTAATTTAGTGGCCTGTCTGTCCTTAGGTTGGGTGACTTCCCATGAAAGTGGAGTTACGTGGTATCCTGAGAATTTGGCTGCTGAGAGAACCAACGGTGCCCATTCCCCAGAACAGCAGCCCAACGGGGGGTTCCCTAGCTCACTGCGATGCCTGGGTCACATGCCTGCCTGGCCCAGGAGGTAGAGTTGGGCCCTGCCACAGATCCAGAATAAAAAGGCAGCCCTAGAGACCTGTTATGCTGCCAACTCCCACCACATACCCCACGACTATTTCTAGTGTGGCTTCAATTCTCCTTCCTCCCAATTAGGACGCAGCAGCAGCTTCAACACCAGGACTTACCCTGTACACTCAAGCCACACATACTTGGCCCTCATAAAGGATGCCACCTCTAAAAATAGTGCAACAGCACATGCTTGGCCTGTGGGCCTCACTAAAGTCAAAGGACAAAGCAAGGAGGTTATTCTCAGCACAGCCTCTTCTCAAGAGAGACAGAGCTCAGCGTGCATCAGGATTCCAGTTTCTTGGGCCTGGCCTCTCTCCCCACCAAGTCAAGTCAGGGTAAGCCACTGGCTCCTTTCTCTCTGAAGGGACAGGGAGCAGGGAGACAGGGTAGCAGTAGGGGGGAAGGAGATCTACAAAGATGGAACTGGCCTTCAGCTCTAGTCTCAGGCCAAGGCTGTGGTAAGAGCAGTGGGGGTACAGGGTAGAATTGGTGGCTGGGCTTGAACAGCTCCTGTTGCCTCCTCCAATGAGGACCAAGCTTCCCCCAGGTGACAGACTACTGAGGGCCAGGACATGATCTTGTGACGT
Organism: Condylura cristata; assembly: GCF_000260355.1. NCBI lineage: Eukaryota > Metazoa > Chordata > Mammalia > Eulipotyphla > Talpidae > Condylura > Condylura cristata. Next base: position 12,151,677 of record NW_004567118.1, on the reverse strand, counting down.
CCATGTGAGGACTGACAGGCCATATTATTATTAGCTGGGGAATATGTGATTTCAAGGTGTCTTTCCAACCAGACAACTAAACAGGCATCTTCAGAACAGTACTCTTGGCAGCTACCTGGTTGAGAGGCTTTTTTAGTCAAGTAATTATTTGTACAACTGAAAGGCACCCAGTGGTGACTAATTCTGATGAGAAAATATGACTGTGGAAAGACAAGAGTGTTTAAAGCAGGTCGAATTTCCTGTAAAATTACAATGCCCTGTAAAATGGGCTATAAGTACCTCCCTCTGCATTTAGCTGTAATTCAGCTAAAATGACTCAAAACACCTAACAGTCTGACTCAGTTTATAGGGTAAATGATTTTAATTGTTTTAAAAGCCCAGTTTACGGACTGTGGAGATGGCACATGGGTGATTTGGTGATGGGAAACCCAAGGGGATTGCAAATGAGATGGAAAAATGCACAAAATGATGTAAAAACAAACTATTATATATATATGTGTGTGTGTGTATTTATATATATATATATATATAAAGTCCAGTTTATTTTTCTGGATGAAGACAGAGCAACAATGAGGCAGTAAATAATAAATGGCTTCTGATCATAGAGCTGGAGCTATAGAATCTTTGTCTAATCCAAAGCCGTTCAGCCCTCATTGTGTCCTGGAATCACCTTGTTTTCCTAAGGGACTCACTCACTTTCCTCGGGCACAAGCTAGAGATATTTAGAATCACAGATTGAAAACTAAAAAGGGGAAAAGATGCCTAGTATGTAGTAGGTGCTCAATAAATGCCTGTTGTGCATCTTATGCTGTCTGGGACCAACAAAAGAAAAGAGAGACTACGTGACAAGGTTCAAGCTAGCAGTGTTCAAAGAAAGCCCACCAAGAACTGAACAAGGAGGCATGTGGAGATACACACCAGCACTTCAGGAGCACCTCTATGACCAAACTCCCAACACTTCCACCCCCAGGCCTTCTGTAATCACAGGGATCCTCCCACCAAGATGGACTAGCAAGGGACAGAAACAAAATACACTTATTTGAAAGGTGTTTGCAACTTGGTTTAGCTGAGGGCCCAATTGGTATTCTGCAGGAAGTCTCCAGGGCCAAATAAACAGCAGGCCTTGTAACATCTGAAGATGGAGGGCAGTGAGCAAAGGCCGTGGGAACCAGCGAAAACCTTTATACTAAACTGGTGCCCAAATCAAAACAGCACCTTTCCCAGGGCTTAGTGACTGGCTCTTTTGCTGCACATTATCTGTCTCCAGACCCCTTACTACAGTCCTCTCTCAAAATGTTTCATAATTAATCACTGCCCTCCAAAGTGGCAGACCAGAACTAGTTTCACAGAGAGCTGATACATAATTTATCACCAAAGCTGTTGAGATAGTGGACATGGAAGACTAAAACCAAATTTGTGATGCTTTATGAGGTGAGGAAATTTAAGATTTTGGAGTTGGGCAAGAACTAAGGACAGCACTGTCCAGCAGAACTTTGTAATAATAAAAATGCTGTAGCCCGACATTTTCCTATACTATAGCTACTCGCCACATGAGACTACTGAGCACTAGAAATGTGGCCAATGTCACTAGGAAATTGAGTTTTAAATTTTATTTAATGCTTTAAAAAGTTTAAATTCAACTAGTCACACATAGTCATGAGGAAACTCTAGATCTTTTCCTCAAAGGACTGATTTAAAGGAGAATAGACACCCTTTAAACACCACCCCCACCCCCATGTATTGAGCATAGCTGTACCTCAGCACTAAAGTAAACTCAGATCCACTGAAAGCAATAGGTTGTTGTGTTTGGGGTTTTCCCCCACCAGTCTTGACTAGTACCATCCACAGCCCCATTGGCAACACTGCAAGGAACTCCACCTTCCAGCAACCCTGAGGCACTTTAGTCTCACTTCAGGGCTTTCAAGATCAGAGGGCCTTGAGGCTAAGCAGTCCTCTATTTATGAGCTACAGGAACCGAGAACCCAGACAGCCAAAGGACCTAACCACAGTCACAGCCAGGTTTCAACTCTGAAGGCAGTGTACCAGGTACTCAACCCCCAAATCCAGGCATCTAAGCCCAGAAGTGAAACAAGCCTCATCAGTTCAAAGCACTGCACACCTCTACTTCCAGAACTCACCTATGGCCCTACTTTAGGGTTCCTTAGTAGAAAATGGCCTCAGGGAAGTCTAGCTAAGTGAGGGTAGCCACTCAGGAGGGGACAGTGGTTTACTACTGATTACAGCAAATTATCAGACCTAGTGGCAAAAACATCCAAATGACAAGGATCTGGAAAGACCATTTCCCATGAAGAAAGGAAAGTTAGGGAAAAGGGCACCTTGAAAGTTGCCTAATACTGAAAGCCAGTGCTCAGAATGCTGAATGGCAAGACAGTACACTTCACTGCAACAATCTGCTTAGAAAGGAGAAAAGCCCGTGGATTTTCCTTAGTTCTTCACACAAAGCATTCCAGCAGACCTCCAAAACCATACTTGTCAATTCCCTATCTTCAATTTCTATTTTTATGAGTCACTGAAACAATCCTAGTGACCTCCAGCTTTATCCTCTCCTTAATAGTATTCAGAGCCATAAGATTAAAAGATTATGGTAGGGAGGTGTTTGCTTGCAATTCACCTAGATCAGTAACGGCCAAGGAAAAGGCATCCTCTGAATTTTAGTTCTCTCCAGCTGACTCTGCTAACTCAAAACATTCTCAGTGATCAGTTTGTTCCACAGCCCACATTTAAAATTAGCCCTCAGGACCAGCAGTCTTGCTCAGTGGAGTGTCACGTACAATGGGTACTTAATGTGAAATGATCCTAATGATATAACCTGTATGAGTAGTACCCAGGAAGGGATGTGGAAGAAACAGAACCTGCCCTAGGAAGCCAGGTGTAGGATTAAGATACATCCAACACAGACCAGGAACTCAAACTGTCAGAGATGATCTCAGTGGGCAACAAACCCATAGGTCCTACCATCTCCCAACAGAGGAAAACCCTCATGAATGACAACGTAAGGTATTAATTCACAACAAAACAACTTCTCCACAGAATACAATAGACCCAAATTGCAAAGAAGACTTCATTCTAGACCCAGAGGAAGATTAGAAAAGAGTGGCCTGGTGTGTCTACTCCGCAATGCCCTAAAAGGTACACATGCTGACTGGGAAGTTGAGAGAAACTCCTTTGTTTTGTTTTCCTTTCATTCCAACCAGGTTTCCAGATTTGGGGAGGGAGCAGTGTGAATAAAATTCAAATCACTCAAGTAATTCAAGAAAATCTTGGATTCTTTTGGAGAAGGGAAAAAACATGTTTGAGCACCTGTCATACCAGAGACTGTCCCAAGTCTCACAAATACCTCAACTTTTCTTTAGAGCAATGAAAAGGGAACATTATAAAAACTTGGCCTACATCTACAAACTATGGCTATGACCTGGCCTAAGTCCAAAGCCCATAGGTATTTTGAGTTACTATGTAACCAAATTGCATTAAAATATTGATGTTTAGCAACCTTATACTGGAGATACGCCAACTTTGGCATGTGAGCAAGCTTCATTTTAACACTTCCACCATCACCCTGCAGTGACCAAGTGCGAAAGTATTTCCTAGAAACAGCTAGTAGGAACTGTTATTCATACAGAAGATTCCAGCTGGGCACAAGTCCATTAGGCCAACATTCACACAACACAGACTTGGAAGAGATCAAAAATAAGCAAATCCTAGGCCACTACCTAACAATATGCATGACAATAAAGCCTATTTAATCCAAGTAGGCAATAAAGTTTTGTGATTTGAGAACCTATAAAATTCAAAGGACCTCTTCTAGCCCCAGGCCACACCTCTGAAAACTTATCCAGGGACTTATTACCTAAAACCCAGGAAAGTAGTTAAGTTAAAGAGGAAGAGTTCAATGTAAATCAAAAAGGTTTCAAAACATAATTTGTTTCCAGTGTTCAGAAAGTCTTAAAAGAATCAGCAGGTAGACCACCTGAAAGTCAAGAACAGAAATCAGATTCAGGATCAAATACAATTGCCCTCTCTACCTTGGAAGATGTTCTGCACCTTTAAGAGCAAAGTGAATGGGTGGTGCTTACTAAGAGTTCAAGTTTTGCTTTTTCTAAATATTTTTTTTTTAAAAGAAAAACCTAATTGAAGAAGGACACGTTTACAAGAGCAAGGAAGAGTTACTAGCTGCCAAAGAGAATAGCTTTTTTGTGAAAGTGATCAGCAATTGCAACAAAGAAGTTTAGGAGTTGGGAGTAGCAAACCAAACAACAGATAATGACGACCAGGTCCAGCAGCCCTGATTTCTCCACAAGAACTTACAACATCCAGTAGCCAGTACCTCGGAGGAAGACAGCTACTTTAACCTCACTAATTGCCCTACCCATACACTCCATCCGACTTGAGGCCTCCACTCGCACCTGGAGCGAAGTTCACCGGGTTTGCGTTAGTGGCTGCCCAGGAGCAGGAACCCCATAGTCCTGGGCATCTCGCCGGGAAAGAAAGATCGCGAAATGCCCAAGGGCTTGCACGCTGTCCGGGATGGGTTGAGGACTGCCAATCACCAACATCCCCGGGCCTCCTTTGGCAACCGAGTAACCAAACTCTGGGGCTCAAAATAGTTGAACCGCTGAAAGCCCGCCCCGAGACGTCCAGATCACCGGCTCCATCCGCTCATTTTGAAACATATCCCCGAAATTAGCAAGGTGCCTCCAAACCGCGAGTCCGGCGGCGGAGGGTGGGGGAGGGAAGATGCAGGCGGAGCGGGACACGTGACACCCGACACCCCCGGGGGTAAAGTCAGCGGGATGGAAGGCCTCCGCCTCTCCGGACACCTCTAAGGGGCTTCGAAGCCGAACCCCAGGGCGACACCAAACCCTTCCCCTCAGGGCCCTAACTCGGTTCAAACCCTCCGCCCGGACCACGGCTCCAGGCACAGTCGTCTCCTAGCCCATCCTCCGGTTCCTTCCACCGAGTCCCTTCCTCGTTCGCCGCCCCGAACTCCCCGGGGCTGGCTACCTGCTCGGGCTGGCCACCGCCGGGCCTAGGCGCGAGCCAAAGGGGGCCAGAAGTTGGGCGAGGCCCCTGAAGTGAGAATTCTACTCCGACATCTCGGGGAGGTGGGGGGTCCCCACGGCCTGGGTGGACCTCCTCCCCCTCCGGAACACCTGGCCCGGCCCGCAGCCCGCGCGCCGCCGCTCGCGGCTCGGCCTGGGTACACACGACCTTTGAAAAGTAAACGCGTGTGGGGCTGCGCGACCTTGGGTGGGACGCGCTCAGTTCTGTCTCACCCGAGACTGCGCGCTCGGGGAAAGTTTAGCCGCAGAGGGGAGCCCGGGGCGCAGTGTCCGCAGCCCGCGCCCCGGAGAAAGGCGACGCGTGTGGGGGGCACCACTCGGCTTCAGAGCGCCGCCCCAGACAGGCACACGCGATCTGTCAGCTGGAGCCGGCAGGCAGACAGCCCCGGCGGGGGAGGACCAGGGTTCGCGCAGGCGATGGAAGGCAAAGAAGGGCCTGCTTGACAGCCAGCGGGCAGGCCGGCGCCCCGCCGCACGCGCTCGGAATCCGGAGCCGCCTGCCCCCGAGGTGCCTGGAGCGCGCGTCACACCCCGCACCTGCACCCCGGATTCCCCATCACCCCAACGGTGCTGCCCTCAGGGCCCGGGCAGGTGGTTCGCGCGGGCCAGCGGCCCCCGCCGGCCCCAACTTACCAGCTCCTCTGCGACCGCCGGGATGCAGCCTCCTCGCGCCGCCACCCCCCCACCCCGGCCCCCGCCTCTACCCCGCGGCCCGACCCCGCAGCGCCGCACTCCAGTCGTTCCCCCCACGTGCTCGCCCAGGCCGGTGGAACACAGAGACATTAAATACTGAGGA
>NW_004567118.1:12123965-12145614 GCF_000260355.1 Condylura cristata | reverse complement strand
GCTCCGCCAACATCCCGCCGCCGCCGCCGCCCGGAGAGGGCCTCGCTCGAGCTCTCGCGAGATGAGCAGTGGGGTCCTGGAGCTGGGGACTCGGTCCTGGCTCCCACACTCTGCCGGCGCAAACCCGAGGCGGCCCCTGTGACCGCGGCGCTGGACGGTGGCGAAGGCAGGCCCTGTGCCTTCCTCAGCACCCAGCCCCCGGGGAGAGACAGGAGACGGTGAGGCGCAGGGCCCCCCCTTTGCTTCCTCAGAAGCTTCTTTCCATTGTAATGCACAGTTAGATGAACGTTAATAATTGCACAATAATAGCTGTATGTTGGGAGTACAGAGCACCACTCAAGCGCGACTTTCTTGTCCTTCTTTTTTACAACCCGGGAAAACGAAACACACTCTTCCCCTAAATGGGTAGGAGCTCTGGAATGAGTGCAGTGGAAAAGAGTCGTAAGCCACTCACTCCGCACGCATTTGGAGAAATTAATTGCCCCCAGACAAGTGGGCGGAATGCCGCCCCGGCAAGAAAGGGTATAAATGAATCTCAACTGCGCGGTGTGGTGGGTGTCGTGAAGAAACAAATAGGAAACCAAAATAAGAAAGAAATGGTTTGCAAAGGCCTATTTAAAGTTGAAATTTAAACTGCAAGCTATTGCATGAGAAGTCAGTCTTGCAAAGTGTACATGAATGAGTTTAGGGCTCGGGAGTGTTCCCAACAGGCGTGACAACACAGGAGGCAAAAACATCTTCTGGTGAACTGAAAGATCGGTGTGGATGGAATAATGGGGGGGAAGAAGAGGGAACCAGGAGTGTGAAAGGGGGTTGGATACTGGAGAGATTTAAGGGGGCAGTTAGGGAACTGAACATCCTTATAACCATAGTAAAACCTGATTTTAATTCTACTGTGTTCAGCCCCAAAGCCAGGCATACTTCCAGTTCAGAGCCTTCACATTTACTATTCTCTCCAACTGGAATGGTCTGTGGAGCTCACTCTCTCACCTCTCAAGACCTTTGCTCAACGTTCACTTATTCTCAATGAAGCCTTCTTAAAATTGTAATTACACGCACACTTTCCTGTCTCTCACCACTTCTTTACTTTTCTTCATGGCACTTATCTCTCTCCTTACTATAAATCCTTGCTTAATGTTGTCAATAGGTTCTTGGAAAGGTAACTATAAGTGAAATGACTATAATAAAACCATGTCCTCAAATGATGTCTTTTAATTCATGTCAGTAAAAAAAATTTCCTTTTCCTCATTAATGTTCTAACAAAATTATATTGAATGAAATGGACATTATTTGAGGGTCTGCTGTATATACTTTATTTCATGAGTGAAGGAATTTTTGAGGGCTGGTATATTAAGGGCTCTCAGTAAAAATGCCTGTAGTGGATGAAAAGGAAACCACTGAAGATGGTTATATGGAGAGTGACACAATATAATTTCTGTTTTTAAAAGCAAGCTGTAACTGCTGTAGAAAAAATGGATTAGATGAAGACCAGCGCAGAAGCATGGAGCTGCTGCTACAGTATCCAGGTGAGAAATGACCTGAGCTAAAAGTCATGGCACAGGAGAAGAGACTGTTTTGGACTCAAGGTGTGTTTTAGAAGTAGTTAGCAGCAAGTCTCATTCATATTATGGGCGTAAGAAGAGTTCACCCCCTCACCACTCAATCAAGGATGCTTCCGTTATCTACTTGAGTTATTGTGTGAACTGAGCTACAGTTATGGAGATGGAGGGAAACAGGAGCAAATAATTATTTGTTTCATTTTTGGAACCATATAGTTTGTAGTGTTTTTGTGATATCCAAGTACAAATAGAAAGTAAGTTGGATACTTAAGTTTGAAGCTTAGAAGAGTGGTCTGGGTGGGAAATACAGCTTGAAAATCCTGTGAAAAGAATTTGTGATCTATGAAGAAAATAGATTACCTTAGTAGACTATAGTCTCATCTTGAAATGGACAAAACTATGTTTATGGGATTTTAACCTAGGATGCATAAATTGACTTCAAGGATATTCACAAATCCTCTGAAATTTCTTTTTTTTTTTTTTTTTAAGATTATTTATGCATACAAGAACTGGGGTGGAGGCCAGAGGGGTGGGTTTGGGGTGGGGGAAGGGATTGAGAGGATTCACAAAGTGAATCTTCACAAAGTGGAGAACAGAACAGGCAGATTGACTGAAATACACTGCTGGGGGGTGGGGTGTCTTTGTCAGGAGAGGTCTGCCTTGCTATGTGGGTGAGCTCCTGGCCAGGGATGGAATTTGTGATGTGGAGGCTGCTGATAGCTTCATAGTGTCTGCAGGGAAGAATAAATAATCTACTGCCCGGAAAGTCAATGAAAAAAATTGAGGGATTGCAATACTAATGACTAATACTTAATGAGTTCTTAATACTTGGCACTATGCAAAGTACTTTATCCTAATTCTCTACCAACTTCAAAAACTAGATATTCTTGCTATACTGTATTTCCATTTTATGCACTTTAGTCACATAACAGCAGAGCTAGGTTTTAACCTAAACAATCTGATGGAGCTCATGGACGGCCAACTCACTGGACTTCTGCTGGACAGAGTCAGAGATCCATGGTGCAGTTTTATACCTGAACTGTCTGCTATAAATTGTACAATGCCCTATCCCACCTAAATATGTTGAAGTCCTACTACCAAATACCCCCAAATGTGATCTTATTTGGAAATAGGGCTATTATAGATATAATTAATTAAAATGAGGTCCTACTAGAGTTGATTGGGCCCCTAATTCAATATAATTCATGTCCTTAAAAGAAGATGGCCATGTGATGACAAAAACAGGGAGAAACCTGTGTAGACACAGGATTGGAGCTATGTATTGATAAGCCAAGAAATGTCGAAGATTGCCCTCAAACCACCAGAAATGGAAGAAGCAAGGAAGGTCTCCTCTACAGCCTTCAGAGGCTTCAGCGGCTTCAGCAGTTATACTGCTTTTATCTTTCTCCAGAACTGTAACAATAGGGTGCTGTCTTTGTTATTGCAACTCTCAGAAACTGATACACTGTCCTTTCTTGTACCCTTGATGCCAGATGATACAAGCAAATATGGAATCATTTGGCATGTGAGAAAAGGAGGCTGTCCTTTTCCTTCCAACTGGACCCTAAGTGCCATGGTCTCACAGACAGAGCACCCAAGTGACTGACTATGCAGCCTCAAATAGGCACCTCCCTGGCTCTGGCATCACCACTATTACATACTTTTGGAAGGATTTTCCAGTTAAATATTTAAGATCTTAATTCTGGCATCTGGTAGGGTTATGGCTAGCCATTTCCCAGAGCCTTCTCCACTCTTCCCACCTTCTTCTAGTTCAGTTTAGAAGTGGAACCTAAGAAAGCTACTTCAAGTGGGTGAAGTTCTATCTAAGCTAGGTTAGGTCTTTCAACTACAGCCAAGCTCATGCATCTAGAGAAGGAATTAAATCATCAGAAATTTACCTGCCTTATTTTATTTCAGGGGAGGTATCTTTTTCTGGATCATTAGTTGGGATCCCTCCAAGAGGCCACTAACTGTGCTGAGTGCCTGTGATGGGTATTTGAATTTTTTGGACTGCATAAGAAAAGTGCACTAGGCCTCAGTGGTGAGGTTTATAATCTGTCATTGCAGTGCTGACTTTTTAAAAAGATAATTATTTATGCATACAAGAACTGGGTACAGGCCAGAGGTGTGGGAGTGAGAGGATTCATTAGAGAAAGAATGGGGAATAGAACAGGCAGATCTAATGAAATACACTGCTTGGTGGGGGGCGGGCTAGGAGGGGAAGAAAGAGGGACTTAACTCTTGCTGCAGTGGCTGTAGTAGCTTCATAGTGCTGAGACTTAACCCCTTGCACTACTGGGGAGGCCCAGCAATGCTAATTTAGTTAGTTTGCATACTGTACACCATTGCAGTCAGGAAGACCTGTAACCTCAATATCCAGAAGTCTCAAATAACTGCAGGGAAATAGAAACTTCCCAGAGGATGAGATCAAGGAAACACTGCACCCAAATTTTCCATTACCCCCCCCCAACCTCTACATACCCCCTACCAACTCTGGAACCATTTTCTTATTCTATTCTAAAACCTGGCAAGTTTCTTAATAACCTCTGTCCTCAGTCAGCACTACAGTTTCCCACAGACTAATATTTTCTACACAGGACTGCCACTAGCCTATACAGTAGCACTGTGCAAGTTAGGCAAGAAGTGCCCTCTCCTGAGATGGCATAGCCACGTGCCAGACTCCATAGTGAGCTGAGTGCAATCATACAGCCTGGATTGCAGCCACCACCTGCCCTTGGGCTGGATATCCTCATACAGAACACAATGTACACGACCCTCCATGCTACTTGTGCAGTTGGGAGTGCGTCTCAACAAAGCCAGGGCTGTTCTACCATGACTCAGCCCTCTGGGGGTCCATACCCACTGCAATGGCTTCACTCATTTCATTATTGCTAAAGCCTATTGCCTTGCTCCACACAGGTACTTTAGAAGTCCTGGTGACCTCAAGTAAAGGTTACCTAGCATCTCAATATGCTCATCTATAAAATATGGGTAGTTATAGGATCTACTTCATGGGGGTATTATGAAAGGGTAAATGAGATCACCCATATAAAATACTTTGTATAGTACTGAGCAAAAGCTACTATTCCAACTCAAGTGTTTTACTCAATCAAGAGCAAATAAGATTCATTCAATGAATATGTATTAAGTAAGTATTTTGTGCCAGGCTTCATGTATGATGTTGTGGTTACCAAGGTGAACAACCCAAATCTGGCAGGGAAGGCAGACATGTACATATATAAAAGCTGTGTGCAGTGGGATCAGTGCTTGAGGGAAGCAGCTAGGATGAGAGCTGGTAAATGTCATTGAGTTTCATTCTCTTTGTGTTAGGGTGAGGGAAGACTGAATATATCACTGCTACTTTTTCTGCATTGGGCAGTCACCAAAATATATTGCTTCAGGTATTTTATTGTTGCATACCAAACCAGCCCAAGACTGAAATGACCTAACAACAACTGATTGTGAACTCATCAGTATGGTTTGTTTGTGCTCCACATGTTATTGGAGGATACAGGAAATTGGCATAACTCCCCCATCCAGTGTCTTTGTTGCAATGACTGAAACAGCTCAGCTGGCTAGGCATTTGATTCTCCCTCCAGTGATATCTCCAGCATGGAAGCTGGACCTCTCTATACAGTGGCTTTGGATTCTAAGAGTGTGAAAACTGAAGCTGCCTTAAGACCTAGACTGAGACCCAGGAGACGTCTCTTATGCTACATTCTGTTGGTCAAAAGAAGTCATCAGGAAAACCCAGAGTCAAGGGGAACATCAATAGATCTATAGGTGGGAGAAGAGGCAGAGAATTAAGATCTTTAATCTACAACATCTATTACATTCCATTTTATAGTCAACTTATGACTTAATCGGTAAGATTCTGTGGTTGTTTTAGAAATCAGTGGTGTGAAACGTAATGTATAGTAGTAGTAAAATACAGGGTCCAAATCATCCTTTTAGTACTAACTTGCTGGATATCCATTGGGCAGATTATTAAGCCTCTCTTCCCTTTCTTTCCTCTCCTATAAATCCGGGCAGTAAGACCTAACATCCCAAGGTTATTTTGAGAATCTGACAGAATGCAAGGAAAGCTCTGGCACATGGTAGATAAGATTGTTGAAACAGGCTGTAATGCTGGTTTTTTTTTTTTTTTGTCAGTTTCTTGCCTTCTTCAGAAAGGTAATATGACTGGTAGATTTGGAGTCATTTCTCCTGTCTGTCATGGGAACTCCCACAGACCTCTGCTATTGCCCACCCCCTGAAAACCTCAGCAGTTATCCATGATGTTGAGGCATGGCTTTGTGAATCGGTTCAGTCTTTTAGAAAACAATTTAGTAATCATTAACAAGAGTCATAAAAAACGTTTTTATCCTTTGACCCAGTAACCAGATTTCCAGAAAATTATCTCAAGGGAATTAATTCAAAAGAAAAGCAAAATCCATATACATCAAGTTCGTTATCACGTTTTCTCTAAAGCCACTGAAAACAGAAACAGCTTAAATGTCTAATATTATAAGGCAATGATTAGCTAAATTCTGATGCAAATAAACACTTGATAAAATATGCAATTCCTAAAATCACAATTATCAACATGAAAAAAAAATTTAAGTAAAATAAGAGATAGATTTGGAATTCAAAAAATGTTTCTACATGAATCAGGACTAGAGAGACAAACACATGAAACATTTCCTTGGGAAATGGATTTGAAGTTGATTTTTAAAAAATAGTCTTGGCCCTCCCTGGTGGCGCAGCAGGTTAAAGCACAGCACTGAGAATCTAAAGCCGCTTCCGCATGAGTTCGATTCCCGCCTGCCCCGGAGGTGACCACATGGCGTGGCAGACCTCTCCTGGCCCGCCCGCTGCTCCCCTCAGCAGTGTACTTATTCTATCTGCCTGTTCTGTTCCCCACTCTGTCTCTGGTGAAGCCTCTCACCCTCCGCATCTCTGGCCTGTACCCCAGTTCTGTATGCATAAATAAATAAATCTTTAAAAAAATAGTCTTTACTGTTATTTTAAATCAAAGCAGAAAGTTTTAGGAAAAATCATATTGAAAAATGATCTATTGAGAAAGAAAGGTCATATAATAAATGCAGAATAAATTGCAGAGTTTTTTTAAAAGACTACTGGCTTAAGCTTTTGCCCAGAAATTTTAATTCAGAGGGTCCCAAATAGGGCCCAGTTATTTATATTTTTTTATAGAGTTCCACAAATGATTTTGATGTATGCAAAGGTGAGTCCCAATGAGATAGACACTCATCCTTCCTTTCAAATGATCTAGTAAATGCTATCTCTGATAAGAAATAGCAATATAAGGAAATCCTACATAATTAGAAGTCTTTTCATTAAGTAAGATAATGTTCTGGGCAAACTTGCTGGCAAACAGGTAAACAGGTAAATCTTGCAAGGTGAGCTTGGCCTGGTGCAGTGTTAGAACCAGAAGCCCTGCTGTGCCTGGAAGTTCCTGGGGATAGAGACAGAGATGGGTCACAGAGCACAGGGACAGCTGCATCCAGGTCACCCAAAAAGGTGGCCAGCTGGCAGGCAGGGAAGGTGGGGATGCTGGGTGCATGGACAGGAAGAGACCAGGGCAGCAGAAAGGTCATTCTTCATCCCTCTACACGAATGCCTTCCTGGCTGGGAAAGAAGAAATAAGGAAAATAACAGATTCGGCTAACATGTACACCCTTAAAAGAGAACTGGGTGAAGATATTTACTCCTGTTGCAAACATTTGGGACTTCAGATACATTTTAACTTCAAATTGAGAAATGTAGAAATCAGGACTTGTAAAAGACCCAAGGATGTCAGTCAGCCCTTTGACAAAGCAGCTGATTCTGTGAAAGCCTTTGTTCTCGGGTTTCAGGTGGAGGACGGCTCTGGGCCTCATTTGGTTGGATGACCGCCTCCTGTAGTCTTCTGAAATTACAGATGTGAAGTCCCTAAAGGGGACCACCTGTCCAGGGTGATAGGCAGAATCTATGGGAAAGGAGGAAAAGCCATATTCACCATAGAGAATGTAGCAAAGATGCAGTTTTTTGTTTTTTTTTACAGAAGTGAAAGTCACATCTTTGGCTTTTTCCAAAACATCAAGGTGCAAACTCTTCATGGGAAATCCTCCATCAGAGGTTTATGGCAGTTTTCAAGCTGTGTCTAGCAGAGCAGGAGATTAGTTCTGATTTCAAATCAGACTTCTTACCGCTGTGTTTTTTTTAACTAGTGTTTCCTTTTCTTTTAAGATTTATTTATTTATGTATACAAGAGCTGGGGTACAGGCCAGAGGTGGAGGGGGAGGTGGGCAGAAGATTCACCAGAGACAGAGTGGGGAGCAGAACAGGCAGATGGACTGAAATACACTGCTGAGGGAGCAGCAGGAGACACAGGAGAGGTCTGCTGCGCCATGTGGGTCGGCTCCCTGGCTGGGGATTGAACTTGTTTTGTAGTGGCTGTGGGTAGCTCCATGGTGCTGCAATTTAACCCCTTGCACCACCAGTGAGGCCCAAACCTTCTTATCTTAGTTTGGACTCTCAAGTACATGATTTCACCCCTCTCTAAGTGGTCACAAAAAAACACATAGAGAAATTTTCAGTCGCTTAAGCCTCGATCCTTTCTTCCAGTCAGTCAGAAGCAGAAACAAAGGGAATGTTTGATAATGTTCATAATAAACAGCTTTGAAGATAACTTAAATATCAAAATTTTGTAACCATATTATACTTGCATGTTAAATAATTTTTCATCTTAAACCACATGTAGCAGGCCCTCCCCAGTGGCACAGTGGGTTAAAGCCTAGCACTATGAAGCTATCCGTAGCCACTGCAGCACGAGTTCAATCTCGAGCTAGGGAGTGAACCACATGGCACAGCAGATGTCTCGTGTCCTGCCCACTGCTCCCCTCTGCAGTGTACTGCTGCCCATCTGCCTGTTCTGCTGCCCATTCTCTTTTTGGTGAATCCGCCCCTCCCTCCCCTACACCTCTGGCCTGTACCCCAGTTCCTGTTGCATAAATAAATAAATCTTAAAAAAAAAAAAAAAGACCAAAACACACATAGTAGTTTGCTTAACTTATAATTCATTTAAAGGGAGACTTCTAACTTAAATGCTTAAACAGTTGTATATAGATTTGTATGCTTTTTATTTATAAATTTATAACCTTATAAATTTTTAAGCACGTCTCTGTGAGCTGGAATTAAAGAATGATCTCAGAAAAGGTCTTTGAATCAACACCCTGAATGAATGGTAGTCAAATATCTTACAGTCATATCTTATATCAAATATGCAGCAGTGTGAACCAAAAACACTAGTATTTGTATCTGTTTTGCAGTTTGTAAATTTAAAATCAAAGACCTAAATCACCAGGTTGAGGTGTAGAAAAAGTTACTTTTCAAATTATTTCATGAAAGTAGTCAAATTATTTCGTGACAATGCTGGGTTTATTTCAAGGATAGTAAAGGAGATGTGTGAGAAAAGATTTCCCCCTAAAAATGCTATAGTGCTCTGCAAATATAGTATTGTTTTAAATGGGGGAAGAGGGAAGAATAAATAAATAATATAAGATTCCTGCTTATGGGTCTTTTCTATTTCCATTTATTTACCTACACTCTGACAAACATGTAGACTCTGTACATAATCCAGGACAAAGAAGGACAGTTTTCTATAAACACTTTTGGTTCTGTACAAAGTAAGAAGAAAAAAAAAGAAGGCATGGTATAAGAGCTGATGACCTGGAGTTTTGCAGGAATAGAAATGGAAGCAGAAAAAAAGAAGTGATTTCTATGCCAATCAAAAGATACTGATAGAGTTACAGGGACAATCTCCCACTGGGGCCAGCTGTGGACCTTTTCAGAGGAACAGTCGTGGGTACTTTCATAAGGTGAAAATGTGACTATTTTTCTTTTTCTTTTTTTTTTTTTAATGCTGGCATTAACTCATAGGCAGTCATTGCTAAAGACTAGTGAGTAAAAAAAAAGAAAAAGTATAGCCTTGTCCTATCTAGCTTTACTTCCATGGGATATAGAGAAAGAGACACTAGATTTGTTTGAGAAAATCGTGGAGTTAACCAATCCTCATGGTGTCCTGAGAGCATCCTTTCCATGTGTGCTCTTGTAAGAAGAGCTCCTGCAGTTCCTCAGGAGGTTGGAAGATACTGCCTATAAAGGGGTCCTGTGATAAAAGAAGTTTGGAATGTAGGATTTATCCACATTGTAGAGGTTTTCTTGTAGGGCTTCTCAGATTCTTTGTGAATCTCCAAGAAAAGCATATATAAAATATGAAAACCATCTCTCTTTTTTTAAAAGATTTATCTATTTATGCAATACAGAACTGGGGTACAGGCCACAGGTGCAGAGGATGAGAGGACCCACCAGAAACAGAATGGAGAGCGGAACAGGCAGGCAGACTGACTGAAATACACTGCTGAGGGGAGCTGCGGGCAAGACCAGAGAGGTCTGCTGCTCCATGCGGGTCAGCTCCCTAGCCGGAAATGGAACTCTTGCTAAAGCAGCTGCAGCTAGCTTTGTAATGCTGTGCTTCAACCCATTGTGCCACCAGGGAGGGCCCTGGAAACCATCTCTTGATTGATGGAGCACACTTTGCAAAATGTTTCCATGGACCTTACGATTTTCAGTAAGAAATAAATAAATGGCCCTCCCTGGTGGCGCAGCGGGTTAAAGCACAGCACTGAGAATCTGAGGCCACTTCCGCATGAGTTCGATTCCCGCCTGCCTCCTGCCTGGGAGGAGACCACATGGCGAGCCAGACCTCTCCTGACCCGCCCGCTGCTCCCCTCAGCAGTGCACTTCGTCGATCTGCCTGTTCTGCTCCCCACTTTGTCTCTGGTGAAGCCTCTCACCGCCCCTGAGCCTCTGGCCTGTACCCCAGTTCTGTATGAATAAATAAATAAATCTTTAAAAAAAAAAAAAAAAAGAAAGAAAGAAATGTTAACTGTGAAAGCGGGGGGAATTATTATGGAGAATTATGGTGCTTAGATATTCCAAGCTCTCCACAGGCTACTAGTGATAAAATCAGAGGATTTTTTTTTTAAGATTTATTTATTCACACAGAACTGGGGTACAGGCCAGAGATGCGGAGGGTGAGAGGATTCACCAGAGACAGAGTGGGGAGCAGAACAGGCAGATCTACGAAGTACACTGCTGAGGGGAACAGCGGGCAGGCCAGGAGAGGTCTACCACGCCATGTGGATCTCCTCCGGGGCAGGCGGGGATCGAACCCATGCAGAAGTGGCTTAAGCTTCTTAGTGCAGTGCTTTAACCCGCTGCGCCACCAGGGAGGGCCCAAAATCAGAGGATTTTTAAAAGAGGGAAGCAGAAATGCTACAAGTTATGGGATAAGGAAGTTGTTATAGAAAGGAGACCTTGCACCATGGTGGGAAGAGCTGATAGACAAAAATAAAGAAGGAAAATTGGGGCTCAGAGAAGAGGTCACCATTTTATGAGCCTGAGAAGCTAATAAGTACATCCAGTCCAAAATGGGGTGGCAAGGTGAGGCTCATGTCAGGTCAGTGGGAAGTTGTGCCTCTCAGTAACCACCACCTTGGCTAATGACTATCATCTGATGATGAGTGTAGCTGCTGTTGAATAATAGGGGCAGTGGTTGGTAAAAAGAGCTGGATCAGGAGCACAGGAGAGTGGGGACCAGCTGGAACCCAGGGAACCCTCTACATCTTTCGGTGACCACTTCTAGCCACAGCACCTTCAGAGGATAGTGCTGCTGCTTCACCTCCACATTCCACATATTATGCACATTCATCTTTTGGGCAACTCCTACCTGGAAAGCATACAGAGAAGGGAATTCTGGGAAATGCTGATCAAGTTTATACAGTCCAAATTGCTGTAAATTTGACCCAGACAGCCACTATTAAGAACTTCATGTAGAGTTCCAGGAAAGAAGCATGTGTGTGGGGTTCTGCGACCTCTGACTGACCCTGAGTCTCCAGTAGCTCTTAACGCCTTTTCTCTCCCTCTCCCAGCTTCCTATCTCTGAGCCCTCATCTTTGTGCTGAGAGCCTCATCCTCCTCCCAAGTCTGTAGGCTCAGTCCTGTCACAATTTTTAGGACCAATTCTAACTTTAGAAAGGGAGTGTAAGGACATTTAGCGTGGAGACACAGCACAAAGTTTCCTCTGAAGTCAGCTTTGTCTTCTTGCCCTGACCTAGCTTCTCTTGGCTGGCTTCTGCCCTTCTCCTGGAGCTGAAAGTGCCCCTTGCTTATCTGCTGAATATTCTCTTTAGGCCTCCTAGAATGAAGTCTTGCTTTGGCCTTAGCCAAACCCCACCCAGGTTGTACCTTTGAACTCCAGCCAGGTGCAACGGTTGCTACCTACTAACATGCTTCCTTCATATCAGCTCCTACAAGTTTGATTTCCAATTGCAACAAACCCTTCAGCAAATACCTGTCGAAGCCATCTTGAATCCTAAGGTGTTTGTACATGACTCATTCTCCAGAAGCAAAGGGTCTCTCACTTTTTGTATCTAAACTCACATATTCACCTCCTTTCAACTTTCATTAAAACTTAACTCTCCCTTGATGACCACTTTTGTGCCATACTCAAACAGTTGCTTCAGTTTCTTTTTTAGTTTTTTTTTTTTTTTCAGATTTATTTATTTATTTATTTTTTAAAGATTTATTTATTTGTACATACATAACTGGGGTACAGGCCAGAGGCTCAGGGGCGACGAGAGGCTTCACCAGAGACAGAGTGGGGAACAGAACAGGCAGATTAACGAAGTACACTGCTGAGGGGAGCAGCAGGCGGGGTCAGGAGAGGTCTGCCACGCCATGTGGTCACCTCCGGGGAAGGCGGGAATCGAACTCATGCGGAAGCGGCTTTAGATTCTCAGTGCTGTGCTTTAACCCGCTGCACCACCAGGGAGGGCCTCAGATTTATTTATTAATGCATACAAGAACTGAGGTACAGGCCAGAGGTGCAGGGCAGGGAGGGGCGGATTCACCAGAGACAGAGTGGGGAGCAGATGGGCAGATGGGCTGACATACTGCTGAGGGGAGCAGTGCCTTGTGGGTTTGTGGGTCATTCTCTGGCCAGGGATCGAACTCTTGCTGCAATGGCTGCAGGTAGCTTCATAATGCTTCACTATAACCCCTTACACCACCAGGGAGGGCCCAGTTTTTGTTTTGTTTTTTGTTTTTGTATAGATTGCAAGTGGACCTGTTCATCCCTTCATGCCCAGCACAGCCAAGTTTGATGTTCAGCTACATTTCACCTTTTCCCTGAAATTCTCTTTCATTTAACTTCAGCATCAGCAGCTGACTTTCTTTTCCAAAGGAGAAAAAACAACAACATTATGCTTATTGTTATTTTGTTATCACCTAAGGAAGGATTGTGCTTAGCCAACCGTAAGCAAAGAACCACCAAGTCATGGTGAGACAGAATGTTTGTCATTTATTCAGCTAGTGCTCAGGTGTTTCAGATACTTGTCCTGGCAAAATAACAAATGACTGTATGTCACAGATCTCTAAGGTCACTCAAAAGCATTTTGAATGGTGACTGTGGCATCTAAGAATGCTGAGGGTGTGGATTTGTTACCCTCTCTGTTGCTACCCTCGCTCCAGCTCTCATCTGGTCAGATGACCTAGTGCTCCCAACACAGCTCCTTATCGCCAGTGGTTCTGCTCCCCAGTTCCTCGTTCTGCCTGCCAAACTTGACAACCTCCTGGCTCCCACACCCGTAAGCTGCCTTCCCAGGGCCAACGGTGATGGATGTGTCAAGTGCCAGGTTCCCTCCCCCTTTCATTGTGCCTTGGTCCTTCAATGCTCTAAACCAGGTGACCATTACCAATACTAGTTTTGAACGCTGGAAGTACTGACTCACAGACATCGTTTTAAATACCTCTGTGTCTGTGAGGTATCTTGGATCACCAGTCATTGCATATGAGGCATCCTAAGCTCTAACAAGTTTCACAGGATTCTCCTTGCCCACATTAGACCCATCAAGTTTGGCTGCAGTTCAAATGTGTGATCCAACAGCACTTTCATGTTTCTCTGTAGCTCACTGGACTCCCTCGTATAATCATTTATGCTGGTTTTATAGAAGTTAGAGCAGCATATCTTTGTTGTTCTAGTGATTACAGGTTTTACTATCTTTTTGTCTTAGGATGTATTTCCTGACATGTTTAATGGTAAATCCTTTGGCAGGTGCACAGTCACATTTTAATAGTATTCCTTTTTGAAAATGAAAGATACATTTTTTCCATTCAGTGAATATTGCAGTTTTCCACTAATTCACTCTGTCACCGAGCACACCATGAGAGTTGTCTGATTTGTGCACTGAGGAGGTATATCTCCACATCACAAATAATGGGGGGAAGGTGGTGTGGTATAAATATGCTTTTTTGAGAAGCTCTATTCTGGGACTGATAACTGTGACAAGCTTCCTAAATGGAAAAACAAAAACAAGCAAACATAAAACAGGGAGTCTGCTGTTTGGGAAGACCTTACACTGGCTTTCTACCTGAACGCTCAGTGCCTTCTGCTCCCACTTTTATTCCCATTGAATTGTCTTCCTGGACAGAATGGAGTCATTCCATCTTATCCTGAACCTACTTAGGCTATTTTGGCTAATATCTTTCTCTAAAGTCTGTCTGGGCCTTCCCTAGTGGTGCGAGAGGTTATAGCACAGCACGATGCAGCTAGCTGCAGCCACCACAGCAGCAGTTTGATCCCCGGCCAGGAAGCTAACCCACATAGAGAGGCAGACCTCTCCTGTCCCACCTGCTGCTCCCTCGGCAGCGTATTTCAGTCAATATGCCTGTTCTATTGCCCACACTGTCTGATGAATCCTCTCACCCCTGCACCTCTGGCTTGTACCCCAGTATTGTGTGCATAAATAAATAAAATCTTTTTTAAAAAAATAATGTCTCAGTCTCTCCTAAGCATCTGTGATAGACCAAGTAGTGCCCCCCAAAGACGTCCTCATCTTAATCCCCCAAATGTAGCAACTATGCATTCCTTACATGCTAAAGGAGACTTGGCAGATGTCATTAAATTAAGATTTTGAGATGGGAAGATGATGCTGGATCTTCTATGTGTTCCAGTATAACCACAAGGCCATTGTAAGAGAAGGAGGCTCAAAGTCAGAGAAGAGGTGGCTGTGGAAACAGAGGTCAAAGTGATGTGGGGCCATGAGGTCAGGAAACACCTCCAGAAAGGAGCCAGCCCGACCAGTGCTTTCATTTTAACCCATAAGACCCATTTTGGACTTCTGACCTCCAGAACAGTGAGAGAAAAATCGGTGTTATCTTATGCCACTAAATTTGGGTTGATTTGTTATGACTGCAATAGGAAGCTAATGCAGGAGCCAGTAGCACCAACTGGTAGGTAGAGTCAGAGGTATGATGTAGAGCTGTGCTGCCCAACACTAACACTAACTTGGAGCAATTGAAATGCAGGTACTCTGTACTGAGGGGCTGAACCAATGGAAAACACTCATCAGATTGTAATAACTTTATTAAGATTTTGGATACATTGGATTACACAAAATGTATTGTAAAATTACTTTAACACACTTATTGTGTAAATGTAACTATCAAAGAATTAAAAATTATACATGCAGCTTGCATTGTATTTCTATTGGCCAGCACTGCTCTAGAGACACGAATGAATCTGACATCACCGTGAAAACTGACTGGGTTGGCCTTCTGCTGCTCAGTAAACTGCTCAGTTACCTCTGGTCCCCATTCGGTACCTCAGCATTGTGCTGGGGGGTTGGGCAGATCTTTCTGGAACTATCCTGCAGCTGCCTGGCTTGGAGCTTGGTCTCCTGTCTTAAGTTTTTCTTAAGTCTTGTGGGTTGGGGGCCATTTTTAAGAAAAAAATACTATAAAATTAGGCATGGTTCTTGGAAAATCTGTGCAAATAGGACTTGGAAGAATAAACTTCACTAGCCTTATGTCCTGTCTTTTCTGACAAATATCATCTGAATGTGTCATTTCTCCTGGTCAGCCAGAGATCCTGCTCTCCATAGATATCTTTATAGTTTCTAAGACAAAACCCAAAATGGCCACTTAACCCAGACAAAAGGGGCCTGCACAATGGGGCTTGAAGAGCCCCACTCATCACAAACCCAACAGATAGGTGTATTAAGGAATATAATGTGCCTATCACTTCGGGTTTGGTACTTAGTGCTGACACAATACTACCAATAAGCCCTAAACCTTTTTTCTCAGGACTTACCATTGTTTGGGTCCCAAGAAATTTCTTTTTTGCATTTCTACCACTATGTCCTCCAAACAAAAAGGGACTGAGACCAAATGGCCAGATTTGCAAGTTGTGCAGTTGCTGGGGCTAGTGACTGCTTCAGAGTATAAGCAGGAAGCACTTGAGGGAAAAAATAACATCAATCCACTTGTCAAATGCTTAGTCCCTGATAGCATGTTTGCAACAGATTCTTGAATAACAAGACATTTCCCAGTGGTCTGGGATTCACAACAGTTGTAAGTGGCAGATAAGGAATATTTTGTTGCATTCTATAATCATACTACTCTTAAATTTGTAGAACATGCAGTTCTAGATGCAACATTCATGAAACAGTATATGAACTAGCAACTAGATGGACAAATATGATGGCCATTAGATACACATTACTGGAATTAGGAATTTTGTAATTTTAATAAAACATAAATTTGCCAGAACTTTAAATATAAATTTCAGCTTTATTCAAATAATTTTAAGTGAATCAAGATAATATAGAGATAGGAAATCTAAAAATGGAGCTCAGAAAAGACAAAGACTGAAAAAAAAAGGAAATAGCAAGTAGTTTCTCAATCAGTCTGCTTACATTCTTAAAATCTGAATACTAGCAGACTTCTGCTGATCATGAGCCACAAAAATTTGCAGACAGGACTTTACAAATTATTTACTTAATAAAAGTTTCAATGCTAAACACATGAAAATAAACAAAAAATCTTCAGAATCACTATTTGAAAAGATTAAATGAAATCCTTCAATTTCACATGCTTCACTAAATGAGGACTTAGTAATTGTTTAAGACAATAAGAACAACAAAAGAATTATTCATAACAAAGTCATAGCTCAGACAGCCAAATGCAAAAATGACTGTCACATCATTCTGACAGTGTAAATATGTTCCTAGCAAAATGCAATCCAGTTCAAATTAATGATTACAATTTTTCCATTGCATGAACATGACAGAAAATTTAGTATTTAATTTTACAGCAAAATTACCTTAGATGGAGAAATAAATTATAGAAATAGTTTTTATATGTTTTTTGTCCTAACTCCAAAAACAAATATATAGTTATCACTGTGACAGTTTCACAACTAATCCCCAAGATCAAGTTTGTGTCCAGTGTTTGTGTCTGGAGACACTTAGGTTCTTGACTAAAGTGAACTATCACTTGCACACAGAATATGCATATACAACTATTAGAACTTTTTTTTAAAGACTGAATAAACTGCAAAACAAAAACAGTGTTCAACAGAGAGAAATGATGTTGTTATGTGATATATGATGTTCTTATAATAGTGCCTAATCTGTAATCAAGAATAATGATGCCTTTATGGCAATGGTAGCTCAATACTTACAGAAAACAATGAAAATTTTCTAGGTTTCATGAATATGATTTCAAAATGTGAGGCAGAAATGTCCAATGTGTAATATACATTGAAGAATGCATCAAATGAACACCATGTAGAATAGAGAACACAAAACGAGATGTTTAATGTGTTTTAAAATAAGAAAAGAAATCGTTCATGGCATACTTAGAAGCAAATCTTATCTAGTGATTCAGTTTACTTAGATGATATCACAAAATATGAGCAGAAGTATTATAATTCACTTTATTTGCTATTATAAAAGTCATATATGTCAAAAGTCATGGAAAATAATGCAGAATGAGTGGGCGGATGTGTAGCTGGATGGGTAGGTGAAGGGGTGGACCACCAAAAGGGAAAAAAAAACAAGGAATTTGAAGTGAAAAGTCATGGCTTTTACATCTGCATTAATAGTTAAGTTCAGGGCCCTCCCTGGTGGCGCAGCGGGTTAAACCACAGCACTAAGAAGCTAAAACCACTTCGCATGAGTTCAATTCCTGCCTGCCCCAGAGGAGATCCACATGGCGAGGCAGACCTCTCCTGACCCACCTGCTGCTCCCCTCAGCAGTGTACTTCATCGATCTGCCTGTTCTGCGCCCGTCTCTGATGAATCCTTTCACCCTCCACATCTCTGACCTGTACCCCAGTTCCATATGAATAAATAAATAAATCTTAAAAAAAGAAATAGTTCAGTTATTTTTACTAGTGAATATTTTGCTGTCTTTCAGTCACATAAAAGCCACCATCTTGTGGATGTTTTGTGATTATGATGTCATGAAAGTAATGGGTTTATGTGATGAAGCTATATTTGTTAAAGGAGTGAGTTGGAATATGTTTTATTCAATCATTTGTTAGTTCATTTTCAGTTTTAATTATTTAGACATGGAGCACATTTCTCTCAGTTCTTACCTGGGCCTAGCAAATGTTAGGCAAAGAACTAGTGGCCACCAATGGAGCCTCAGAACCTTCAGGGGCCCAATGTGCAGTGACATCAGCTTGCCGAGGCCAGCGCGCCAGTTCGCTCCCTCAACACACCTAGCTGGTTGTTGACTTATCAGTGGACATCAGGGATGTGTAACTTCGACAAAAATCCTCAAAGTAGAACATATTCTAAATCAGCTATGGGCTACAGCAGCCCACTGATGAACTCGGAATTCTGAAAACACCTTTCTTTCTCAGCTTATGAGATGATCCTTATTCCTTTCTCCCCCCTCTCCTCACCCCCTAGGCTCCTAGATAACCAGTATTTAGAAAGCATTTGAGAATTGTGAGTACTAGTCCTGTGGGAAGTGGAGGTTTCAATTTATACTGATCTCCCTCACTCAGGCCACATTGCCTAAAGGCCTTTGGTCAGTGTGAGTGCATATGACTGTGTAATGAAGGAAGTCCCATATTAATTATTCAAGCGATTGAGCTACTGAATCGAATCCCATGGAAATGATTGGTTTTGTGTGATGTTGCTGTGTCTATAGTATGTATGTGTATGTACCATGTATATAGAAACTGAATCAGACTCTCCCATCCCTCACATCCCCATCTCTGAGCTGTTTTGCCACCTACCAGTAACTTTCTACTGTGAAGTGCAGGCTCATTCCACTAGTTAGCACAGTGCATCTGCTGGTCCAAGATATAAAAACAAAGGGTTGCAGATGGCAGCATTCTGAGTTAAATCACCAGTAGCTTAAGAAGACTTCCTTGAGGTTCATACCACTGTGCCTTTCTATTATCACAGATCTGTAAGAGTGGCCGCAAAGAGAGGAATTTGGTGGAATTATTTAAGCTGTGGCCACATTCAGGTGAGGGCCACACCGCTCCAGGCTCTGGTGTCCAGAGTGGCCTGGAGTCTTTGTGACAGGTTTTCCTTGAGGGCTTTGCTTCCTGGGGAAGGAGGGGGAGTAAACAAACTGAGCGACCAAAGCCTGCCAAGAAGTCTGATGCTCATGCCTCGCTAGTCAGTGAGATTTTTGTCCCAGAAAAATGATTCTCTATTCCTTTTTCTTGACAGGTTTTCTTAGTATTACAGAAGTAGTTACTATGTATTATACAAACCTTGAGAATTACAGATAAGTGAAATGATAATACAGCCAACTGCAGATGAGCAAAGTAAAATGTAGCCAAGCTACTATCACAACTAATCTTTCATGCATATCCTTTCAGTTGTGCATGTGTGTGTTTTAATGAAAATGGGAGCATGTTGTAAATACATCTAACAATTTACCTTTTTAATCTACTAAATTATGAATGGATTTTCATGATTTCAGATTCCCTGCTATATTTTTATTATGACTGAAAATGAATTCTCTGCATGTACTTTGTCAAGTGCATCATTGTATCAGTGAATCATTTCAATGACTGCAAAATAGGTATCATTATTTCCCATTTTACAATTAAGAAATAAAGTTTCAGAGTGATTAATTTCCTTAGAAGTATGCC
This sequence comes from Condylura cristata, assembly GCF_000260355.1. Taxonomy (NCBI): domain Eukaryota; kingdom Metazoa; phylum Chordata; class Mammalia; order Eulipotyphla; family Talpidae; genus Condylura; species Condylura cristata. The sequence goes on along the minus strand of NW_004567118.1, from coordinate 12,126,048 downwards.
ACAGTGTTATTAAGTGGTAGAATGGATAGGACCCCAGTTCTCTTTTGCTGTCAAAGCTCAGGTTTTTGATAAAACTTCCGATTAGCATCACTGACTCTTCTAATAATCATTAGCAATATAGATAGATCCACAGGTAGTAGATAATTGGCAATTGAAGTACATACAGAAACATATGTAAGTATAATTGAGCATTCATGTGTCATGATGTGTATGAGTATTTGTAGATGGGGAGGGAGAGGTATGTGTGTGAGAGAAAGAGAGAGAGAGAGAGAGCAGTAACAATACCCTATTCAAAGGAAGGAAAGCCAAGGTGAGTGAAAGCAGAAAAATGCCCATCTTCGTGCTGAGCTCTAGAGGTACAGAGGCCACATTTCCAAACTCGGAAAGCTCTCTCTAGAAGGGAGGTCTCATCATTGCTGCTTGCCTCACCGCCACCTAGTTTCTCTCTTTATCAGCATCAGATTCTCTGACTGTCATCAAGTTTTTTGTTTGAAGATTTATTTATTTATGCACAAGAACTGGGGTACAGGTCAGAGGTGCAGAGGGTGAGAGGATCCACCAGAAACAGAGTGTGGAGCAGAACAGGCAGATGTACTGAAATACACTGCTAGGGGAGCAGCAGGCAACACAGGAGAAATTTGCTGTGTCATGTGGGTCAGCTGGGGATGGACCTCATGCTGTAGTGGCTGTGGACAGCTTGATTGTGCTGAGACTTTAACCCCCTGTGCCACCAGAGAGGTTCCTGTTCACCGTACATTTTACATTGAAGCCCAGAAATACACTGATGAAGGGAGCAGTGGGCAGGTCAGCAGCTGTCTGGGTCACCCCTGAATGGGAATTGAACTCATGCTGCAGTGGACAGCTTCATAGAGCTGTGCTTTAACCCCCTGTGCCACCAGGGAGGCCCCTATCATTAAGCTTCAATGACTAAAAGTCACTGTAAGCATATAAGGAACCCTCCCCCTTCACCCTCACCCCACCAGTGTTTTTGCTCTTCTCCTCACTAGTGTGGTGTTTAAGAGGAGAGGCTGTTAGGTCCAGCAGATCAGACTCAAACCTCAGCTCTGCTACCCAGTAATTTTGTGACCTGGACAAGTTACTGAATTTCTCTGTGCCCCATCTCTTTGTCTATAAAAATAGACCAACAATGTGCCTGCCTGTAATCACTGTTGTGAAGATTAAATGAGGTATTTCACATAAACATGTAGCTCAATGCCTGGTAGAGAAAGTGCTGAGGGAACATTGGTTTCAGTGATTAGTTCTTCTAAACCTTGGTTGCCCCTGGAATGCCAGCACATCCAGCACACCAATGACAGTGACAGGCAAGGATTCTGTATCCTGGACTTTCCATTTACTGATACTTTTACAGTTTGGCTCACACTTCTTGCCTGTCCCTGCAGCGTCCACTGCTGGTCCACAGCCACTTGGGAGCACCCTCGAGTTAGGCGGGACCTGTTTTTCTTCCTGGCAGGTATTTAACTCGCTCCCCCTGAGCCTGCCAGTTCAGTGAGAACCTTTCACTTTCACATCCATCCAGAGCCAGGAACTGGATGAGTCGTCCTATACTTGGCAGGAAGTTGCTTCCCAACAGTTAAGAAGCAATAAAACCTAGGTCATCCTTGGTGTGTGTGTATGTGGTGGGGTGTGGAGGGGGAAGAGTAAGGTCTTCTAACTGCTCTGTATACCATCCTCCGCAGAGTCAATCCTCAAGTGTATCCCAGTGTTTGTAAGTATGGCTTATTAATTTCAAAGTTTCCCCTCATCAGATTTCCAGAGGAGCTCCCTGCACACCACACCCTCTGGAATATGAGTCACACCCTCCCGTGCAAACAGAGAACAAAGCCTACACCTTCAGGGTGGTTTCATGCACAGCTGCCCTGGGCTAAACAAAGAGAGTGAAGGGCTGGTCTGCAGAGGAATAGGCTGTGTGCTTTGTCTGTCTTTGGGATTTCCTCGTTCTCATTAGTGTGCAATAAGAACTTGAAGTCACAGGAAATCTGAACGAAAAAATCCTTCTAGGTGGTAGTAATTTTCTTCTGGTCATCCATATCTCAACCAAATTTCAGTGGCTTGTTTTTTTTTT
>NW_004567118.1:12122062-12122885 GCF_000260355.1 Condylura cristata | reverse complement strand
GGGCCAGGAGAGGTCTGCCTCGCCATGTGGTCACCTCCGGGGCAGGCGGGGATCGAACTCATGCGGAGGTGGCGTTAGTTTCTCAGTGCAGTGCTTCAACCCGCTGCGCCACCAGGGAGGGCCCAGATTTCATTTTTAAAGTGGTTTAAGGTTTACAGAAGAACTGAGCAGAAAGTCCAGTGTCCATTCCCACATATAGTTTCCCCCATTATTAGTGTCTTATATTAGCAGAGTACATTTGTTACAAATAATGAATCAATATTACCACATAATTATTAACTCAAGTCTCATCCCTTGTACTGTACAGTTCTATGGATTTCAACAAGCGCGTCGCATCATATACACTATCAGACAGTAGTTTCACTGCCTGAAAATCTCTTGTGTTCTGCCCACCCCATGCAGGCCTGATCTGACTTTTCCTGGCCAATATGTATCCCCTCTCATTTTAAAGCAAATATCAGACATTTAACCTATAAATATTTTAATGTACACTTCCAAAAAACAAAAGCACCTTTTAAAAAAAAAATACAAAGAAAAATCACACCAGTGGGCTTCCCTGGTGGTACAAGGGGTTATTTTAGTGTTGTGAAGCTACCCACAGCCACCGAAGCATAAGTTCAATCACTGGCCAGGGAGGTGACCCACACAGCACAGCAGGCCTCTCCTGACCCACCCACTGCTCCCCTCAGCAGTGTATTTCAGTAGATCTGCCTGTTCTGTCCCCCACTTCACCAGTAGCTTAAGAAGACTTCCTTGAGGTTCATACCACTGTGCCTTTCTATTATCACAGATCTGTAAGAGTGGCCGCAAAGAGAGGAATTTG
>NW_004567118.1:12087595-12121962 GCF_000260355.1 Condylura cristata | reverse complement strand
CTGCTCCCCTCAGCAGTGTATCTCAGTAAACCTGCCTGTTCTGCTCACCACTCTGTCTCTGGTGAATCCTCTTACCACCAACACCCCCAACCCTGCACCTCTGGCCTACACCCCAGTTCTTGAATGTGTAAATAATCTTAAAAAAAAAAAAATGGCAGGAGCATGCCATTACCACACTGCATAAGTAACAATAACTGCTTCATATTAGCAGATCTGTAGTGCAGAGCAGGTGCACAGCCTGCACAGCAGGTGAAAGTCTCTGAGGGCTGGGGAAGGGGAGGAAGGTGGTGGCCAGCAAAGCGTGCAAGCACAGTTGATGGCTAGACCTGTACATCTCAGAGCACCTTGCTTGCACCCAGGTGTCCTTCCTTTTGCTAGATTTTGGTTACTCTCCTCCCAGAGTTTAGGGTTTAGGAAATAAAAGGGCAGGATGTTCATTTAAATCATTAAGTTTAAGTTTCAGATACACAATAGATTTTTTTTAGTGCAAGTACATGCTTACACCACAAATGTATTCATTGTTTATCTGAAATGCAAACTTAACAGGCATTCAGTACTTGGTCAGTCAGCCCTAACCCTCCTGTCTCTGTGGTGCCCTCTCTGGGCCCATCCCTATTAAAAGGAGGATACTCTTCTGGGCTTTATTCGAATATGCCTCCACTCCCACCACCATGACCCCCAGTCATTAGAGGACTGGTAATTCAGAAAGCAAGGCTCCATCTTGACCACAGTGGGACCGCATAGAACAAAGTCAAAATTCCAGAGATGGGACATCTCCTGGACTTCTCTACTCCCATTCTTGCAGAAAGCCAGAGGCTGGCTTCCCAGCCCTTCTCCTATATTTCCATCTGCTGTGTTTGAACCCCACCTGAAAATGTGCTTTGCTTCTTTGAGTGGTCTGACAGGAAGGCAATTAAAGCCTAATTAATCTGAGGTCCCCTGGGAGTGAGCTTTTCCCCTGCACTTTTGTACAAAGCTACTCTTTGCTTGGTATAGATCTAAGTGGCTATCGTTACCATGTGAATCAAGTTTCATTCTTCAACAGCCCTTTCAGGAACAGAAAAAAAAAAGACAACTTGCTCAGACTTGTTGTATCAAATAGCAAGATGAGCTCAGTAAGCACTGTCCTCCTCGGAGTTTATTTTGGGTGTAACACAAGTTAAGAACATAGTGGGAAATCAGGCTGCGAATCCATCTGTGTGGAAGATTTGCTCAGGGCAAAAAGACCGTATGTCCCCTATCTCTGAAAAAGAGCTCCTTACCTTCCATCACAGGGGCCTGCACCTAGTAAATAGCATCCCACTATTTTCTGTATGACACATACATACAGAATAAATAAAGCATGTATGCAGTTTAATGTGTCATAAGTGGACACCCATTCAACCACCTCCAGGACTAGACGAATGCTCTGCCTTCCAGAAGCTTCCTGCGTCTCTGCCTCCCCACAGTGCCCTCCTCCTCCCAGAGGTGGGCACATACTAACTGGTGCAAATCATCTCCTTTCCTGTCACTGTTATTTGTGCATGCTAAATAAGCCCCTGACTTTGAACTTCTTATAAAATGGAATTATATATGTGTTCTTTGTGGCATTTTACTTTCTCGCATAAGCTCTTAGACTAGGTTTGTAGATTCAGAAGTATGCTGTCTTCTTTGGGGCCCCCTAGCTCGGCCATTGACTGTGACCTCTCTTTTCCTCTTTATCAGTTGAAACAAAATATACCTCTAGACTCTAGCAATGTAAGAGCAGGAAGTGTGCCCATTTGGTATTCTATTCTCAGCAGCTCACAGGGCCTGATTCTTGATTAAACTTGAGTGATTAAAGCAAATAGGGTGAGAGGAGGAATGTCAGGGCCTAATCCCACCCCTGATTTACAGCAAGTGTTCAGTACATGAGCTAACATGATCACTGTTCTCAGTTTGTTTACTTATGCACCTGCCCGTGGTAGGTAGCCTGTAAGAAGCTGCTGGCAAGCCTTGCCTCTGGATCTCCCGAATATGGACTGACTTTCTTCTAACAAACAGCCTGCAGCAGAAGTGATGGAGGTCACTTGCCAGACAGTAAGCAGCCATGGTTTTCACCTTGGGTCCTCTTTCTCAGGGTCTCTTGGGTTGCTCCTCCTGGGTCACATCAGTCTATGTCAGGAGGTCATCCCTGGAGAGGCCCCTGTGCTGAGGGGCCAGAGCCTGCCCTCAGCCACAGAAGTGAGCTTTCCTTCTCCTGCTGTGTCTCCCCTTGAGTCTGGGGTCACCGCTGCTGCTTGACAGCTGTGCTTCCCAGAGAATGCGGCCTCAAAGAGAACCTCCAGTCAGAGGCACCAGCTAAGCCACGCCTGGATTCCTGATTCACTGAAACTGTGAGATAGCACTACATGTTGGGACAGTTTGTTACACAGCAACAAGTAACTAATTCATTGCCTGTTCTGGGGTGAAGGCACATTGGCGGTTTTTAGGGCAAGATACATGTTTCAGATCTCACTTAAGGATGGACAGTGTTCGGAAGCAGAGAGTACAGTAGTGGACAGCATTTTGTGTGTGTGGATGTTTTGTTTTTGTAGCACAAATTAATTTTGACAGCATTTTGGATCCAGCCCAGCTTTCATGGTAAGGTCTGATCCAGTGGGTGAGGGTGAGCTGAGTCCCAAGGGTTTAGCCTTCTCTGCCCAGTGCATAACTCACCCCCCCTCCCCAGTGGGCATTTCCTCTTCAGAGTTCCTCCTGAGGCTTGAAGAGTCTTTGACGGGTCTTCCTCAGAGCCTGTCCTTCTGTGCCCTCCGGCAAACCTTGCACACTCCACCCCTGTTTTGGCCTGTGCTTCCCAGAGAATGTGTCTTGCATCCAAGAACAACCTCTGTTTCTTAGAAACCTGAACTTTCCAGTCTGCCCAAGGCTGGGTCCACGTACAGACTCTGCCCTTTGTTAACTCTGTGACCAGGGCACATTACTTAAGCTTTCTAAATCTTGTTTTGTCTCACATGTAAAATGGATAATAAACAATGTGGGTATCCAGTAGGATATTTATTGGGAATGTAATGGAATGCATAACATAGTAAATGCTAGCTAAATGATAATTATTGTCCAGCCACAGAATATACACCATGTGGCAGCTTTACATTCCCCATAACGTTTCATTGAAAATTAGTTCCACACATTGTCTGATTTGTCCATATACATAGGTGGATATAGACATTAGACAGTCATGAGGATAATTCCTCTCCTTTTCTGAAACCCCAGACTACAAAAATGTTACCCTAGCATGCATAATGATTGTCACCCACAAGATGAAACAAAGTGCAACTCAAATTTTTTTTCATTTTGAAGATTTTTTAATAGTACTTTTAAAATTTTATTATAATAGTCTATTTTTACATCATTTTGGCCCTTTTTCCATCTCAGTCATAATCCCCATGGGCTTCCATCACCGATGTGCCATCACCATAGTGCCATGCTCTTCCCACCCCCCATTTTTGATCCTGTTCCCCACTCCACCCCCTTAAAATGTCTCTGGTATATAGTTGTTCATCATTATTAATTTCCCCCCAGTACTTTATGCTCCTGCTATGAGTGAAACCATCTGGTATTTTTCTTCCTCTTTCTGGGTTATTTCACTAAACATAATCCCTTCCAGGTCCTTCCATGTTGTGGCAAAAGGCACGAGTTTATCTTTTTGATTGCTGAGTAATATTCCATTGTGTATATGTGCCTTTTTTTTTTTTTTTTTTTAGATTTATTTAGTCATGTATACAGAACTGGGGTACAGGCCAGAGGTGCAGGGGCAGTAAGAGGATTCACAAGAGACAGAGTTAGGAGCAGAACAGGCCTATTGACAAAGTACACTGCTGAGGGGAGCAGTGGGTGGGTCAGGAAGTCGGCTGTGCCATGTGGTCAACCCCACGGCGGAGATCAAACTCATGCTGAAGTGGCTTTAGCTTCTTAGTACTGTGCTTTTACCCACTGCGCTACCAGGGAGGGCCCAGTACCACATTTTTTTAAATCAGTCACCTACTGTTGACATTTGGGTTGATTCCATGTCTTTCCTATTGTAAATAAAGCAGCAGTAAATATGGGAGTGTAGGTGTCTTTTTGAATCAGCGTTTTTGTGTCTTTTAGATACCTAGAAGTGGGATTGCTGGGACATATAGAAGCTACATTTTTAGCAGTTTGGCAACTTAAAATTTTTTTTATGGCTCTTTTAGAGACTTACTCATCCCATAAATAAGGAATTAGCCTTTATAAAGCAGTTACATTATGCCATAGCCATTTGGAGAATTGTTTTCCTTGTTTGCATTGCATTTTATCCCATCAGCCAGTTGAACCTCCTCTCAATGCTGCCCTTGTAATGGACCCAGACATCTGAAATTTAACATATCTAAACTGTTCCTTTTACAGTCTGCCTCACTGTGGTAGATAATTGCAAGTAGGAAAGTGGCAGGCAATCCACAGTACCTCTCTCATTCCTCACCTCGAACCCGGCATCACATTTTGTCCATCTGTTCTCCTGACAAAAATGCCCAAATCCACACCCCTCTCTCCATCCCAGCCTCTCTTTCTAGAGTCTTCTAAGTGGCTTCTTCTTGCATTTAGAATAAAGACCAAACTCTTTATCAAGGCAGAGAGTGAAACACCCAGAAAGGGTAGAGCTGGAATTAAACCAGTGTGCTTACCTTCAGAACTTGAACTCTCTTTGTAGATTAAAAAGATGGATGAAAGGAGAGCAACAGCATTACTGAACTTTAAAGAAAAAGTACAAGGTCAACTAAGCTGTTACTCTGATGGAACACTCTGAAATAAGATAGCCACTTCACGGCATCGTCCTGTGTTGTTGTTAGAAAATAAGCTTAACAGGGCCCTGACCAGGTGGCACAGTGGGTTAAAGCACAGCACTATGAAGCGATCCATAGCTACTGCAGCACAGGTTGATCCCCAAGCAGGGCGCTGACCCACATGGCGCGGCAGTCCTCTCCTGTCCCATCCACTGCTCCCCTCAGCAGTGCATTCCAGTCAGTCTGCCTGTTCTGCTCCCCACTCTGTCTCTGGTGAGTCCTCTCACCCCTACACCTGTGGCCTATACCCCAGTTCTTGTATACATAGATAAATAAATCTTTAAAAAGAAAAAGAAAATAAGCTAAGCAGCCCACACTTGTTGCATTCTGTTACTAACACAGTCTCATTTGCTCCCTTTTGTAGCCCTACAAGGACAGTACTGTTTTCTTCCTTTGCAGATGAGGAGCTTGAGGTATAGAGAACCCAAACAACTTGTCTGAGCTCACACAAGTTAGAAACAGTTGAGCTGGAATCCAAGCCCAGAGTTCAGGTCCCACGCCCAGGCATTTATGCCCCTTGCTCAGCTCCTCCTCCTGCTAGAAGCAGGGTCAGCAGCTCATAGGCATGGATGTCAACAGTCCCCAAGTGGCAGTAGAGGAGGGCGGTGTCTGTCCACATAATGGGAGCATGAGCTTTGTGATCAAGCAGAAATGTTTCACACCTACCTAAACTCGCACCTCCCCTGTAACCTCATCTTTGAGGACCACCTCCGCTTCAGGTCACCTTTGAGCCTCCACTTCTTTACCTCAAACCAGTTTTGGACATCATCTCCTTTCTGCCATTGTTCAGAGCCGTGATGTGAACACCCAGGGGAGAAGTGCCACAACCCAGCTGGAACTTTCTATCCCCTGCATCCAGTACATTCCCTGTTTTCACCCTTATTAACAGACGACAGGATCAGCGTCCCCTCAGTTTCCCCCTAGAAAGAATGTAATCACTCACAGAACAATAATGAACAAACAGCGTGTAAACTTTACTGAACCTTTCAAAGCAGAGCTGGGAAGGGACTTACGACCCACAGCCCTCAGAAAAGCAGCATCTTATTCCTTCAGGGTTCTGTTCAGGTGGCCATATAGCTCTCTTGGCATTTCCCACACACCTCCCCTGCCTGGAGTGGCAAGTGGTGACTCAGAGAAGACCTCTCTCTCCTCCCGTCTTTCCTTCTCAGTGTCCCTCCACTCTTGCGCACGCACGCACACACGCACCTCACACACGTGCACACACGCACCTCAGACACGCGCACACACGCACACCCTTCCTCTTGGAGTGTGGCTTGGGCCGCCACCACCATTTCTTACCTCACCCATCTTTTGGGTGCCTCCCTCCAGCCAGGGGGCTTGTGAATGCCTTTATTCCTGGTGACTACCCTCTGTCCCTGCTTGGAATCCCGGTTAGCATATTAGCCCCCTCTACCAACCCACCTTCTCCAAACTGTAGAAAAAGGCAAAGGAAATGTCTACCCAGTGCTGGCGCCCCGTGTGGAGAGAAGGGACGTGGGGGCCGAGGGAGGAGTCGGCTCAGCCTTTGCCTGCACTGGCCTTTCCCCCACTTCCTCCCTTCTGAAAGGTCACTGGTTTCAAAGGTCTCTGCAAGACAGCCCGAACTCCTATTTTTCCATCTAAGGGTTTCTCGATCCTAACAGCAAGAGGGATTTGTCTCTGGTAAAGGCTGCCAAAGGTAGAGGCAGGAATCTCTCAGAGAGCAATTACCTTGCAGAGCCTTCCCCAGAGAACAGGTTCTTTCTCTCCCAAATTGGAAAATTCTCACGTTGTGCCAATTAGTACAGAGGGCACTTGGAACTTTACCAGCTGAAAAGCTAACAGCTAACTCTTAAAGGGAAAGTGAGTTGGAACAAAGGCAACCTTCCAGGGCGGTGTCGCGGGCAGGTAGCTTTTAAAGGGAAAACACAAGGTAGTAATGATTTGTTCTCCTGGTGGAACATGCTGGAATATAAAAGTTAAAACTTATCACCCATTAAGTTAAGTGCAGGGCTTTTTTTATTTGCCCAAGAGAATATAGATGTCATCACTAAGCTCTACAATGGCATCTTTTAGCCTAAAGGTGAACTATCTATTTTGAAAAGGACAGATCACATCAGAAACCTCCTAAGCTCCACATATAAATGTGTAGTTTGACTGCTGAGGGTTATTTATAATAATAGGATGATCACAAGTGGTTACACATTTCCTTTTAATTATATTTGTTTGAAGATGGCGCTATTTGATTTCTTCTGAACTATTTTGCTTTGCCCACGAAAACACCTAACTGTGGTGTTTTCCCCAGGAGGACAGCAACTGACTGGAGTGGTCCAGAGATGTGGAGATGGGCAGGAGGGCGCCGATTTGTTGACATCTTGCACAGCTGGGTAGCCCCTCTTCAGCTCTTCCCTCAATCCAGGGAAACTTGGGAGGGAAGGTATCTTGCAGAAACTAAACAGACCGTGGTTAGACAAAGTTTGGTGGAATGGAGAGACCTGGTCCAGAGAGTTATGTATTCTGAGGGCATCAAATCAAGCTACATCTTTGACAATGATATTTAACACTGAAGAGTGTCCGCTGAAGCAACTCTTTCCTATTGAGTGTGACCCTGACTTTGACTGCTGACAAATTATACTGGTAAGCAAGATCAGCCACCAAGATTACTCCTAAGCATCACAGCAAAAGAGTGCATCCTCTTCATTGCCCTCAGAAAAGACCAGTTTTTGAAGAACAACAAAGGAAAAACCCCTGGCTCCCCCAATCATAACATATTACAGATCTGAGTCCCCAAAGTGTCTGTTTTCACCAGGCTCAATTTACTGTTACCAAGTATATTCTAACACACTTTTCTTTTGACTTGGCATTTTCCTTTTTTCTTTTTAGATTGGCCTTTTTATTTTAAAACATTTTCTTGATAGTTTCCCCCACCCCAACCTAGATGAAAACAGGCCTAGACTTGGGCTTTAGCAAATTAAAACAAAATATTCTCCTAGGAGCAGAGTTTAATGTGTTCCCAGAGAGATGCCAAATGCTACTTTATTTTTGGTTGTATTTCTCTCAAGAGGGCCTTTTAATAGTTCTTGGAGTAGGAATGGTAATCTCTGGAAATAAGATAAGTGGGGAGACTTTCCCCCACCTCTCCAAGTCCCTTCCTTGCCCTTACACACAGGCAACTGCATTGGAAGCTGGGAAGCGTGAATCCTGCAGTTTTACCTGGGAGTTTCTGCTGCTGACTCAAGTTTCCTTTACTATTGGGGTCAGGAATACTTCAGAAACCAAACCTAGAGACACTGTCTCAAGCTACACTTGAAATTCTTTTCACATGGCATAATTCTAAAGTTCTCTGGGCTTATAAAAAGAGTGTAACCAAGCCATTCCCTCTTGCTAAAACCACACGGAGTTTAGCTAAAATCAGGCTAAACTGTGCATGACAGAAAACCTAAACACCAGTGGCTTCAGATACCACTGCAGCCCCCTATCATGTAGAGAGGGCAGTGGGCAGGCGGAATGGGGGCTCCACTCCAAATTCTCAGGAGCCCTGGCTTCTCCCAGCCTCTCTCCCCAATGTGCCCTGTTTTGGTTCTTATGCACATTCTCCTGAGCTGCGGCATTCACCTTTAAGCCAGTAAAATGAAAGGATTTAAGGAGAGAAGAGGGCAAAAGCACCCCCTGGGGAAGGCTTCCAGCCTGGAAATGCTGCTTGCCTCCCACTGGCAGCACACTGTCCCAGGGTCACTTCACGAGAGCTGGGGAATGGTGCCTTTTTTTCTAGATGGCTGTGTGCCCAGCTACACATTCTCTTTCTATGATATATTCTTAAAATTCATGATCTGAAATTCATCGATTCATCAAAAGCAGTTTTATCTTGAGAATTTTGAAGCACCTTTGAGAAAGCATGACAACTGGAAGGGGTGTTAAATCACTTCACCCCACCCTTGCTAATATTCAGACTCAGTAATTTGCTTTTGGTCATCCACCCTAATGAAAAAGAGCTAAGGCAAGCAATATTCGTCACCAGTTATTTAACTCACATAAAATGGAATGAGAAAGCAAACATATGGGTGACTGATCAACTAAACTATGGAACATGCCCTTAATGGGATGTTATGCATCTGTTGAAATTATATTACACAGAGTCCACAGTAATATAGGAAACTGCTTACTCTGTTAAGTAAAACTTTAGGGTGATAAGCCTCACAGAATGGTTACAACTAACCAATGGGAAGAGAGTGAGCTAACAAACACTAAAAACCAAACCCAGTGACATTTTTGGTTAACCAGATTTTTTTTTTTAAAGCTTTTATTTATTTAGGCATTTAGAATTGGGGTACAGGCCAGAGTTGCAGGGGTGATAAGAGGATTCACCAGACAGACTGGGGAGCAAAACAGGCAGATCGATGGTATACACTGGTGAAGGGAGACAGGCGCGCTCTGCTACACCATGTGGGTCACCTCCCTGGTGCGGGATTGAACTCTAGCCAAAGTGGTTGCAGCTAGCATCACAGTGCTGGGCTTTAACTCATTGTGCTATCAGGGAGGGCCTGGTTAACCAGAGTTTTAATGATGATTTTCCCTACATTTTCTTAGTATTGTACAAGGTGTTGTTGTTGTTGTTTTCCCTTAAGATTTATTTACTTATGCACACAGAACTGGGGTATAGGCCAGAGGTGCAGGGGCGGTGAGAGCATTCACCAGAGACAGTGGGGAGCAGAACAGGCAGATCTACAATGTACACTACTGAGGGGAGCAGCGGGGGCAGTGGGCGGGTCAGGAGAGGTCTGCCAAGTGGTCACCTCCGGGGCGGGGATCAAACTCATGCTAAAGTGCCTTTAGCTTCTTAGTGGCGCTTTAACCCACTGCACAACCAGGAAGGGCCCTGGTTTTTTGTTTTTGTTTTTGTTTTTAATCAAGAATAAAAACCTATTCTCTAGACTCACTAGGGACACACATTCTGCCTACCTCATAGGACTCAGTGGAATCTGACCTCCTGTCCAAACCCTTCCATGCTCACCTGCATTACTATTTGTATGATTTGTAGTGGAAGCCACCTTTCTGGCTTGCCAGTATCAGGATGCAGCCTTAACCAGAGCAGTCTGAGGGTCTGCACAGGGGTTGACCTGCTGTTTCTCTCCTCCTTGGCAACTATGATACCGTCCTGTGATGAGGCACACCAGGATGGGTGTGGAGGGAGGGAGGAGACCATGTGCCATCCCTGGATCCAAGACTAACACCCCGTTATATAGACTCTGGAGGCCCTCCTTGATTGAGACAGTGGGCGACAGCGTCTCTTTCCATGGGAAGTTCAGAGGTTGGGGAGAAGCAAGGATCTTTGGAGTCTGCAATTTGCTGATTTTTACCTGTGTGGGCATTTTCTTTCTAGCCTCCAGACCTTATTAAATAGGGCTTAATTAAGTGTATGTATTCTGTATACCTCTATATTCATTCTGTAATTGTATATATTAATGTGAGAGGGTTTGCCTCCAAATAGAGGAGAGGAGGATGGGGATGAGGTGTCCGGGAAGGGACTGGCAAGGGTGGGTGGCTTGGGACTGTTATTCTGTGTTCAGTAACATTGTTCCGTCTATTCTGTGTGTGTTCAAAAACTTCCATCATTAAAAAAAAAAAACTTCCATCATAACAATCTTTTAAGTTAGAAGTCTTTATCTTTTAGAGCTCCATACTGAAATATTGACAGATGAAATGAAGGATGGACTATGCTTTAATATAATTTACTTCAGGAGAAGAAGTAACAGTGGGTAAAAGAAGTTTTTTCATGAGTTGCTGGATGTAAAACAGACTGATAGCCACATAGCACTTTATTATACCATTGTCTTTTTTTTTCTATTTGCTTGAACTTTTCCATAAAATAATTCTTTAAGAAGTGGCCTAGAATTTACTCCAGTTTGTGAAACTGGCTACCGAATGCAACTTCCATAGGCCATTCAATTCATCATTAACAACAGCAAAATCCTTAGTAAAGTTTGAGGCGGAAGGCAAATGTTTACTGTATCACTAACAGCATTTAGGCCTATTTCAGTTGCAAGTAAAGGAAAATCTGACTCATCCGATTTAATTATTAGATCCCACAAATGAAAAAATGGAAGCCATCTCTCTCCCAGTGTTATTTGGCCTGGATTACTTGGTCTCAAACATGTCATTACATTGGGGCTCTATCTCTCCCATGTTATAGCTCTGTCTACTGCCAAAGTAGCTTCATTCATTCTCATGCTTCGTGAGGTGCCTTTTCAAGTTCACATCTGCCCTGGTTGAAGCTCAGCAGAAACGGGGGCAGTAGTTGCTGTTGGTGCCCAGAGGGGTTCTCCCCTCACCCCTCTTTTATCCAGGTACATGCATGAACACACACATGCACACACTATGTTGTATTCATCTTTGGAGCCCACCTTGACCCCACTGCCCTTGCACATAAAGAGGCTCACTGAATCGAAAACTTCTTGCCAGCACACAACTTCAGGACTTGCCATGTCTACTCTGAGGAACTCTATGACACCCTAGAGAGAACTGTCTTTCATTAACCCCATCTGATGATAATGCCTTATAATCCCAAGGAGGATAATACCACTTGCCAGGCTTCCCAAGAGATTAACACTTACCAAAAACAAAAAAATTAAAACAAACAAAAAAATCCTTTCTGTGGAATAATTAACAAGAATAGCAGCTAGTGGTAGTTGAGAGCTGACTGTATGCCCTCATATTTAATCATCACAATAATCCTGTTATTAGCCACCCCGTACAGATGAGGAAGTTGAGGCAAAGAATGGTTCAGTCGGGCCCTCTGTGGTGGCACAGTGGGTTAAAGCACAACACTATGAAGCTGTCTACAGCCACTGCAACACAAGTTGGATTCCCAGCCCTGGAGGTGACCCACATGGCACAGCAGACCTCTCCTGACCCACCCACTGCTCCCCTCAGCAGTGTACTTCACTCAATCTGACTGTTCTGCTCCCTACTCTGTCTCTGGTGAATTCTCTCACCCCCGCACCTCTGGCCTGTACCTCAGTTCTTGTATACATAAACACATCTTTAGAAAAAAAGGAGCCAAAGCCCTTTTTTTAAAAAAAAAATGGTTCAGTCAATTGTCTAAGATCAGCCGGCTATTAATAACGTGAGCCAGGATGGAGTCTTTTTTCCCCCAAGATTTATTTTATTTATACATAAAGAGCTGGCGTGTGAGCCAGAAGAGCAGGGGTTGGGGTCAAACGATTCACCAGAGACAGAGTGGGGAGCAGAACAGGCCGACTGACTAAAATATACTGCTAAGGGGAGCAGCGTGTGAGACAGGAACTGTCTGCTGCACCACGTGGGTCAGCTCCCTGGTTTAGGGTTGACTCATGCTATAGGAGCTGCTGATAGCTTCACAGTGTTGAGACTTAATTGCTTGTGCCACCAGAGAGGCCCCAAGTATGGAATCTTTTAACCCATCTGCTTTCTAGTCTTTTAGATACTTTTAAAAACTTCATCTCAAACACATCTCAGGTCTCTGCTCTCACTCCCAGGCAAATCAGCCTCCTCTACCTGGCCATTAAGTATTACATGTTCCTATAGAATTCCTCCGAGGCCCCTCTCTTCTCACAGTCTAGACTCTCTCTCCCTGGGCAATTCCATGAAGGCCCTTGGGTTTATTCAGTTGCCATCAGTATCAGCATTGCATCGGATTACCTGTAAGAAAATGTGACTGCGAGCGGGGAGGAGATTATTTTTCTAGTAAGATTAAAAATGCACAACTTGGGGCAGACACAGCAGCTCCACAATGTCATCAACCCAGGCAGGGACCCTCAGCTACTCCTTTCCCACGTACCTCTCATCCTCATGCTCTTTTCTGTAGCTAACAACATAGATGGTCTGCACTTCAAGTTCATGTTCCAGGCAGTAAGGTGGGATAAAAGACAAAAATGCATGAAAGTCTAACCTCTCTCGTCATGCCAGTTTCCTGGAACTCCTCCCCAGCTCCTTTTGCTTGCTTCCCCTGGACAGAGCTAGCCATTTCTAGCAGGACGCTGAGGAAGGTATCTTGAACCAGGCACATTGCACCTGAAGAAATTTAAGACTCTGACAGAAGTAAGAGAATTTATGTACTACATACCATGGAATATTATTCAGTCAAGAGAAAGAAGAAAATCTGGCACTTGAGCCACCAAGAATGAGCCCCGGGGGCATATGCTGAATGATATAATTCAGACAGAGAAAGACAGTAGTATAAACACTGACCCTTGACTTTTCAAAGGGGGCGAAGGCTAGCCACAGATCCAGATAAAGAGAAAGGCTCTTCCCCCAGCGAGGCTCCTTTTGCACATCCTGGCAGATTTATGTAACTGGCCACTTGGGGGCCACTTGTAGTTTTATTTTCTATAGCTCTTGCTCTTATATTTTAAATTAACCAGTAAAGAATAAGCCCTTGAAACCCTAGCCCACCATCCTCAACCCCATAAAAGCAGCACAACCCACGACCTCACTTTGTGGCTCCTGGTGTATCATAAATCAAAGTTTCCTGGTGGTTATTGCTGCAGTAAGAACCAGTTGAACCAAAATATTGATCAACTGGCTCTTGATCAATTGGCTGAAACAAGCACAAAGCAGACAGATACTGTCCAATATCACTTTTACGTGGGATCTATAAAAAGCCAAACTCATAAAAACCAAGATGGTGATTACCAGGGACCTGGAGTGGTCTCAAGAATTCTGCTGAACCACATCTGCCAAGAAGCTATAAAGAGGACAAAAAAAAAAGTGAAATATCAAATATCAAAAATGTGGCAAAATCTTCAGAAACAGAGAAAGCAGAAAGTGGGCATCGTCGCTGACTCCTGAAATCCCAGAGTAAAAGAACAGAGCGGTTCTTGCACCAGAGTTTTGTGCAAGTTGGCCAAGAATGCATCTCGGGGCTCCACATCACAATGTGAGGGGGCCCCTGGTGTTCATCCCTCCATTTTGACTCTAGAGCTACCCCTCGCTTGTCAACAATGAATACTGAAGAACCACAACTGCCACGGACCCAAGAGCAGAGTTACAGGACTGAGGATGCACAGCGCCAGTGGGGTGTTATGAGCCTGATTAGTGAGATCCTGATCTAGTGTGGGATCAGAGAAGGATTCTGAGAGAAAGTCACGCTTATGCTGAGACCTGAAGGTTGAATAAGAAGGTAGCTAAAAGGGAGGGTGTAGGTGGGGGAAGGGAGAAAAAAATAGCTAAAAGAGGGTGGGGAAGAAGAGTTTCAGGAAAAAGGGCGCATGATAAGTCCAGTGTTGGGTGTTGACAGAGTGGGGAGAGCAGGTGTTTCTTTTCTGTTTCTGGTTTTTAAGTCATCCCTCTTGTCTTCCTTATAGTCCTCCCAATGAGGAAGGGTGCATTAGCTGATGTACCCATTTCACTGATTGCAGGAGACAGAATTTCGAATAAGAAGGCTTTGCCAGTGCTGCCAACATCATTGGAAATACTGGAAGGACAGGAACTGCTGGCTCCAGGACAGGGCTGTTGGGAGTGACTCTAAGAAATGGAAAAGCTGGCCCACTAGTCGAGCTAGTAGCGCTGAGCCAGAACTCCAGATTTAACATAGACCCTATAGTTGCCAGCAAGGGCCCAGGAAACCTCAGTCAAGTAGACTAACACTCCCATCCAAGTACTAACCAGGCCCGATTCTGCTTAGCTTCCGAGATCAGATGAGATTGGACTGTTCAGGGTGGGTGGTAGTAGACAAGAAGAATAACGCTGCATAAAAATTGTTGGGGACCAGCCTGGATCACAGGTTTTCGGAGCGCTGAACAGGCAGGGTCTTAAGGTGGGAGTTTAAGGTGGGAGTGGCATTGATGAGTGGAGATAAGGCGGAAAAAAGGAGAACAGGTGCAAGGAAGACAAAAAATGTTGTTTCCACAACCTGACTTAGCAGAAAACATCTATAAGAACCACTATCTCACTTCCACCTTTACCTTGCTACAACAGAACCTGACTAGAGTTTTTAGTTTTCTGCCCTTGGTGGTCAGGGAAGTGCCTGTGGAGTAGGTGGAAGGTTGAAAGAACTAATCCAGTCCACCCCAATGGGCCCTAACGTCAGTCTGCATTGCCGGCCAGGGTTGCGCCAACCTAGCGTAGGTTCTGGCTTGGGGATTTGGTGTTTCTTTTGCCCTCTCTACTGGGCTTAGGGGAAGGCAGGGTTTGTCCAACTTTTTCATGGATGGGCTGGTCCAAGGTCAAGATGGGACTGGAAGTTAACAAGTGCATTTTGACTCAAACACTAAGCTATGTCTGCCATTCCATTTTGGTTTTCCTTCTTTACTCACCACCTCCCTACCAAAGTTCTCACATATTTATTTTTTATAAAGATTTCTTTATTTATGCATATAGGAATTGGAGTATAGACCAGAGGTATGGGTGAGGGTTGGTGAGAGGATTCACCAGAGACAGAACTGGGAGCAGAACAGGCAGATGGCCTGAAATACACTGCTGAGGGGAGTATAGGCAGGTTAGGAGAAGTCTGATGTACCATGTGTGTCACCTCACTGGTGAGGGTTCGAACTCATGCTACAATGGCTGCAGATAGCTTCATAGTGCTACTCTTTAACCTACTGTGCCACCTCTCACATATTTATTACTGAGTTAATGTACTAGTGCAAAAGCAAACAAAGAGAAAAATAATTTCCTCAACACACATGTCCAAATAACAGTCCTGTTTTCACAGTGATAGGCAAGGTGTTAGCCTTCTTGATTCTTGATGCAGCATAAAATCATTAGCCATCTCACGTGCAATTCTCCTCTTGGACCTGGCTCGGCTCTCTAGTGTTTCTTCTTGTTGCACCTGATTTTATTACCAGTTTTTATCTGAATCCATTGGGGAATGGGACAATTCTGCTTCTGTTTTGTTGCCAAGAATCCTTTGACCCTGAAAGCTCATGAGAAGACATGGTGAGGAACAATCCATCCACCCACCATTGGATGGTAGAGAAAATCTATTTTGATTTTCTTATCTGCTCCATTTGTATTATTTCCCAATTGTTTCAGAAGTGGGTAAGGAAGCAGATACAAGTTAAAGGATCTTCTCAAAGAGTCCGTCTTTTTTAAAGATTTATTTATTTATGCTTATAGCCCTGGGTACAGGCCAGAGGTACAGGGGCGGTGAGAGGATTCACCAGAGACAGAGTGAGGAGCAGAACAGGCAGATTGACTAAGTACACTGCTGAGGGGAGCAGCAGGTGAGGAAGAAGTCTGCTGCATTATGTAGGGTGACTTCCCTGGCCAGGGGTTGAATTCATGCTGAAGGGACTACAGCTAGCTTCGTAATGCAGCATTTCAACCGATTGTTGGGACCTCCCTCACCACAGGGGAGGTCCCAAGTGTCCAACTTCTGAAATAGCTACAGTGAAAAGAGACTGAGGTAGAGAGACAATCTCTTACTGAAGAGATACACTGTGCTTCTAGTACGTCTTCTCCCCCCACTTATGGATTTGAGATTGAACTTAAAGACATGGGAAAAACTTTGGAGAATCATATTTGAAAAGATGAACGTAAAGTAAAAAGCATTAAATGGACACACAAAAAAAAAAAAGCGGATGGAGGAAAAACATTGCAGAAGTGCATAGGATGGATTTCTTAGTCACTCACAGATGTGAGTATGTGGCTTGGGGCTGACAACTCTAGACCTCAGTTTCTTCATCTACAAACTGGACATAATTAAATCTTTATCTTGGGACAACTAAGTATGATAAATCACTTAGGATGGTGGCTGGAAGAAATGATTGAAGGTGAGTCCACACTAAAGTCGCTGTAGCAAACTGACAAAAAGAATTGGACTTGAAAGCTCTTCCTCTTCCCAAACACCCAACCTGAAACATCTATGAGTTTGTTCTAGAGTATTTTAAACTTTGTCTGCTGGTTACAGACTGAAATCCTGGATTTGCAACTCACTAGCTCTGGGCTACGGCCAAACAATGTGACCTTTATAAGTCTTCATTTTCTTTTCTTTAAAATGACAATAATTATCATTATCATACTTCACCTCAAAAAGATGGTGTGAAAATTCATAAAAACATTTATTATATAACAAACACTCAACTAATTTGGACTGAATTGCAGAGGATGAGAGGGTTTGAGATGCAGCTTCCCCTGTCAAAGCAGGAATGTAATGAGATACTAAATAAATGTAATTTTTAAAGGTTCTGCTAATATTCCCCAAATGGGGAGATAGATAGAAGTCAAGCAGGTCCCGGGAGAAGCTTAAAACACTAATGCGTCCATTTTCCACCCAGGAGCATAGGGAATGAGGGGATCTCACTTGACATGCTTTCGCCTCTGCCCCTTCTCCTGACAGGAATTCTAAAATGAGGGAAGAAAACGAATGAGAAAAAGTATGTCCCCTCCTGTGTTCACGCTGTTATGTAATGCCCTGAACGCAGAGTGTGGGTGAGACCTAGTAACTCACTTCTAAAAAATAAAATAGGCCAAAGTGATGGATATCACTTCTGCGTTCAGATGATGAAAGACACCTCTGTTGTGCTCGTGCTCTCTCAGGCTCCTCTCCTGCTTGCTCTGATGAAGCAAGCCGCCCTGTGGAGAGGTTCATCTGTGCAGGACTGAATCTTGCCAGCAACCTCACCAGCGAGCTTGGAAACAGATTCTTTCCCAGTCGAGCCTTGAGAAGACTGCAACTCTGGACAATATCTTGATGGTGGCCTCAGGAGAGAGCCTAAAGTTGAGAACCCTGTTCTGCCATGCCCAGGTGTCTGGCCTTGGGAAACTGTCAGGTGTATATTTTGTTTGAAGTCATTAAGTCTTTATCATGTGGTAATAGCTCACTTGTATACCCATCCAGTGGAGTCCTTAGGTTTCTCATGAATTTTGCTTACCAAAGTGGTTGGTTTATCCTGAAATAAGGAAACACACAAAAAAATCTGAGGGCCTCCACTGATAGGCAGGTCAGCCTCCCTGTGGGCCCTAGGAAGTAAGTCCCCAGTAACTGCCATCCAGGATCCCAGCACTGACCTCCCTGAGGCAGCTGAAAGCCTAAACAGACCTTGTAGAGCCACCACATCTACTCTCCTGAATAAGAACTACCTGAACATCTAAAAGATAATCAGATAATCAGGATGGGGAATTAGATGATTTTTCTAACTGCTCTCATTCAAAAATTTTTGAATTGCATTGAAAAAGGAAAACATAAATATGGGGAGGGTGGAGAAGGAGCCACAATTAAGATGGAAGAAATTAACACAAAATACAAAAGATGAGGAACATTCCTGGGAAGGTGTGCACTGGGCAACATAATACACCTTGCTCAAGGAGACTAATGCAAACACAGAGCTCAGGAAATGAGAAATGAAGAAACAAATGAGAAGAAACAAGGAGAAAACAGAAACAAGGTGAAAGCGCATGGCAGAGAGACTTACAGGAAATAGGAGAGCTTTACAGTGTGGCTGCCCAAAACATAAAGTAGCAGTGTGACAGCAGTCTTGGCTAAAAGTACCTAGGCTGAAATCTTACAGGATAAGAAAGAACTTGAAATAATGATATTCAAATGCATGCCAGCAAGCACAGATAAATTGAGAAGATCTGGGCTGGTGATACATAGTTGATCAATAGCGTGCAAAATTAGTGAAACACAACAAATATCTACATCACGTAAGTTACCAATTCACAGAATAAGCAAAGAAGCATACAACATACAGGTCTTAAATGGTTTCTGGCCCTCCCTGGTGGTGCAGCGAGTTAAAGCACAGCACTGAGAAGCTAAAGCCAGTTCAGCATGAGTTTGAACCCTGCCCTGGAGGTGACCACATGGCGGAGCAGACCTCTCCTGACCCGCCCGCTGCTCCCCTCAGCAGAGTACTTTGTTGATCTGCCTGTTCTGCTCCCCGCTCTGTCTCTAGTGAATCCTCTCACCGCCCCTGCACCTCTGGCTTGTACCCAGTTTTGTATGCATAAGTAAAAATAAATCTTAAAAAAAAAATCTATAAATAGCTTCATCAGTCAGGATTCATCAGGGGAGCCAGAGTGTGCACACACGTGGGTGTTGTGCATGCGTGTGTGTTTTAGGGGTTGACTCAGTGTGGAAGCTGGAAGGCCGTCTTCCTAAGGCTGTTTCCTCAGGTCTGACGCTGAAGTTTGAAGCACACAGGGCAACTGGTCATGAAGGGCAAAGATGCAAAGCAGAAAGAAAGGAGGAAGCACAATCCCAACCCCACAGCAGGAGGTGGAGTCTAGAGGGCAGCCTTGGGGCAGAAACCAGGTGTTGGGTTCCTCACCACAGAGCTAAGCAGCCTCACTACAGGGTGTGTGTGTGTGGAGGGGGGGAAGGGGTAGGTGAGGGGAGATGTCCAGGACTTTCCAAGGGAACATGGGGTAGCTGCAGGGCTGACTGCTAATGAGCTGAGTCAGGAGGTAAATGGCAGCACGGTTGAGCTAAGATGTCTTCTGCCTCATTTCTGTCCCCAAATCTCTACAGCACTCTAATCTTGTGGAATCATTCTAATCAGAATTAGTGGGAAAGGTAATTCTGGAAAACGTAGTGAGGCCTAAGCAAGCTGAGACATGACAAGGACAACATAGGCCAGCCCTTACCACCATACATTTTCTCAAACCACACTGAGTGTCCAGAGACAATCAAGGAGTCACACTTCAGTTGACATATGACACACTTGTCCTTCTTACAAGCAAGATCACACTAACTTTCCCCCAAAGACAGCATCAGGGTCACTGTTTTTTTGTTTTTTTTTAAGATTTATCTATGCGTACAGAACTGGGGTACAGGACAAGGTGCAGGGGTGAGAGGATTCACCAGAGACAGAGTGGGGAACAGAACAGGCAGATGGAGTGAAATACACTGCTGAGGGGAGCAGCTGGTGAGACAGGAGAGGTCTGCTGCACCATGTGGGTCAGCTCCCTGACAGGGCTTGAACTTGTGCTGCAGTGGCTGCCATAGCTTCATAGTGCTGTGCTCTAACCCGTTGCGCCACCAGGAAGGGCCCAGGGTCACTCTTTTGTCTAGACCATATTCACTCTCCCTGATTCACACTTCCTTTCTGACAGTTTGTAACTTTAATCCTTACATGTAGGTATTTATCCTGAGTTCATCATAAGTTAGATAACTGGATGACAGAAGAGATGAAAAATATTTGTTTAATGTTTATCAAAATATATTCACAGGGGCCTCCCTGGTGATGCAACCGGTTGAAACACAGCACTGTGAAGCTCTCTGCAGCTACTGCAGCATGAGCTTGATCCCTACCAGGGAAGTGACCCACATGGCACAGCAGACCTCTCCTGACCTACCCGCTGCTCCTCTCAGCACCGTATTTCAGTCAGTTCAGTGTGCTCTCCACTCTGTCTCTAGTGAATCCTCTCACTACCCCTGCACCTCTGGCCTGTACCCCAGTTCTTGTATGCATAAATAAAACAATCTTTTAAAAAACCCAACATATATTCACATTAAAGCAATGTAACTATTAGAGTCCTCCTTTCTATAACTGGTCACAAGGCCATAGCTAAACTACTGCCATCCACTACCTTCTCCACATTTTTTGTCCCCAGCATGCACCTTGTGTGAACTATGTGAAGGGCTGGACTCTTAGCAGTCTAAATTGGGGGGTGGCCAGTTCCACCAGACCTTAGGGAGGGCAAAGGCCCTCTCTCCACACTCCTCTCTGACTGCCTTTGTGACATAACCAGTTTCCTCTGGGTGGTAAGGATCAATCACCTCAGCAGCTCTTCTGCCTGTTATTCAGTGCCAAAGGGCCAGATGGCAGTTTCAAGTGCCAGTTCTTTGGAAACTTTGCTGTGTCTCCTGGTGAAAACATTTCTCCTTTTGTAACAAAGGCCCCTAGACCAGCAAGGGCTAAAGCTGCAAGGATGACGGGCAAACTTTTTACTGCAGGACCACTAGGGTTAGCCCAGGAGTGGGAACTTTCATTTTTCTCTCTTGGTTCCTGGACTCCCAAATCTGGGGGTCCCGGTGAAATAGACGCTTTAGAGCATATAGTACATCCAGAGGACTGTGCCCAGCCTGTGCCCCCACTGTCTCGCTGGCTCTGTACCTGAATCTTCCAAAAGTCATTCAAGCACCTCAGCTAGTTGCTTCAAGATGACGGGGAACACGGGACAACCTGTGAACTCCAGGCGCGTGCAGTCCCGGCTGCATTTCATTTGCTGTGAATAAATGCGACAATGGTGGACGAGGCTTTTAGGCCACAGATGGCAGCTTTGGCAGAAGCCTTGTAGGTAGGGAAGGCACATCTCTGTCCAGAGAAAGTGTCAGTTCAGTAAGAACATGCGGCCTCTTCCATCATGAAAGTTGTCCAATGCCATCAAGCGAACACCAGGTAGCTGGCTATCCCTTCAGGCCATGGTGCCGTATCTGTGGCTGAGTGTTGTTCCTTCTGTGAGCAGACTGAACACTCAGCAGTCGCTGCGTCGGCCTTGGTGAGTGCGATCTGGGATGCTCACCCAAGTGTCACCTCCTCCCTATCGTCATAGCCATTTTGTTCACAAGTCCACACAAGTGGACTGAGGGGGGCTCTGAGAGCCAGACGGGGTTGACCCTGTCCACCTTGGTTACTGAACTCTCCTGCTACCCTCTGGTGAGTGCTCATGTGGAACACACACGTCTTCACACTGCCTCCCAGGCCCGTGGTCCTGTCCTCCCCGGGCCGTGTCACCAGCTTTCCCTGTGTGTTCCCTCCAAGTCTGACTGCCCAAGCCAAACCATGACTTGGTAGAGATCCAAATTCGGATCCTCTCTCCTTCCAGGCAGAATGAACAAGCAAGTGCACTGCTCAGGCCCTGTTCGCTGCACCGCTTTAGAGTGGTCCTAGAGGGGCCCTGGCGCTGCCGCTCACAGGCCATGGGTGCAAGCCACGCACAACTACCTCTGCCCAGCCCCGACTTTTCTTCCTGGTAAAGAGATCATAAGGAATTCTTGTGCAGATGGGTGTGGTCTGAGAGAAAGTGATGGGGAGGAAGCGGGGCTTGGGCAAGTCTGGGAATTGATCACAGAATCTCAGAGCGGAGAGTAACCTGTGCAGGTGGGGAAGAACAGGCTGCCGCTGGTGCTGAGGTGCTTTGGGGTCCCTACGTTCACTGGAATCTGCCCACATTCTAATGTGTAGACTTGACTTCCTTCCCAACCTGTGCCCTAAATTCTAACAAAAGAAACCCTGTGAGATTGGGAGTTCAATTTGTAATTCATTGTCAGAACTCACAAGACTTAGTAACTAATTATGCTCATACATAAAGTTTTTTTCCAGAAAAGGATACCTGGCACAAGCAGAACATGCACTGAGCTTCAGCAGGATCCAGCGTGGGTCTCTCTTGTTCGTCCCGGATGAGGGCACCCAGAATGCTCCTTTCCAAAAGCAAGCCGTGGGTGTGCAGTGTGCCGGCCTTGCCCAAGGATGCCTACTTCAGAGAGTCTCGAGGTCATGGACAGGTACGCATAACCTGCTGTTCCTCTTTGAGCAGACTTTGGTTTTCAGAACCTCAGCCCAGCCACTACAGGAGAGGATGTTTCCTTGGGGCCTGCACAGAAGCTGCCAAGGTCCCTTACGCAGAACTTGCAGTCTTGACTTAAAAAAAGAACTCTCCTAAACTCGTTTAATTTAAAGAACTGTTGACTAATCCTTTGACTGAATGATTATGCTTTTAGCAACTTAGTGTAAACAAATTAAGGATGTACATGAAAATGTAACAATCAAGATACCAGAATACCAGAGCACCATTGACAAAGGTAACAAACTAGAAGTTGCTTACAGATAACAACTGGGCATGTGGTAGGTGAGATAAGGTATCTCCATAAAATGGAATGCTCAACCATCATTAAAAATGTTACAGAAAACTCTTTATTGACATGAACAGTTTAGGACAGATTGATGTGTGAACAAAGTAGGTAGTGAAATTACATAGTGATGAATTCATTTTTATAAAAAATATATATGTTTACAATTCTTGGTTTTACAATGGTTTGAAAGCTATATGCTCTCAGGACAACCCGCACTTTGGATTTTGACCTTTTCCTGGGACAGTGACGAGTAGATTGACTCGTCTCCTGGTGCTGGGCAGTGGCAGTGAGCTGCAGACCCCAGCAGCCAAGCCATCGCCAGTGAACCAATACTCCAGGTTCTGCTGCTAGTTAGTCTTGAGAGTCATCAGAAGCGAGAAACTGATGTCACTGTTGCTGTGGCCTCCCCATCATTCAGCCTTTCATTTTAGTTCCAACACTCTCAGGCCCAGCCCACACCCAGCTGTGTGTGTAAATAGCAAGAACCCACCCCACCACTGTTTCTCATTCTTTGTACAAGTCAGTAAATTATTAAGCTACTCTGTCTCGTGATGTAATAGGCTTTATGTTAGATGATTCTGGTTAACTGTAGGCTAATGTAAGTATCCTGAGCCTGTTGAAGGCCGATGAGGCTGTTACAGTGTTTGGTTGGTTAGATATACTAAAAGCATTTTCAGCTTACATTGGAGTTTCTTGGAACGTGACCCCCTCAGGGGCCAAAGATCTGTATATGTTGCAAAGAAAAATTTGTGGGGATATGCACTAAAGAGGTAACAGTGTTTATCTCTGGGGAGGGAGATGTGGTTGTTTATTTTTATTTTCTCGTGTCCCTTGTTTTCTACAAATCACATAATCTGATTTTGTAGTAAGATAAAATAAATCTATTTCAACCCTTCATTTTGATGAAAACAAAGCCATTAAAAAAAAATCTTAGGTCTGTCAGAGGCTGAAAGGATTTCCAAGTGGCCACAGAGACTATGAGCTCCTTCTCCAAGGAAGCTAGCAGGAAGCGTCACAATCACAGCCCAAGCCAGTGCAAGGGGAGACGGTGCCCACAGCTTCCGGCACTCACGCAGTGCCTTGGCCCCGAGGCCCCTCTGGCTCAGCTCCGGCCCAGCCACCCTATTCTTGATGAGTCACCAGCCTCATCATCTTCAGAGCCATGTCCCCTTGGTCAGAAGGAACCTAGAACAAGCAGAACTCAAGTTAGCACTCCCTGCTCTGCTGCTGGGCTGGGTTCAAGGGTGTACCCTGAGGCACTGCTCCCAGAAGTACCAACTCTGACGGCCACCTGGGAGGATGGCTGTGTCTGGCTGTATCCCTTAAAGAGAGCCCTTCCTGTGAAATGACCCCTACACTAGACAAAGGTTCTTGGGGGCACCAACCGTGTTGGGGTGGCAGAGGCCATACAAGTCTGCATTTGGGGAAAATCCTTCTACTTCCCCTGGGGCTGATCTGTTGAGTTCTTTAGAAGGGCTATGTTTATGTAAATAGGACCCAGCTAGTGCAAGGGAGAAGGAAGATTCTTGATGTGTTTAAATATTCCCTATGTAGCAAGAGGGATCCCAGACTGGGAATGGAGTAAAAAACAGGCTGAGAGAGAAAAACAGCAAGTCAGTAAACAAATACAAGTAAGACTCTTTTGAGGCCTCCTTGTTGGCACAAGGGGTTAAGTCTCAGCTCTATAAGCTACCTGCAGACACTGCAGCAGGAGTTCGATCCCCAGCCAGGGAGCTAACCCATATGGTCCAGCAGATTCTCTGTCTCAACCACTGCTCCCCTCAGCAGTGAATTTCACTACATCTTCCTGTTCTGTTCCCCAATCTCTGGTGAATCCTCTCACCCCCTGCATCTCTGGCCTACACACCAGTTCTTGTATGCATAAATAAATAAATCTTGCTTATTTAATTTTCTTTTGTTTTCCCCTAAAGTTTTAGAATAAGTCCTTTTAAGAAACCTCCTTCCCGGGCCCCCTTGGTGGCGCAGGGGGTTAAAGCACAGCACTAAGAAGCTAAAGCCACTGCAGCATGAGTTCGATCCCTGCCCGCCCTGATCCCTGCGGCAGACCTCTCCTGACCCGCCCACTGCTCCCCTCAGCAGTGTACTTTGTCAACCTGCCTGTTTTGCTCTCCACTCTGTCTCTGGTGAATCCTCTCATGGTTCCAGCACCTCTGGCCTGTACCCCAGTTCTATATGTATAAATAAATAAATCTTAAAAAAAAACAACTTCTTCCCACCATGCAGTGTACAAAAAGGAAGAATGATACAAAATATATATTAAATTAAATTAAAAATAAAATAAAGAATCTCCTTCTCATTATCATTAAAGGAAGCCTCACTACCACTACCTCCTCTATAAATATGTGGGCTGAACAACAGATGGAATTCTAAATCCTGAAGTTCCAGTGGTTCCATTGTTCCCTGTGGCTCAATCCTGTCCTGGACTCTCCTGCCAGGCAGGGTCCCCAGGAGGCTCAGGCTCGGTGGGGAAGACAGAGTCGACATTTAATCAGCTAAAGGGGAAGCCGCTGGGGGATGTTTTAATAACCGACACCAAGTGCTATTTTAAGGCTGCCCCCAACAGATCTCTTATTCTGTCTGACTTCCTACTAGCCTTTTCCCAATTGATAACAGAAGGAACTCAGACACCGAGAGCCAGGACATAATCCTCCAAACCCCATGTCAGCTGGCTGCTGTGCTCACTCTCTCTCCGGATCACCTTTCTTTAAAGCGTGGCCTACTTCCTCCTAGACTCTTAAAGAAAGTTATTGTCTCCTCACTCTTGTGACTCATGCATTTGCTCCAACCTTCCCATGCTGGCTCTGAGCCCGACATCCCACTGAAAATGCTCGCCATGGGTACCATGGACATCGGTGCGACCAGATCATGGCCAATTCAGTGCCGCCCGCCCGCTCGGCGGCATCCCATCACAGGGTCCTCTGCTGGCAAAGTCACACCTACAGGCTTCATCTGACTTTTCTGGCTGTTCCTTTCTCCATGGGTTGTAGGGTCTTTTTTTTGCCTCCTGTCTCAAATACTGGTGAACCCTGGGTGCTATTCTCAGACTTCTACAGATATGGAAAAGTCTCCCGAATCTCTGTGTCCAAGGATAAATAGCTGACTCTGGATAGCTCAATTTATGTACTGACTGACTTGTGGACACCCCTCTTAGTGCTCTATAGGTGAACTGTTACCAAGTTGGGCCAGTTCAGATCTGACACCATCAGATCTCTTCACTGCTCTCTCGAGATTCCTGTAAAAACTCTTCAGATCCACTCTCTATCCCAGTTCTGCATGCTTTCTGCAGCTAGAGTGTTATTTCAAAACGGGTACTTCCACTCTTGCTTAAAACCTCTTCTGTGGCACCTGCTGTTTTCCTGAAGATGTTAGGCAGGATCCCTTAACAGCCTCCTCTCCCCAGTGACCCTTCCAAGGCCTGGGTTGGCTCAGAGCTTCTCCACACTCCCTGCTCTCCCCTTCCCCTTACCTGGCAAACTCCTGCCCACCATTCAGGGCCTACTCTTCCAGATCCCAAGCCTAGGCTGGGCCTCCTTCCCTGGCCACCCCATCTTAGCATTTCCTGCCTGCTCCTAAGAGTCTCTGCCTGTCTGCCCGCCGGCCCTGGAACTGGAGGCCAGAGCCGGCGATGCACCTGTGTGTTCCCGGCACCTGGACAGTGATAAGCAGCTACACAGACATTCAAATGTTTGGTCGTGAAACAAAGGGACCAAAGAGAAACTGGTTTCGCTTAAAGCTTGCAACATTCCATTTCCAGGAAGTTCTTAAAAGAAGACTAAAGGTCAAGAAGGTTAATATTAGTTATCCCCCGCCAGACCCCTGAGGACTGTCAGAGCAAGGCTGTTGAATACCCGAGCTCAACGCTGATACAACTGACTTTTGAGCATTCAGTTCCCTGGAGGCTGTCCTGGGCATGGCAGGTATGTCCCGGCTCCCCAGCATCCGTCCACTGGATGCCAACGGCACACTTCCTGAAGTAACAACCAGAATATCTCCTGAAGTCCTCAGGGTGGGGATACCCCAACTGAGAACCACTAGCAGCCCTAAAGAGTGGCATGTGGACAAGGCACTCTAGCCTTCACCCCAGTCTCCGTGAGCTCCTCAACCAGCCAAGTAAATACACTCTGCTTGCTGTGCCAAGAGCTTTTAGGCCAGCCTTGTAGGTCCGCTTTCAGCCAGCGTCCTCCCTCGAGTCTTTTCTCTAAGGAGAGTCTGTCCTAGGAACATGGAACCAAAGGCCGAGAGCAGACCAGAGGGCTCCTTCGTGTCTCACTTCATCTTGCCCAGGCAACCACAATCCTGGGAAGAAAAGACACCGAATTCTAGTGCCTCCAGACCAAAGCGTGCCCATGAAGGAGTTGTCTTGAGTCCTCCTACCTTCTGTCATTCCTCCCTTCCCCTCCTCTGTAGGTGTGTGGCGGGGGAGCAGGGGACAAAGGGGCCGATTTAACCCTTCATAATCTTCCTTGGCTTCTGTAAAGCTGCTCAGTCAACATACACTCTGAGGTCAAAGAGTATGTTCATTCTGCAAACGCAGGGGTGGTATAGCCTCACTGCCCTCCTTTGCACCCCAAGCTTCTTCCAAACTGAGATTCTGGAGCCACTGGTGCTCCAAGACATCCCTCACCTCTCCGTGCCCTAGCAACTCAGCTTTCCAGTGTCCCAAGCCGTTGTTTTCATTCCCTGAAAATGGCAAGACGAGACAATTTCCCTATTCTTTCCCAGGACAAACTGTTCCTTTAAAACAAAAATTGTGAAAAAGAATATAACATGATGCTCATTTAAATTAAAGAGGAAAGAAAAAAGAGCTCAACTTAACTCTCTCAGGAGGATTCTGAGATATAAAATGAGAATTTCTAGCCTCAGAACAATGAAGCATTAGTAGCAGAATTTCATTAGTGACCTTGAAACTCGCCCTGTCACAGAGCAGCATTAAGACCGCCCCAGGCCAGGCACATGGCATCACCCACTGCCTGTGGCTGCCTCCTCAGAGTGACTCATAGTCAGGCTGACACTCACCATGTGCCCAGCTTTGAGAATCCAGTAGAAAGCCAGATTCTTATGTGACTTGACAAAAGCAGATGTTTCTGAAGATTCGGGGTCACTGTACAGGGCCTTCCACTTCAGCTGAGTGAATTTGGGCAGTTCTGCCCACTTCAGTTTCCGCACCCAGGCTTCCTGACCTGGCAAGAGGGACAAAGAAGAGCCAGGCATTAACAGCTGCACAGAATGGAAAAATCCAGTTCCACCCCTGGCATTTTCCTAATTTGCACCGTGGTCAACCTGGGAACCTGTTAAAATGAAAAATCGGGTTAGTAGGATTAGTATGGCTGGGTGGGGTCTAAGATCTGCACTTCTGATCAGCTCCCAGTGACACCCAGATGACAAGGAGAAACCTAGTAGCTGTGACACACACCTGTTTTTTTTTCCTGACACCCTCAATGCCTATGTTCTGTGCAAAGAAAATACTGGGCACCTTGGAAAGCAACAGGGCTGGCAGGATAAAGTCTCAGAGGTACAGAGATGCCACAGTGGATCACCTGGGCAGTTCAAGGTCAAAACAGAATGTCTTTAAATTGTCCTTAGTGCCCTGGACTTGCAAGTCACAAAAATATTCAATCCTGCCAACTTCCAGAAGCACATCGTAGTCCCAAAACCAGGGGCTCAACTGTCTGCGGGTTCTTGAGCCTGCCTCAACCTGCCCAATGGCAGCCAGAATTGAGAATACGATGGGAGTGGAAAACACAGCATGAAGGGTTGCTGTTGTTCACCTTGTGGTGTGTACCACCTACAGTGGCACACAAAAATGATGTTTCCCCTCAATTAAACAATGTATTTGGGCCCTCCCTGGTGGCGCAGCGGGTTAAAGCATAGCACCAAGAAGCTAAAGCCACTTCCACATGAGTTCGATTCCCGCCTGCCCCGGAGGTGACCACATGGCCCGCCCGCTGCTCCCCTCAGCAGTGTACTTTGTTGATCTGCCTGTTCTGCTCCCCACTCTGTCTCTGGCGAAGCCTCTCGCTGCCCCTGAGCCTCTGGCCTGTACCCCAGTTCTGTATGCACAAATAAATAAATCTTTAAAAAGAAAACAGTGTATTTGTTCAGGCCACACAATTTAAATTGAACACAGATATTCTTCTTTTCTTTAATCATATCTAATTGCTTTAAAAGATGGAAGGACGGGCCCTCCCTGGTGGCGCAGCGGGTTAAAGCACAGCACTGAGAAGCTAAAGCCACCTCCGCATGAGTTCGATTCCCGCCTGCCCCGGAGGTGACCACATGGTGTGGCAGACCTCTCCTGACCCGCCCACTGCTCCCCTCAGCAGTGTGCTTCGTAGATCTACCTGTTCTGCTCCCCACTCTGTCTCTGGTGAATCCTCTCACCGCCCCTGAGCCTCTGGCCTGTACCACAGTTCTGTATGTACAAATAAAAAAAAAGATGGAATTCACCAGAGAGTCACAGTCAGGGTTAGATGGACAGAACACAAGCTGGCCTCCCACCTGGCACTTCAATGACTCCATCACAAGACTGACGTGTGTGTAGCCAGTTCCCTCCCAGCCCCACCCATGCAACTGCCTCCGGCTGCCCCTCAGTGCCTACCCATAGTGTCCACAATGAGATCGAGCTGTCCATTATACACAGTCACATTGACGCCGGCTTCCAGCAACTCATCCACGATGTTGATGACAGGCTTCATGAAGTCCCCCTGCATGTTCACAAAGACGCTGGTGGCCTGGGCTGAACATGGAGAAGGAAAAAGATGGAATAGTATCCAGTGTGTGACCCCGAACAAAGACAGGATCCACTGGCCCAGCGAGCGCCTGGAACTGGTCATATAGAAAGGGAATGTACCATGAGCTCTGTTCACTCGAGTGGTGAGAAAGCAACTGTCACCTGTCATGAGGCACTGCAATTTGTGCCATAGCCCCAGGAAGCAGAGAGGGTCAGAGAGTACTCTACAGACTGCTGCTTTCAGGGAACAAACTGCTCTGGGGGCCAATGTTGCTGAGCAATGCCAGGGCCAACTTTAAGTTCTGAACAAGTGGGGTCACCCTAGTTATATGCCAAGTGACACCAACTCAGAGCTTGCCCTCAGCAAAGCCACGGGATGGCTAGCCCCAGGCAAGAGAAATGGCCAGCACAGCATTCCTGCTGGATTCCTGACCATCACCAACATCGTCATCACCAGCACAATACTGAGTCACAATAACAATAACAGCTGTCCTTATTTTCATTGGCAAATCCCTGTCCTAAGCAGGCACTTTACAAGCAACATACCATCCCCTCTTCATCACTGCCCTCAGAGGCAGTCCTAATTGTGCAATGTCGATGAAAATGAGGCTCAGAGAGGCTAAGAAACACACCCAGGGTGAAAGATCTAGTTAATGGCAAGCTGGAATACGAACGCAGGTCTGGATGGGCTTAACTGCAGATTGAAACTCAAGACACCAGGGGTATGGCCAAGGTCAGTTTCTCCTTTCTAGACCGTATGAGGACCCATCTGGAGTCACAGATGTATGAGTCACACAGTTTCCTCTGTCAGTCATCATCTGCAGAATGGAGTCCCCTTCCCTGTCTCACCGTGCTGGGCCGCTAAACCAGGGAAGCTGGGGTTGGAAGACACTACCATGAAAAGAAAATGAAAGGGTTGAGCTGAAAACAGGTGCTCCTTTGAACTGCATCTGGATCTGGGGCCCTGCAATGTCACCTCTTTCTCCTCCGTGGCACAGCTTTCCACGGCTGTACCCACCCCTTCAGTCATGACACTGTATTTTTATTTGATCTAGTCTACCTTTTCTTCATTTCTAGAAAACTCAGAGAGGGAAATATGAAGACACCAGGCCCAGGATGAGTCCTCTGCTGAGTGTAGATGGGATAAGCACCCTGTGTCCCACGACAAACCCAGGGCCAGAGCCAAGTCTCAGCTTCTCAGCCATTGTCAAGGGGCCACCCGAGAAGGGCCTAATGCCCACCGTTTTGGAGAGTCTCTGATACAAATGAAACTACCCCAGCTTGGAGGGTTTCTCCTCTGGATCCAGGGAATCCCGCTTGCTCCAGATGTCCCTTTCCTACGGGACTGAGCAGGAACTTACCCAAGATTTCAACCCAGCCCCAGCTCCTGATCTTCAGATGAGCGTGCAGGGCAGCAGGCCACATCCAGCATCAGGGTGCTTGGGCTGGCCAGAGCTGGACAAAATCAGCCCAAAAGGAAGTCACCCCCCCCAACCAACTGTAGCTTGGGACTGCCTTTTATATTCAACCTTTTGTTATGGGTAACTGCAAACTGATTTAAAAATGTGTGACGACTCCCATGTAACTAGTAATTACCTGGTCATAACCAATCACTTCATTTCTCTCCTTTACCAACCCCTTCTGTTCAACTAATTTGATTTGTATTTGTTGCTTCTATTTTTGTTTGTACTTCTACAAAATGTGGATAAGAAAGATTGTTGTGAGCCTCCCTGGTGGTACAAAGGGTTAAGCACAGCACTATGAACCTATCCACAGCCCCTGAGTTCAATCCCCAGCCAGGGAGCTGACCCACATGGCGCGGCAGACCTCTCTTGACCTACCTGCTGCTCCCCTCAGCAGTGTATTTCAGTAGATCTGCCTGTTCTGCACCCCATCCCCCTCTGTCTCTGATGAATCCTCTCACCCCCTGTACCTCTGGCCTGTATCCCGGTTCTTGTGTAAATAAATAAATCTTAAAAAAAAAAAAAAAAGATTGTTCTACCATCACCACCAACAAAAACTCATTCTACAAATTAAGAGACTTTGCGCCTCTCTTACCCTCCAGCGCTACAATGACTTAATTAGATCACAAAGTACCTCCCCAGGAGCAGTCCTCAGGTATGATTTTGAGCTTCTTTCGGATGGGGCCATTCATGAGCTGACTTAAGGTGTCTCGGTGCAGGCGTCTTATGTGGCGCTGGCAAAGATGAACTAAAATAAACTGGTACACAGTGAGTCAAAAGGTTG
Source organism: Condylura cristata (assembly GCF_000260355.1). Taxonomy (NCBI): domain Eukaryota; kingdom Metazoa; phylum Chordata; class Mammalia; order Eulipotyphla; family Talpidae; genus Condylura; species Condylura cristata. The sequence goes on along the minus strand of NW_004567118.1, from coordinate 12,090,392 downwards.
GAAGGAAAATGAAGAGGGTCTCCTTTCCAGCGCTGGGGATGCTGTGTAAGCAGGTGACTTTCGGAGGGAATGAAAAGAGTCACCTCCATTCACCCCAGGAGGAGGAAGAAAGTCAGACATGTTGAAAGGTGAGTGGAATTAGTTGTGATTGCTGCATTTTGTGTACTTGACAGTCGCTGAGCACATCAAAGGGAAACCAGCTGAGAGGTGGACACTAGCAGCTGAGGCCTTTATACCCCTCTGAGAGAAGGTGCCCAGCATGCAGTACCCAGAGAAGTGGGGGCAGCTGAAAGGTAACTCTCAGTCCAGCCTTCGCAGGGTTGATGTTGCAAGCTGGTGTGTAGAGGCTGGTTTCCAAAAAACGATATTAAGCATAAGAAGCCAGCGGTGAGGATTCCACTGACTATCACTATTGCATGATTCCATTGACATAAAATGGACATTTCATGAGTGAAGGCAGAAGGCAGAGCAGCGTTCGCCTGGGGCTGAGTGGGCAAGACAACCCACTGCACACAGACATGTTGAGTCTCTCTGGGGTGACAGAAACCTTCTGAAAGTGGACTCTGGAGGTCACTGCACAGTACTGTGAACAATATAAAAACCAATACACTTAAATGGGTCAATTTTATGGCATGTAAACAATACATCACTTTAAAAAATTTTAAAAAACAAGATGGGCTTCGTGTTGTTTAGAATCTGAGCCAGTCTAACAACTTCAGGGTTCACTCACCTAAGTGGCTCTGGGTGAATTCTAGACTCGACTTCATTGCTGACATGGGAGTGTCTTTTGTTAAGATGTTGTAGAAGTTCACCCCATCAGTGTTCTGCAATAGAGAAGTATATTGGGGACTTCCTTTTTGATCCAGGATCAATATTGCAGGTCAGAAAGGCACCTGGCCGGTCTTATCCAGGAATAGCCTTAACTCTGTTGAGTTGTCGGGACCAGAAAGGCAGTGCTGAAGGTGCTGTGGTCAGCAGCGTCAGCCCAGTCTCCTGGGCCTGTGAGTGCCTCACACCAGCAGAGTTCAGTCACTGCACGAGACAACCGGAGAGGGCCCTACACAAGGAATTCCTCAGCTGGTCCATTTGTCCTCCTGGCTTACTGTGGTCAGCAAGGATCCCAATAAGGTTGCACACACCCTTGTAAGACATTGTTTCTTCGAGAGTCATTCATTCATTCAACTAGGGGTACAGGCCAGGGGTGTGGGGCCATGGGGTGGTGGTGAGAAGCTTCACCAGAGACATAGCGGGGAACAGAACAGGCAGATGGACAAAGTACACTGCTGAGGGGAGCAGTGAGTGAGACAGGAGAGATCTGCCGCGCCATGTGGGTCAGCTCCCTGCTCCCAGAACTCATGCTGCAGTGGCTGCAGATAGCTTCAGAGTGTTAGACTTTAACCTGCTGTGCCACCAGGGATCCCTGGGCCCCGAGAATCTACATTTCCCCAAGAGACAAGCAAGTCTCCCAGACACTGTCTTCCTCACTCCATCAGGGTTTTTGTTGGTCATGCAATCATCTCCAGGGTGGGGAGACTCAGGATAGCTCCCATTTCTGACACAACCATGCCAGGGGGCCTTCCACCCACAGGAAGAAGACATGCAGGCTGAGCCTATGTGCCCCTTACCTGTTCAATGAGGTTTTCTGCTTTCCCCCACAGTGCTGTGGCCTCTTTGTAGCGTCCCTTATTTACAGCATCCAGGACTTGCTCTGCAACTTGAGACACCTCTTCTAGACCTTTGTCATCGAGAAGAGACTGGAAAGCAAACCAAGTATAAAAAAGCTCATTTGGCTTAGAGAGACAACTGGCACTGCTACAGTTAGGCATGGGTAACAGAAGAGTAGGAAGGAGGCCACCCCAGCAAGCACTCAGACACGATGGACGAAATACAGCAAAATAGCTGACAAGAATTGATGGGTATCTGGGTGTTCACAGGCGACTTTCAACTTTTCTATATATATATACCTGAAAATTGTTATGATAAAAGGTTGGGAGGTTTAGAAGGTTTAGAAATGTGTGTTCCTTAAGAAATGGGGTAACTGTCTCCAAAGACAGCTGGTGTCTAGGGTCTCCAATTTTTTTTTTTTTAACATTTTAAAAGAACAGGTTTATTAGGAAAAGGAAAAAGAAAAAGGCAGCCACATAGTGCCAGGCAAGCAGGAAAGCTGTCTGGGTCTCCAATTTGATTCCCTAAGGAGCAGTGCCAACCTCACAGGCTAAAATTTAGCTAGCTTCATCCTGCCTGGGGACAGAGCCAGGAGAGGTCAACTAAATTTTTGGTCATGGGGAGAGGGGGTACAGAGGTGATGACCCATCAACTTACCATGCTGTACAGGTAGGGTCCCCAGGAAAGCACCGAATCTAAAGGAAAACACAAATTTAGTTTTCCATGGCTCTTCCCCTCCAAAGAAAAACCTAGTTTTCTTCTCAAAGCAGAGACAGAAGAAACTCGGTGGCTGGGGTCTGCAGGCATCTTCACTCACTAGAGCCCATGGAGGAAGCAGTGTTGGTGGCTGGGAGGTGGGAGGAGGGTGGGGGCATTTCCATTGACTCAGGAGTAATGGCATGTTAATTCTGCTGATACTGGCCTAGCAAGGAAGTCCCAGCCAGTGATGGTAGGCAGTGTGTATGCAGGTGGAGCTCATATCTGTAGACTTCTAGCTTTTCTTTTTCCTTTGACAGCTTAAAATATTTCCCCGCCCTCATATTTCTGTTTGCATCCTGATTGCACCTCCACTTTGGGGTTACTACATTCTGTCTACTTAATTAGTAAATGATTTTATGAATCATTGTCTATA
>NW_004567118.1:12085189-12087030 GCF_000260355.1 Condylura cristata | reverse complement strand
TCAAGCCTGAGGCATGCAAGGAGTTCTAGAGCCCATAAATATGAGTAAGACAATGCTTTCCCTCAGATAATTGGGCCTGGTATAGATAGATGAACAGTCACCGTGACACTAGGGGAAGCCGGCGTGTCGAAAGATGCACCAGCAAGGCCAAGGGGCACAGTTCGCCAGGTGCAACCAGCACATCACACCTTTGCTTCAAAGCTTTCAGTGGCTCACTGAGGTCAATGAGCTCAAAATAGGCTCCTAATAACTTCAATTCTGCAGGTTTTTGATCTAAGTGTCAGAAGAAAAATGGATCCTTCAGCTAAATTGCTTAGAGGTTACACAAAATACATTTCTTTACTTGCAGGACTTCTGAGAGCCTTTAATGTGCCTGTGAAACCTCAAAGAACTGGAGCAGTATTCAGCATTCCCAAAACTTATTTGACCACAGAGTCCTTTGTATACCACCTCACTGGAATTGTATTCAGAGTACATGGAGAAATTCAGGCTCACCAGGTCCGCAGGACCTAGCTTTCATTCATTGCTGCAGCATAAGGCTCATACATTAATTCCCTGAACTACAGAATATCTCAGTTCTCAAATGTATACCATCCCCAGCTTCACCCAGACAGGGAGTGACAAATCTGTTCTGTAAGGGGACAAAATTAAGTGTTCCTGGCTTTTCGGGCTGTGTGGCTTCTGTCCCAACTACAGCCACAGATGTAAATGAATGGACATGACTGTCCCAGGAAAACTGATTTATCCATGCAGGTGGCAGGACAGACTTGACTGGTAGGCGGTGGCCTTCTGACCTCTACAGAACTGAGCTGTCCAACAGGAGGACCTTCGCAACGATGGAAATGTTCTGTGTATCTGTGTGTTCTAAACAGCCAGTAGCTCCATGTAGCTACTAGGTATTTGAAATGTGAATGGTGTAATTGAAAGAATGGGAATTTTACTGTATTTCAATTCACTTTTAATTTAAGTAGTTTACTCATGGCTACTGCTGCCATGCCAGTGTAGGTCTTCTTGAAGACATGAGTGTGCCTATTTATCTTCCTTAATAGTTAGCACGATACCAATACCTAAGCAATAAGTCGCTCATATAAATTAAATGCACTTCTCCCTTGAAAATCAAGTACTTCTAGGATAGGTGAATGACACTTAAATTGGATGCAGAAGGAGGGGTTAGATCTGAGTGGGAAGATTCCTAAGAAGTAGGTCATGACAAGATAAATTTTGCACAAGATGAACAATTTGCTAAGGCACAAGACAAAGCTTACTGGTCTCCTGGGAGTTTCCTGATGTAATGGTTAAGGGCAGGGGTTCCAGTGTGCTGTGTCTCTGAAGCCTGGCTTCAGCTGTGTGCCTTTAGGAAAATTGCTTAACTTTGCTGAGTATCAATTTCATCATCTCCTAAATTGGAATAATAATAGCATCCATCCCATGAGTTGTTATGAGAATTAAATGAAGTTGACACATGCAAAGCACTTAATGCTGTTATGAAACTGTGATGAGACCCCAGGAGGAAGCGTGACAGAGATACCTGACAAGAAACCTTTGCATTTTCATGCCTCTGATCAAGTCACCTGCACCTTCATGATATCCCAGGAGGTCTAGCCAAGAAGGACAAATAAGCAGGAGCCCATCTCAAAAAGCTAACTCAGAAATGGCAGTCAGGCCCTTGCTGGGGGTGCAAAGGGTTGGGACATAGCACGGCAAGTGAGCTTCAGCTGCTTCAGTGCAAGTTCGATCCCTGGCCAAGGAGGTGACCCACATGGCGCGGCAGACCTCTCCTGACCTGCCCACTGCTCCCCTCAGCAGTGGCTTTCAGTCAACTTAGCTATTCTGTCCCCCAC
>NW_004567118.1:12083240-12084834 GCF_000260355.1 Condylura cristata | reverse complement strand
AAAAAAAAAAGAGAGAAAGAAATGACAGACTTATGCCATTTCAGTCCTGCCCTGGATATGGCATTAATGCAGGAGGAAATAGCCATCCAAGTAGCATCACAACATCCTCAAAATGTTAAGGACTCAGCTCCGCAACCAGCCACATCCCTATTTTTTTGAGGAGAAATGTTATCTATTTATAAATTGTTTTTTAAAACTGAGCACAATTAACTCACAGGTCATAAACTATAAGACTCAAAATGTCAATAGTGTGGCGATTTAGAGTGAACTCCACCAACATGATTATTTCAAATGTCTAAAGCCACACCCTGATGCCAGCAACACAAGCAACTTCTGTCTGTACTCCCAACAAGGATGTGCAAATTATAAAACTGAACCTTGAGAATCTGATCTAACCTGGTCTTGCCACCAACATGAACCACAGATGGGGACGCCACCCCAAATGCACATAACAGCAGAGGGGTGAGGATGACAAACCCCATTGGGCCACTCATTCCGTGTAAGAGGGGAAAGTCTATCATCTATGAGTCTTTAGAATATCTTCAACTGCAAAACTTGACTCTTGTGAGAATCAAATAAGAGAACTTGTTTTAGGCCAAGCAGGATACAGCAGGTGCTTAAATAAATTCTCTCCTCAACTTTCTTGGACGCTCTTGGGGCACCCTCTGTGCTGACTTCTCCTAAGACTTGGGATATTAGCCTTGTTCTTTGACCAGACTACACATCCCAGGGAACAGAGAAGTGCCTAGAAACCCCGTACTCACCAACAGGGGAGATCCAGGAGTCACCCAAAGCAACCCCAGCAAAGTTGCACTGGATGGTCCCTTGCTGAATGGCCTGAAAGAAGAAAAGCCCAAACAGTCCTTGCTGTGGGGGCCCAGGACCACCATCTCGTCCTCAATAGGAGGGAGGCCATTTCTCTACACTGCCTTTCCTGAGCACAAAAACTTCCAGTTGCCCTGGCAAGATTCTCATAGCATTCCAAAGACTGCGGAGACCCACTAGAGAGCAAGAGTCTTTCATGCCACCATTTGCAAAATGAGTAGAAACTTTGTACTGTTTTCACAAAGGTATTGCAAGAATGTGGGCAGGGGCTAGGGGAGGCTTGGTCGAGTCCCCCCGTCTCTAGGAAGAACACTGCCACTGGGCTCTGTCACTTCTCACAGGGGGCTGGTTGGATATGATCATCACTGCCAAGCAGAAATGACAGAGCGCTGGGAGGCCTCTAGCTGCAGAAGACCCTTGAGAGTGGGATGGATGCCTTAGGATAAGAAACGTATGCCTCGCTGCTCCTCTAATTCACTTTAAATAATTCATCTGGGGCCTCCCTGGTGGCGCAGAGATTAAAGACCACTCTATCAAGCTATTGGCAGCCACTGCAACACAAGTTCGATCCCCTGCCAGGAAGCTGACCCACATTGCAGAGCAGACCTTTCCTGTCTCGCCCACTGCTCCCCTCACCAGTGTATTTCAGTCATTTTGCCTGTTCTGCTTCCCATTCATCTCCAGTGAGTTCTCTGAACCCCCACTCCCCCATCCACCTCTTGTATGCATGAGTAAATAAATTTTGTTTAAAAAAAAATATATATATATA
>NW_004567118.1:12052663-12082915 GCF_000260355.1 Condylura cristata | reverse complement strand
ATAAAGGACCAGATACGATATCAAATATTTTAGGCTCTGTGGTGCAATTACTTCTCTCACTGTAGCGCTGAGGCAGCCACAAACAACATGGAAAAAAAGGAGTGTCCTTATAAAACTTTATGGACATTGAAATGTGAATTTCACATAATTTTCCTCTGTCATACTATCCTTTTTTGAGTCCCCATGCTCACCCCCAAGAGTTTCACAGGCTTACTCTTTCTCTACAAGGTCCTATTCAAAATAGAGTAAATATAAAAAATTATAAAAGAAAAACACCATTTTTTACCCAACCTGAAGCCACAAAGCCATCTTCCCTTTTACCTTGTGAAGTTCTAGGCCAATGCCAGCAGCCATTTTTCCTCCATAGGACTCTGAGAAAATGTAGAATGGAATTGTCTAGCAAAGAAAGAAATTTATGAAGAATCAAGTTTCCTGAGTGCCTTGTACTTCACATAATTTAATTTTAATTCACCTGAGTTTCAAAATGTCATTGCCTATAGTGGCCAGACAAAACAAATCTACTTTTGTCTTTTCCTCCACAACTGAGTGAAATACTTTGAGGTCATTCGTTCAAATTTAAAAACCATTTAGTGATAATAGAACCAAAAGCCCTCACCCCAATCTTGAGGGTAGAAAAGTGCTCTCTAGAATCAGCTGGGCTTTGGACTCTTGGGGGAAATCGAAGATTATTCTGGTGAATACAGTGATGCCATTGTTAGCCCTGCGAGGCTGTTCCTGAGCTTTTGCTTACCAGGAACTCCTTGTGGCAATCAAAGAACGTCTTCAGGAGAACCATCATGTCTGATGCCACCATGGCAAGGTCTTTGGCATATGCATCACTCTTGTTCACATAACTGTAGCCAGTGCCCACAGGGTTGTCCACGAAGAGTAAACTGGCAGACTGCAGCTGTAGACCAGGATGCCAGTTACTCTTTGATCACCTTATACAAACTCAGCAAAAACTACACATGAGGATATTGGTGAGGTTCTGACTCAGTGATTAAAAGAGGATTCAAAGGAAAGAAAAAGGGGACAGTAATATAGACTGATAATAGCAAAAGGAAGGCAAAGACGAGGAGAAATGAGAAGAAAAGGTTAACATATCTCCAGGGATCAAAGAATCTCAGCTATCACTTTGCATGGATATAAATGTCTTGAATGTAATGCGCCAGCATAGGCAGAACCACGCAGAGTCAGTGTGAGCAAGAGCTGGGAGCAGTGAGAGCATCCAAGGTCTGAAGTCCACAAATCCATGTAAGATCAATCCAGTTTATATACTGGCCTGGTTCCCTACTCACTGCAAGAAAGAATTTATTCTAACACTATCCTAAGAGCTTTTCTACAGACACTACAGAATTTTACATCTGAAAGGACCGTTAGTGATGACACGCTAAGTGGTCAGACCGTTAATGGTCAGAAAAAGCCCAGGTCCTGTCCAGTGTCATAGTCAATGGGGAATGGAAGCATCAAGACAAAAATCTCTTCATCCTTATTCAGGTTCTCTTCTCTAGTCACATGACCTTCTTAAACCTGGGACTTGGCCAAGTCAGTGGGGCATTCTGTTACTGTAAAGGAAGGGAGACAGGAATGTTCCAGGCCAAAGCAGCACCTGGTGCAAAGACCCTGAGGCAAAGAAGTCAAGGCACTTAAGGAAGACAATAAGAGAATGAATGAGCGGACTCAGAGGAACCTTAAGGAAGAAGTGATCCTGCAGTGAGTCCTGAAGAACGGAGATGTGTGATGAGCTAGGTATGAATGGTGGCCAAGTCTGAAGGAGAGAGTTCTGAGCTAGCCACAGTGAAGTGGGAGTTGTCATTTTCTACTGGGGGGTGACCATGCATTTCATTAAAGTGGTTGGCAAGGACAGAGTGCCCAAAACACTGAGAAGAAAGTGTAAGGAAGGACAGAGTGCTAGGAAACAGCAACACATAAAACATGGGAATGAACAACAACACTGCAAAGTTCACTGAAGGGCCCTCCCTGGTGGTGCAACGGGTTAAAGCACAGCGCCATGAAGCTCCCTGCGGCAGCTTCACTGCGACTTTGATCCCTGGTCAGGGAGCTGACCCACATGGTGGGCAGACCTCTCTTGACCCACTCTGTCTCTCACCACTCTTGCACCTCTGGCCTCTAACCCAGTTCTGTATAGATAAATAAATCTTTAAAAAAGAAGACGTTCAGGGCCCTCTCTGGTAGCACAGTGGGTTAAAGCACAGCACTAAGAAGCTAAAGCCACTTCCGCATGAGTTTGATCCCCGCCCATCCCGGATGTGACCCACATGGCGCGGCAGACCTCTCCTGACCCGCCCGCTGCTCCCCTCAGCAGTGTACTTCGTAGATCTGCCTGCTCTGCTCCCCACTCTGTCTCTGGTGAATCCTCTCACTACCCCTGTACCTCTGGCCTGTACCCCAGCTCTGTGTGCACAAATAAATAAATCTTTAAAAAAAAAAAAAAAAGAAGTTGTTCACTGAAGATGAGTCCCAGAAAGTGTTACAATACATGGACTTGGAACTGGGAAGTTTGCATGCCCTTGGGACAACAGCTCCAGTAGAGTGATGGGGACAGACTGATGGGCTAGGCAGTGCTCCCCAACACCGTCATGACCAGAACAGAAATAGGACACGCACTGCCTGCCAGAGTTAATGCACTGGGTTCGCTAGCGCCCACTCTTTCCCACTCCAACACTCAGGGTCAGTACTGCTGGAAAGCTGGAGTGAAGAAGCAACAGCAAACCACAGAGGCTTGAAAGAAAGAGTGGAGCTGGAGGGCTGACAGAGTGGTAGCAGACGTGGTAAGAGGAAGAATTTGTTATTGTATTGGGGAAGACCAGCGTATTTGCACCCTCAAAGAAAACAGGCTAGAGAGAACACTGATACTTAGAAAATACTAACTGCTGAAGTGGAGTCTTGGAGGACGAGATCTCAACAGGGAGGGACCCACTTGATGTTTCAGATGGACAGGAGGACAAGAAGGGGCAGAAAGGAGAAAGCCCTGCAGGAGATAGCTGGTGATGCGCTCTCCATGAGGCAGGGGGAGAGGCCCACTCCTGATGGGGGGGAAGGCGGAGGAGGAGGAGCCCCCGCACGGGGAGCACGAGAGTATAGCAGCAGCCAGTGCTCTGCAGAGAGGAGAGAGCAGAGAGCAGAAATGGAGGGCATGTGGGTGGGCAGCCTAGGGGTAGGGACAAGGAGGTGGGCAGAGGGGCGGACCCAGTTGGGTGGGGCAAGGCCATAAAGGGAAAAGGATGAAGGAGCCAGGCGGTAGGAGCCTTCCCAGAGGGAAGGGACTTGGGGTTAAGAATGGCGACAGGATGGAGACAGTGCCAGAAAGACATCACAGGGGCACAGGACAAAGGACATGATGTCTTAACAAAGTCAAGAAGGTAAGAGGGGTGGGGAAGCGGACATGATAGGGGGGTTGTGGCTGAGAGGGCACACGTGGCCAAGATGTGGGCAGTGCCAAGGTCAGGGGGCTGTTAGAGCAGGTGAATGGGCAGAAAAGTCGCTGAGCTGGGGTGAACAAGACACCAGAGGGGAGAGCTGCCCAGGAACGGGAGAAGCCAGCCGGAGAGGACACCAGTGTGTGGGTTCCCCAGGACACACAGGGAGGAAAGGGGGATGCTGATCAATCGGTGCCCCCTCCCCCAAACCCATGGAGCAGGGCTGGTGGGGCTCAGCCCTGGAGAGGTGGCATCGGTTTCACAGGGCCCATCCTCACTGTACCCAGGTGGTTCTCCGTGGTCTGAGGTCACTATCAAGGGGCCCGATCTCCTCGAAGTTTCCAAATCCAGTGCTGGAACCGCCTGGACCACCCTGTGAAAGAGAACAGAAACAAAAACAAGTTCTAAGATCTTACTTTGACTAAGAAAACTCTAGTCAAAGCATAGTTTCTCCAGTGGATGACCACATTCACTTTTAACAATTTATGATTTAGCAAAGGCAGAGTCATTCCTGCAGGAAAGGACAAAGTGTCGGTGGCAGCAGAGGCTTCTGCACTAACGGAGCCATCTGACAGCTGTTCTGCTCTTCTTAGTATCGAGCAGCCTGGGTAAGAACCCCAGAGCGGACTTTCTGGCCCTACTCTCAGGGCTGGCTGACCTTCAGAATGCTGCATGTCACTTCTTGGCCTCGTGACTAAGACCAAGCGCAGAACATCTAGTGCAAGGCCCTCGCCTCGAAGACAAGCAGTGAGGCCCAGGGAGGGCCTCGTGACTGTCTACCCCAGGCTCCTTGAAGAGGGGAGGCTCTCCAGAGAATCCCTGAGGCTTAATAAGGCCCAGACAGAGGGGCAGTTGACTGAGTGGGGTCCCTGGGTAGGGTAGCAAATGCAGACATTTTCCCTAGAGATCCAGGGTGACTGAAGAGCCCCAACAGGGAGAGACTTTATAAAACTAGTTAATGCTTTGAACCCACACTGCAGCTGGACATGCAGGGACAGCAAGAATGTGGACAGAGTGTGCTGCTGGCAGTCGAGCTGTGAGGAGCTCTATGGCTTCTGAAGGGCTAAGAAATGGAGAGAAAAGAAACACAGGGGTCCGACAGGGTGAGTTCAGGGGACTCCCTGCAATGGAAGAAACCCTTTGCGCAGCAAAATTCAGTTCAGCTGGATGGGCCGTGACAAGAACATTGTCAGCTGAGGCAAGGGGACAGGCCTAGGGTCTCTGTGCAGATGGCCAGGAAAGGGAGGGAAGGGGAGAGCCTCAGGCTGAGGCCAGGGCAGCCTATAGAGAAGAGACATCATGGAATTGGAGTATAAGGGTGACTGGAGGAACCAACAGGAAAAGACTTTATAAAACTACTTAGTGCTTTGAACCTACACAGGTTCTATAAAATTGGAGGCTCCAACTCTCTAATTATATAACTTTGTACCTTAAGATGTGCTAATACTGTGGCAAAACACAAACCAGAGGGAGCTTCCGTACAGCGGTAATTACGGGAACAGCAGAGATCAGGCCGCGCTCTGATGTCCCCTGAGAGGGGAATGGCTAGTAAATGAAGACTTGTCTACAGAATGGAATGTGACACTGGTTATCAAAGTTAGCTGGCAACACTGCACTGAAAAATGCTTCTAATGCAACACATGAGGAGTGCCTGTCCTCCAGCGAAAGCTTTTCCAGTCTGCTTTGGGTGCACTGGGATAGGACAGAACCAAAGGTGGAGAGGGGCTGGGGCCCTCGGGGGCTTGGTCTTTGAGGGTGAAATCTGCTGTTCCTGAAGCCCCAGTGGAGCTGATGACTGCTCCGGGAGGGTGCTTCTGTTCTATGTGAGAACATTCTATAGCAAGTCCTTTTTTTGTCTAGAACTTTGGGGTCGTGGGGGTGGGGTGGGGCCTGTCACGATCCAGGGCTAACCAGTAACTCCAAAATACAGTAAATGGCTCAGCAGACCGACTCAAATGCTTGCACCACTTGAGAGTGAACCTAAAATATTGACTACTCCCCTTGGCTTTCCAAGACTTGATTCTCAACAGCACAGGCGTCCTCAGTGGGCTGCTGGAACAGCTCTCCTTTTAATCTATTATTATTTCTTCCTCAATCATAAACTTTCCCCCCCTCCCTTGGGCCTCTCTGGTGGCCTAGGGGTTAAGTCTCAGCGCTACCATCATTATGAGCTGGATCCCCGGCCAGGGAGCTGACCCACATGGCACAGCAGACCTCTCCTGTCTCTTCTGCTGCTCCCCCCAGCAGTGTATTTCAGTAGGTATACACTACTGCCTGTTCTGCTCCCCACTCTTCCTCTGGTGAATCCTATTGCCACTGCACCTTTGGCCTATGCCCCAGTTCTACGGAAAATAAAGACAATTTTTAAAAAGTATAAATAAGGGGAAAAAAAGAAGAAAAAGTATATCCATATAAATAGGTAGGTAGGTTGGTTAGTCAGTGGATAGCCTTCAAGCATCTGCACTCAAAGTTTGGACCCAACCAAAGGTCACAAACTGGACTGCCCCAGGGCATCAGCCGGCACAGAGAAATCAGGTGCGAGCAGAAAGGTCCCGTCCAAGAGTCCTGCCTGCTAGAAGGCGGCTGCCTAACCCTCAGCTTCAGGATAGTGAGTTCAGACCCTGCGTTGCTAGAGCACCTGGTTTTTGGGAAAAGGAAGGAACTGTCTTAATTTTAAAATGTTGGAAACAACTGCACTCTACAGATCAGCCAAAAGGACCCTTTGCAACTTCTGAAAACTCGGTGTTTTTCAATTTGTACCCTGAAAGTCAAAAGTGCTCCAGGGGCAGATGCAACAGGTGAGACTGGCTGGATGGGGCAGGGTGCCCGGCTGCGTCCCAGCCCCTCTGCTTTCTGCTTAGGTTTGTTTGTGAGCTTCATGTGGAGGTGGAAAAGTTCTGCTGATTAGTAAGGCTGCAAATCACTAAAATCCCCCAGCTAAGAAAACCAAAGCCAGAGGAGAGGAGCTGCAAGTGGCAGGAAGTGATGACGAGCCCAGCTGCAGGAAACCCAGTGATTCCCCAACCAGCCAACCCCCCAGTTTCTTTTCCTGAATGTTAACCTGTACTGACGCTTGACACAGCTCTAGCCATCTAAATAAAAGAACACATACTCCCGGCCCCCCATCTAGCAGTGTTAGTTTCTAACAAGGAAGATCCCACACAGTAAGCAGGATAGAGACCCTGGTGTGTGTGGATGGGGCTGGAGGGGTGGGTCCAGCACCTGCACCTGCCCTGAGGAGAAGTCCTCTCCACCAGGATTCCTCTGCATATGTTGTCTTGAACAAACTTCAGCTGTGACTATCTTCTCAATTTGGGGGAACTCAATCATTCTCGGAGTTGTACCCCAGGTCTCCAAGTAAGGCCTGCTATAACAATGCTGAGAAAGACAGGCCCCTTCCTGCAAACCACATGTTTGTGTGGGAAAGTCTGTATCTACTGAGCTGGAGACAAAGCCTGGGAGGCTGCAGACAGAGCACAGACATCTTCGGAGGAAGTCACATTTGCACCCCATGGATGTAAGTACCATATGCCCTATTTACTGGAGGGGGGATGGGGCCCTAGGTGGCCTTGCTTGCATTTTCCAGAGGCTAAAATAAGACAGGGTTCTTCAACCCCTCCCTAGAGATTGGCCTTTCGGTAGTTGTGGGCCTCCTCTGGGTTCTATTTTAGGAACTCAGGGAAGGTTTCTCTACTTGACCCCACATACGTTTCAACATGAACTGGCTTTCAAACTGACAAAGCAAGTGAACCTCTGGGGGACAGGACCCAACAATTAACACGAACATACAGAAGGCTGGCTCCTTTTTAAAGACCAGCTTTTGGGGACAAGGAGTTGGCGTTCAGGAGAGGAATGGCAGGAACTGGAGGAAGGCTGTCAGCCTTTGTTTGAAAACTTTCAAAACGCTTTCCATTAACATATCTGACTGTAACTTCAGGAGAGCCACCAAAAAGACCTTCCCACCTTCTCACTTATTCTCCACAAACCGCGGCCTTTGCCTGCTTCAGGAGTCCCAGTTTAGGAGACTTCCAGCTGACTGTGGGGCCAGCCCAGCCCAAAGAACACAGTGTTAAGTGGAGGAGCCATGGTTTCAACCTCAATCTCTAGGCTTCACCAGGAAGTGAAGTGACTTTTACCTGAAGCCACATGACCAGAGGCAGTTCTGAGAAGTTCTTGCAGGAGTTTGTGGCATAGTAGAGCCACCAGAACATGTGGGCATCCTTCCGGACAGTCACATAATCCCACACTTCCTTGCCCTCCACTGTGGGCCGGTTGATGACAGCTCCTGAAACAGAAGCACAATGTGATTTTTTGAAGAATGGCTAATGTTGCAGGTAAATTCCAAGTCCAGGAAGATGGCCATGCGAGGTCAGAGATGATTTGGTTTAAATTCTTAGGCACTGTACTCATTCCAAAATATTATGGAGATGAGGAGGAAAGTCTCAGTTAAGAAAAAACAAAGAAGCCAAACAGTGGCAGAAGAAATTGGGGCTTTCACTTTTCCCTTTGCATCCTTATGTAATGCTTAGGGTTTTTTATTTTGTTTTGTTTTGTTTTAAAGATTTATTTATTTATGCACACAGAACTGGGGTACAGGCCAGAGGTGCAAAGGCAGTGAGAGGATTCACCAGAGACAGAGTGGGGAGCAGAACAGGCCGACTGACAAAGTACACTGCTGAGGGGAGCAGCAGGTGGACCAGGAGAGGTCTACCCTGCCATGTGGGTCACCTCCAGAAAAGGTATCGAACTCATGCTGAAGTGGCTTGAGCTTCTTAGTGCTGTGCTTTAACCCGCCGTGCCACCAGGGAGGGCCCATGTTTAGGTTTTTAATACTTATAATTCTGTTTTAAAAGAAGGGAAAGAGACAGCTGTAAATTTTGGTTAGAGAAAAATCTCAGAACACAGCATGTTGGTTTTTATGTCATATTGAATACTTGATTGAAAAGGCATCACAAATTTAGGGGTGAAGATTATTTGTGTTACTATGGCGACACCTGTGAGTCTTTTCTGAAGGGGAGACAAGGGGAATGTAGGTTCTCTCTTCACATTCTTAACTAAACAAATTCTACATGGATCAAGTATTTTTATTAAATATTTTAAATATTAAATCTATATAAAAATACAGTTTAGTGGTTGTCTGACATCTGGATGGGAAAAGGATTTAAATATATGCCAGAGGTCTTAAGAAAAATATCAAGATTTGAGGACAGAAAATTGTTGTATTTCTGTACAAGAAAATTTTTCTTAAAAAATTTAAAAGGTGAGCCCTCCCTGGTGGCACTGTGGGTTAAAGCACTGCACTAAGAAGCTAAAGCCACTTCAGGGTGAGTTCAATTCCCGCCCCGGAGTTGATCGACATGGCATGGCAGACCTCTCCTGAGACATCTCCTGACCTGCCCGCTGCTCCCCTCAGCAGTGTACTTCCTCAGTTGGCCTGTTCTGCTCCCCACTCTTTCTCCTGTGAATCCTCTCACCACCCCTGCACCTCTGGCCTGTACCCCAGTTCTGTATGCATCAATAAATAAATCTTTTAAAAAAATTTTTTTTAAAAAAGGCATTTGCAGCCTTGGATGGTGCTACAAGGGACCATGCTTAGTGAAATAAGCCAGAAAGAAGAAGAAAAATACCAGATGGTTTCACTCATAGCAGGAGCACAAAAGACCAGGAGCAAAAAAAAAAAAAAGGACAACTATATACCAGAGACATTTTATGGGGAACTGGCAGGGGGAGTGCACTGGACTATGGTGATGGCAAGCCCACAGGGATTACAACTGAGATGAAAAAAGGTACAACATGATGTAAAAATAAACTATTATATTATTTTAAAAAATTAAAAGGCAAACAACAAAGATCTACAGTAAGTATACACACCAATTAAACAAAAATTAAAATCTTAACTGAGTAAAGGCTATGAGGAAGTAATCTGTGAAAAAGGCAAACACATACTCAATATGTGAAAGGATCAACATCCCTATTATTATATGACAAAGCAAAAGTGAAGTCACTAAGAAAATCTTTGCTTATTAGATAGACAAAAAAATCAATGCTATGGGCTTTATTATGTCCACAGCGGCACAGAAAACTGGCCCTCTGCACTGTTAAAGGAATGAAGGCTGGCACACCTTAGGGAAGGGAAGTTGGCAAAAAATGTAGCATGTGTGCCTGTATATGTCTACACACACAAAAGTGTAGCTTAAGTACCTGTTCGATGTCACCCTTCGCTTAAGTAACAACTGTCAAGTTTCTGTATCATTTTCCCCCTAATACCACTCTGTAGGTAAAAACACACTAATGTCAAAAAAAGGGGCGACACGGGGAACCTCCAGGTCTTGAGACCGGGAGTCCTCTGCCTCCTTCTTCCCTTTTTCTTACATGGTGAAAGGGGAAGAACAACTGCCCCCCAAGAGATGGGTGTGGACAAACAATGCTGTTTTGTAACTATTAAAGACTAAGAAGACCAGAAAGTGTCTTGAGGTGCAAAACAGAATCGTTAGGATATTCCAGATGTGACTCTTAGATTCTAATCACTAATAACACAAGATTGCAGTCTCCTTGAAAATGGCAATGACACATAAGCCACAGGTTCCTTCCGACCTCACACCTGGCACTCCCTCCCCCCCACCCCCCTCCCCCGCAGTGACCACGGTTACAGTGCGACACTTCCCAGTAACAAGTTGAAGGGTCATTAGCGAAAGGAAACACAAAAATTATTAAGGAACTTGTCTAAGTTCACAAGCTCAGCTTGTGACCCGTTCAAATTCTCAGTTCTTGATTCAGAACAGGAGTCATTTTGCTCAAAAGGCTGCAACTTAATTTTCAAGTCACCCAACTAAATCAAAACGGATCCTGGTGAGAGATATTTTTATCTGTTCTGATCGAATAGTGAGGGAAAGGCCAGATAGCTCGATGAATATGCCCCTCCAGGTGGAATTTTCCGGTCTTTTCCACCGCATGTGTCAGTTCAAAATAAAATGACTTAAAAAGCCCATGAAGCAGTCACATCGCCTAAGAAAAGGGAAGTGGATTAGGGTCGCGTAAACACCTTACATCAGCAGTTTCTCCGAAACATACATTTTGCGGAGCTCTACCCCGGCGGCGCGGAAAAGAAAGCGAACAGTTGGTCGCCCCGGGCCAGAGAGAGGTAGGAAAGACTCTTTGAATTTGGGGAGGGGTGACGGAGTGAGGTTCACAAGCAACAGAAGCAGACAAAATAGTAAGCGGGAAAAGGTTTGTCCTGAAGAGCAAGCCCACGAACAGACCCCTCCCTGGAGAGTGAAAAGGGCTGGGGGGAATGAGTAGATGCGTAAGCAAGGGATAAAGGAATACGATCGCTCCTCAAGTCCCTTTCGCTCGACCCTACCTGAGCTCAGGCCCAGCAGCAGCTGCAGCTGCACCAGCAGCCGCGGCAGCTCCATGACGAATACCTCGTGGCAGTGTCAGCAGCTGGCTGAACCCCCGCGCCCAGTCACGTGATGTGTGAGGGGCGGGGCCTGGCGGCAGTGGGTGGGGCCTGGGCGGAGCGGGCGAGCGTCGCGGCGCCCTGCCTAACCTCGGCGAGGCTGGTCCACCCGGACCCCTGCGGAGGCACTGATGGGCTGGTTCGCCCGACTACGTGGTTCTCTGCGCTCTTTATGGGGGGAGCAGAGCGGGAGGCGACGTTTAAAGTGTTCATTTGCCTCGGGCTGCGTGACGGGGCTGAGACGTTGTTTACTGGGAAGTCTATTCATTGCCTGGCATTTCCGAAATAGTTGTTTCTGCCCCCAGATCGATGAAACCCGAACCAGTAGGACCTTGGAAACTTTGAGACTCCATTTAGGAGATTTGTTTTAAAGATAATTCTTACAAAATTGGTGTTGAGATGCAATAATAAAACGGTTTTTTTCTCTTTTGACAGTTTATCATCAGCTTTATTCTGTGTTGTTAGCACTTCACAACAATCATTTTAAAGAAAACATTTGGAGCTTAGGAAGAGGAAGTGAGGGAAAAGACGCTTTCTTGTCTGTCTGAAGGTCATTTTTATTTTAGGGTACACAAAATATAAGAATTTACTTCATAGAGATAAAAAGCAAGATTATGTAGGAGCTGTATGGGGGGTCGGTTACTTCTAAATACTCTTGTTTCAAAGGTGCACATAGCAGAAAACAAAAAAATCAAATTGCTCAAGAGAACGTTCTTTTTCTTTCCTGTTCCCTTCCCCTGTCAATCAAATGGATAGATACTTTTTATCTGCAACCTTGCGATATGGCAGAGTTCTGCAGGTGTAAGACAAGAGCACTACAATTTGAACCAGAGAAAGAAACATGCAACCAGCTTCTCCTAAATTTTAGCATCCCAGAATCCATAAAACCCCACAATGCAGGTATTAAACATGAGACTCTAGAGAAACATTTGATAGATATACATAAAAGTTAGAAAGAAATAACTATGAACATCACGATCCTAAGTTTTTCCTGGCTACGCTTTTCAAGTTATTCTGTCGCCAGAACCTCCAGTGCATTTAACCATCCACTATCCTTAGATTTTGGGGGAAGGGGGAAAGGGCATCACTGAAAAAATAACACTGTAATAAAAACCTATGTTTTTCATGTGATACTTCTGATATCTGGAATTACTATGCTAAGCTAAAATAGGAGAAGTTATACTATTGCTTAAAAAGCGACAAACATTAACTTTAAAATAGTTATTTTTAAATTGCAGGTGGGGTGATAAAGGGAAGGACCAGAGAACCACCTGATTAAAACGCGGTATAAAAATCACTAGAAACTATAGCTGTGCCTGGGAATAAAGGGCAGGGACTGAGAAGGAATTGCCTGAGGTAACTGTGAAGTTTATTCTGACACAGATTTGGGTTTGGGTTACACAGATGTACACCTATGGTGTGTGGATTTCATAATATTTGTTTTATCTCAGAAGAAAAAAATCATTAACAAAAATTTAGCTCTTGTTAATGATGACCATGTTGAAGAGTTTAGGGAAGGAATGTGCCAATAATCACAATTTTCTTAGAAATGCACCCAAATTTTAAAATGTATTGATAAATGGAAAGAAATTAATAGATGGATAGATAAATATGATAAGTCCATTCTGGGAAAATGTTAATGGTAGAATTCAGGTGGCAGGTGAATGGGTATTCTATACAATTTTTACAATCTGTCTTGTTTGAACTTTTTTATAGTAAAATGTAGGAAAAAATCAGCTAGAGATAAAACTGGAACTAGAACCTGGTAGATATTAAAAATTGATTCTTAGGGCCTGCCTGGTGGTGCAAAGGGTTAAGTCTCAGCACTAAGACCTAGGCAGCCACTGCAGCAGGAGTTCAAAGACCGCTTCTTTTCTTGCCCACTGCTTCCCCTCAGCGGTGTATTTCAGTAGATCCACCTGTTCTGCTCCTCACTCTGTGGCTAGTGAATCCTCTTGCCCTAAAATCTCTGGGCTTCACCCCAATTCTTGTATGCATAAATGAATAAAAAAAGGATCTAGGATTGAGGTAGAGCCCTCTCTCATACAATAATATTCATCTAGAAAGACCTGGCCTAATTAAAAAAAAAAAAAAAAACCTAGCTCCATCTATTTCATTAATATACTTCCATGTTCATTTTACTTGCTTATCTTGTTTAATTATTAGGTGTCAAAATGTGTAATAGTCTATGCTATTTCCATCAATGCCACTAATAATAGTCATGAGAACACAACCCAGAAGACGAAGAGCATTAAGTTCACAAGAAAATAAGACTCACCTTTCTTTTTAGTGTTATCCGCTACTGTAAGAAGCCCACTGATCTGGCGGAAGTAACTTAACCCTCTGAGCTTTATGGCTTGTTTGTTTTTTAATGGGAATAATAATAATTCATTCCTTATTAATTCATAATTCAAGGGTATATATAGTGTGGGAGAATGGAATGGAAATTCTTTTTCAAGGAATAGAAGAAAGCCATAGAACTTGTGACTTACTTACTTAGAAGTGAAGAAGAGTTTAATTTTATATTTTAAAATATGAATGGTCGGTATTAAATGGCTCGGGCACTTAAATTCCACTGGATACATTTTAAAGAACAATTAATTGTTTTATTTAAAAATATTTACATTATGCTCTGACTTCATCTTTTACAGCTTTTTACCTTGAAAAATCTTGTCAGGCTCTCCCTGGTGGCGCAGCGGGTTAAAGCGCAGCACTAAGAAGCTTAAGCCACTTCCCCATGAGTTCGATTCCCACCTGCCCTGGAGGTGACCAACATGGCGTGGCAGACCTCTCCTGACCAGCCCGCTGCTCCCCTCAGCAGTGTACTTCGTAGATCTGCCTGTTCTGCTCCCCACTCTATCTCTGGTGAAGCCTCTCGCCGCCCCTGAGCCTCTGGTCTGCACCCCAGTTCTGTATGCAAAAATAAATAAATCTTTAAAAAAAAAAAGAAAGAAAAATCTTGTGAACTAAATGCATAGTGAGTTGTTTGGAAATTATTTTACACATATGAGCAGATATCTTAGATGAGCGCTATTTAGAAGCTGTCCAAATTCCGACTCTACGTAGTGATCATTAATCTTAAAATCACTGTAATCTTATCAATTCTCGCCACCCTCGAGGCCTGTGGCAGCCACATCCCACCACTAGGTGGCGCACGCTCGCAGTCCCAGGGGGCGCGCCGCCCGAGCACACCTCCCGGGAGCATTGTGGTACCTCTCGGCTTCCGTTGGCCGACGAGCAAGATGGCAGCCTCCGAAACGGTTAGGCTACGGCTTCAATTTGATTACCCGCCGCCAGCCACCCCCAACTGCACGTCCTTCTGGCTTCTAGTCGACTTGACCAGATGCCGAGTAGTCACGGATCTCATTAGTCTCATCCGTCAGCGCTTCGGCTACAGTTCTGGGGCCCTCTTGGGTCTCTACTTGGAGGGGGGACTCTTGCCCCCGGCTGAGAGCGCGCGCCTGGTGCGAGACAACGACTGCCTCAGGTGTGCTCTGGGCGGGGGTCGGGGGACGGGGGACGGGGTGGCGGTTTGGAGGTGAGCGCCGGGCCGGCTGGGACGCGCTTGCGCACGCCCGGGGCTCCCCAGGCCTTAGGAGCCCGCTGGCGTGCGGGGCGTCGGGGCAAGGGATGCGGTTGGAGCAGGCTAGTAAAACTGCCTCTGTGAACCCGGGAAGCTGAAAGGCTTAGTTCGGTGGGGAGCTCAGGAATCGGCATTACAAAGGGCTGCTTTCCTCGGCGTGAGAGCTCTGCAGGGCTTGGAAAAGCCCTGATGTTTAGGCGGGACCGGTTTTCCAGTCAGCCTGGACTGGGAAGCTCTCACTTGGCTTAGGCACTGCATGGCCGTGAAGTGGACATGCCTGAGACCCAGCCTTCCCCTGACAACTCTCAGGGTCAGGCGCAGGACACCCCAGTTAACTGAGAGGAATTATATTTTCTTTAAAACGTGCAACTTGTCCTGTGATATCAAGAGATTTATAGTGTCTGACCTGGGACTTTGGGGGTTCACTACGTTGGACACCTTTTGGTTTATAAATTAGGCAACACAAAATCGTTTTGAATATGCTTTTGTAAATTGAAAATGCTGATGCTTGAGTTTTAAGCAATTGTCGAGTGAAATGCCACAGTGTGATTGGCTCATCCACAGATCCATTGTTATCTGAATGGGTAATATGATGTCTGGGGCAGCACTAGAAAGAATAGTCCTGGTGCAAGCTCCTCTGTAAGGCAGGGATATTGTAGATACCTGATGCAGTACATGCTGTGTTCCAGTGTCTTATAGACAACAATAACTAAACAGTAAACCATGCAACCATTTTCAAAGTTTGATGGAAAGTTTACTCTTAATTCTTCATCTCATAATTGAAACTGTATGGTAGAAAACATATTGCTCAATAGTGTCAGGAAACAATCTGATATTTTGGGCGTTCCCCAGTAATTCTTAGATTCACAGAGTGCCAAGCCAACTTTTGTCAGTATAGGAATTATTAGACACTGAGGTCCACAGATGTTGTTAAATGTTATTCCACAAATGGAATAAGAATGACATTTTTTTATCATTGAAATCATTGATATCTCAGTTTTATTTCACTATATGATATCAGTAGCTCTTATTTGATTTATATGTGCTTTGTATATTTATGTAATCTGAAGGATAAGTGAGGATTTTTTTCATCTGCCACAGTATTACTTACTATACCTAAAAAGTTTTAAGGGGTCCTCCCTGGTTGCCTAGGGCTTAAGGCGCAGTACTACCACTGTTGAGGCTTGAGTTCGATCCATTGTGCCAGGGAGCTGACCTGCATAAGCAGATCTACTGAAATACTACTAAGGGGAGCAGCAGACCTCTCCTGTCTCACCTGCTGCTCCCCTCAGCAGTGTATTTCAGTAGATCCGCTTATTCTGCTCTCCACTCTGTCTCTGGTGAATCCTGTACCCCCCCCACACACACACACATCTGGCCTACACCCCAGTTTTTCTATGCATAAATAAATCTTTAAAATAAAAAGTTTTAAGGATATATCTTATTCGCCAATTGTACTTTTCTCTTTTTCCCTGGTCACTACAACAACTTGATCAAATACATAGCTAGTTTGTGTTAATGATCTAACAGGTCACTTATCTTACTGCTCAGAAAGCCAGACTCTGACCCTGAGATTGTTTCCAAAAGGGAAGTTTTTTATTAGCAAATGGTGCTGTATTGGGAGAATGGCAGAGTTGGTGCTGAGTGGCAGTAAAGGAAGATTATATAGGAAAGCAAGGAGTACAGGGACTTGTGTACATGGGAAGGTTTCTTCATTCTCAGGTCTAGGAGGTTACTGGGCAGTTAGCCATGGGATCACTGTTGGAGACCAGCTCTTTTGAGGTGTCTGGAGGCAACACAGGCAGGACTAAGATGGGAAGGTGTCGGCGAGCAGAGATTCCAAAAGGGGAGACAGGAGCAGGTGCGAGGAAGACACTGGAGTCAGGATTGGGTGCAAGACTTCCTGCCATTCTTTCAGCAGGTCTTTATTTATACTGTGTAGCAAGTAGTTAATTGTAATAATGCATAGGGTGAGATAACACCATAATCCATTCTCAAGGACAAGGGGAAAAAAGCATTCTTCTTTTAAGAATTTATGGTATGCTAGATTATACGTTTTTGTGATAGTTATCATGTATACAGGTGTCTAGTTATCACTCAAAGGAAGAGGGGTCTGGGAAAGGGTGAGCTTGTTAGCAAATGGTTGTTAGAGGTCTTGGGATAGTAATAAATTGTGTTAGCAGTGTTATCAGTGATTGTCTAAAGAAAAGCTAATGGCTAATTTAAGGCTAGCAGAGAGTAGTTAGTGCTTGTTTTATAAAGGAGTAAATTAAGAGAAAGTTGTGTATCAAACAACACCTGTGTAGTCAAGGTTAAAATTTGTCCATGAGTCCTTATGCCCTGGGAGCCTTATCTGAAGTTTATTTTTTGATTCAAAGAAACCAAGGAAGCTTCCCAGGAGTTTTTATGCCCTGGGGTCTTATCTCTCCTGGGGCTTTTGTCTCAGAAAACAGAGGAATTTCTCACCCTGGGGCAGCTTGCCTGAACCAGGCAGCAGCCTTTTGCGGCTAAGACAATCCCGTTGTAAACTGATGGCTGCTCAAAATATTTTGATATTATGATTATACAAAAAAGGGAGGTCATAACATAAGTTAGCAATGGAAAGTCTGATTTTTCAGAGCTTTTCCCAATCTACCCTGAATCTGTCAGACGATAGACGTTGCATAGCTTGTGTCAGATCACTCACTGATGATGTTCCTGGAATAGTTGCTCTCTTCTTTATTATCAGTTTAGCACTCATGTTTGATGTTATCCTCATGCCCAGAAGGAACAAAAATTGCTCAGTAAGGAACCCATTACAGTGCATAAAGCTACGCTGCTAAATTAAAGGTTAAAAGCAAGACACATTGGGCCTCCCTGATGGCACAAAGAGTTAAAGACACAATGCTATCAAGCTAGCCGTATGAGTGCCATCCCCTGCCAGTGAGCTGACCCACATGGCACAGCAGACCTCTCCTGTCCTGCCCTCTGCTTCCCTCAGCAGTATAAATCAGTCACTTTGTCTGTTCTGCTCCCTACTGTCTCTGGTGAATCCTCTCTCACACACACACCATGCATCTCGTACTTCTGGCCTACAACCCAGTTCTTGAGTGCATAAATAAGTCTTAAGAAAAAAAAAAGCAAGGGGACATTTCATGGTCCTTAGTGCCAGCCTAATCATAGATATAAAGGTATTGAAAGTAAGAGATGTGTTCTCAGTGGCATATTTGATACACCCACCATATGTTTGACATTGAGGACACTCAATTTTCTATACATATTAGAATTCTGCATGTATTAGAATTCATCATTGCTAGTTTATGGAGTAACAGAATTCCTCTCTTGTAGTGAAGTAATTTTTGATGGAGTGGCTTAGGTTTTCCAGAGAAACAGAACCAAGAGGAGATATAGATAGGAGACTTATTATAAGGAATTTGTTCATGAGATTATGGAGACTGCCCCAAGATCCGCCACTGGCAAACTAAAGACACAGGAGAGTAGATGGTATAATTGTCTAGTTTAAAGGTTTAAGAACCAGTAGAGTTAGTAATGTAAGTTCTAGTGTTAGTCTGAGCCCCAGCTTAAAGATAGGCAGAGTGAATTCTCCCTAGCTTTTGCCTTTAGTTCTAATCAGGTCTTCAGTGGATTGGGTAAGACTCACCCACTTGGTGAATAGGAGTCTGATTTACTCTGACAATTCAAATGTCAGTCACATCCTAAAGCACCCACACAGATACACTCATAATAATGTTTAACCAAATGTCTGGGTGCTTCAGGGCCCACTCAAGCTGACACATAAAATTAACAATCACAAATATCATGGGCTTTCACAGTGTCTATCTCTAGAGTAAATTATTAGACATTTTCCTAAATTTACAAAAAATAAAAATAAAATCTGGGGCCCTTCCTGGTGGCACAGTGGGTTGAAGCGTAGCACTATGAAGTTACTGCAGCTACTGCAGCCAAGTTCAAGTCCTAGCCAGGGAGGTGACCCACATAGCACAGCAGACCTCTCCTGACCAGTCCACTGCCCCCCTCAGCAGTGCATTTCAGTACATCTGCCTGTTCTGTTCCCCGCTCTGTCACTGGTAAAATCTCTCACCACCCCCATACCCCCTCCCCACACACACACACATCTCTGGTCTGTATATACAAGCCCAGTTCTTGTATGCAGAAATAAATTTTAAAAATTTTTTTAAATCTGATTTTTGAAAAAGGAGCCTATATTTAAAAACAAAAGTGGGCATAGGCAATATAATGTAGCAGAAAGATTATGAACTTTGAAGTTAGATAAACTGAGACTTGAATTCTAGTTTTGTTCATTAGCTGTGATCTTGGACAGGCTATTTGTCTGAACTCTTTAAGTTTGTAATGTTATAAAATGAATAATAAACTTTGCACAGGAGCAGTATCATAGCCAGTAAGATTTAGCCAAGGTGCAGTATTGCTATTTGCAAACTTTTCTCAATATCCCACCATGAAGACTTGAAATACAGTTGACAGTTTTTGACAGTCTCTACAAAAACAAATGAGAAAGAAAATAAATCTTATGGTTGTGTTTAGCTTAGCAAAAGCATACAGAAAATGTTTGGGGTGCAGTATATAATAAATCTAGTCATTTGAAAGGTGACTAACTCAGACTATTTAGGGTATGTTGTCAAAAAGAGTCATTTTTCTTTGAGTGATTTGACATTTTTAACTGGTGGCAATGAGAGTAGAGTCTCCTCGGTGTGTAAGGACATCCTAGAGACATGCTTACTAGTTACTCACTAGTTTTCTTTCTCATTCTTTTGGTAGAGTTAAGTTAGAAGAGCGAGGAGTTGCTGAGAGTCCTGCAGTCATCAGTAATGGTGATGGTACTCCTTTGTTACCCAGAAAAGCAAAGAAGCGGGCATTTAAGTTGGAGGAGGATGAAGAAACTGAACTAACTTACATAAATTCAAAGAAGCACTGGAAGAGGCAAGATAGCTGTAACAATGAGAAAACCTTGGATCTAGAACTCAAATCCGTCTCAGATCAGAGTGTGAGGAAAAAAAGCAAGCGGAAAAAAAAAGCCACATGTGGGATAGTAGATGAGGATGAAGAAGAGACCAAAAGAAGAACACCAAAGAAAAAGGAGAAGAGTGAATATAAAAAAAGGGCAAAGAATCCCAAGTCATCTAAAGCCCAGACAGCAAGAGAATGGACCATCCAGAACTATAATCCTCCAAAAGGTACTCCTGTCAGAAACAACCTTGTTAAAGCCAAGAGGAAAGGTGGAGTGGGAGGGTGTGCGAAAAGCAGTCCCAGCTCCTCCTCAGAGTCTGAGTCTTACAATGAATCAACCAGTGATGGTCTCAGCAATGTCACCTTGGAGGTCACAAATTCCTCAGAGAAAATACCAACCGAGTCATCAAAGGAAGGACCTGCTGGGAAAAACACAAGCACAAACAAAATGGCTACAAAAGCTGGCTTTAACTCTGTCCCCACCAAGGGCAAGATAACCCGAGCATCATCTTCTAGCTCAGACTCGAGTTCAGAGTCAGATGACCAATGCATAATGTCAAAGAGCAGCCTGGAGTGTGCAGCAGGTTTCTTGAACTCAGTAGGCCTCTTTCCAGGAAGAGGTTGCCCAGATTCAGGGCCATCATTGCAGACTCCAGATGTGACTGGGTGGAAGTACTCAGATGCAAACGGTGGCAGACAGGCTTCTGGCCCGCCTCCCAATGTGACTCTCCCCACCAGTCTAGGACGAGGGTGGGGGAGGGGAGAGGACTTACTTTCTTGGAAGGGGGCTAGGGGTCGGGGCACTCGGGGCAGAGGTCGAGGACGAGGACATGCTGTTGCCAATATTTTAAATAAAAATAGTGAATTTCAGAAGCAGCAGCAATTGAATGAAATGTTAACAAACTCATCTACTATTATACAGGTAAGTATTCATCTATTATGAGTTTCCCTCTCCTCTCCCCATGTGAGATGTCTGGAGTTGACATCATGAGTTCACCTTCTCTCCAGCGTCAAGTCTTATGACAATCTGTTTTACAGAATCCAGTGGAGACACCCAAAAAGGACTACAGTCTGTTACCGCTGTTGGCGGCCGCCCCTCAAGTTGGCGAAAAGATTGCTTTTAAGGTATATTGTATTATTATTTTTTTAGTAACAGTTTATTTTTTAAGGTATATTTTAAAGAACAACAGTTACAACAAGAAGGGCTCTTCCTCTCCAAATAAACCTCCTCGTTAGCAGGTCAGGTTAATCTGTCTATGAAAACCCTTCTGGATCATTTTCTTTGGTGTTTTCGTGCCTTGTTTATGGCAAGTCCCAGTAGTAGTTTTCTGTATGAATAAAAATGACTTAGTCTGGTGTGTGGATCACAGCAAGTACACAAATAAAAGGAGTCATGTCTGTCACCCAAGCCCTCAAAGAAAGCCTTCCCGTGGGGCCCTTGTTTTGTCGCAGGATCATGGTAGCACTCCCACAGTTGGTGAGTGGACACCCCTCGCCCTTTTCTTGGGCATCAGGGACAGAAGTCACAGGGCTCATGTGTGTTTTGAGCTTTTTCTTCTTCTTTTAGCTTTTGGAGTTAACATCCGATTATTCTCCAGATGTCTCAGAATATAAGGTAAGGCCATTTATATAAAGTAATTGTTTGTATATTAAAGAAACTAAAGTCACATGTAATACTGCTAATGTGAATGTAGTGTTTTTCAGTAAATGTGTCATAGAGTAGACTGAATTTTTTAATCGTATCACTGTGAGATAACCCAGTGTTGTTTACCTTACACTTGGGAAGAATATAGAATGAAAATAATGAATTCAACTTTTTTTAGTTATATTTTTCCTACTCAGCTTAGATACACATGTTTGAGCATCCCTTCCTGTGATGTTAAAACTGTGAAAGGTGATATAAATAGCTCTTCACAAAATTATTTAATGACATATCATAAAAATCTATGTATTTATGAATCTCTATGGGTTTTGGCCTAATATGGTCTCTTTTACATTGTCAGTTAACCATAAGTGATTCACAGTCATTGGAACTGACTCACGTATAGCCATATAAGTATGCGACTTTGCTCATTTCTATCTGTATGTGACTTTATATTGGCATTTGAGTTTATCATAACTCAGTAAGAGCTTGACTCAGTAGGATTACAGAATTACATGTTTTCTTCCCTTTTCACTGATTTAAAATTTTATTGAAAATCTTGTTAAAATGCACTTAAAAATTTTATTTATACATTTAAGAACTGGAGTACAGGCCAGAGTTGTAGTGGGGGGCGGTGAGAGGAGTCACTGGAGACAGATTGGCAGCAGAATTGGTAGAGGTACTGACATACACTGCTGAGGGGAGCAGCGGGCGGGTCAAGAGAGGTCTCCCGTGCCATGTGGATCGCTTCTGGGGCCAGAGATCAAATTCAAGTTGCAGTGGCTTCAGATAGCTTCATAGTGTTATGTTTTAACCTGGTAAGCCACCAGGGAGGGCCCCAAAATGCACTTATTATTTTGATATAATATACAGAATATAAATATTTTTAAAAAGATTTATTTTTATTTTTATTATGCATATAAGA
The DNA here is from genome assembly GCF_000260355.1 of Condylura cristata. NCBI lineage: Eukaryota > Metazoa > Chordata > Mammalia > Eulipotyphla > Talpidae > Condylura > Condylura cristata. The sequence continues at coordinate 12,060,901 of NW_004567118.1, read as the reverse complement.
ACTGGGTGTAGAGAAGTACTGGGTGTGAGAGGATTTACCAGAGACAGAGTATGAAGCAGAACAGGTGCATCGACTGAAATACACTGCTGAAGGGAGCAGCGGGGAGACAGGAGAGGTCTGCTGCTCCATGTGGGTTAACTCATGCTGCAGTGGCTGGCAATAACTTGATAATGCTGAGACTTAACACCTTGTACCACCAGAAAGTGGTGGTACTTAAGTCCATTTTTTTTTTTTTTTAAGATTTATTTATTTGCACATACGGAACTAGGGTACAGGCCAGAGACTCAGGGGTGGTGAAAGACTTCATCAGACAGAGTGGGGAGCAGAACAGGCAGATCGATGAAGTACACTGCTGAGGGGAGCAGCGGGCAGGTCAGGAGAGGTCTGCCACACCATGTGGTCTCCTCTGGGGCAGGCGGGAATCGAACTCATGCGGAAGTGGTTTCAGCTTCTTAGTACAGTGCTTTAACCCGCTGCGCCACCAGGGAGGGCCACTTAAGTCCATTTTTTAAGTTAATAGTTGGCAATGTTAACACAGTTGTATAGATAAAATATGTGGAGATTTGATTTAATCTTGAGTTGTCACCTGAGAAGTCTTTTAAAGTCTTGCTAAGAAGCTTTCCTCAAAAGCACACTAGAAGAATCATTCATGAAGGGATTTAGTAGGTTATATAATTTACCATCTAAATCATACTTCTAAATGAAGTATGTAGCAAGGAAATGTAGCCACACTTGTCTTAGGCAAACCAGAATGCTTTTCACACAATCATAGATAATTAATTTTGTTATATATGAAAGAATGGAGATAAGTATAAAATGTCCCACAGCCTCTAGAGATTGTGATTCTAGATGATACTGGCTTTTTAAATGTATACTAAATGAATGTCGTTGGCCTCCCTTGCAGCGAAGCAGTGTATTTCAATAGATCCTCCTGTTTCATTCCCCTCTCTGTCTCTGGTGAATCCTCTCATTCATCGCACTTCTGGCCTACACCCCAGTTCTTGTATGCATTAAAAAAAAGTAAACAGATGTTGTTCATCATATTACCATGGAAGGAGACAGAATGGGGAGCAGCCCAGACAGACCTACTGAAACACACTGCTGAGGGGAGCAGCTGGCCCAGAACGGAGAGGTGTCTGCCGATAATTTGATAGCTTGATAGTGGTGTTTCTTTAACCTGTGTACCACCAGAGACCTCCCCCCCCAAGGATTATTACTTATATTTCTCAAGAGGGGAGGAATGCCATGCCATGCAGGGTGGTAGAGTAAAGCACCCAGGAGGCAGAAGCAAAAGTGAGAGGAAAGTCTCAAGCTCTCTCTGGTGGCGCAGCTGGTTAAAGCACAGCACTATGAAGCTATCCGCAGCCACTGCAGCACAAATTCGATCCCTGGCCAGGGGGGTGCCCACCTGGTGCAGCAGACCTCTCCTGTCTTGCCTACTGCTCCCCTCAGCAGTGTATTTCAGCATATCTGCCTGTTCTGTTCCCCACTCTTTGGTGAATCCTCTCACCCTTACACCTCTGGCCTGTATCCCAGTTCTGTGTGCATAAACAAATCTTTAAAAGAAAGCAAGCAAGCCTCGGCTGGAACCTTTATTGGTGATTCCATGAGATAGGCATGGTTGAGTTGGGGAAGTAGCTTGGGACTGGTCAGTTTGAATATGTAGCTGACTTTGGGGGTATATTAGCCGTCCTTAATTATATGGCCCCTGACACGGGTGACTTGGACTGGTAGAAATTTTAACTTGGGATTTGGGAGCTTTATTTCCATTCTGTGTTGATTTACTTATTTTTAAGATTGAGACAAAATTTACATAATGTAAAATTCACCATTTTAACTATATTAGTGTACAATTCAGTGGTTTTAGTGTATTATATTTTACGTGTTGGATTTTGATTTGCACTTTTATTTTTAAAAGGAAGGAAAAATATTAAGTCACAATCCAGAGACCCAGCAACTAGATATAGAAATTCTTTCATCCTTGCCTGGTGAGTCTTCTTGGAAAGAATTTGAAAATTTAGGCTCTTCCTATCTCTTTTAATTTCTAACTAGCTCTTACACACAGTAGCTGTTCTCTTCGTTGGTCACTGTAATTAACTAGCACTCTCCACCACCTCTGTCTGCATAGAGCACCCACAGGGCTGGAGTTCCCACTGGTGACGCTGCATGTCTGCTAGGAGTTACTGAGTCTGTTCCCAAGGCCCTTTGATAGCTGCTCTTATCAGAGTAGTTACATAATTTCATAAGAACTATATAAACTAACGAAAATTGACTGCAAAAGGATTATCTCTGAAACCTAAGTTGAATGCTATCTCAGGAGTGTTACTGAAAAATTACTGTTGAAGTAGGTGGTTAGCTATAAAAGAGTGGGAGTAATTCAGCAGAAATCTAGGAAGAGTCTACACTTAGATTGCCATACTAGCTTTTGTGCTCTTGCTTTAAGAAAAACTCTCAAAACTGGAAATTGCAGACAATAACTTAGGGATATGGTTTAATATAACATTGGTTCAGCTCTTTTTCAAGAGGCAAATGAACCTATTTGTGTGTTGTCAGAATAGAATGTCTAAGGTATATGTTCACTCTCACACATTACTTTAAATGTTTCCCTGCTTAAGCCCTAACTCACCTTTGTTGGTTCTGAAAATATGGAATAAGAGGGCTTTTATTATCTATGACTCTACTTGGAGTCCCAGGCCAGAAAGTAAGACAAGTTAAAGTCCCTTTTCTTTAGCTTTCTAAGGCAATGAATTATTTTCTGTTATATTTAAATAAAGTAGTGAGAAACGAGACAAAATTTGAGTACACAGAAATTTATCAAATGGATTTTTCATCAAAGTCCCTTTTAGATTAGATATTACCTTGGTTATCTAATTTTCAATTGAAAAAATACCCCTTCTTAGGAATGGTAAACAGAGAAGCTGATGGCCAAATTTCAGAATCATAGCCTGATCCCTGTTGCCAGTTGATTGACAATGGTAACATCCAACTAGAACTTTTCTTTGGGGAACCAAGAAATAGCCTTCTATGTTTACTAATAGAAGTACAGGTAGTTCTTGCTTTGCATGATTTTGACATCCAGGAACTCCAGTTAAGCATGATTTAGTTTAAAAAACACTAGCCTCCCAAATCATGCTAGCTGTGAGTAATCACATAAGCATTGTTGGCTCTTCAGTTCACAGGTCACTATGTAAATAACAGATATCTATCATGTTCAGTGACCAGTCACATCACTTCCTTCAAAGTCTCTTGCTGATTGGTCACTGGTCATCTGTTACTCCATTTCCATACAACAGCAAAAGTATTGTCTCTCAGTGATAAATCCACATGACAATTTACAGAAATGAATAACTAAATTAGGGAACTAGCTCACAAAGGTGAAAACACAGCAAAAATATAAAGTTGAAATGTTGAGGTAACATCCCAATTTCATTGAAGAGAAGTTATAGAAGAACTAGCTAAGCACTGGGATGTTGGCACTGAAGTTTATGTGAACTGAGTGACCCAAAGTGAGGAAGGTGGTTGTGTCTATAGTGATGAAACTCCCTAGAGTGACAGCCTGTCACTGAGCACTCCATGGTTTTGTGTGTGTGTCCAGCTTCTACATCATTGGGCAATTTATGGCTGTTTTCTGATGATATAAATCCTCTCTTGAGCAATATTTTCACTGTTGAGAAATGACCTATTGTCTCTTCTCCCTACCATCTGGTTGCAGCCATGAAAGAGCCTGGGAAATTTGACTTGGTTTATCACAACGAAAATGGAGCTGAGATAGTGGAGTATGCTGTGACACAGGAGAAGAAGGTAGGCATGATGTTCTTGTTCTCCATTCTAGACCACCACCAGTTACTGGTGGTCTGGAAGGTGACATTATTAACTTCCTAAACTTCCTGTGTTGAACACTCTAGCCCCAGGGAACTCTGGCTTGCCTACAGGGTGGCCAAACAGTGCCGAATACCGAGTTAGGGTGCCATCTTGAACCTCAGGAGCTACATAATGAGAGAATAGAAATCATTTTGTAAGCATTTGAGTAGAAAAGGATATTTTAAAAACTTTTATTGCTGTATTTGTTCAGACAAATACACATCATTGTAGAGCTTGAACAGTTTTTACAAATAAACATACAAATGTAGCCAGCTACCAGATTAAGAAATAGAACGTTAACAGTTTCCCTGAAAATCTCTGTTGTTTCTCCTTGCCACTGTTGTGCCCCAAAAGTTACAATTCTGACTTATAACAGTGATAAAGAATAACACAAAATAATTCTGTCTTTTGACTTTAAACCCTTAAGCTGCCACTTTTAGGAACTGGCCCTGGAATAACGTGTGAACTCCAAAGGCCACTCACAGGCAGATTTTTTTCTGTGGGTGGGGTTCTGCATTCTCTGGTTCAGCTGTCCTGGATATCAGCTGACCTGATCTGGGTGTGGAACCTTTGTGTACGGAGGTCCAGCTCTACGTCATACTGAGAATTCGTGCTGGGCAGGTGCTTTGAAATCTTGCGTTTGGCCAGGGTCAGCTGTCAAGGGGTTAGAGCATTATAGGCAGCCAGACTTCTGGAGCTGTTGCCAGTGACCAGCTTTTTCTATGCTAGCAGTAAGGCAAATAGAGTTTATACATAAGAAAATGCTTTCTCTTAATTTGCTTCTATTTGAAATGTTATAAATACTATTCTTTAAGTTTCAGTATTGCAAACTCACATTTTATCTAAGTATAAACTTGTAGAAATCCTAACCGACTGTTTTGCTTTTGTTTTGTCTTCAGGGTAAATTCAGGGTATACTTTTTTTTTTTTTTAAGAGGTCTGCTGCGCTATGTGGGTCACCTGCAGGACGGGAATCAAACTTGCGCTGAAGCGGCCTTGGCTTGTCTTAGCTTCACAGTGCAGCACTCCAACCTGCTGCACCGCCAAGGAAGGCCCAGATAACATTCTTAAGGATTTATTTCAAAACACTTTTTCAGAATCTGTAGAATGATTATCAGCTTTCGCCATCCCTTGTACTTCTTTATTTGAAGTATATACGGCCCATGTTTTTGTGGAAATGTGTTTTTTGAAACTGCATTGGAAAATTAAAACTTTGGAGTCCTGCCTGGTGGGACAACGAGTTAAAGCACAGCATTGCAAAGCTAGCCGCAGCCCCGTCAGCACTAGTTCTGTCCCCACCAGGGATATGACCCACATGGTGCAGCAGACCTCTCCTGTCTGGACTGCTGCTCCCCTCAGCAGTGTACTTAGTATATCTGCCAGTTCTGCTCCCACTCTGTCTCTAGTGAATCCTCTCACCACCCCTGTGCTTCTGGCCTGTACCCCAGTTCTGTATGTATAAATAAATAAAGCTTTTAAAAAAAAGGAAAATGAAAACTTTGGAGACTTTCCACCCTATGCCTTATTCAAGAAGCCTGGAGAGGAGTCTGTAATTACCTCTTTTTGACATTAGATGGCCCTCATTGCTCATCCACGTGACCAGTGAAAGCCTTTGCTGTTTTCTTGGTAAAATGGGAAATACCTACAATTTTTAGGCAGCTACAGAGCTTCATAAAGGGCGTCAGCAGTGAATTGAGCACTTTCTGGCCACATTTTTTCCCCCCATCCACAGGGCAAATGGACAGGTTTGCTTACTGAGCAAACCCTCTGAGCAAACCTGTCACCCAACCCACTCCCCATTACTCCCCATAATCCAAATCAGAGAAAGGTAGAATATGGTTTTTTTTTTTAGATTTATTTATGTATGCTCACAGAACTGGGTACAGGCCAGAGGTACAGAGGTGGTGAGAGGATTCACCAGAGACAGAGTGGGGAGCAGAACAGGCAGATTGATGAAGTACACTGCTGAGGGGAGCAGCAGGCAGGTCTGTCATGCCATGTGGGTCACCTCTGGGGCGGAGATCGAACGCAGCACTGAAGTGGTTTTGGCTCGCTTGCAGTGCTGCGCTTTAACAGATTGCACTACCAGGGAGGGCCTGAAATATGTTTAATAGAGTTTAGCTGCATTCTAGGTGAAAAAGGCTGCATTCTAAGTAAACTACTTGTACTCAGTTTTCTGGGATTCAAGTTATTCCAGGTCTTCAACTCTACTGCAGAAATGGACTGATTGGTTGATTTTTTTAACCAATATGAAGCCTCTAAATAGAATATTTTGTGTTTTTCCTTAGATTACTGTCTTTTGGAGAGATTTGATTGATCCGAGACTGATAATTGAATCTCCAAATACCAACACATCCAAGCTAGATCTTGCCTGACGGTCACCTTTCCACCTCATAGTTTGTAAATGTCTAGTGAAAGTGACTATCATCTGAACTTTTTTTTAAAAAAAAGAAAAATTGAAAGTTGTGTGCATTTACTTTCACTTTAATGCATAGAAAAAAGTCTACCTCATCATTTAAAATAACATGGGTGTGGTTTTTGTAGACTTTTTTTTTCTGTTTCATTTCTGTAACAATTTAAAACATGACATTCCCTACAGGCATTGTTATATGCCAATATGTGCAGTTTCTTCTCTTTTATTTTTCTTTGATCAAGTAGCCATCAGTAGGAGCTTATAATACCAAGTGCTGCATTCAAAAAATGCTGCGTATCTTGTCTCAGTAAGTTTTATTAAGTAACATTTTAACACATGACAGCATGTTACTTGACCCAATTTTTAATATTTAAGTTGTTCCACCAAATGTGGAATATCTTATAAATTCCAAGTATTTTATACTTGTAATTGTCAATAATTAACAAGTAGTTTGGTTTGCTGCAGGCGATGTTAATGAATCCTTTCACGTTTTGCCCAACTTTAAAACTAAGGATTCTCAGAGCCTTATGTAGAACAATGGAAATAAGACCTTGAGCCTGTGCCTCGGGAAGAATTGGTTTTCCAGTTCCAAGGTGAGAGGATTTACTCTGAGTTCAGACAGGGAATGTGTTATCTTGGGACAAAATCCTAAGCACCTGGCTAAGTACTGGAGGGAGAATCTTGAACAGAAACTTCTTTTTCTGTTATTATTCAACACAAAGCTAAAATGGCTGAATATATACTGTGAAAATTGCTTTCTTTTACAAAAGATCAGATCCTTCCTTCAGCTTTGCAAATTTTTAAATAAAGTCCTATTGAACTAAACCTTTCTTGCTGAGTCATTGTGTTTAATTGAATATTGCAAATCACTGATCTTACTATTTTTACAATAATGTGAGAGATTAAAATTTTCAGCACAAACTTTGCCTTGCCTGAAGAGTCTAGTGTTGCAAAATTTAGCCCAGCAGAATTTATTAGATCTGGGAGCTATTGGACCAATGATAACACTTTACATTTTTAATTTGCATTGATATATGTAAAAATGTGGATATATTGGTTTGTGGTAGGAAGTACTACTCCAGAAAAAGTGAGAGTAACATGAATGATGGAGTCTTAGCACTGAGGTTCTTATTTAGCACTTTTAGGGGTTGGACGACAGATTAAGATGACTAGTAAATGCCAGCAGCTACATGAAAAGATGCTTAACATCACTAGTCAGGGAAATACAATCAAAATTACAGTGAAATAGTAACTCAAACCTACTAGAACGGCTATTATCAAAAAGACAAGAAATAGTAACACCTGGCTTACATATGGAGAAAAACCAATGCCTTGTATAGTGCTGTGAGAATGTAAGTAGGTGTAGCTGCTATGGGAAACTGTACTGAGGGTCCTCAAAGGTAAAAATATGACCTTGCTAGCCCACTTCTAGGCCTTTACCTGAAGAAAGTGAAAACAGTAACTCAAAAAGAAAATGTCACTCTTATTTCATTAAAGTACTTATTTATGTGTAGTAGCCATGATATGGAAATAACCTAAGTAGCCATCCATGAATGAATGGATAAAGAAAATACAGAATATTGTATTGTATGGGAATTGTGTACCAAGAAAGAATTCTTACCCTTTGTGACAGCATAGATGGACTTTGAGGGCAGTTATGCTAAGTGTCTGAGTCATAGAAAGACAAATAGGGTGCAGTCTCTCATGTGTGGAATGCAAAACCAAACACAAACTAAACTCACAGACACAGAGTGGTTGTAGAGCCAGGGGCTGGGAGATGGCAAAACTGGGTGAAGGTACTCCAAAGGTATAAACTTTCAGTGTTAAAAAACAATCACCTATGTGTTGCGACCGGCGTCCAGCGCGGAATGAAACACGGAACTCAGGATTCTTCCTCTATCACAGTTTATTGAAGCGCTGCTTGGTTGAAGATGGTCTGAGGGTGAAGGGCCCCGAAAGGAGAAA
>NW_004567118.1:12009761-12052418 GCF_000260355.1 Condylura cristata | reverse complement strand
AAAAAAAAAAAAATCACCTATGGGAATGTAATAGGCAGCATGGTGACTGTGGCTAGTCGTTCTGCACTGCACGTTTGAATTGCTAAGAGTAAATCTTAAAAGTTCTTATCACAAGAAAAAAAATTTTATAATCATGTATGGTGATGGATATTAACTACTTATCATGATTATTTCACCACATAGACAAACAGTGTTACTGCTGTCATTTGTCAATTATATCTCAATGAAAAAAGAAAAAGTTAGTAAATATTGACTTGTGCAAAGGTGAATGATCACCTGAGGGTGTGTTTTCTTCAGATTACTATCAGTTTATGAGTTACCTTTTGCCTATCATATAATACCTGTCATACCTTTTGCATATCAAATAATCATAGTTTGACTGCTTCAGACTATCAATAGCAGTCTATAGAAAGGTCATCGTATCAGCTGAGGGTTCATGAACTGCTCTTTGAGAAATTGAAATAGAATTAGAAAAAGCATATGCCACATATAGTAAATTGTAAAATCAGAGTCACAGTTGTCAGATGTGGAAACTCAATTGTTTATTCCAGGAGGATGAGAGAAGGGGGAAAAAATGTGCTGGGCAAAAAGTACACCCTAGGGCTAAATGTGCCTGCACTCCGGGGCTGTTGGTCCAGAGCACTGTTGACAAAGAAATCAGGTACTCAGTGGCCAACTGTTACTATAGGATTATTCTGTGGGCTCAAAGCAGTAACTCATCTGCAAGTCAATAGTGGGCATTACTGACCACCTAATAGAAGAGGGAGTGTCTAGTAACCTCAGAGCAGTGTCAGTCTTCTATAGGATGTTCAGTCTGTCCCTGAAGTGGTAGGAGAGCCCCTCCCTTACATTTCTGCCTCCACCTTTATCCTTGGGAACTTGAACCTATTGGTACCTGTCTACTCCATGACTCAGTTTTGTCTATCTTGAGGACACCATTAAATTCATAAGACCTTTTCCCAGAAAATTGAATGTTCATTTTTTTGGGTTTAGATTTTTAAAAAAAAATTTTTTTTTAAAGATTTATTTATGCATACAGAACTGGGTACAGGTCAGAGGTACTGGGGTGGTGAGAGGATTCATCAAAGACGGAGTGGGGAGCAGAACAGGCAGACTGACAATGTACACTGCTAAGGGGAGCAGCAGGTGGGTCAGCAGAGGTCTGCCACATCATGTGGGTCACCTCCTTGGCCGGGGATCGAATTCATCCTGAAGTGGCTGCTGCTAGCTTCATAGTGTTGCACTTTAACCTGTTGTGCCACCAGGGAGGGCCCTATGTTTTAAAGTTTTAATAGGTTTATTAAGGTATAATTGATATACCAAAACTGCTCATATTTAATTTATTCAATTTGATAAATGTGTACATTTTGTAAAACTATCATCACAAAGTAATAAACATCCATTAGCTTCAAGTTTCCTTGTTCCCTTTGGTTTTGGTTTTGGTTTTGGTTTCCTGGTTTCTCTTTCCTGATAGGGTTTAGATAGCAGGCTGCTGGCGCAAAAGCTGAGAACAGTAACTTGAGAAGAAAAATCAGCAATAACAGTCACTGCTCTGAAGGAAGGAGTGTCCCTGTGAGTCATCATCTTTGTGAACTGCAGGAGCTGTCTACCTGGCCTGGGAGGAGTTTCAAAAGGTGACTGATAGTGAAAAAACCCCAAGCCCAGGGGCACAGGTGAGAGCAGCCCACCTGTTCTGTTACTTATCTTTAAAGATTTATTTATATGTGCACACAACAGATGAGAAGTAAGCCAGAGGAGGGGGGGCAGGGAGAATTCACCAGAGACAGTAGGGAACAGGCTGATGTACTGAAATACACTGCTGACAGAAGCAGTGGACAGGACAGGAGAGGTCTGCTAGGCCATGTGGGTCACCTCCCTGGAGGGGGGGCGGGGCGGTCCCACTCTTGGTGCAGTGGCTGAGGATAGCTTCAGAGGGCTGAAACTTAACCTCTTGTGCCCCCAGGGAGGGCCTTGTCCTGCTTTTTTTTTTTTTTAAAGATATTAATTTATTTGTGCATACAGAACTGGGGTACAGGCCAGAGGCCCAGGGGCAGCGAGAGGCTTCACCATAGACAATGGGGAGCAGAACAGGCAGATCAACGAAGTACACTGCTGAGGGGAGCAGTGGGCGTCAGGAGAGGTCTGCCACGCCATGTGGTCACCTCCGGGGCAGGCGGGAATCAAACTCATGTGGAAGCGGCTTTAACTTCTCAGTGCTGTGCTTTAACCCGCTGTGCCACCAGGGAGGGCCTGTTCTGCTTTTTAAAATAAACCAGCCACCCCTGCTCTGCCCCAGATGTCCACAAACACTCAGGAAGTTAGGGGGGTGGGGCTGTGAGGCTCATACTTTCTTATAAAACCAAGCAGTTACACTGAGGCTAAAGTTCAGCAGCATCACTGTAAATAGCAGCACGATGAAAAGACAGCTTAGTAGTTTTGGCATCACGGAGCCCTGAAAGCATCTTGAGCAACCTGTGGGAGTCCACAGAGAGCTGCTGACTTAAAGGAAAAAAAATGGGCTTTCAGGCGGAAGTGGGTCCTCACCTGAGCTGAGAGACAGGCTGAGTGTCAGACTGGGCCTTACACATCCTCAGACCTATACTGAAAAGCCAAAAAATGTAACATTCAGAAAGTTTTGGTCTACTTTTTTAGCCTCTCATCAGACTCCATCAGAGGCTAATAAAATGTGAGTTCATGAACATTCAGGAAGAAAAGTTGCAACTGAAATTTAGCAGGAGTATATATTATTCACAGTGAATTCATTTCATTTTGCAAAAGTTATACTGATTTGGTCAGAGGATATTTGTATGTTAATGCTTAAATTTCACTGCCTAAGAGTAAAATGAGTTAGTATTTATCTCTTTAAGCAGCTCAGTGGACCCTTGGGAATGTGACCACTGTGACCATCTCTCCTCATTACCATGGACTTGGGTTAATAAAGCTCTGAGCTACACCATCAAGTCTTAACTGGGACACAGGCACCTAACCTTTGGCCATTGTGAAGCACATAATGTGAAAACCAGGAGCCACAGCCGGAAGAATGAAACCCAAGCTTCATTTTATTCTGGGTCACACATCCAGAGGAAGTGAAATAACTTGTGTGGTTAGAACCTTGACGTCAGAGTTTTTGACCCAGAGCTCACAATTTAGCAGATGAAGTCTGCCGTGGTCACTTCATCTTTGACAAGTTATCCAGCCTCTAAACCTCAGTTTCCTCATGATGGCACCCAGCCATAGGAGTGAGGCAAGAATTGTATGAGATAATAATGCACGGAACACATTTAGCACAGGCCTGGCTAGTCACGACATAGTGTTTGATGAGGGATTAGTTACCACTCACGTTCCTGTTACGTGATTTACCCAAGGTCTCACTCCAATTTTTCAGTGGACCCCTGTACCCCCTTCTTTCTGATTTATTTTCTGTTACAAATATTGGCTGCCATGTTTAGGCTTTCTTTAATTATAATTTTAGGTAGGAGGAAGAAAGTCACTTCTCATCATTGATACTTTTATTCTAGAAGGTTTGGAGGTTTCTGTGACTACATCATTATCTATTAGTTTTTGTATCTTGTCCTAATTTGAGTGCCATAGCTTTTCTGCCTTGATGGTAGCCAAATAAGACATATGACACCCAGAGGTTAAGAATACAACTTAATTTTTTTTCTTTTCCTTTTTATTTCCCAGTTGACAGGAGAGAAAGTTCATTCAGAGACGAGCTGGTGAAGGATTAATGGAACATAATAAGTACAATGAAACCCCAGGAAAATACATGCGGAATATAATGGGGTGGTGGTTGGCCCCTGTCCTCTGCCAGGCCCTCCCCCGGTCACTTTGTAATGTGGCAGCAATGCCACCCCATCCCATGTGATCAATGATGAGATTTGGCAGGGTTTTATGGCCTAAAATGTAGTTATAATGTCTGATATTTTAAGAAAACAAACCCACAGAACAGTCCAAAGGTCACAGACTCACTGGTGTCACTTACGTATCTCAAGCAGCACGTTTCCTGGCACAGCCCGCAGTGTCAACAACACAACGTGCCATCCCACTTGCTCCTAAACTTACCCTCAGAGCCTGCCAAAGAATCCAAGTCCAGCTTTCAGCAGAAAGGCAGGTGGGCTAAGTGCAGACCCAGCTGCTCCAGTGGGCCTGCAGATGCCACCCCCTGGGGGTTATTAGGAACAGGGAACCCGCCACCACCCCAGAGGCCTCTGCACCAGAAGCAGCATTAATTGTCCTCTGTGACACACTGCAGCTGGAAGAGCTGAGTGAGAGCAGGACGCAGCTGGGACCTTGATTCTGCTCCTCTTCACTAGACAAATCAAACTTCCCTCTGACTAAAACTGCTCTTGTGGGCCTTTCTCCTGGACAAATGACAGAAAAAATTTAAAGTCAAAAGTTGTTTCATTGAAAAAGCTAAAATTAATAAACTATTAGGCAGATGAAACAAGAAAAAAGGAAAGAAAACACAAATTTTATCAGGAGTATAAGAGGGATGATTACTACAGACTAGTACATTCAAAGAGTAATGTGGGGACAGCAAAAATGGAGTCAAGGTCCATGGAAAATTCTGTGTACATGAAAGGTAACTAACAAAAGTGATCAGGATCAACGTTATCAGAACTCTGGAAATTAGCAGAAACCTAAAAACATAGACAGGGGCTCCCAAGGGAGGGGAGGGGGGAGGACAGAGAGAATATTGGAAGAACTAACAGGGAATAAAGTAGCACTCCAGTAAATATTTAATATTTATAGGAGGTAGTCATTGAATAATTAAGCCAAAAAGATGTGAGACAAAAACAAAAAATAACAGCAAATGGTAGCTTATGAGTCCTTAACATGAAAGGATTAAGTGCTGCAGAGATTGGTAGAATGCACTGAAAAACATGACCTACCTATAAGGCTATGGACAAGAGTTACACCTCAGATTCAAGATGATGAAATAATGAAAGTAAAGGGATGGGAAAAGTGAGCCCATGAAAAGTAACCAAGTAACAAGAGAGACTGTATTATTTTTTTTTAAAGATTCATTTATTTATGCATACAGAACTAAGGTACAGGCCAGCAGTGCAGGGGCAGTGAGAGGCATCACCAGAGACAGAGCAGGGAGCAGAACAGGCAGATCGACGAAGTACACTGCTGAGGGGAGCAGCGGACAGGTCAGGAGAGGTCTGCCATGACATGTGGTCACCTCCAGGTCAGGCAGTGATCAACTCATGAGGAAGTGGCTTTAGCTTCTGAGTACTGTGCTTTAACCCGCTGCACCACCAAAGAGAGACTATGTTCTTCTTTTTTTTAATCGTATGTGGTCTGTATTTTTTTTTCTTTTACATTATTTAGTGCCTTTTTTCATCTCAGTTGTAATCCCTGTGGGCTTGAGACTATATTCTTTTTCTTTTTTAAGATTTATTTATTTATGCATACAGAACTGGGTTACAGGCCAGAGACCAGGGGCAGTGAGAGGATTCACCAGAGACAGAGCAGCCGACTGACGAAGCAGAACAGGCCGACTGACGAAGTACACTGTTGAGGGGAGCAGCGGGTGGGCCAGGAGAGGTCTGCTGGGCCATGTGGGTCAGCTCCCTGGCCAGGGATGGAACTCCTGCTAAAGAAGCTGTGGCATACACTTTACTCAGTTGCATCACCAAAGAGAGGTTGTATTCTTATAGTGAAGCAAGTCTCCATTCATAATAAAACAAGTCTCAATACATTTTCAAAGATTGAAACAGTACAAAATATTGTACCTGCAAAAGAAGGAATCTAGCACAGTAGATCTGAGTAAATATTTACCACATGGAATTTGATAAAGTCATCTTCATCACACAACCAGCCCTTCTAATCTGTTTATTCCACCTGGAAAGAGAATTCTACACATATTTGGCATGAATCTACACATATTTGGTGAACCAGGCCACCTCACCTACCAGCCTTTGGTCAGTGGGGACTGCTCTGTTCGCTCCCTTGGGAGGTAGCACTTTTGAGAAGGAGATAACTTGGCTTCTGGAATCAGAATCTGAATGCCATTTTTCATCATTTTAGGAAAGTATAGTTTTCTCTAAGCCTCAGTTTCTCATCTGTAACTTGAGATTACATACTTTCCTGTAGGGTTTATTGCGAAAGTTAACTGAGATACTATGTATAAAGGGTAATTTCCTACCTTTTCCATCTCTCTTTCTCCTTCTTCCCCAAACAACAAGGCAATAGGAATCAGTGGGGCAAAGGCCTGAGGAAATAGAAAGGCAGAACTAGGAAATACAATGATGGGTAAAAGCAGCTTGGAGCTAGAAACCCAGTTCTGTTTTGCACAAACTGTGTGACTTATCTGTAAAATGGATAAAATGACTTCTGTCTTGATTTCATTTTTTATTTTTAAAGATTTATTCACTTATGTGTATGATTCACCAGAGATAGAGTGGGGAGCAGAACAGGCAGATCAACTGAAATACACTGCTGAGGGGAGCAGGTAAGACAGGAGAGGTCTGCTGAGCCAAGTGGGTCAGCTCCCTGGCTGGGGATGGAACTCATGCTGCAGTGGCTGCATAGAGCTTCACAGTCCTGCACAGTACTGTACTTTAACCATGTGGTAATAGAGCTTCACAGTACTGCACCACAAGGGAGGGCCCTGCCTGGGGGTTTTATAAGAATTGTAAGACATGACATTGTGACACTGTAGGTGCCCCATAAATGGAACCACTCATCACTGTTAGCAGTTTTCCCTGTCCTCATTGTCACTGCCCACTCTGTCCCCAATGCAAACTCCACCTAATTCCTCCCAAACACCATCTTTCTCTTTGCCACCCCCCTCCATGCCTTCTTTTGAATATTTTTCCCCTTCTGGAAACACACTTTTCCTGGGGGGTGGGGGGAAGGGAGTGTGTATATGTGAGTTGCATGCATGCACACATGCTAAAAAAAATGGAATTTAAATTAACTTAAATATATTTTAGAAAAACGTTTGTTTCAAATTTATGTGTTCTTACATATGGATGTGGGTGTATTCACGTATATGAGAGAAAGAAAACCTTTATGAAGCTGGACTGTTTCGAAACCCCAGGAAAGTAGGAATGACTATAAAAAGAAGAAAGCACGAAACACCAGTGACATGGAAAGAAATCACCACGTTAAGCCTGAGTGGTGCGACTGGGCACCAACTTCAGGGACCGCATGTCCGTATGTCCCAGCACAGGACCAGGGAAGAGGAAGGAAGGGTTGGAAAAAGAAGTGAGGTGGGTGGGTAAAGGCAGGGGTGTAACTGTCCCTGCAGGTACTTTTTTTTTTTTTTTAAAGATTTATTTATTCATACAGAACTGGAGTACACGCCAGAGGTGCAGGGGTGGTGAGAGGGTTCACCAGAGACAGAGTGGGGAGCAGATCAGGCAGACAGACGAAGTACACTGCTGAGGGGCGCAGCGGGAGAGACAGGTGAGGTCTGCCGCGCCATGTGGGTCAGCTCTAGAGCCGGGATCGAACTCGCACTGAAGCGGCTGCAGCCAGCTTGCGGTGCTGCGCCCTAACCCTTTGGGCCACCAGGGGTGGCCCGCCCCGCCCCGCCGGGTGTCCGGTCCGGTCCCCGCCCCCCTCACGTGACTTCCTGAAGGGACCTCCCTTCCCCGCGTTCGGTTTCGTTTCCTAGGCGGTGTCAGCGATCGCTCAGTGCAGTTTTTTAAAGGTCCAGTTACTTTTTTAAAGACCAGGCTGACTCGCGGGGCGGGAGCTGTCGGGGGGCGGGAGAAGTGGGGTGGGATGGGACTTCTCGGGTCTGGGTGAGTTCTGCAAGAAAGGGACTTGCTACCAGAGAGAGCGTTGGTGGCGAAACGGGGCTTGCTTCTGCTTTCGACTCTCGGGACCTACTGTGCGCCACCCGACGCGACACTTTCCTCATCAGCAAAATGGCTGTAAGAACCCTCTGGGGGTCATGAGGCCATGAGCGTCCCCCTGAAACCTCGAACCCACCGCCCGTCAGTCAGAAGCCGTCGGGGGTCTGCGCGTGGTTCCCTTTCCTGCCGCGGAGCGCCTGCTCGCGACGGGAGGGGCAGCGGTGGCGGCTCAGCTCAGGCCCCCAGCCCCTTCCCGCGCGCCCGCCCCGCCCCGCCCCGCCGGGTGTCCGGTCCGGTCCCCGCCCCTCACGTGACTTCCTGAAGGGACCTCCCCTCCCCGCGTTCGGTTTCGTTTCCTAGGCGGTGTCGGCGATCGCTCAGTGCAGGCAGGTACGTCTCCCGTGCACAGGTCCGGAGCCCCCAGGAGCGCCATGGCGGAGCTGTTCACCCTCGCCGAGGAACTGTCGTGCTCCATCTGTCTGGAGTCCTTCAAGGAGCCGGTCACCACCCCGTGCGGGCACAACTTCTGCCGGGCGTGCCTGGATGAGACATGGACCGTTGCGGGCGCGCCTTACCTGTGCCCGCAGTGTCGTACCGCCTTCCACACGCGCCCGCAGCTGCTCAAGAACACCGTGCTGTGCGCGATCGTGGAGCAGTTCCTGCAAGCCGAGGTGGCCCAGGAGGCGCTCCCCGACGGCTGGAGCCCGCCCGCGCGCACCCAGACCCCCAGCGTGGCCGGCCAGGTGGCCTGCGACCACTGCATGACCGCCACCGCCGTCAAGACCTGCCTCGTGTGCATGGCCTCCTTCTGCCAGGAGCACCTGAAGCCGCACCTCGACAGCCCCGCCTTCCGGGACCACCCGCTGCAGCCGCCGGTCTGCGACCTGATGCGCCGAAAGTGCCCCCAGCATAACCGCTTGCGGGAGTTCTTCTGCTCTGAGCACTGCGAGTGCATCTGTCACGTCTGTCTGGTGGAACACAAGACCTGCTCGCCTGTGTCCCTGAGCCAGGCCACGGCCGAGATGGAGGTAGTGTGGCATGCCCACCTGCGAGGTGGGCATGCCTGCCAGTGCTGAGTCACGTAGTGCTGGGTGGGTGTGGTCCTTGTTGGGCCTGCGTTCGGGGCCGGGGCAGACAGAAGGGACAGGGTGACATGCCAGTGACCCAGATGGGTGGCATACAGTGTCATCTGCCATCCAAGGTCTACACTCCCTTCCGCCTCCCCCCTTACCATGTTACAGGGGTGACCACTGAAGACACCGGTGGGGTTCAGGGGTGACCACTGAAGACACAGGTGGGGTTCCTTGCCTTAAACCTGGTACTGCCTGATGTGGCTCAGTGATGGCTCTGAACACCAAGGATGAGCACAGGATAATCCCTGTGAAACCCTGTCAGCATCCATGTGGTGCATCTGATTAGTTGCACTTTACCTTTGAGACATGGAGGTGCAGAAAAGTTAATTCAGCCTTGCGCGGGTGCAGTAAGTGACCAGGTGGGCATGGGGACCCTGCTGGTTGACTACACTGTTAACCCGCCTCACATCCAGGTCTAAAGAGTCCAGAGCATGTGTCACTCCTGGAGGCTTGAAGTCATGTGTGGAACTGCCTCTGACGAGCTGGATAATTATGTCCGGCAGGGTCACTAGGCGCAGGAGAGTCGCCAGAGTCCCTGGAATTCCTGGAAAGGGCCCATAGGGACGTTGGGTGCTCTTATACGCCCCCGCCCCATAGCCTCTCTCCTGGCTGTGTGATTTGGCCCCTGTGCCTGACCCCTCATCAGGAAATGGAGGGTCAGTAAAAGGAGGCCCCTTGGTGATATTCCAGGCCTACTGTTTTAAGTTTGGGGGAATCACAATTTCCCCCTGTGGAATCAAAGGCAGAAACTGAAGTGGTGTAATCAAACCACCTATAGTTACATCAGTCTCGGCTCCAGAGTGTGGCCTGGTTTCCTTTGTTCCTTATTATCAGGGACAACAGGATTGCCCTCCTGTTGTCAAGAGAGGCTCTGAGGCTTGGGAGGTTAGCACCAGGACTGGGGTGCAGGCCTTTCTGCCACTGGGCATCAGCCCTGCCCTGGTCTGGGCTGCTTTAGAGCCGAGCTGGGTTCCTCTGGACTTAACCCCTGAATCTCAGAAACTGGACTTCCAGACAAGGCCCGAGAGTAGACCACAGGTACGGCCATCTCAGGCCCAGTTACCTGGCTCTCTCCACCTGTCACCTGGAACACACCTTGTCTTTGGAAACAGAAGTCCTGCTCTACCCCATATCACCTGTGTGGTGTAGGGCAAGTCACTGCAATTTTCTGAGCCTCAGCTTCCTCATTTATAAAATGAGACTGATAACATTCTCATCCTACTTCCAAGGGTGCTGGAAGGCTCTCAAGAGATAAGCTGGGCTTAGTGCCTTGTGGGCAGGCCCCAGAGAGGCTGATTGACAGACTCCCATCAGAGCTGGATGTTGAGGCCTGGGTTTGAATTCTGGCTCTGCTTCCTAGCTAGGGATTTATA
Source organism: Condylura cristata (assembly GCF_000260355.1). Taxonomy (NCBI): domain Eukaryota; kingdom Metazoa; phylum Chordata; class Mammalia; order Eulipotyphla; family Talpidae; genus Condylura; species Condylura cristata. Next base: position 12,042,095 of record NW_004567118.1, on the reverse strand, counting down.
AAGCAGGGTAATACCTATCTCAGACAGTTCTCATGAAAATTAAATAAGGCATGCTATAAATAGCATTTTGCCATGAACATTACATGTTTCTGTTGCTTGAGTCTAGGGTAGAGGAGAGCTGGGGGGAGGAGCTGTAGGCCCCCAGTTTTTGCCTCAGGGTATTGAGCTTGCAGGGCCTGTGCAGCTGGCTGCTGTCTAAAGGCCCTAAGGGCCCTTCTCAGGGTTACCTGAAGACACAGGTTTTGCCACCACCAGAGCCTAGAGCTGGAACCCACACCCCGTTTATTTGTGCGTCTCCCCGCCGCCCCACATCACTAACATTAATCCTGTCATAGGCCTTCCCTTGCTGAGTCCTTTCACAAATCTTTTCCAGCCTTGCTGCTGCCCATGGCTGGTGGCGGCCATCCCTGGCTGAGAAGTGCCACTCCCATGTGGAGGACTCAAGCCCCCAATCTGTAAAGGGATCCTCAGGAATTAAAGTTCTCTATGCTTCATTCAGGGGCTGTCAAAGGCATGGGGGCCACTCTCCCCTGAAGCCGTGTGGGCCCCTCTCTGCCATCGGGAGACTGTCACATACATAGATTCAATGAAGATTACACATTTTCAAACTAGAGTTTTCAGAGGTGCAGTCACGGAGGTGAAACAGTTGGCATTCTGAGGTCTGTTCCAGTTTCAAGGCCTCGAGGCAGGAGGCGGCCTCTCGCCCTGGGCCCACAGTTTATCTGCACCAGTGTTAAAGGCCAGGTCAAAGGGCATTGTTACAGAGGTCAGTTTGTAAATGGTCAGTGACTTGGGCTTTTGAGGTTGAGTTAGGGTGACCTTGGTTCAGCTTCCAGCCTGTACATGTCCCTGAATGTTCGTGTCCAGATTCAAGGTCAGGTTTTGCCTTGAATATCTTCAGTGGAGTGGGAGAGGCAGGAAAGTGAAAGGGAGGCCAGAGTAAGTTGAGTCAGCTAGTTAGGGGAAGTAAATGTTGGTTTTGTTTTTTTGTTTTGTATTAATTTCTAGTGTTCTCAGTTTGGGCAGCAGTCTAACTTATAACACCAGGATCTTCTCACAGCAGTTCTAGGGATGTGACCTGGTATAAGTCTTCTGAACGGGTCTGTGCCTCACTGCCCTTACCTTACGGGGCAGGTAATCACCTTACGCGGCAGGTAATTTCTCCCGTGGGGTTGTCCTCAGTGTAAGTAAATGAGCACATGTGAAACACTAGAACAATGCCTGGCTTATTGTAATAATAAATAGAAGGTGCTATCATCATGGTGGTTATTGTTCTTGCCCCTTCTGTGCCCCAGCATCTCCCCAGAACTGGGGGGTAGGAGTCTGATGTTGATTATGGAAGTTTATAGAAATGCTGTGAGTCCTTGGCTAATGCTGGAGGTGGCTAAGGGGTAGTAGTTCTGAATGAACTTAATTCAGTTCAGTTCTGTTTCAGGAAACTAGCAGGCTCCTCTACAGCTGCTCTCTGGGGTGGAGCCCCGATCCCTGACTTAGGCCTAATCAAGTGAAACTTGGACTTTGGTTTTGTGTGTCTTCCTGAAGCTGACAACTCCCCCAGCTGTATCTTGGAGCCCAGGCGAGGCTGGGATGACAGCCCCACAGGCCAGACTTAGCTCTCTGGGCTTCCTTTCCCAGATCTTGGTCTGTTTGTTAGCTTTCCATTTTCTTTTTTTTTTTTTTTTTAAGATTTATTTATTTATGCATACAGAATTGGGGTACAGGCCAGAGGTGCAGGGGCAGTGAGAGGATTCACCAGAGATAGAGTGGGGAGCCGAACAGGCAGATCAAGGGAAGTGCACTGCTGAGGGGAGCAGGGGGAGTGTCAGGAGAGGTCTGCTGTATCACATGAGTCAGCTCCCTGGCCAGGGATGTAACTCACGAACTCACACAGAAGCAGGTGACTAGCTTCAAGGTGCTGCGCTTTAACCCCTTGTGCCACCAGGGAGGGCCTCCATTGTCTTTTAGCAGACTTCCTTCCCAGTATTCTGTCTGCTTATCTGATTGTTACCAGTGGGAGAGATGGATCTGATGTCGTCTTTTGGAGTTCGGGGTCCTTGGGTTCACTCTGGGAAAGGTTTCACCAGAGCTCCCCTTTCAAGGCACACGGCGAGATTCTCCATGAGGCAGAGATTCCATTATATTTAAAGAGTAAGTTTATTAGGAAGAGACAGAAGAGAAAAGACACTTGCATAGGCACAAGCCGGCAGGAAAAGCTGCCCCAGAAGGGACAGGTTTGCAGGGAGAGAGACCTGCATGGTTGCAGGCAAGTGGTGTTAGGAGAGCGGTGTGTGCTGGGGGAGGTCGGTGCGGAGAGTTCCTGGGCATGGCACAGGTCACTGGCAGGCAGGAGGCTGCTGCCCTGCAGAGGGAGAGCACGGTGGAAAGAAGCACCTGCATAGGCACAGGTGGGCAGAGGTCTGCTGTCCAGTGCTGGTGGAGAGACTGCCCTGATATAGACAGCCTCTCCCTGGGAGGGGCGCACTCTCTGAGAGCCTAGGTTGTTGACTTTGAATAGAATCTGAAAGAGATTCCTGATGAGCTTCATCTTCATGTCCTTAACTTCCACCTTTTGGATTTGAGCTTCAGACACAGCTCCCAACAGTCTGTTATCAGCTGGAACCTCCTGCAGATATTCAAGCATCCTGGAGCATCCCGGACACCAGGTTTTGACCTTGATGTTATGGCTGTGTCAGTCAGTTGCTGGCTGGCCCCTTCTCCCCACCCCCTTTGTGTGACTCTCTTGTGATGCCTCCCCTGCATTCCTTCCTCCATCAGATCCATGACCTCATCTATTACTGAAGCAGCTGTCTCCGTGTGAGCTGAGCTGCCTTGCTGTTCTTCCATCAGTTTTATCATCTCTTTCTCTTTTTTAAAGATTTATTTATTTATGCATACAAGAACTGGGATACAGAGATGTGGGGCAGTGGAGTAAGAGGATTCACCAGTGACCGAGTGGGGAGAGAGAGAGTGGGGAGCAGAACAGGCAGATCCACTGAAATACACTGCTGAGGGGAGCAGCGGGCGAGACAGGAGAAGTCTGCTGGGCCATGTGGGTCAGCTCCCTGCCTGGGGATGGAACTCTTGCTGCAGTGGCTGCAGATGCACTTTAACCCTTTGCACCACCAGGGAGGCTCCGGCTGACATTAGTTTGACCTTACTAAGAACCAGTCATTGTGTTGAGGGCTTATGTGACTTCAGTTAGTTCTGCTAACCCCGTGAGGTAGGAACACTTGTATCTAAGGAAACGGCTGAGAGAGACACCTGGGCGATTGGCAGGACTGAGCCCTGATCGCTCTGCCTCCAAACCCTGTGCTCCTCATTTCTTCACTGCACTACACCCCGTCACCGGACCAGGGAGAGGATCTGGGTCTCTCAGTCCAATCCCACTTTCAAATGACACGAGTGGACAAACTGAGAGGGAACCAGCCACTCTCTACTGCCCACTGCTGGGAACTGGGGGAATGGATCCAGGGTCCTGCTCCCAGGCCCTGGAAAGGGCCCTTGAGACCTGCTGCTCAAGACTGAAAAGTGGGCCCCAGAGACACCTACGAGGGCAGGCAAGGAGTCAGCGCTTATTAAGCAATGAAAGATCAAGGAAGGGGCGCTCTGGGGAGACCTCCCTGGACATGAGCGATTCTGAGCTGCCAGGGCTTGGGGTCTACATAGGTTTTAGCACTGAGGCTTGAGAAGAAAGGAATTAAACCTATTGGCTGAGAAGGCAAGCAGAGTAGACTTGGATAAAGGCCATTTGTCTACCCCAGTGACCCATTTCTCATGCTAATTGCGAGCACCAATCAGCAGCAGCCCTGTCACCCGGGCTCAGGCACAGCCCCAGGGTGTCTCATCGAGACTGGTGCCTGTAGCACCAGTATGACCCAGTCTGGCCTCAAGATCTGTGACTCCCTTCTTCCATAGACTAACTTGATAAACTCTAAAGAGATAACTCAGGAATGCATGGGCTGGGGAACAACTAGTAAATACAGGGAAAACCCCCCAAACATTATGGGCCAAGGAAATTTATGGCAGCAGATGTCTGGCCCTAGATTTTTTTAACCTCTTATTTACTAACAAAGTTCTGTCTTTGAGTCCTTCCTTGTTTTTGTCCTGTGACTCTTTCTTTGTTGCCCCCCCGCCCCCCTCTCCAGCCCCCACAAAACGATGAGCAGAGGCAGTTAGTACGGACTGTTTCAAAAGCTATTAGCAGCACCCATATACAGAAAATAGAGAACAAAACAAAGGAACAGGGCCCTTCCTGGTGGCATAAGGGGTTAAAGTGAAGCACTGTGATGCTATCCGCAGCTACTGCAGCACGAGTTCGATCCTTGTCCAGGGAGCTGACCCACATGGCCCAACAGACCTCTCCTGTCTCCGTGCGACTCCCCTCAGCAGTGTATTTCAGTGGATCTGCCTGTTCTGATCCCCACTCTGTCTCTGGTGAATTCTATTTCGCCCTCCAGCCTCCCCCCCCACACTTTTGGTCTGCACCCCAGCTTTTGCATGCATAAATAAATTTTTAACAAAATAATGTGGAGGCCCTCCCTGGTGGCGCAGCGGGTTAAAGCACAGCACTAAGAAGCTTAAGCCACTTCCACATGAGTTTGATTCCCGCCTGCCCCGGAGGTGACCACATGGCGCGGCAGACCTCTCCTGACCCGCCCGCTGCTCCCCTCAGCAGTGTACTTCCTCGATCTGCCTATTCTGCTCCCCACTCTGTCTCTGGTGAATCCTCTCACCACCCCACACGTCTGGCCTGTACCCTAGTTCTGTATGAATAAATAAATACTTTTAAAAAAAAATGTGGAAAGCAAAACAAAACAAGCCAAAAAGTCCAGAAAAAGCTACAAGCAGGCAATATTTGGGTGATGGAAATATCTGTGGGGTTGGTTCAGGGGTGCTCCCTTGTATTGGGTGCTGGTGAGGGCGGGACTGGATTGTTTCTCACCCTGGATTGTTTCCTCCACAGGCCAAGATGAAGCAAAAGCTGACCGTCATATACGGCCAGATCAACGGCGCAGCCAAGGCCTTGGAGGACGTGAGAGCCAAGCAGCAGAGTGTGCGGGTAAGGGGCTCCTGGCAGGGTGGGCTCAGCCCTGCCCGCGCCAGGCTCATGTCGGTCCACCCATAGTGGCAGAGTTAAGCGTCACCCTTGCTGGTTCTGGTACTGCAGCATCAGCTACGGCTGATGAGGTGAGATCTGGGTTAGAATACCAGCTGTTACAGGCTGGTTTGTGATGTTCTGATCACGTTGGCAGATCTCTGGGTCTTCCTTTTTCTATCCACAGGATGGGATAACAACTTTCTGAAGTTGACTGTGAAGCTTAAATGAAAGGTTGCACATAAAAGTACCTGGATTGGTTAGGTAACAGATTACACTGCTGTAACAAACTCACGCCCAGAATTCAGAGACTTAACTAACTCGGATAAAAACAGATTACATGATAGATCTTCATTTTGCTCCCTGTGCAAACCCAGGCACAAACAACCCAGGCGAGGGGGGTGGTTCTGTTCCACACGATCATTCAGGGATTCAGTATCTTTCCATTGCAACAATTCTTGCTGCTTCCTGTGGCGTTTGCCTCATCTCTTTGGTTGAAGTGAGGTCAGCATTACAACTTTGTTCTAGACTGTGAAAGGGGAACAGGGAGAATGTTGTCCATCACTTCTGCTTAATGCTGCTTTGGGAGCAGCTCAATCACATGACCAAATGTAGCGTCAGGGGAGGCTGGGAAATGTGGCTAGGCAGACATTTGTCCATCTGAGGCTCTGGAGCATTCTCTTAGTGAAAGGAACATGCACACTGAAGCAGTCGGTGGATAGAGAGTTCCCTGTACGCTGTCTCTGTTGTGTATCTTTGTGTGCCAGCATATGTTTGATTCTGAGCTATTGAGGTTATCCCAAGGTATAAAGTGAAACTGCACTGCACCTTCAAGAAGAGGGTTGGCCAGTGGGAACACAGTGTGGGCAGCAAGCTCGAGACTCATGAGTGCATCAGGGCAGGTGGTGGAAGCCTGTCTGTGAATGCTGATAAATTTGAGTAATACCTGAAGTTAATTTTATTGTTTGAAATGAACCTTCATAAATCATTTTATTTAACTCAATACATCCAAAGTTCTATCACTCCCACATGTAGTCGTTAATAATATTTCATTAATATTAAAATATTCACGAGCTATATTATAATTGTTTTGTACATTTATAATTTAACTTTTGTTTGTATTAAATTTTTTTTTAAAGATTTATTTATTTGTGCATACAGAACTGGGGTACAGGCCAGAGGCTCAGGGGCGGTGAGAGGCTTCACCAGAGACAGAGTGGGGAGCAGAACAGGCAGATCGACGAAGTCCACTGCTGAGGGGAGCAGCGGGCGGGTCAGGAGAGGTCTGCTGCGCCATGTGGGCCAGCTCATCTAACCCGTGCTGCAGTGTCTGTGGACAGCTTCAGAGTGCTGTGCTTTAACCTGTCACACCACCAGAGGGCCCATTTTTTCAGACTCTTAATGATATTTCTACACCATTTGTAGTGAGGCAACCAGGTGCAGGGCAGGCCAGGTAGCTGGGGGGCCTCCTAGCCCCTCACAAATCTTCATTCTTTCTGGCTTCTCTGGCATCCTCTTCTGGTCTCCCCACTGGTTTCTGTTGCACTCTGCTGCACAGTCCTCTGCTGCTGCCCTCTGGCCACTGCCCTGTGCCAGCCTCTCGGCTCAGGTATGCCCACGCATAGTGCCCAGGCCATGCTCAAGGTGCCGCCATCAGGCACGTGTGCAAGACCACAGGTGTGGATCACTGATGCTAATGGCGGGGAGGACAGGCGGAACCGGATAACTTCATTTACCCCACACTGCTTCTTATACTTCCCCCTAAAAATTTGGCCCATGCACTGCTTTCCAGACTGAAAATTAAAATATCACCAATGCGATGAAGTCCCCACTGGGCCTCTCCCTTTTAGAGCCTCCTTCCTCTCTGTTAGAAGTAACCACTATCCTGACATTTTCTTAAAGATTTATTACCCATACAAGAACTGGGGTGTAGGCCAGAGGTGCAGGGTTGGGGGTGTTGGTGGTGAGAGGATTCATCAGAGACAAAGTGGGGAACAGAACAGGCTGACTGACTGAAATACACTGCTGAGGGGAGCAGCAGGCGAGACAGGAGAGGCCTGCCGCACCATGTGGGTCACCTCCCTGGCTGGGGATCGAACTTGTGCTGCAGTGGCTGCGGGTTGCTTCACAATGTGGTACTGTAACCTGTTGCACCACCAAGGAGGGCCCACTCTCCTGAACTTATTCACCCTTTCTCATGTGTTTCTTTTTACTTTTACAATGCATGTATCCATTCTTTTGCAAGAGATACTACCCGCTGTTTATTGCTAAACTTTATGTAGCAGCATCAGGCTGATGCCTTCGCCACAGGCGACCTTCCCTCGTGAATACTTATCCATGCATCATTGCATTCCTTAGCTTCCAGCTTTGGATAATTTGCAGCCTCTGTATACCATCTTCTGCTAATAGATGTGCAGGTTGTTCCCAGTTTTTGTTATTTCAAATGCTGCTGCTTCTGAGCGTCTTCACAAGTGTCTCTGGGGCAGGTATCTGAGAACCTTTCTAGAATTTATTCCTTGGGTTGATTTGCTGGGTCATTGAGTCTGAGCATCTTCAGAGCCACTAGATACCAAGTCGCACACACTTGCCAATTTGTGACTCCCGTGAAACACAAATCAGAGAGCCTCTTACCTCATGTCCCCAGCACCCACATGCTTTTCTGCCAGCCTGAAACATGCCCCCTTCTCCTGGCCTGCTTAGGACTCTGCACAGAAGAAGGTGGAGAAAATTAGCCAAGAACACCTGGAAATGAAGGCTGTCATTGATGCCTCAGAGGCCAACTTGACACGAAAGATCAAAGAGGAGGAGAAGCGGGTCACTGTCAAGTTTGAGAGCATCTACCAGATCCTGCTCAAGAAGAAGAGCGAGATCCAGAACCTCAAGGAGGAGATTGAACTTGCTCTGGCTAAGGGGGACGAGCTTGAGTTTCTGGAGGTGGGTCTGGCGGATGTCATCAAAGAGTTTCTGCCTCCTGTTACTGTGTCCGTTATGGGTGCCCTGGGACCCTCAAGGAGTGGGGCCGTCAGCATCCCTAAGACACCCAGTATTCTTACTCTGGGCTGCACGACCATGTCTACACTCAGGCTTATCACACACACTCATCTCATGATGCCTGTGGCTCCGACATCAGGGTGTGACTTTGGGGGGCCCCTGGCCCCGGCTGCAGTCTGCGTGTCGGCTGAGCTGCTTTCCTTTTGGAGCTTGGGATTGTTTTCCAAGCTCCTGTGGTTGTGGGCAGAATTCAGTGTCTTGTGGTCCAAGAACTGGGTCCCTGCTCTCTTTCCGGCTGTGAACTGAGTCTTGCCTCACAACCTAACCGCTTTCTTCTTCAAAGCCACTGGAAACATTCCCCTCTAGGTAGGTCCAGTTCCGCTTTTAAGGACGTTTGCCTGATTCGGCTAGGCCCACTGAGGGTAATCACTTTTTTTTTTTTGATTGACTCTAAACAAACAGACTTGGGGTCTCAATTCCTTCAGCTTTGCCATGTGATATAACCTAGTCACAGGTGTGATATATTCACCACCACCTTGCCTGTATTCAGGGGGAAGTGAGTAGATGGGGTGCGTACCCTGGTCAGGGGAAGGTCTTGGGGGGTCATCTTAGAGAGTCCCTGTTGCATGTGCATGTCCCTCCTTCCCTCCCCCCTCCCTCCCCCGCTCAGGCCCTGGAGGCATCTTTCAACTGCCCGGACTCCCCTCTGCCCTTCTACGTATCCTGTTCCTTAGGCAGGCCCACGTGATGCCTGGGTGACCAGCAGCCTGGTTTCTTGCCACCACCGCCCCAGCCCATGGTTCGGACACTCAGGCCCTGGTTGGGGAAGCCACGGCCACCCTTCTCCACCAAGAGAACCGTGTTGTTTCTGCCAGGCAGCTCATTGCCCCGTTTTCCGTGGAAATAACGTGGCTGTTATTCTGCCATTGCTGGTGTCCAGCACGTTGCCCACGACGGCTGCAGCCCCAACCATGCTGTTTCAGATGTGCTTGTTTTCCCGTGTGGAGGCTGCCAGTTCCTTTCAGGCGGGGCCTATCCCTTATTTTACTGCCCTTCTTCTTCCCGGCGCCTGTAGCCCAAAGCATCACGCCAGGCATGTAGCAAGTGGCATGTGGCTCCAAGGGGCCCGTCGTTTGGGTGGCTGCCACCGGCCCTCAGAGGCCCACATTCCGGCTGCAGGCCGTGGGGAAGGTGCCGCAGGGCCAGGAGCACCAGCTGCTCACCCACGCTCAGGCGGGATGGAGTTGGTTTCGTCTGGCACGCTCACTCCTGACTGTTCATCCCCGGAGGCAGTGCTGTCCTTCTTCAGAGCATGTGTTCAGAGCCAGTGCTCAAGGGATGGAGATGGTTGAGTGCGCTGTGCTTTTTCAGCCACAGCTGGAGGGCTAGAAAAGCACCCCAGAGGGGACTGAGAGACTGGACAATTTTGTCCCTATCTTTGATTGGCAGAGTTCTGGGCCCTTGTCATTTCTAGACTTGAGTTTCCCATCTGTAAGGGGTGGGAGGGTGGTTCTCTCGGGGAGTGGGGGGGTGGGGAGGGGGCCCTTGGAGCACCAGAGTGGCACTTAACCCTGTGACCGCTGACCTGTACTCTGACATGGCTGATTGCACAGAGCACCCAGGGGCTCAGGGAAGCAGCCCTCTGGCTGCAGTGGCTCTTGCTTCACAGGCACTGCCTGCACTAATCCCTGACTTGTTTTAGAAAGCAGCAAAACTGCAGGGAGTCACCACGAAGCCTGTCTACATCCCCAAGGTGGAGCTAAATCACGAGCTGATAAAGGTCATCTGCCAGGATGCTTCAGACCTTAAAAACCAGCTGAAGCAGTGTTCAAAGCAGTGCCAGGGCAAGCCCAAGGAACCCACCGGCTCAGGTAACTACCAGCAATCTCCACTGTCCCTCTGGGGAACCTTATATGGAAGTGTCCCCTCCTTTGGGGTAGGAGAGAGGACACCCCTGGACTTGGGAAGGGGCAGGGGCTGGAGGGGAGGTCCTGAAACAACTGCCTCCATCGGGAGGCAGTGGCCAGTCTGCTTCCTGGACTGGTACTGTCCTTCCTGCAATACTTTGGAGGCTTTAGGTTACGATGGGGATTTCTGAGTGGGCTCTTTCTGTCTGTGATCTTGGGGCTGACCCAGAGGGAGCTGAATGAATGCTGGGTTGTCATTGTATTTAAGGGGGATGATTAGTTTGGGAAATTATTTTTAAGATTTTTAAAGATTTATTTATTTATGCCTATGAGAGCTGGGTGCAGACCGAAGGTGCCAGGAAATTTACCAGAGACAGGGTGGGGAGTAGAACAGACAGATCTCGTGAAATCCACTGCTGAGGGGAGCAGTGGACTGGCCAGGAGAGGTCTGCAGCGCCATGTGGGTCAGCACCCTGGCCACAGATTGAGCTCTTGCTGCAGTGGCTGCAGAGAGCTCTGTAGTGCTGAGACTTAACCCTTTGCTTCATCAGGGAGGCCCCACTTTGGGGAATTCTTGCCCCACTTTACTTCCCTCTAATTTGATCCATCAGTAGTCCACTTGACATGATTCTACTGCTTTCTGTTGTCATTATCTGGGGCAGCTTCCTTAACAGTCCCTCTGCATCTTCTCCCACAGCAGACAGAGGATGCTCGGGATGCAAAGCTGGGCTCCTAGCACCTTTGTCTCTTCTCTGCTCCCAGGGGATGCCCGTTGCTTTTGGATCACAGACCACAGTTTTGACCCTGGCCTGCAAGGTCAGGCTTTGATTATCCTAAGATGCCCCTCCTTCCGTGCATTGCTGTGTTCAGTCTCCTATGCTAAGCTTCCTGTCTCAGGGCTTTTGTAGATGCTCTTCTTGCTGAAGGCTTCGACTTCACCAGGCAGTCGATTCCTCCTACTTTTCACTCAGTTGAAACATTAAACTTCTCAGCAAGTCTCCCCTGTTACCAGCCCATTCCTCACACTTGGGTCCTTATCATCGCTTTGCACATCTGTTATTTTACTCTTTGCTATTCACACCAGGTTGTAATTTCTGGGAGGTCTGTGTTTTCACCCAGCACGGTGCCCAGCACAGTACCTGACACACACGGATCTTTGCTGTGTGATGCAGGGGCTGGGCTTGAGTTTCAGCTTAGCAAGCTGATCCTTGAGAAGGGTCTCTGATACAGGTGTGGCTTGGATCAGGTAGAGGGCCAAGCTGTCAGTGACTCAGCCATGCATATTCCCTTCCCTGCTTCATCAGTGATCACTGGTCTAGGGGCAGAGGGCTGAGAAGAACCCAGGAGGAAGGAACTACTGTTGACTGAGCTCTCTTACACACCAGGCATCTTTTTAGGGCCCTCTCTGGTAGCGCAGCAGGTTAAAACACAGCACTAAGATTTATTTATTTATACAGAACTGGGGTACAGGCCAGAGGTGCAGGAACAGTGAGAGGGTTCACCAGAGTCAGAGTGGAGAACAGAACAGACAGACCAATGAAGTAGTACACTGCTGAGGGGAGCAGCGGGCGAGACAGGAGAGTCCTGCCGCGCCATGTGGGTCAGCCCCAGGGCCAGGATCGAATCTGTACTGAGGCGGCAGCAGCCAGCTTCACAGAGCTGCGCCTTAACCCGCTGCGCCACCAGCGAGTGCCGCATCTTTTTAATTGTTATAGAAGTGCCACTATTTTACTTCCTTGCTAGTGTTTGGACGGTACAGGGTTCCTCCCTCCGGTATAGTCACAGCAGCCTCCCACCCTCCTGTTTGCTCCCCTCGCTCTCTCCTTCCCCCTCCAAAAGCTGCATAGCAGCACATCCGGCTCTTGATCTCAGCAGCCATGAGGGAGGGGCCATGCCTTTGCACGCCCAAGAGAACGAAGCTCAGAGAGGGTTCAGGGGCCAGGGAGTTGGGAGCTGGTGGAGAAAGCACTGCCCCCCAGAGAAAGGAGGGCCCCGGCCCCTTTTTGTACTTTGGTTATAAACGATGAGATAGGACGGTCAGTGGCAATCAATGGCTGTCTTGTAAAGCCTTCACATGCTCACCCAGAGCTGACTCCTTGGGGGTGGTTCAGAAGAACAAAGAAACTAACCTTTTCTTCTTTGGCACAGGGGGCCCAGAAGAGCCGCGTCCGACGACCCCACACAAACCCTCGTACCTCTTGAAGAAGGCCCCCAGTAAGTCGCCCTCCGCGGGCCCCTTGGCAGCTGGAGAAACAGTAGACAGCAGGTCTGCGGGTATTTATAGCTGGGAGAGGAGCTGCTCCTTCCCGATGGCCCAGCCCTGCAGGTCACCAGGGGTGGGGCGGAGCCCATGGCTGCTGCGTAGGAGCACAGCTGCCCAGGGCTGGCTTGTTTTGAGGACAATTTTTGACCCCAAGGTTTGGTTCTTGGGTGGTACCCCTGGGGGGGGGGGAGGGCAGTGGTCCTAGAACTTTTTGAAGTTTCCCCTTGCTCACCTCCCCCACAGCCCCACACCCCAGGCATTTCAGAAAGCTTTTTTCTTAATTGTCCCACCCGTGACATTTTAACACCACATATATATGGCATATCTGCCAATGTTTGTACTTTTACACAGCGACTAAGATGCTTTTCATTACTCCTCCCCCAGAATCAGTTTCTGCCCCCTTGGGTGTGACGTCACCTGGTTGAGAGGCTTGTGCTTTTGAGAGGGGCTGGGGCAAGACCAGGCCTCAGTTTTCTCCTGTCAAATTGGAACCATAGCGATATCGGCCTCACCTGGTCCTTGTAGAGTACTGATTGGGAAAGTTCTTTCAAAGCTATAAATACCCGCAGACCTGCTGTCTACTGTTTCTCCCTGAAGTCTCTGCGAATGAGGGCGGCTGGCGAGAGAACTCGGGGGTGTTTGTAGGGCTCAGTGGCCTCTAGGAGGCAAATGTGTGGGGAGTCGGTCTGGGTGTCTGGTGTAAAAGGGAGGGGATGCTTGGCTGAGCTGGAAAATCTCAAGGGGGCACTTTTTGGGGAAGGGGGCAGGAAGGACTGGGTGAAAAGTCAGACATTTTCTTCAAAAACCTCCTTACCGTGGCCCCAGACCACAGGCACACTCGGCCTGAGCAGTGGTGCTGGGCGCAGGCAGGCCCTGGCCGTGAACAGGAATGCGTGAGGCTTCTCTGTAGAAAATGGATCAAATAAGTCATCAGAGATGGGGAAATAGGGTGGGGAGCAGTGTCGATAAAACTGAGAATTGTGGGGACCAGGACAGGGGCCCTGTACCCTCATCTGAAGTCCTCCCAAGATGCCCTCCCAGAGGGAAGGGAACCGTTGGGAAGAGGAGGAATGGGGCAGAGACGAAGGACGGGCAACTTCTGAGGAGAGAAGGGCCCTGAAGTGAGAGGGAGCAGTGGTGGGGGCCTGTGGGCCTAGTGGGGACCTTGAGGGAGTGTGGTGGGGACATTGGAGGAGAGCAGTTGAGAGAGGGGCACATCTGTAACGTAAAGCATCCTGCAAGAAGGAATAAGTCCCTAACACCCCTCCCTCATGCCAGCATGGGGAAGGTGGAAAGGGGGAACCCAAAATCTTCTAGCCTTGAGTATGGATTGAAATTGCCGGGAGGCTTGCACTGTAGCCTGCTGGGCCTGCCCCTTGGACGCTCAGGTTTAGCAGGTGTGGGGAGTGCGTAATTTGCATTTCCTACGGGTTCTTGGGTGATGCCGATACTGTTGGTTTGAGGCCCACACTTTGAAAACCACTGTTTTAGCTGAACTCAGTTCCTGGAGGGACACACTCCAGACCTTTCTTAAGAGCTTGTTGTACTTTACAAACACATTTTTTTGGGTGGACTTTTCTGGGTTGGAGAGGGCATTTCTTACTTTATGGCGATAACAACTTACAAAACATAAATCTTCAGTGTACACTTGGATACGTTTTGACAAATGCATGCGTTGGTAGTGCCCATGTTTATGTCACTGTTCCTCCGATCGAGATAAAGACTACTTGGGCCTCCCTGGGGGTGCAGTGGGTTGCAACGCAGCACGAGTTGGATCCCCGATCCAGGAGCTGACCCACAGGGCACAGCAGACCTCTCCTGCCTCTCTGCTGCTCCCCTCAGCAGTGTACTTCAATCCACCTGCCTTTTGTGCTCCCCACTCTGTCTCTGGTGGATCACTCACCCCCTGCACCCCTGGCCTGTACCCCAGTTCTGTATACATAAAAAAAAAAACTACTATTGGCCCTGAAAATTTCTTCCTGTTCTTTATTAGTCAATCCCTCGCCCATAACCTCTAATGGGAGTTTCTATGCCCACAGGTTCGTCTACTTGTTCTATTTGCCCCTTATATTTTTCAAGTCAAGACACCTGGCTTTGTTTTTAGTGGTCACTTTCATGCGCGTGATTGTCGATTTTGAAAGTCTCATTTTCTTCTGCTTCAAAATACCTTAATGCTGAAAACTTTCTTTTTCAGAAGAAGAAAAGAAAGTCAAGAAACCTCGTAAGTTAAGCATTTCTGCATCTTTTTGTTTCTGGAGACTGCTGGTTTGCAGAACTAGATGCTGACAGGGACCTGGGCACCAGGGTTCTGGGTGCCAAGTTCTAGGATTATTAGTTGTAAGGGCTGGGGGTGAGGTTGGGGGTGAGGACAGGTACCGCCCAGGCTAGCTCTGTCTAGATTCACCTGTCACTCTGGCTGTCTGGGTGTGTGTCTGTGCAGTGGTTTTTGACTGTCTGCATGGAAGGTGGTCAGCGGCCAGCAGGCCACTCTGTCATGTCTCCCGCTCACGTTCCCTCTCATCCCCAGCCACTGCTGCTGCCGCCGCCGCCGCCTCTCTCAGCAAGGTTCTCCCCTCCATACCCGTAGAATTCACAGCAGCGATGTTCAAACCAGTCCCAGGGGGTGAGTTTCTGTCGGCAAAAGGGCTGTGGGTGTTCACTCTTAGTTTGTACTGAAAACGGTGCTCTGTTCCCTCACGCAGGTGCAACCAAATCAATTCCCCCGCCGCCAAATGCAATATGTCTCAAGGCCAAGGTCCTGGAGGCCTTCCTGGCCAAGTCCAGGGCCGAGCTCCTGGAGTGTGAGTACCTTCTCTCAGGTTCTCGGTCTCCCTGTCCCGCTCTCTCGGGAGGGGCAGTGGGTGGGCCTCTCACTGGGCCTGTGACTTACCTGTGCTCCACTTTGCCGCACCTGTGCTAGCTCCATCATCACTGGCTTTTCTTTACCTCCCTGTCTTCCAGCTTAAATTCCACAGCAGTCCACTGAGTCCCTTCTTGCTGTCTAGTCTGGCTCACGCCCAAACACAGAGCACCCCTTTCTCCACTGGAGACACCCCTGGGTGGTCGGCTCTGGTTTCCGTCACTGCCCTCCTATTCTCAAACCCTCCTGTGGCCGCACTGCAGTCTCCTAGCCCCAGCTGCTCTCCGCCTCACAGAGAGCCCCCCGCCCCCACCCTGCCCCCTTCAGGTCTCCTCCGCTCCGTGGCCCCTCCGCTTGCTCTGGAATCTGAGCCCCCCTCTCAGCTGTCCCCTAGGCTTTCTCCCACCTCTCCTCCTGCCCTGGCTCTCCTAGGGCCTCCCTGGCACAACCCTTATCACGAAAGCAAAGCAACAAAACAAAACCGGCCAAACCAGCAAGCTTTCTTGGCCACAGCTCTGCCTTGCCCTCCCTTCCCCCTTTCACCTGAATTCTGGTTAAGAATACAAATTCCTGGGACTGGTGCCAGTTCTGACGGACAGGCTTCAGGGAGAGCACAGAGCGGTGGGGTGATCCCATTTCCTCAGTGATCCTTTTGAGGGCAGTTTGGGAAAATACAGTCCTGATGGTGATCTGCAGGGGTGGTTCTTGACTGAGGTTCATGTTAGAATCCCCCTGGGAGTTTTCTTAAAATCCCTGATGCCCACACAGCACCTAATATGCACTCAAATCTGCATGTTTCTCAGGCTCCCTGGGGTGAGAGGCCAGGGATCTAAATCTCATCCTACCTGGTCAGACCTCTGGCCGCCCCAGCTTCGCCCCAGGTTAGCCGTCTGCCCCCTCCCCTGCCCCCTCTGCCTCAGGTTAGCAGTGGCCTCTGCGAGTAACAGCGGCTTGATGTTTCAGCGCCACCGCTCTGTCTCGTTAACCCTTCCTGCCCGAGCCACCACCCGACTCGAGTCCCACCGACCCCCAGTCACCCTCTAGCCTGTTTCCTCCGAGTCTCCCAGCAAGGTCCTTTTAGGGCCCCCCTGCCCTTCCTCTTTCACCCACACCCATATTTCACATCTCCATGGCCTCCCGCTTGTGCCCACCGCCATCTTCCCTCTTCTGCAGCTCGGAGTTGTTCCCCTGTGCCCTTCTGCCCCCCAAGTAGAACCAGTAGCCTGGGGTCTGTGTCCCAAGACTCGGGTAGCACCGCACTTTCCCGCGGTGCCGGGGTGGCCAGCGTCGCTGCTGCCGGGCTGGCCTGCCTCGCCGGAGGGTCAACTCCCTGAAGCGGACCCCGCGTCGCTGGGCTTCATAGTTGTGCTTCTTGCACTGAATCTGGCATGAGGCAGCTGCTTGGCCATTGGCTTGGGGTGAATGAATAGACAAACAGATGGGCAGCTGACAGGTGGACAAATGGCCATATTGGTGGTTGGACAAGTGGACAGTGGCTGGCTGGCCAGCCAGGATGGGCGGGTGGGTACACAGGTGAGTAATACCGGGGAGAGATTTCAAAATGACCCCACTTTGGGTTCCTTGCAACTGATTCCTCGGGGTCACGCTCCTTAGATTCCACAAAAGTCATCTTGGACTACAACACCTGCCACAACAAGGTGGCTCTGTCTGGGAACTACACCGAAGCGTCTGTGGCTGACACCCCTCAGAACTACCGGCTGCACCCCCAGAGGTTCGTGTCCTCCTCTCAGGTGATGGGCCTGCACTGCTACAAGAAGGGGATCTACTACTGGGAGGTGGAGCTGCAGAAGAACAGCTTCTGTGGCGTGGGCATCTGCTACGGCAGCATGGAGAGGGAGGGCCCGGGGAGCAGGCTCGGCCGCAACAGCGCTTCCTGGTGTGTGGAGTGGTTCAACAACAAGATCTCTGCCTGGCACAACAACGTGGAGAAAACCCTGCCCTCCACCAAAACCACGCGGGTCGGTGTCCTTCTCAACTGCGACCACGGTTTTGTCATTTTCTTTGGGGTCGCTGACAAGATTTACTTGATGTACAAGTTCAGGGCGGACTTTACTGAAGCTGTGTACCCGGCCTTCTGGGTGTTCTCGGCCGGTACCATGCTCTCCATCTGCAACTCCAAGTAGCCAGGCCCTCCGCTGGCACTGCCATGGGGCCCCCAAGACTTTAGTGAACTCACTGCAAATCAAATCTCTTAGAGAACTTCCCTGACAGTCCCCAAGAATCAAAAGAATGGAGGGGACTTGGCAGGTGAGAGGATGGGGAAGACTGGCCAAGAGGAGGGCGACTGAGAAAGGGGTGGGGATGACAGTGTTGTGAGCCAGGACGTGTTTTGACTTCCTGGTACACAGGACAGGGCGACCTCAGCCCCGCCTCCCCCCATCTTCTGGTAGCTCTCCGGGCTGCTGGGTGGTGGGACAGGGGCCTGGGGGTAAGTCCTTGTGGCCCTCCCTTGTACCTGCACCCCTGCAGGCTGTTCTCGGGCTGTGGGGTGAGCTTTTGGGTGCGTGCCCCTTTGCTCTCTGGAGCAGCTCACCTGCTTTGAAAATTTCGCTATGTAGCTATTCAATTCTAGAATTTAAAAAATTGCAAATCGTTGAATTTCAGTGTGATTCACCACTCCATGTGCGTGCATGTAGGGGCGGGGAGGTGGAGGGTATGTTGAGGCTCTCAGCCATTTCCTGTGCTCGGAGGGCACCTCTCCCAGCAGGTCCACCCAGTTTCCCAAGGAAGCATGTTCTTTTTCTTCCTGGGAAAATAGCCCAGCTCCTCTTCCTGAGCTGCCTCCCTCACCACCCCATCCGAGGTTTCCAAATGGTTACTCAGGCAGGAAGCTTTTTCAGTCTGAGATTTCACACCATGAGCCAAATTTGCCTAGACTGTGTTATGATTCAAAGTCAAGGTGACCCAGGTCCAATAAGATTCAAAGTCAAGCAGAGACCCCACACTGGCTCTGCGCTGGAGCCTTCCAGTAGCCTAGGTTTTGGGGTAAGGAGCTCCACTGGTAAGTGGAAACCTAACCTGACCTAGCGGAAATGTGGTTTCCCTCTTATTAGAGCATCTTGCTTCTTATGGCTGACGCTCCGCGGCAACCTCCCCTCCCCAGGATGGTGAGGGAGATGCTGGACTGGCAGGAGGAGGCAGGCCCCTGTGACCCAAGGTCAAGCCTGGACAGCTCAGCATGATATCCAAGGCAGCTGCCAGCCAGGTCTAGGGACTACAGTTATTTACCTGCTGGGGTGACTGTGACCCAAAGGGCCTCTTGGCCTTCATGACAACAGCCACTTTCCTCCCAGGCCTCAGGTAGACTCATGTTGCTCGTCACTCCGCCTGAGTCAGGGCCTGTCAGCAGCCCCCACTGCTGTCTTCCAGATGTGCATTGGCCAAGCAGGCAGGTCAGGGACTTTAAGGACCACAGCTCTTAGCACACACAGTAGCCAAATAGTGCAAAGGGTTATATTTCCTGCAAGGCTTCTGTGGAGTGAACATAACCTTAGGAGTGAATGCATTGCTGGGATTTTCCAGAATTCCTTCTATTCTGATGTCTGCACATCAGTTCCCATCCCCAAAGCGGGAGACCTGACCTGTGGCCTTTCTCAAGAGAGAAGCTCAAGCCAGGCTACTTGGGTTATGGAAAATGTCAGTGTTGGCAAAGTGGGGCCCCAGACATTTTCATATGCATGCTTGAGAACTGAATGCTTCTGGGCTGGAATTCCGTGGCCTTGGGCTGGAATTCCGTGGCCTTGGGCTGGATTCAGTGGTGCTCAGGTCAGGCCCAGGTCAGGGCACTTGGTGTTCCCAACAGATGTGTTGATTTGGGTCAGCTCTGATCAGGATTCTCTCTGCCTTGGGAGAGTGTGTCTGTAGGGAAGATATCCGTGCAGTAGCTGAAATGTGGATTTTAAATGTTTTCTTATTTTACTACGTGGAAAAAAACTTCAGAGATTCTTCTCTGCTTTTAGAGATGTTCAGAAGCATCTTCATTGATATGAAATAAAAACCCTGTCTGAAGCCAGTTCATACTTGGGAAACAGCAGGGTTTAGAGGAAGAGAATGCCAAAGATGAAGCCAGGTCCTGTTCTGGCTTCTCCGTAGTGAGGCAGGCAGTAGAGAGGGCGCTTCCTTGCAGGTAGCTCAGGTAGGGAAGCTCAGTGGGCCCCTCTGTTTATGAGCGAGGCAAGCAGGTACCCCAAGCTGAGTCCGGTGCAGGGCGCTCTGGAGATGTGAATTGAGGCTTGTACCCCTGCTGTCTTGACCTTACACCTCCCCCTCCCATTCAAGGTTGTTCCCCAACCCTAAAGTCTGAGAGTTGGGGAGGGGGGGCCTTTGTAGTCATTGACTTATTCTGTAGAGTAAGTCAGATGCAAGATAAGAGGATGAATCCACTCACCGCTCTTGCCATCCCGTAATAGAGGAGCTGCTGCTTAAGAGTGTGTGAGGGAACAACCCTCCTAGTCTAGGGAAGTATTGGAAATTCCCAGAAACACTGACATAGAATTACAATCTCAAAGCCAGGCGTCAGTGCTGGTGTGATACACCAAAGTGATTTCTTGTGTTAGTCAAGACTGGTTGACTTTCATCTTTTTTACTCTGAAGTAAATCTGCGATCTGTCACTTGCACTAATATAGAATCTTATTCTCCTCTTTTCCTCACTATTGGTTTTAATTTAGGGCTATTTGAGCTGTTATTTCTTGATCTTTCTTTTTTAGAGTTGATTCTTTAGAAGATAATCAGGCTTGAGAGACAGATCTTTTGAAATCCTAGGAAATACTAGGGCCAAGGCTGGTTGACTATAACAAAGCAGTGTTTGGTTTCTTTCTTGCGTCCTAGTGCTTGTGGAAAATGGTGTCCCCAACCACCCCCCCACCGCCCCTCCCAGCTGCACCCAGGGGTTGAGACATCAGCAGATCTGCAGATTAGGGGCCTGCTATGGGTTTGGCACCCTCAAGAAGCTTTTGATAAAGGGTTCCCAGACCTTGTGAGCTTTGCTGCAGAACTTCTGAGGATGGGGCAAGGGGAAGGTGGGGGCGGTATGAGAAAGGTATCCCATTTGCTGCTAATCAGCAAGGCATTGATGGGAATGTCAGAGCTCACCTTATTCTTTCTATTGTTGTGTATGTTGGGAATTGCCTATAATAAAATGTTTAAAAAGACAGGACAAAAAACAGTCCTGGCCAAGTGCGGACCACATTCAGTGGGTATGATCCTTGTTTGCATTAGGAGTTGCAGGCTGTGTAGACTTGAGACGGTTACAAAAGAATTGGCCTGGGTCCTGGAGGGCTAGTGCTGTACCCACAGAATCCGACAGTGGCAGGAGTGACTCACTCAAGTCCAAGTGTGTCCCTTGGATTTAGGCTGGGGGTTGAGATGTCTCAGAATGGGGGTTGACATCAGAAAGAACAGGCAAGAGTTAGGGGGATGGTATTTAGAGCCACCCTGACCCAGAGGGGCTAGAGGCTGAGTCAGATCTTGTGGCTAGTGGGTCAGTCAGTCTTGCCCATGGAGGCCCCCAAAAAGTCTGGACACTGAAACTCTACCAACTGCATTGCTGTACCCAGAGGGTGACGCTCCCTGATCCACAGGGGGAGGGAACCAAGTTCTGCCTCTGGGACCCCCTTAGGTGATGCTCTGTGTGTCTCTTCATTGGGCTGCTTTTGATTTGTACCCTTTATAATAAAGCGAGAATCATGAATACAACACTTTCTTGAGTCTGAGTTCTAGTAAATTACTTAATCTGAAGAAGACCATGTACCATAAACAAAATGTTTGTGTTTCTCCAGATTCATTTTGAAACCCAGCCCCCAATGTGGTGTTGAAGGTGGGAGTTGTGGGGGTGATTAGACCACGGGGTGGAGTCCTCATGTGTGGGATTGTTCGTGCACAACCTAGGGGTGCCCAGGGACCCGCAATCTTGCCCATTCTAAGTAGGTCCCATTTAATCATGTGACTAAGTCACACTCAATGTATGGTAACTGGGGGTGTTGGTGAAAGCTTCCAGGAAGGAGACCTCTTTAAATACAACCTCACCCCTCTTCCTTCCCCATCTCCCTGCTGCCTGCAATGTAAAGATGGAAAAAAACCTGTCAGCTGAAATGCAGAGGCACAATGATGAAGGCTGCGGTCACAGCTGCTGAGAACAGGGAAGAAGCCAAAAGATGGGACCCCAAAACTGAGCACTAACCTATATTTAATAAGAGGACACTCCCAATTGCATAGCTAGAACTCGGGGCTGATATTCTGTCCTCAAATAAGTAGCAAAACTCTGGGGAGAAAAAATTCAAGGTTAGGTGAATGTATTTTTATTTATTATGCATTCAAGAACTTGGGTACAGGTGAGAGGATTCACCACAGACAGCTGGGAGCAGAATAGGCCGACTGACAAAGTACACTGCTGAGGGGAGCAGTGGGGAGACAGAAGAGGTTTATGCCATGTGGGTCAGCTCCCTGGCCAGGCACTGGACTCATGCTACAGGGCTGCGGACAGCTTCACAGTGCTGTGCTTTAACCTGTTGCACCACCATTAGGAGGACCCTAATCTTGGAGTATTAACCCCCCTCTGATGTCCCAGATGTACCAGGTGCCGTAACCTTGAAGTGACACAAAGAGCAACAGTGGAAAAAGCAAACCATTGACAATTCTCCAATCCCTCCCTCTGCCTGCTAGCTTTTGGAGTCACAAGACTGGGCTGCTCCCCCAGCTGTGTGACACTGGCATGTCACTCGTCTTTCTGAACCATTTTGCCCTCATTTGGGAAACAAAAATGACAGCTGCCTGTTAGAGAGAAATCACTTGTGGTAACATTGTTTTCTAAATGATCAAGTGCTTCACAAATATGCTGTTAAGTCACTTAATTCCAGACCAGAGAGGTCTAAGATTCTCTGTTCCAGTTACATCACTTCTTACTATCTCCATGTAGTGGGCTCTTTCTGTTCGCTTCTCTCCCCTGCCCGCTGTTGTCTGGGTGTTTCACTGGTGCAGAGTCCACCGCCATCACCTGAATCATGGTCACAGGTTCTGGTATCAGACATTAAAGGTCACAGCTCCTCTTGCCAAATTCAAGCAAGGCTCATGCATCATTTCAGCCAGAGCATGTTTGTTTATAAGGAAACAGAAACTCACTGCAGCTGGGTCTAAAGGAAGCGGGTGTGTGATGCAAAGCGGTCTTTCTCCAACTATCTGGTGAAGGGCCTGGGGTTTTATTTTCACATTGCCAATAGATATGTTTTGATGCTTTTATAACATACCACTAGGGGAAGTGACATGAGAAAGACAATATAAGCAACAATTTATGATTCAATAGTCAATTGTTAAAACAGCTGTAAACATTTCTAACCTTGTACTCTTAATTTCTGTACTTAATTCCTGGAAAATGGAAAGCCTTTCATGGGCAGGACAAGAGTAAGACAGACTTAAAGACCCCAGAGACATTTCATGAAAATGAAACCCAGAGGAGAATGGAGTTGGCTGCCGGTCAGCTGTGGACTACCTCAGGCAGTCAGCTGGGAGGGCCAGCAAGGGGAGGGCAGGCGGTCCTTGAGCTCAGGCTGAGGTGTGTGTGGGCCTGCTCTAGGGCTCAGGGAACAGAGGTGGAAACTTCTTTTTTCAGACTCCCCAGTGCCCCCACCTGCGGAGGCCAGTGCCCTGCAGAGTGAAATGTTCCATAGCACACTGAAAAGAAACTTCACAAGGTCGGCAAATGTTCATTTGAATGCAAAATGACCAGGGTAAGCTCACTGACTTCAAAGTGTATTAGATACTGTATAGAGACAGACTACCTCACGTTTTTCTGTCTACTCACAGGTGAAAAAACCACTATTTCCTAAGTCCCCAGGGCTGGGTGTTGTCTGGGTGTTTCACTGGTGCAGAGTCCACCGCCATCACCTGAATCATGGTCACAGGTTCTGGTATCAGACATTAAAGGTCACAGCTCCTCTTTGCAAATTCAAGCAAGGCTCATGCAACATTTCAACCAGAGCATGTTTGTTTATAAGGAAACAGAAACTCAACTGCAGCTGGGTCTAAAGGAAGCGGGGTGTGATGCAAAGCGGTCTTTCTCCAACTATCTGTATCATATCCCAGCATTCCTGGTGCCTGGCTCCATGAGCATACCTGCCTACTTCTGACTTTTATATTGTTACTGTGGTGAGTTGATGATGACAAAGCAGCAGGAGTGAGGACCTGGGGTTGGTATTCTGAGCTAGTCTATGGAAAGAAGTCCATGTCCCCCTCACTGAATGTAGGGGCGAGATGAGTACACGCATACAGCACACCTCCCACTGCCCGGTTAGGGTTGAGACCTTTAGGAAAGTGACCATGGAATGGCCAGGGGCAGCTAGTCCATCAGAGTCCTCCTGAGGCTCAGTGGTTCTCACAGCCAAGCCTTGATCAAAGTCATTGATCAAGAAAAAGGTACATGGTGTTTGGCATTGTCTGTTCTTTAAAGGGCAAGTAAATGAGATATTTCAAAAATTTCTGTGAACATGGACTTCTGGTTAAAGATGATAGAATGAAGCTGTATAAGATTCTCCTTCCTATGATATTTATTTTTCAAATATTTGTGCATACAGAACTGGGGTACAGGCCAGAGATGCAGGGGCGGTGAGAGGACTCACCAGAGACAGAGTGGGGAGCAGAACAGGCCCAGTGATGAAGTACACTGCTGAGGGGAGCAGCAGGCGGGTCAGGAGAGGTCTGCCACATTATGTGGGTCAACTCCGGGGCGGGTGGGGATCGAACTCATGCTGAAGTGGCTTTAGCTTCTTAGTGCTGTGCTTTACCCGCTGCGCCACTGGGGAGGGGGAGCCCTCCTCTGATATTTAATGCATAAAAATGTTCTAATTTACATTGTCACAATGTTGTATGAAATCCAGAGAACAGCTGAGAAAGCCACAAGACTTCATAAAAATTCAAATGGAAGGAAGTGTTGATTTTTGCTGTCTTCTCTCCTCCCTTTTATGTCCTCATATAACCCTATGGGAGGCTATAGGTTGCCAACCTGCATATGAGATTTTATAAAGAAAACCCTAGATTTCTGTTTTCTAGAAACACGAGCTGTGTCCACGCCAGGCTTGCTGACCCTTGGTGCGCACTCTCCTCCACCGTCTCCAGCACGCTGCCCCTTGTCATCCCCTCTCCACGCTGCTGGGTTTGTGGCCGCAGGTCACAGGGTGCCCACAGCCACGGCTTGCTTGCTTTTAAAGATTTATTTATGTACACAAGAACTGGAGTACAGGCCAGAGGTGCAGGAGTGGTAAGCAGAACAGGCAGATCAACGAAGTACAATGCTGAAGGGAGCAGCGGGCAGGTCAGGAGAGTTCTGCTGTGCCCTGTGGGTCAGCTCCCTGGCCAGGGGTTGAACTCGTGCTGCAGCGGCTGCAGTCAGCTTCACAGCGCTGTGCTCAACCCACGGCGCCACCAGGGAGGCCCTGCCACGGCTTTCTCTCACAAAGAAAACAGGCTCAGGCAAAACCAGTAACTTGCCCACGGTTAACCAATGGCAGAGACTGGGGTTTCAACTTAGGAATTGCAAGTATCATTTCCCCTGTGCACCCTGAAAATGAGACAAATTTACTTCATTTATTTCATTCCATTTACTGCTGTCAGGAGCCACAAAATTGTATGTTTCTTCTAAGTGCCATTCAAATGCGTCTGATCAGTACCCATAAGTTACAGATGCACTGGCAACAGTTTACCTCTTTTTATGTTCTGTGTCAAAAGCAACACAAGAAGCCCATCAGAACAGCTTCGGAAATCCTGTTCATGAAGACAGCACCAAAAGTAAAGGAGGCCTCCGCCCTCCCAAAGCTGTGGGCGCCAAGCAGTGCTGAGGGCACTACAGCCACATGGAGGAGATCCACACATCACCACCTTCAGAGGCTCTGCAGGCCCCCCAGCGTGTGGGGAAACGCCTCCCAGAAGCAAGCTTGACCCCTGTGCCATCATCAGGTCCCCTCTGACCGCTGAGTCCTCCACAAAGACAGAAGGCACAACACTCTTTGTCCATGGCAGATGTCAAGGCCAACGAGCACCAGATCAAACAGGCTGTGAGGAAGCTCGGTGTCACTGCTGTGGTCAAGGTCGACATCCTGATCAGACCTGATGGAGCAAGGCAGCTATGTTTCATGGGCTCCTGAGTAGGATGCTTTGGATCCCAACAAAATTGGGATCATTTAAAAGGAGTCCCGGGCCCTCCCTGGTGGCGCAACGGGTTAAAGGGCAGCACTATGAGGCTTTCCGAAGCCATTGCAGCATGAGTTCGATTCCAGGCTGGCCACCCACTGGCATGGCTGCCCTCTCCTTGACCTGCCTGCTGCTCCTCTCAGCAGTGTATTTCACTTGATCTACCTGCTCTGCTCCCCACTGTCTGGAGAATCTTCTCACCCCACATACTTCTAGCCCTTACCCCAGTTCTTGAATGCATAAATAAATCTTTAAAAAAAAAAAAACCCCAACTGATTCCAGCTGGCTATTTCTATTTATTTTTTTCATCATAAAAAAACAAAAACAAAAAAAAAACAAATCAAACACAAGGGCATACTTTTTGAGTGCTGCACTTCTTTTATTATAAAAACAAACATCTTCCACGTATCAAATGCTTTAAATTACACGGCTGTCTGTAGGCACTGACCATGGTGCGGATGCAACACAACAAAATAAGGCTGGGCATCAATGCTAGTGAGGTCAGAGACAGGAAAAAGTGCACAGGTCAGGGTCTGCCTGGAGGCACAGGCACTAGAGTCAGCACTATCAAGCTATCACCAGCCACTGTAGCAGGAGTTCGATCCCTGGCAGGGAGGTGACCCACATAGCAAGGCGGATCTCTCCTATCTCGCCCGCCCGCTGCTCCCCTCAGCAGTGAGTTCCAGAAGTGTCTTTCAGCAAAGTATCTGCTAGTTCTACTCCCCACTCTCTCTGTTGAATCCTCACATGCTCCTGTACCTCTGGCCTGTACCCCAGTTCTTATATGCATAAATAAATAATTTTTTTAAAGTACACAAGTCCAGCTGGCCACTTCAAGTGGAGACCTCCCAAATGTCTTTGGCACTGGGGGTTCAAGAGCCGATCCAATCAGCTCACGCACCTGAGTAACAGGGTCAAGGACCCAGGTTGCTCTATACTTGTACAGAACCGAATTAGAAACCAGAGTGCCATTTCCAACAGGGCTCGTGTAAGCAGATCACACTGGAGAGACTCCTGGCAGAGGCCAGACTGTGGAATGAGAGCGAATGCCAGTCACCCAGCCACGCACAGCACTCTACCTCCCGCTCTAGGACTTGACTCAGAACAGCTCCTCCTGTGGTCAGGAAGCCCCTTTGCCTGGACAGTGTCAGAGGACCAGGCAAAGCAAAGTTCCTTTCCAGATCCCCCTTTGCAACATTCTGTGTCTCTGAGGGGAGGTGACGCCAGGCAGGGACTCCCTTGTGTTTTTCTCTAGGACAAAGCACAATCACTCCGCTCATGGTTCCTGAGCTTCTGTATCAGAGGGCGACATTTTCTGATTCTCTCTCCACAAGCTGGGTATGTAGCTTCTGGAGACCTGCCAGACTCATGGGCTGACCACCATCGGGCCATGGGGGTGAATGCCTGTGTGTATTTGTATTTACATAGCTAAAGTGAATTAAACTAGCTGCTTCCTACTTTACAAAGACTAGAAACACAAGGGACAGAGGCTAAGTCAGTACTTTACTATTCAACAATCTAAAATGCCGTTAAAACCTGTAAAGTAGCCAAGTGACATATTCCAAGCTGCCATAGTGACCTCTGAAATGTTTTCCTCACCAAAAAACACAAGGTGCTTGAATATATAAAAAGCAGTATAAAACCCAGCAGGTGCGGTCACTAGAGCAATGGCCCCTGGACCCACGCCCTCACGGAACACGAGCTCAGGCCAGTGCCTAAAATGTCTCATCCTTGCTGCCTGGGCGCGTGCTGATAGAAGCAGAGAAGTGTGTCCAGCCGGACTGCTCACGAAGCCCAGGCTGAGCTTAGGCATCCATAACTCAGGGTAGCCTGCAGATCATATTTTGAAAAACAGGAAATGGGCCTTAACGGGGAATTTAAGAAAGGAAGCGGGGGGGTATATCTTTTAAAAACAAGACCTTTAAAAGAAAAGCAAAACCTTTCCCAAGAGGCTGTTGGGAAAGCACTTTCATTTGGGTTAGGGAAAACACTTTCATTAACTATTTTTTCTTTTAAAATTTCTAATTTTTTTTTTTAGTGCATCTACCTACATTCCACTGAACCCAATTAAGTAGAAATAAAAAAGTCCTGACTACAAAGTGCTGGTTCTTGCATCAATACTATCCCTTTGAGGAAAAACCACAAAAAATGATCACCCATTCTGTCGACCTTTTCAGGTGAACAAGTACAAAGTATGTATTCGGATCGACATGAATATGCAAATTAATATACCAATTATAGTTTTCTAGTTAGTGCAAATTTAAAATTCCATAATATACAGTAAATACAATTTTACTTTATATTACAAATGCAAACTACTTTTCTTTTGACATGCTGGTAGTGTTCATTTTTACAGCACAACAGACTACCATTTCTGAATCACAGTATATTTTATAGTTCTAGGTAGGCAAATGTATTTCAAAAAAGCAAATACTACACTTTTTGAGACACCCTGAAAAATAAAAATAAATAATTCTGACTATCAAATTTTTATAAACATTAGCTATATTAAGAGTTCACAGCTAATTGTTGCAAAAAACCTAAAACACATTTAAGATCATGTAATCTTACCAGATAACCTGTATTCTAAAACACAAGTCAGTTTGATTTCTATTAAATACAATAAAAGCACTGAAAGGTATTAACATCTTTTTATGGGATTTGAGAGAGCTGCCAGGTATTCAGTAGTTAAGCCACTAAGTTTACATGGAGTTAGGAATATATTAGGACAGGATATACTTCTGAAATCTGAAATCTGAAACAGACACGGAGATACCTCATGTATATCTTCCTGAGAATGCAGAATTTATTTTTAAATCAAGACAATTCAGAATGGAATAAGAAAATCTTGTAGCAAGTTATGTTTTTTTAAAGTGTAGAATCCTTATAAATATAACCAGATGATATTCTAACATAAAACTTGCAAACATGTCTTATAAATTGAACTTACTTGAAACAAGTCACATGCCTATACACTTATTTGAAGTGCTGGGTAAATGTGCCTCAAAAGGTGAATTTTGTTAAAATAAGAAATGTTTTATGATGATAGTATTCTGAAGTGACTTTCCTAAGTAAAAATAAAGTATAAAGAGTGAATAGGCACAGAAAAACCTCACTAAGGGTCAGTAGGGAAAAAAATTTACCTACAAAAAAATTTAAGTAAATGAGGGTACTGAATATAAATCTGTTTTTTAATCCAAAGTAACCTTATGCTTAGGCTAGTCTCAACAATTTAAAAAAAAGCAAATATATAGATTTTTGATTATTCTGATATTAACTACTTACTTTGATTCTATAATCAGCACAATGAATTAGATAAAATATGGCCTAAAACAAGGCGAGTTTAACAATATATTTATAAAATGTGGTATATGTAACAATTTTAACTATTAATTAAGGAATTAAACTCATTATCTTCAAAACATGATCCACCCCAGAAGACACCTATGCAACTCCCCCAGCGCACAGAGCACTGCCTGTGACAGGTGAGCTGAGTAAGGAAAAGACATGGAACAGGTCTGTCCACAGACTCTTTCAGTCCTAGAACTGGCATTTCCGGTGAGATCTAGAAGAACTGAAGCAAAATAGATATATTTTTTATAATGTACTGACTACTGTATAAATTACTGAGTTGTTCCTCAAAACAAGATTTGAGTCTGAAGGTGAATAAAATCAGTATTTATGGCAATTTGTGAATTACAGATTTATAATAGATGTTATGGGGAGCTAATGATGTTTTGGGGAATACATTCAAGTCCTTCAGGGATTTACCTTCTGACAGACCACCAGGGCCACAAAGGGACCACTGGTCAGAAAAAACACAGGTTGGATATCAACCCCACGGGTCAGCCTGTCCACAGGACCTGATGGAGTCATGGCTAACGACAGTAGAGCACCCTCTAGTGGGGAATGATGAGACTAGCCTTTCAGTAAGTTTTTGGCAATTGAGGGACAGCTACAAGGAGGCGATTCTTCTAGAAGTTTGCCAGTGCTTTCACTCCCTCTCTTTGTAAAAATACTTCATGCCTCTTTAAAAATATATTGAGTATTTCTGAAGAAGTGACTACATTTGGATAATACATCTGTCAGAATTACTATGGGTTTTAATCTGCAGCCAGTGGGTTTCATTTCTAGCTGATTTTGACTCACAGAGTATCTATGATCCATTTGACTTATTAAATAAAACCATACACTGCAAACTGTAAACACAGGTTTACCACAATAAAGATAATAAATAAGTAAAAAAAATATATATCTCATTTTAAAATAAATACGATATAAACATTTTAGCAGAGGAGTCGCTTCCCTTTCCCTCAGGGGAAATTTTGTGAAGTAGTTCTGTATTATGCCAGACCACTAAAGTTTTAAATGTCATCAATCAGTACTCATCTTTTTTAAGCAATTAATCTGGTGAATTAGTGATGAGGAAACTAGTCATCTGACGGGTACATTTTCTTCAGTGCTCTGAATACTGGTTTTTACCAGCTCGCCTCTGTGTTCTCCTAGGGTGATTGGTAGGTCAGGCACAAGATGCTGACTATCATGAACACAGTAAACCAAACAACATTTGGAGGTCTAAAAATGCTCCAAAAATAAAAATTTAAAAATCTTGATGGTTTTTTTTTTTTTTACATTTCTCTTGTTAGGGCTTCTTGGAACAGACACTTATGAGTGGACTCAGAGCTGGGCTGCAGGAGCTCTCAGGAGGCAGCCACAGGCGGGCGCCCAGCTGGCCATGCTGGGCTCTTTCAAAGGAGTGAGTTCAGCCTTTAAATGTTGTGGTGTCACCATGTTAAAAATGAAGATGGAACTGACCCTCCACCTCACCTTGTAGATGTATGATGTGTCTATCAAATGCCTGGTTCGAGAGCAAGGAGTGAGATGCATACTTCAGAGAGATGTACACTCCCAAAGCCAGGGAAACGACTTCACCTACAAGTAACACTTTAAAGGTTAGTCCTATATGACGACAGAGTTTTGCTGAAAAAAGAACAGACATTTCTAAACAACTGGAAGTTTGGCTGTTGTGGGAATGCTATTTACATGAATGCACACTCATATATTACTGGCCAACTTAAGATTAAAGACTGAGAATTTCTACTTTTGAATGAATATGACTACTTGTTAGTGAGAATTCTATCGTAAGTTTTCATTTCTTCATCCATCAGTTTCCTTTAAGTCCTCTTGATCTGAAGTACTAGAGATGTCATCGTCCGTTTGTTCTCCAGAGAAATATAACATCAGTGCGTGTGTCTTATGGGTTATGGTGACAGTGCAGGGCCCTTGGGCCCACGGCTCCCCATCCACCTGCATTGGCATCAGTGAGCACTTCAAAATCAGCTGGCATTGGGGAGCAAGTGATTAGAAGATAGTCAGTCCCGCTATGTTCAGAAAGGTCTTCCTTAATCTCACCCACAATCTCTTACCCCTTCTGAGGGATTTATAACATTTATTTCATTCTTAGAAAGTACATCTTACTACATCTTTACTCATCAATAGTTTAAGGGGCGCTCCCCCGTGGCACAGTGGGTTAGAGTACAGCACTGCAAGTGAGCTGCGGCTGCTTCAGTGCGAGTTTGACCCCCACCCCGGAGCTGACCCACATGGCTGACAGACTTCTCCTGATCTGCCTGCTGCTCCCCTGAGCAGTGAACTTGGTCAATCTCCCTGTTCCGCTCCCTGCTCTGTCTCTGGTGAATCATCTCATCCCCCGAACCTCTCCCCTGGCCTGTACCCCAGTTCTGTATGCATAAATAAATAAATCTTTAAAAAAATAGCTTAAGGGGCCCTCCCTGGTGGCGCTGCGGGTTAAAGCACAGCACTGAGAATCTAAAACCGCTTCCGCATGAGTTCGATTCCCGCCTGCCCTGGAGGTGACCACATGGCGTGGCAGACCTCTCCTGACCCGCCCGCTGCTCCCCTCAGCAGTGTACTTCGTCGATCTGCCTGTTCTGTTCCCCACTCTGTCTCTGGTGAAGCCTCTCGCCGCCCCTGAGCTTCTGGCCTGTACCCCAGTTCTGTATGTACAAATAAATAAATCTTTAAAAAAAAAAAATAGCTTAAGGGATCCTTTTCTAGTCAATGTTTAATTTCTTCAACTGAATTAAGGGCATATTTCCTGTTTCTTACCCAATAGCATGGGATGTAAGCTAGTGATAAGGAGAACTATAATACAGCACGTTATTTTTTTCGACAATTATCAACTGTTTAGAAACGGCAGTATTTCGCCTACCCGCACTGTATGCGCTTGTCCTATTCGGAAAGGATTGGCCAATTTTACTTGAATTTGGGCACAGTGGAAAGATCCATATACGCCTACGACTTCTAGTAAACCATCATCATGCCTAAAATCAGAAACAGGAAATATGGATTAAATGATGCAATAAAAATCAGCCATTAACTTTTAAACATAGGTAAACCACCAACTTACTACAATTTGTAACAGTAAATAAAAGAGAAAATTTGAGGGGAAAATGTCTAAAATTTATAAAGAGAAACAGACTGCTTTAAAGACAACAGTAACATAAAGTCAACCGTAAAGTACGTACCGGGCCAGAGGGTACGTCTCATCTCCCATCCCTTCCCACAGTCTGCAGCCACCGCCCCAGTAGCCAATGTTCAGAACTATGATACCTTCCAAGTTAGGCAATTCTACGCGCTCACCATCCAGTTCTAGCTTTAAAGAAATACAAGCAGTGAGTTACTTCAGGCGCACTCACTATTTTCACACATACCCACATAGGACTCAAGTTCATATATATAAAATAAATGACAGGTGCACAGGTAGAGAAGACTTCTAACTGCTCATTCAGGTAACCTGGCCCTTCCCACCCATTTATTTTTTAACCCAGGTCAGCAACGGCATCCTTTTTGCTAAGTCCTATCATCACTCTGAGGTCTTATCTTCTTGTTTCAGCAGCATTTGACATCACTGACCTGTGCCTCTTTTCCTGAAAGATTCAACATCACTGACCTGTGCCTCTTTTCCTGAAAGATTCAACATCACTGACCTGTGCCTCT